>NC_133420.1:58170000-58795000 GCF_049350105.2 Macaca mulatta | reverse complement strand
AGTACTGCATATTCTCACCTACAAGCTGAAGCTAAATGACATGAACATATGGACACAGAATAAGGAATAAAAGACTCTGGAGACTCAGAAGGGTAGGGAATGAAAGGGGAGTGGATGACGAGAATTTACTTAAGGTGTACAATGTATATTATTCCAGTGATGGATACACTAAAAGCCCTGACTTCACCACTATGCAATATATCCATGTAACAAAATTACACTGGTATTCTATACATTTATGTAAATAAAAAAAAAGAAAGAACAATAATCTATGCCCAAGTAAGATTTAACCTAGGAAATCTAGTAAGGTAATTTATTCTACCAACAGGCCAAGAGAGAAAAAAATACCCATAAGATCAGCTTAATAGATGATGATAAGTAATTAATAAAATTACATATTTATTCCTGATTTTAAAGATTTCTTGTAAATTAAAAAAATTATTCAACTTTAAAATACTATTTATCTTTCTAATATATACAATTTCAGAATTATGATGAAATACTAGAAATATTCTCAGTAAATAAAAAAGTAAGATAAATCTTCCCAGTATTGCCACTATTATTCAAAATTATTCTGGAACTGCTTCCCCATGTAATAAGTAAAGAAAAGGAAAAAAAGAGTTATAAATATTGGAAGGAAAAAATATTATTTCCTAATGTTGACATTATCTTCCTAAAAAACCTTAAAAATTAAAAATAAAAATAATTAGAGACAATTATCTCCTCCAAAGTGTTTTTCTAATTAAATAGACAAAAGAAAACAAAATGTGCTTATAAGTGGTGTAATTACATTTAAAAACAAAAAATATACTCCATAAATAACCTCTATCCCTTCCTTCTCTAACATACATAGATTAAGTTTTGTCTTAGCTCTAGGTCATATTTTAATTAAAGGGAGATTGATCTTTTGACTCTGACTCTGTTTTAAAAAGTAAAAGTTTTCCTTTTTTTCGCATTATAAATAAACTACCTGTTTATCGTATAAATTTTAGAAAAATACAGATGAGATTCACAGGTTCTAAAGACTGGGGGGAAAAAGAAAATACAGGTGAGAAGAATTGAGAAGCAAGTAAAGATCACTATCCAACCACAGAAAACCACTATTAATATTCTAAAATATATAAACCACTTATCTGGTTTATTTATCTTTTGTGTGTGTGCATGAGACAGAGTCTCACTCTTGTCACCCAGGCTGGAGTGCAATGGCACGATCTCGGCTCACTACAAACTCCACCTGCTGGGTTCAAGTGATTCTCCTGCCTCAGCCTCCCAAGTAGCTGGGATTCAGACATGCCACCACACCCAGCTAATTTTTTGTGTTTTTAGTAGAGTTTCACCATGTTGGCCAGGCTGGTCTTGAACTCCTGACCTCAGGTGATCCACTCGCCTCGGCCTCCCAAAGTGCTAGGATTACAGGCATGAGCTACTTCGCCCGGCCTTATTTATCGATGTTATATAATTATTCTCTTGCCTAAACTTCCTTACCACATAAAAGTTAAAACTCAGTTTTCTTATTGCAGTAGGTTGAATAATAGTTCCCAAAGATATCAAGGCCCTAATCCCTGGACACTGTGAATGTTAGTTTATATGGCAAAAGGGACTTTGCAGATGTGATTAAGTTAAGGGTGTTATAATGGAAAGACTATCTTGGCTTATCCAGATGGGCTCTAAGTATGATCAAAGATGTCCCTCTAAGATGATGACACAGAGAAGATGACACAGAAGACGGCAATATAACAATGTGTCAACCGAAGCAAGATGTGACCCAACCAAAGCTGAAATTACGCTTTTGGCTTTGGAAAAGTCAAAAGCCAAGGAATACAATCTGCCACTAGGAGCTGGAGAAGGCAAGGAAATAGATTCTCCCCAAGACACTTCAGAGGGAGCAGAGCCCTGCTGACACCTTGGTGTTGGTCCAGTGCAACTGATTTTCAGATTTCTGACCTCCAGAGCTATAAGAGAATGCATGTATGTGGTTTTAAGTCACAAAGCTTGCAGTAACTTGTTACAGCAGCAATAGAAAACCAATACACTCATGAACTCATTTTTGATTAATAAACAACTCAGGAGCAATACTGTACAATTAGATATTGGTCTTGTACATTAAAAAAAGCAAACTGCAAAACATCCCCCTACCCTACTGCCACAAAAGGTGTGTTCCCCTACGTAGTGTGATGGATCCCCCACCAGGTTACTTAAGGGTGTATCTCTGCTGCCTAAATCCTGAAGACTGGGCAGTGAGCCAAGACCATGGTGCCCAGCCGAGGAGCACGTGACCCTGAGAACCCAAACATCCTAGAGAGTGTCTGAGAACCTACCAAGGGAAACAGTCTCATCACTCAAACACAGTAGGCAAAGTTACAGCTAGATGGGAGGAATACATTTTAGTGTTCTATAGCACTGTGGGGTGAATATGGCTAAAATAATTTAGTGTACCTTTTCAAAAAGCTTGGAGAGGATTTTGAATGTTCATAACACAAAGAAATGAGAAATGTTCAAGGTGATTAATATGCTAATTATCTTATCCTCCTTTGATCATTACACATTGTATACATGTATCAAAATATAACTGTCTCATAAGTATGTATAGTTATTATGTGTCAACTAAAACAAGGAAAAAAAGATGGACTTTATGTCATGATAAGTAAAGTGACATTAAGAGTTTCTAGTTACATTAAATCAATGCATTCATTCACTCAGTCAACAAATATTAGTGCCTAATATGTGCCAGGCACTGCAAACACCACAGAGAACAAGAACAAAAATGCCAAGGTCCCATCTTCATGCAGGTTGTAGCTCAGTGGGAGACATGGCATTACAAATAATCACATGATTATATCAGCACAAATTGTGTTAAGAGGAGTGAAAAAAGGAAGAGATGACCTGAGATTGTACTGAGGACTCACTTTAGATTAGAGGTGAAGTTGGGGGTGTCTAGGAAAGTTGCTCTTGAGAAGCAATATTCACTTCTATGCATGTCATCTAACCCAGGCAACTATGTGAGGGACTAAAAGGACACACAGGTGTGACTGCAGAAATACAGTCAGCACACCTGAAACACACACAAAGAATATGAAAAGGTGGGAGATGGAAAATATACCCTTTCCGAAAAGTGGAGGAAATGTGGATGCTGGAAACTACAGACCAAAAACAAAAAGCTATGAGCATGAGAAAACAAAGTGGCTTTACCAGTCAGTTCACAAAGAACAAATCTTAGGAAGGAAGCTCATGCTGGCACCTACCCCTGCCTTCTGCCGAAGTCCACCAGCTCACTCTGAGTCTCTTAAGTAGAGATAAGGGATTTGTCTCCTAATATTTGCTGATGAGTTTGGTATGTTTAGATACTCAAAAACAATTCCGCATAAAAAAATTATTGCACCTTCCATTTGTTGCCTGTGTCTTCTCTCTGGCTAAAGGATTTTCAAATCTATGCTTATGGAAGGAACAGTGTAATTGCTCTCTAAGGACCCTGTTTCCACCAGAAACATTCTGCCATGTTGCAGCCATGACTTACATCCTCGCTTACCTCCTGGAAAGGTAGAAAGGGAAAAAAAAAAAAAAAACAAAACCATATGGTAGTATAATTCCTGTTGGCCTGAGTTAGAACTGCATAATGATCTTTCAACCTATAGGTTCTTTCACTTCCTTACAGCTTTTGCCGTCTCTGTTATATATAGCAGCAGTCCGCAACCTTTTTGGCACCAGGGACCGGTTTTGTGGAAGACAATTTTTCCATGGATGGTGGGGGACAGGAGATGGTGTCAGGATGAGACTGTTCCACCTCAGATCATCAGGCATTAGTTAGATTCTCATAAGGAATGTTCAACCTAGATCCCCCACATGCAAAGTTCGCAACAGGGTTAGGGCTGCTATGAAAATCTAATGCTGATCTGGCGGGAGGCGCAGCTCAGGCAAGAATGCTCCAACACTGGCCACTCACATCCTCCTGTGCAGCCCGGCTCCTAACAGGCCACGGACTGGTACTGATCTGCAGCCCGGGGGTCGGGGACCCCGATATATATGATGGTTAATTTTACATGTCAGTGTGACTGGGCCACGGGATGCCCAGTCAAATAATGGTTAAACATTATTTGCAGGTGTGTCTGTGAGGGTGTTTCTGAATAAGATTAGCACTTGAATCAGGACCCTGAGCAAAGCATATTGCCCTCCCCAATGTGGGTGGGCTTCCCCCACTCCACTGATGACCTGAATAGAACAAAATGGCAGAGGAAGGGAGAATTCACTGTCTGTCTCTGCCTGACTGCTTAAGTGGGGACATGGTCTTCTCCTGCTCTAGACTAGAACTGTCACCCTCAGCTCCTCTTGTTCTTAGGCCTTCGGATTCAGACTAAAACTACACCACCACCTTTCCTGGGTCTCTAGCTTGCCAATTTATCTTGCAGATTTTGAGACTTGCCAGCCTCCATGATTACATGAACAAATTCCTTATAATAAATCTCTCTCTCTCCTTCTCTCTCTCTGCACATATATATATACACACACACACTCTCACAACACATAATTTAAAAATATATATTTAAAATTATGTAATATATATCACATATGTTATATATTACACATATATAATATAAAATATATTTGAAATTAGCATCTATAAAATCTCCTATTGGTTCAGTTTCTCTGGTAAATCCTAACTAATCCCACTTACTATATATTCATATATATATTATATATACCATATTATTATATATTAAAAAATTTTCTTAACCAGTACAGCTCAATAGAAATATAATGCAAGCCATATATAATTTTAAGTCTTCTAGTAATCACATGTTTAAAAAAGTGGAATTAATTTTAATAGTATTTTTATTTAACTCAAAATATCCAAAATATCATTTAAACATTAATTAATATAAAAAACTATTAATGAAATATGTTGCAATCTTTTTTTACTTCTAAGTTGCCAAAATCTAGTGTGTTTATCACACTAACAGCACATCTCAGTTGGGATAAGCTGCATCTCAAATGCTCCGTAGCCACCTGTGGCTAGAGGCTACCATACTGGACAGCCCAGTTCTAAACTGTAACTTACTTTTCTATTCTAGAAAACAACAGATGTCAGGTGTAGCAGAACATTTCAAGAAAAATATAAAATGGAATCTTCATAGGAAGACTCGGTTCATAGAAAAGGTCAGGTTCATAGGAAAAGGTGGACCCTCCCACCAGGGCAAAGAAAGTTCCCTGCTACCTGGTGTGGCTTCAGGCAGTGCCACCACACTGGACAACAACAGGAGACACCACTGATGTGGCGGAGCCATGCAATCGTGGCAGTCCTGACTTCAGGGATTAGGATTAAGACAGGTTGCCCTGAGCAAAAAGTGACCCCTATACACAGTGCCTTGCTGCAGATAAAACTCCACATTACTCACCTTTTTTAGGATAATACCTTGTAAGAAGCAGTCAAAAGTAACTTTCACCCATACTGTTTATATGTTAAACCATCATAAGCTAATAACGCATTTGTTTAAATTTTCTTCATTAGATAGTACAGAGTGGAACAGCATTGTGTGGCAATATAGAGTTTCACATATTTTTCTGTCATTATCTTACTTAATCCTAATATAACTACATATCATTGCACTGGAGAAAGGGACAAAAAATCAGTAGGTTTTAATGAGTGCACCAAATGATTTGCCATCACTTAGTACTAATTAAATTACTGAGATATGAACTCTCATTAATATAGGCCATACACACACACACACACACACACACACATACACACACTGAAGTTTCTAAGTTAGAGGGAGGAAAACATTTGTTAGCTCATTAGCGCGTGTTAACATAGAAGAGTCATTAATAGTTATTCCTTCCTGCCAGTGCTCAAACAACAGCTTTGGTAACCAAAGAGAAAGTTAAAAATCAGTAAAATCTCTCTTTTTTTTTTTTTTTTTGCGACAGAGTCTTGTTCTGTGGCCAGGCTGGAGTGCAGTGACGTGATCTCAGCTCACTGCAACCTCTGCCTCCTGGGTTCAAGCGATTCTCCTGCTTCAGCCTCCCGAGTAGCTGGGATTACAGGTGCATGCCGCCATGTCCAGCTAATCTTTTTTTTGTATTTTTAGTAAGATGGGGTTTCACCATGTTGGCCAGGCTGGTCTCGATTTCCTGACCTTGTGATACACCCGCCTCGGCCTCCCAAAAGTGCTGGGATTATAAGCGTGAGCCACCGCACCCGGCCAAAATCTTATTTTTAATAATATTAAGTTTAAAATTCTCCTTTAGGAAAAGTGGCCAACATTGTTTACACTCATATTTAGTTTCATCAAAACTGTGGTTCTGAAGTATTTGCTCTCACAGAGCAGGTAAGAGTGGAAATCACTGCCTGGCTGCTATATTAGTGAGCTAAAAAATACCTGTTTTCTTTCTGTCACCAGTTCTTCATCACCTATTATTGGAGTGCTTAGACATTTTGACAAGGGTGTTATTTCAGCAGGCACCCTTACAAAAGGGAAGAAGAATATTTCAAAAAATATGATGAAAACATCCAAGGTCATTCTGCTCCTCATCTTGTTGAACTGAATTTATTTTCTTTTGGTATTTTGCTGTGCACACAAAAAAATTTTCAATGAACCAGAGATTTAAAAGATCCCCTCTCCCCAAAAGACAAAAATCTTTAAAATCATACATTTCCCCCCGTGGCTCGATTTGTTTTAATGAAAACAGAATCAAATATTAAAAATTTAGTGTGAGAGCATTAGCTACATAACTGCTCTTGAATAGAAATCATATATGGCAAATGTAGCACCCACATTTAAGAAGCATGTCTAGTCAGTACAGTATAATCACCATTTTTTAAAAGAGTTTTCACTACATGATTACATTGTCTCAATAATATCTGTACTTTTCCTTTGGGGATCAGTGTATCTGGCTGCATTTGCACTATGCACACACACACACATATACACAATTCTTAAGATATGCCTTTTGAAAGTTTTTGCTGACTCACGCCTGAGCAAGGAGGCAGTGAAGGATTGTCCAATGAGAGCAGCCTATGAGAACAGATAGATATGGAGGGTTCGAGACTAGCAACCTTAGGAAAACTGTGCCCAAAGGAGGAATGATTCTGTTAAAGGGATGCAAAACAGATGAGTCAAGCACCCCAAAAGTTAAATTTCAGTGGGTTGCCATAATAGCGTAAATGGAAAGCCAAAGGGATACGCAGGTCTCAAAACAGAATGAAATGAGACTAGATCTAGAACCAGGTGAGTTAAAAGCCAATATGGGAACTCAACTGGTGAGCACAGCCAGTCTGTCCTTCAGACATAGCTTAACACCTGCTGGGCTGAGGGCATGTCTTTTAGTGCAGCATTTCTCAAACTTTACTGGTCAGAGATTCCCCTGGAGATCTCGTTAAAGGGTAGAATCTGATTCTTCTAACTTGGTAGGTTGGATGTCAGGTGGAGATTCTGCATTTCCGATGACCTCCCAGGTGATGCGGATGCTGCCCATCTAAGGGCTACATTTTGAGTAGCAAGGAATTACAGGGCAGAATCTTGTCATAAATCAAGGATGACGACAGTGGAAATGCATTTTGTTACTCTTATCTTTGCTCCACATAACCCTAATAGCTTTTAAAACAATTCTTTCAATCAACACTCTTTAAGAATCATACATAGTAAAGAATCTGCTAAGCCTGTACTTGGACAAGTACAAAGATATCTGTTAGGCAAGAAACATTCTGTGTCTTCAAGTAGGTCATGGTCTACCAGAAAAAGTAGAAGGAGCCGTCTGCACTCCCTCATGTTTCAGGAGTAACCTGGAGTACAGTGATATAAAGATGGCCAAAGACAGTGCCCACATGAATCTTGAAAACGGCATTTGAAATTTAACTCTTTCAAGTGGCATGGCTCCAAGTCTCTGCTTAAGAGCAACTCCAAGTACAAAGCAACACAAGAAGAAAAAAATTTCAGGAGCAATAGTAGGCAGGCAGTTGAGTTAAAACCTCCAAACTCAACACCAACATCATCAAACTGAAGTTCATAGAACTGAAAACTTGAAAACTTTTACCGCCAATGTTAACAAACCAATTATGCTAAGATTGCTCTTCAACTTAAAAGAGTTTAGGAAAGCATATGGGGGTTATAGTCCCCCCTCCTTTGTCAAGAAATCACCAAATATTAATAGCCATTTTATTTCAGCATTTACTGTTACCCAGGAACAATAAGTCCTCCAAAAGTATTATTTAATTCTCACAAGAAACCCATGTAGCACGTATTGCTGTTAACCCCATTTTATAGAAAAGGGACAAAGTTTCAGATAGATTAAGTAACCCACCATAAGTCATACAGCTAGTAAGAAATAAGCCAGGATTCCAAACAAAGGCTGGTTGGGATTTTTCATAATAAAAATATGTTTTTAATTAAAAGACTATTTAATTCTAAAGTCAAATCAAAATTTAAAACGATCATAACCGTATCTACTCAAGCTACTTCATGGTGTGTTATGAAGCTCCACTGAAATAAGAGATTTGAAAGTGCTTGAAAAATATCTGCAGCTAAAACAAGAAATAAACACAGAAAGCCAGAACGAGAGAGAGAAGCTAGCAAACAAAGGTGCTCTGTAACTATAGAGGATGATTTTAGTTGTTCATATGATTTATCATTACAAGGTTCCAAGACTACAGAGCCAAGTCAAGGCCGTAAACATAAATCAGTGCATCTTCCAGCATCGGGAGATAAAAGACCTCTTTGAACTCTAAACTTCAACTTCTCTTGGCCTTGATATCACCTAGTGCTGATTCATATAAATAAAGCCTAAATGTGATGAAGACTGTGTCCCTGTTCCTTAAGAAAATACCAGTGGCGTTCTCTCCTCATCTCTCTCTCTCTCTCTCTCTGTCTCTCTCTCTCTGACACACACACACACACACACACACACACACACACACACACACACACACACAGAGTTAGATTTAAGCCTAAACTTCCTCTTCTTATACAGGCAAAAAACAGATCCAGAGAATAGTAATAGGCCCAAAACCTAACTAGACAATACAAGAATTAACATTTTAACCATCTGTTTGGTTCCATACTGACTCTTCTTTTAAAAAGGAACTGGAAGTAGAATGGGCTATACCTTCATTCATGGAAAAACATCGTTTTTATTCATTTATCTTTTAATGCATGTTCATCGGAGCTAGACACTGTGTAAGTGCAGAAAAACAAAGGTGAATGAGATATCATCTTTCCCCTCATAAAGCTAGAGTTCAAGAATTTATCTGTGCTGGGCACAATCTTAGCTTTTGTGCAAATGCAAAGATAAGTCAGATCAATTCCTATCCTCAAGGAGATATTACCTAATGAGGAAGGTAAACATATAAACAATTAAACTTACATTTACATAGAGATGTGGGATCCTGAAGAATGGATAAAGGTGACTATAATGAACAACAATGCATTGTATATTTTAAAACAGCTAGAAAGAGGACTTGAAATGTTCCCAAGACATAGAAATGATACTCAAAGTGATGGACACCACAAATACCCTGACTTGATCATGACACCAGTCTATGCATGCAACAAAATATCACATGTACCCCATAAATATTGACAAATGTTATGTATAGATAAAAATAGACAAAATTTTGATAGGAAAGGACAAGATCAAAAGGAGAAATTGTAGAGTTCTAACAAGTTGAGAATTTATATTGTAAGCAATGGAAAATCACTGAAAGTTATTGAACACAGGAATGGAATCATGAACATAAGACTTAGGAATGGTGGGTTGGAAAATGGTGAGAAGAGAGAGGGAAACCAGCTAGGGAGGCTGTAAATACAGTGTTTAGATGTGCAGTCCTGGCATATAGGACCTCATTGAAAGTAGTGGAGGAGCATGACCAAGACCTGGAAACATTTGGTTGGGAGGCAAGTGTGAGAAGGACTCAAAGAAACCCAGGATTTGGGCTTGTTGTTGGGGGAAAACAGCAATTTCACCAACATAATAGGTTTCAGGAAAAAGACAGTGGGCTTGGTAGAAAATGTGTAAACAATCACATGGCTGTAATGAGATTCCTGAAAACAGAGAGCCAATAATTAATAGAAATGTTATGAACCTAGCCCAGAGTTGAGTGTCCTACCAGCAAAATATATTTCCTTGGATAGGTGATTTTTCAAGTTATATTCTGGGACGTTTCAGGAGCTGGAGCCTTAAGCATTTTACTATAACTGGGTTGCTCTTCAGGTGTTGTCGATAATTTTTACTATTCATTTTATTCAATGTTTAAGAGAGCACCCCATGCAACCATGCAACTGTCTCTTCAAAGCAGAATAAAGCTTCACATTCATTTTGGGGAGCCTCCTAGGACTCTTTGGGCCATAATATCTGATTTGTGGGAATCCCTGCTCTAGATTGGACTGCTTTTCTGGAAACAACAGCAAATTCAGAGGCGAATTCCCCTAATCCTCTCACCCCTGCTCCATCTACCTAAAGACTAACAAAATAAATCCCAAGCCTTTCTAGTAAGGGTCTCAGACCTTGATTAATGAGGCTTCCATAACTTGAATTTTATTGATCCAGAATCCCTCCATCATGATTTGAGCTCATTCCCCCTTTACAAGGTTTCAATAAGATATCTGATGCCAATCCATCTCTTAATGAGGAATCAACCCTAAAGTCTCTACCCCTCAAGTCATGCTATGCTCCAGGGAGGGTCTGATCTGCTCTCTTTATCCATGTCTTCATCAGTGGCCAACATTTCAGAGCACTTCCTGTGTGTCAGAGTCTATGCCAGAGATTGGGTAGATTCAAGGGGAATCAGACACAGTTCCTATTCCAGCACTTTACATTCTAATATGGAAACCATGCAGAAAAATAACTATGGGAAAAGAGAGAAAGTGCTCAGAGGTGTAACAGAGAAGTATATATAAAGTGCTAAAGAATTTAAAAAGGAAAAGGTTACTTTCATATGGGGGTAAAGGAAGTTCATGAGAGATTTTTTGGACAAAATGGCACTTCGGCTAGGCATGGACAGATAAGAAGGTGAATGTGTGGATTTGGAGAGGAGCAAAAATGGCCAACTCCTTGGGCCAAAAGACAGAGAAGACCAGACTAGAGTGTCTGAGGGAGTATATGAGGGAAAAATAGAGCCAGCGAAAGGTAGTGTATTCATGAGATCTGCATATTCACAGGAGAGACACAGAAAGCGAGAGAGAGAGAGAAGAAACAGTTTCTAGTCATACTCAGCATAGATTCTGCCCTAGCCCACAAGCATTTTTCTGTCTATCAACAGTCAACCGGACCTGGATTCAGGAGGAAGATACTTATAGGTTTTAATCTTCGACCTAGAAGAGGAAGTTGCTACCAAATAAAGGGTGGAGGGCCAGTTACCATAAGGGAGCAAGAGGGGAAAAGGTTTGCTCATATATTAAGAGCAACACCATGGCAGAGTCCTTATGGTTTTGTTTATGTAGCTACATTAAGAGAGTGTTTAGATGAAACATTATCTTCTAGAATGAAGTCTTTCTTAGATCTTATACTAGGTAGCCACACATAGGGGGAATGTCAGTACAGTCAATCAGACAGGAAAACAAGCAACCCTCCTTAAAAAGCAAATATCAAAAAATAGTCATTTCCCCCCACTCTTGCTAAACTTAGTGTGCCTGTAAGTTTCACCCAATAGCATTCTCAAAAAGAGAAAAAACACAGAACAATGAAATTAGGGAAGAGTCTGGCAACCAGATTAAAGACTCACAGGGGATAAAAAGTCCCCAAAATAAATGTGTTGGGAAACCCATTTTGCTAATCATGCCAAGAGCTGAGCCCCACTTGAAGTATTGGAGATGGGTGAACTCTCCTTATGTCATTTTCAAGAGAATACACCTAACAAATACAAGCTTCCCTGGGAGAATCACAACTGTGCAATGGCATTTTTTGTTTGGTTGGTTAAGATGCCTTTTTTGTATGTTCTTTATTTGCAGAAGGAGCATCTTTTTGGCAAGATACTGGATCCTTTCTTCACCTCTTGCAACTCTGTAAGCACAAAAGGGAAAGAAAACATTTATTTGGAGTCAGAATTAAGAATAAACAGCTAATATCTTGAACTTGGGTAAATTTGGTGAATATCTAAAATGCAGCATAACTTAATAAGAAATACGGATCAAGAGGTCTCACAAAAATAAGTCACCTTCAGTAAAATAGACTTGGCTGCTAAAAAAACAGAGTTATATATCCACTCAGCAACCAGACCATTTCTGACGAAATGGTTCTACCTGGGAAATATTGGTGATCCCTGTTGAAATCAACACAGCTAAATAGGAGTGGTCCAAGTTACCCTTCCCTAAAGGCTGCAAGGCAGGCCTGAGCCCGTAGGACTTTTCTCTGGCCTCTGTCCCACTAATTCAACTTCTCTAATGAAGAAGGGTAGACAAGAAAACAGATAATTTGTTTGGAGGAAAGCATTGAATAAGGCTATGCAAGACCATACAAGTTTACATGCATTGACATCTACCCTTCTGCAAGGAAATGGAGATGGAAAATAGGCCCCTTTTATCACATGAACTGGTTGAGGTGAAAAAAAAAAAAAAGAAACCAAATAAAGCTGACCAGCAAAGGACAACAACATGTATTTTCATTTGAAAGTACTAGAAAAGAAAGGTGTAATCACCAAGAACAAATATAAGTTCCATAGAGATTCAGAAGACATGTTTAAAATGTTAGCACATACATACATACCTTATACGAGCGCGCACACACACACACACACACATACACACACATACACTCATGACAACTTGCCATTTTGAATGCCTGGGATGACATGTCCACCCTGACTTTTTCCCTAGTAAATGGGCCTCTGTAACCAGAAAAACCATGTAATTAGGTGGAGAAGAGGGAGTCTCAGAAAAAAAGAAAAAGCCTGCCTTGCTTCCTTAAACCTTTTATTCATTGACAATTGTTATTCCCTCTTACTTTCTGCACCTAGTGTGACTCCAGCAAACCTTGCATTGGCAGTGGCTTGTGGCCACCTTTTCTGCTGTGTGAAGCCAATCTACAGCTGCATGTACTCCTTGCTTTTCATTTCGAACAACAAAAGGAACCATTGTATTTCAAGTCATTTGGAATGACAACCCTTCAGTTCTGAAGAAACTATAAAACTCACTGACATAAAGAAATTTGCTGGCTCTTCCTGAACTGGGAAGTATAGATCCACAAATTACTTCATCAACAAAGCACAGCACCATCCTGGCACCCTTTTTCAACTACACTCTGGATACCAGTCCTGTGTTTGTGGTACTACAAGAAGGGAAGATGGAGTCTTCAAGAAGGTCTATGCTTCTGTTGAGACCTTGCTGAGACTTTATCTTTACTTCATATACCATTTCTCAACCTTCTGATTGAAAGTACTACATCTTCCTTGGTTTATTTATTTTATAAATATTTTTGATCTTGCAAAGCTCAAAGAACAAAAGTCAACCTAACAGGTCCAATGGAGACTAAAATGGTCAAATATTTTAATACAAAAACTGCAACTTAATCCTTTAATAGCCAGGAAGGAGTCAGAAGATGGCAATCATACTTTTGAATGGAGTTCCCTCCATGGAACACAAACATGCATAATTTCACTAACAAGAAGACAGAAGAAATCTCATAGACTTTTCTGATACAGAAGAATGCCACAGATGTAAAGTATCCTCACTCAGTATTATATCTGGCCAAGTGTCTTGTAATATATTTATGTACCAGAAGGAGAAATATAGATTGGATGATTATGTAGTTGCCCAATAAGTCTTCTTTAAAGTACCAAGGTCAATTAGAAGGAGATCTCCATTGATGTAAAAGATTGTTTAGCTTCAACTCCTAATGGCTCTCTCAGGCCTTACAAACATAGTATTAACATGGAATACTACATGGAAAGACAGGGACAGAATCATTATGTCTTATCTTTCTTTTTTTTTTTTTTTTTTTTTTTTTGAGACGGAGTCTCGCTCTGTCGCCCAGGCTGGAGTGCAGTGGCCGGGTCTCAGCTCACTGCAAGCTCCGCCTCCCGGGTTCACGCCATTCTCCTGCCTCAGCCTCCTGACTAGCTGGGACTACAGGCGCCCGCCACCTCGCCCGGCTAGTTTTTTGTATTTTTAGTAGAGACGGGGTTTCACCATGTTAGCCAGGATGGTCTCGATCTCCTGACCTTGTGATCCGCCCGTCTCGGCCTCCCAAAGTGCTGGGATTACAGGCTTGAGCCACCGCGTCCGGCTATGTCTTATCTTTCAAGGTTACTATGGTAGGTATACATTTTCTGTGCTTTGTTCACCTAGCCTGTTCCCCTGGGAATTTCTGAGTACTTTCCCACTGTCTTCTTCAAGGTCCTACCTACTGGAGTCCACGTTGTTTTTACAATTAGCATATCGACTCTCCCTTTCAACCTTCAGTTAAAATCCCTCTTGGCTAGGCCGGGCACGGTGGCTCACACCTATAATCCCAGCACTTTGGGAGGCCGAGGTGGGTGGATCACTTGAGGTCACGAGTTTGAGACCAGCCTGGCCAAGTATGGTGAAACCCCATCTCTACTAAAAGTACAAAAGTTAGCCTGGTGTGGTTGTGTGTGCCTATGGTTCCAGCTACTCAGGAGGCTGAGGCAGGAGAATTGCTTGAACTCGGGAGACGGAGGCTGCAGTGAGCTGAGATTGCACCACTACGTGTGTGTGTGTGTGTATACATATAAATATACACATTTCCTCCTGGTCTTTATGAGAGATTCTCAGTAACATTAATTTGAATCACTTTTGTAAGTTAAAAAGGTAAAGGCCACACATTAGCAATTTTACAGTTCTACAAAAAACCACATCCAAATGTCTTCTGCTAGGAATTCACTAGAAATCATCACAATCTGAGGGAAATAATTAGTTTCTAGAAGTTTATGAAGGCAATAAAGAAAAGCATTTGAAGTAGATATTACTAATAATGTTAGCTATGAAAAAAAAACATTAATTGGACAAAGTTCAATGAGCTTCAAGCACATTTTTCTCCTTCACTTCACAGTTCTACCCCTTAAGATGAAGATATTCTTTCTGTTTCACACTGTTGAGGTCACTACTTTCATCAAACAACAATGTACTGTGCTGTACACTAATGTGGATGATTTTCTCTGTCCTTCCTTCTTTAAGGCTTCCTATCAACAGGGTAAAACAAAGAAATAGTCTCTTTCTTAGAACTGAAAACATATAAAAGTAAAATTAATGATTGCATTTTAAATTGTTAATAAAAATGTTACATGGAACACATCAAATAATATAAGTGACACTATGCATAAAATATTGCATATTTGCAAGCGAAAGTAACTTCACAATTTGGAAAGACTATTTTATTTATCTAGTTCCATTTTCTTAAAAATGCTCTTTTTCTCAAAGTATTTCTGTAATTTAGAAATATATGTATCTTAGGTCTAGATTCAAGGTATTATAAATATTCTCTCACAAATCTAAATTATAATCCCTAACAATCCACAAAGACTTCCAAAACACTTGATTATAGTTTATAAAATTATAGAATGTGTCTTGCCATTAAAAATATCAAGTACAATTTGCCCTTAATTTCTTCAAAAAAGAAAGAATTGTGACCAGATGGAATAGAATATAAATATCCAAAATGCTAACCTATTTATAATATATGACCAGTAAGAAAGATGGGAAAGGGGAACTGAGAACATGTTGCCAAAAAGAAAAGTGACTAAAGGGAGATTTTGATAATTTTTACTAAGTTTCTGAATTGGATGGTTTTCATTAAAAAGAAATTATGAAAGCACAATTTAATGAATCTGTAGAAAACCTAAGAGTGAAAAGATGAGAGGGAGGTAAGTGAATATCCACTTTCTTCTTAGAGTACTCTATTTTCATAGTTTCATGCTTTAAAACAGTAAAATATTTTACATAAACATTAGAAGCAAGAGACTTAAAAATCCTGAACACAGAAACCAATGAGAATTCCTCTAAGCTTGAATTCTGTTTCTACTGTTTTTTCTCATCTTCATATCTAAGACTCTATGACATGGCCAGGCGCAGTGGCTCACACCTGTAATCGCAGCACTTTGGGAGGCCAAGGCGGGTGGATCAGGAGGTCAAGAGATTGAGACCATCCTGGCCAACACGGCGAAACCCCGTCTCTACTAAAAATACAAAAATTAGCCGAGTGTGGTGGCAGGCACCTGTAGTCCCAGCTACTCGGGAGGCTCAGGCAGGAGAATCACTTGAACCCAGAAGGCGGAGGTTGCAGTGAGCCGAGATTGCACCACTGCACTCCAGCTTGGCAACAAAGTGAGACTCCATCTCAAAAAAAAAAAAAAAAGAAAAAAAAAAAGAACCTATGACCCTATGACGTAAGGAGACCAGTTCATTGAAAAAATGAAGGTGAAAACAGTTGAGATTATTACATCTTTAGCCTCCAATCACATATTTGTTTTAGGCAGGTATTTTTCATCTTGCCTAGTTCTGTGAAATGCTCCATAAAAGTCCCCAGTGCTCACCGTGTCTATCATAAATGTCCCTAATTCCCACCATGCTCTCAGACATAATGGAAGAACTCCTTTTTTGAATTTGTGACTCATACAGTTGTAACTTCACTTGCAGCATCAGTTTCAGTTTAAGTTCCCTTTATTGTCTCCTCTGAGGATATGGAAACTTAGAAGCTATACAGTGATTTCAGGCAAAAGAAATATGTATTGAATGGAATGATCAGTATTAGCTATGGGTAGAAATGGAAATTACCATATAAATTATTTATCTGCATGGTTGAATTTGTTTGCACTTAACAAGTCAACTATGGGCAAGACACACTGCAGAATGATTTTGAGAATTAAAAACAGGCATTTATCTATTTGTCTGTTTTATTCTTGCCTCATTTCACAATGTAAGCACAAAGAAATGCTTATAGTAAAATTGAAAAATATAAGTTGAAAGTAAAACGATAGCACAAAGTAAAATGTAAATTTGAATGAGAAGTACAGGCCAGGAAGAAAATAAGCACAAATAGGCAACTCCAATGCCCTCTTACAGTTATGGACTACAGAGTTCAATCTGATCTTCCAGAATGCCACAGCAAAAGGAAAGCACTTTGTTATTATTCATGATGCTGAAATGCTGTTATCTGTCCGGGGAAGGAAAACTTTATTACTTACCTCTAATATAAATATCTCAAAATGGGATTGGGTAATGTGGTATAATTCCCTTAACCATGGTAGTGGTTATTTTCCGTTTGTTTCTCCACCCTGACTTTACTCTCTGTCTTTCTCTCCGCTTTGTGCCATAAGAGGCGTATCCTGCAGACCAGCTTTCCCAGGCTCCCTTGCTGGTTGGCTTCAGGTTGCGTTTGGCTGGAGACTGAAGGTCAGGACAAGAGGCAGGCTGGAGAATTCCTTCCTTGCTTCATCTCTGCTTTGGGCCCCACTTCTGTTAGAGGCTACATTCCTTCAGGACCACAGCTATGTGGGGTGGCACTTCCCACGACTCCAATAGCCCTTCAGCTCTAAATTGTAATCCCTTACCACTTTACTAAACTCTAACTGCCTCTACATTTTTTGTTGATTCTCATAACTCTGTTCACACCTGCCATCATTAAAAACTCTTTTTTTGAATAAATGGTGTGAATTTGTTTTCTTTCCAGGACCCTGATTGATACACATGAGTTCCCACAGCAAAGTATATTTTAAAAGCCTACTTCTCAAAAGAAAGGAAAGAACATAACAATAGCCTTCACACGTATCTCAATGAAAATACCTCCAGAAGAGCCAAGAAAATATTTTCCAAGTATACAAAAACTGGCCATCTAGGACAGCACTATTCAATAGAACTTTCTGAGATAATGGATATCTGTGTTGCCCAATATATTAGCCATAAACAATGTGTGGCTATTAAGCTCCTGAAACATGATAGTGGGATTAAGAAATTAAATTTTTAATTTTATTTAATTATGATTAATTTACATTTACATTTAAGTAGCCACATGTGGCTAGTGCCTACCCTACTGCACAATGCAGGTCTATATTAATCCAAGGACAAAATCTAGAGACTATCTGAATATATAGTACAAAAATTTTAAGTGTAACAACTCAGATACAGAAATACAGACACCGCATGTTCTCTCTTATAAGTGGGAGCTAAACATTGTGTACACATGAACATAGAGTGTGAAATGAGACTAAGAGACTAGGAAGGGTCGGGAGGTCAGAGAGGGAGTATGATGATGAGAAATTACTTAATGGGTACAATATACATTATTCAGGTGATGGATACTTTGAAAGTCCTGACTTTATTATGCATTCTATCTGGATAACAAAATCACACTTGTACCCCATAAATTTATAAAAATAAAAACAAGTGAAAGAGTGGATAGTCTACTAGAGGGTTAAGGAAAGGCACTACCCGAAATAGTACAGGGAAAATTAAGGTAAGTACAATACAAAGGATTCAAATCCAAAAGAGGGAAAGTGCATGCCAAATCACAGGAATCAAGAAAATCTTTGCAGAGGATTTTTATTTTGAGGTGAATCTGGAAGATCAAATAGATTTTGTATTAGTTTTCTATTTCTATTAACAAATTACCATCCACTTAGTGGCTTAAAAGCGCATGCACTTATTATTTAAAAGCACATATATTTATTATTTATTTTCTTAAAATCCTATATGTTCGAAGTCCAACATGAGCCTCAATGGGCTAAAATCAAGGTGCCAGTAGGACTGTTTTTCTTTCTGAAGGCTCTAGGGGAATATCCATTTCCTCACCTTTTCCAGTTTCTAGAGGCCACCCACATTCCTTGGCTTATGACCCCCTTCCTCCAACTGTATTTATTTATTTTTTAATTGTACTTTAAGTTCTAGGGTACATGTGCACAATGTGCAGGTTACATATGTATACACGTGCCATGTGGGTGTGCCCTCTAATTTTAATGTCAGCAGCCTTCCATCTGTTTGTGCCTTTCTTCTCCAGACACATGTCCCTCTGATCACATCCAGCAAAGGTTCTCTGCTTTTAAAAACCCATGTGATTGGCCCACCAGATAATTTTAAAAAATCTTTCCATCTCAAGATCTCTAACCTAAGCATACAGGCAAAGTTCCTTTTGCCATGTAAGGTAACATGTGAAGGTTTCAGGGATTAGGATGTAGACATCTTTGGGGATCATTATTCTGCCCACCAAAGAGTTTCAACAGCAAGGGGTAGGAAATGAAAAGGAAGGGATTGTAGCAGGAGGTGCAGGCCAAGAGCAAGGCAAACTAGAAACTGTTAACTATTATTAGCTCACCTGATTAGCCAGTGCCTTCTGCTCTCTCCATAAGACATACTATGATGCGTGCTGGATACTCAGGGCTGGTAGGCTACTCTAGGATACCTGTTCACACTCACTTCTGCCAGATGAACTGTATGCTTACCAAGAGCCAGCTGTGTTTCTTGCTAAACCTATTTAGGCTAATTTTATTTGTTACTGTAATGCATAATTTAATTAAATAGTCTAAAAACCGGTAGGACTAAGAAAAAAGGAATTAATGTTTTCATGCAAATTAAATTGAATGGTTTAGAAGGACTCATTAAATGTAAGGTACAAAAAATTTTTGCTGACAATTTAGATGTGGACAAGACAACTAAAGTGATTTTGGAGAAAATAGAAATCTAAAGGGCTCTATAATCAGATTGTCTCTCAAATATGTTTCATGTATACTATGCATTATAGGTTAAGTTTATGCAAGAAGTGTTATAAGAACTTCAATCAGATGATCCATGTTTTAAAAGTCACCCTTATCCTTTCTGCATATGAATGTGCAGTCATATGTTTTCAGTTAATGAATGTTTAAGGTGTATATATGTATCATTTCTATACATTTTAATAATTTCCTTCTTTCAATGACTTTTTCAATAACTTGATCAACAAACATGTCACAAAACAGGGCTTCTGTTATATTTAAAAATCAGAGAAAATGCGATCATAGAAGTGGGAGAGTGGAAGAATACATGTCAATATACATTAAGTCGACATGGAGAAGGACCTCAAGTGTCACAGTGAGGAAGGTGAATATTGCAATAGGCAATAAGGAAACAGTAAAGGTTGCTGTTTTTGTTATTTGATAGGAAAGGTTTTGAGCATATCAACTGGCATGCTTAGCAATTAAAGTATTAAACAGCATGTTTTACAAACTAATATGGCAGATAGCAGGCTTACTGCTTGTATTTTCCATAGCCCAAGTCATTTCTCCCCACAGCAGAGGCTGCTGGGCTCCCCTCCACAAGCTCTGCCTTATCCCTTTGGCTCTAGGCCTGCACTGTGGAATATGGTAGCCACTGGCCACATGTGGCTATTGAGCACTTAATGTGGCTAGTCCAAATTGAGATGTGCTGGAAGTGTAAAACTCAGATTTAAAAGACAGAGAAAAAGAATGTAAAATACCTCATCAATAAGATTTTATTAATTATGTGTTGAAATGATAATGTTTGGTATATACTGGATTAAATAAAATATATTAAAAATAATTTCACTTGTTCCAAACTTCTTTAAATTTAGTTACTAGAAAATCTAAAACTATATATGCAGCAGACATCTGTGGCTCACATTATACTTTTCATGTGGATAGCAGTGCTCCAGTCTAGATCAATCCTAACATGAGACCGGAGGGTTAAACCACCCCATGTACGAGCCCTATCCTTTGGGACTCACATTTCTCTGACTGGCTGTCTGATCTTAAACAGGACATTTGTCACATTTTTCTTTCATCATCTTGGGACATGGTCTGATTTTCTTGATTTTTGCCCTATAATGTTTAAGGCTCAACTTGCTAGCTCCATTGATTTGCCTTCCCTTGCAGATTCCAGCCTTCCCCAAACTATGCTTTCATGATATTGACTGTCTTCTTCATCTAGAGAAAGAGACTGCCAAGAGGATGAAGACCAAGAATAGAATATCAAATTTGGTGATTATGGAATCATCACTGACCTTCAAGAGAATGATGACATCAACTGATTGAGTGGACAGCTGAACGATATCAACTGAGTGAACAACGATGTCAACAATATCAACTGAGTGGACAGCTGTCAGAATTGAAACAATGATCTCATGGAGAAAGACCAGAGGAACACAACAGCACCTAATCAAATGGTAGAGTAATGACAAGGAGAGCCCATGCACATCCCTGAGCCAGTCTTCATCCACTGTTTTAACTAAAACTTCAAGGATGAAGGGCCTCCTCCCTGTCATTTATTATTCCAAAGTGTAGTGTTACCAAGTATACACTTAAAAAAAGTAGCACACAACTGAACAGTTAAGGATGACAGTGAGTTTAAAAAGAAAAAAAGAAATAATGTTGCAGCATTGGGACTGTATACAGAAGAGAAAAAGATGTCCTTGCAAATTGTCTCGCCCCCATACAAAGTATGCCCTGATTTATTGCCTATCTAAGGAACTGGCCAGATTTTTTTCTAAAACCCTGGAGGGCAATCTTTGTGTTCATGTTGCCTATGGACATGGCCTGGGAGACAAGCATTCTGAATCTGTTTTAGAGGCAGCTCTAATTCTCTTGTGCTGCTGGGTAATCTCAACAGAAAAAGTGTTAGTACATATAGGCATACACATATCTGAGTTTATGTCCATAACTATCTTATGTGTGCACACGTATTTATGTGTGTAGGCATATTAATATATATCATTCAATAAATACTTAAAAATATTGCACAAAAAAATCAAAATGGACAATTCACTATCAAAATAATGCCAATAAGGTTAAGTAGACAAATGTATTTTGTTTTTCTTTTTTGTTATTTAAGTTCCTACATTGAACTGTATAATTTCTAGTGGTGGGTATTACCTCATATATTCTCATCCCAAGGTAGATCACTACATCTTGCAAAAAAAAATGTTTTCTTCTGTTCTTCAGCCTTGCAAAGTAGTCAAGGGTTTTGCTGTTATCATGTGGAACAATTTGAACCTTTAGCATTCCTGGTTCTCAAAGCAACCTTCCTAGTGACCACATTCAAGGCAGGATGGCATGGTAAGAAAGGGTCCTAACAATGAGTCAAATAATGTGATTTTAAGCCAGAACTCTACTAATTGTAAATTTAGGCAAGACCTGTCACACCCCTGAGCCTATTTCCTTATCTGTAAAATAGGGTTAATAACCCTTGACCTGTTTTTCTCACAAGAGTTTAGAAAGGGCATCTGAGAATGGGCTTTATAAACTTTGAAGTACTAAGTAGAGGAATGAATAGCTGTTATTATGGCTAAAATTGTTAAGCATTCTTCTTAAGCATGTCTCATGATTAAGAAGCAGCTCCAGTGATGAGTTCTTTGGTACAGTGAGGCAAGGAAGGAAAAATACAAGATTCCAACACCCACCTGTACCATGACGTACTTCATTCATGAAATTCATGATGGAAATTTAAAATATTTTCTTAGATTTCCCATTAGAAATATATTGGCTTCAAAGGAGGTAAAACTCAAGATGTAACAGAAATTTTTATTCTAATTTGTTCTGAAATATGAGTTTTCAATCATCATGATTCCTTAAATTAGAATGTATCTGCAAAAATAGATACATGCAAGCAGTTTTTTCCTAAATTTTTTTCATGTAAGAGTACGCAGCCTGCTATGTAATGTCACACATTAAAATAACATTGGCATAGAGTGGGGGTAAAATCCTTTCTCTGGAAATAAGCATATGCTATTAAAATTATATATCATTTGTAGCCAACTACTAGAAAAGACTCCACACTGAAGTGTTTCAGTTCAGGATTAATTTGGAGTATTGTGACATTGTGCTAAAAGCATAGGGCTAGGAGGCAAAAGACTTGAGTTCTACTTCCAGATATTTCACTAACTAAACTGGGGACATGAATAAGGCATTTACTTCCATGAGCCTTAATTTTCTCATGTGTAAAATAGATTAACACCAAATGCCTACTTGCTTATTTCATTAGGTCCTCATGAGGCTTGAAGTTTTTAAAAAAAAAAATCTCTAAAAAAGAGCTGTGTCAACTATAATATGAGATACAGAAATAACGAATTAAGAAAATGTTCTTAAATGAGCTTTACATGCAAGTTCATAATACAGCTATTTTCCACAGTTTCTTTACCGTATGTGTAACCCATGGAGACATGTTGGTAATTCTGTTTTTCATACAACTATCTTAATGATAAGATAATAATAACCTTGACCTTAATAATAAGCCAGATAAAGGAGAATCAAATATGCTTTTCATGTTATTCCTCACCATGGTTTTTGAAGAGAGCTCAGCTTCCCCAAATCATACAAACTTTGGGTGCTCTTACAAAGCTATATTTAGAGAAAGTCACCAATATTGCTCATATACTAAGGTAGAAAGAAAATCTAAATTAAAAAGTATTAATGTTTCATCCTCTAACTATAAAATTAGTAGATAGTAATATAAAGAATATGAACAAAAATTTTCAACGTTAAAAATTCCTCAAACACAATCAACTTACAGGGCTATAATTAAGAATACAAGAGCAGACAATATAGAAAATGGCCTTGAAAACTCAATGTGTTTGTTAAATGCAGCAAAAGTAACCCTTAGAAGCAAAGTCATAATGTCATGCATTTCATCATAAAAAATTAGAGAAAAAAATTGCTGAATTTTTTTTTTTTTTTCTGTGAGATGGAGCCTCACTCTGTCTCCCAGGCTGGAGTGCAGCGGCACGATTTCGGCTCACTGCAAGCTCCACCTCCTAGGTTCATGCCATTCTCCTGCCTCAGTCTCCTGAGTAGCTGGGACTACAGACACCCGCCACCACACCCAGCTAATTTTTTGTATATATATATATATTAGCAGAGACAGGGTTTCACCATGTTAGCCAGGATGGTCTCGATCTCCTGACCTTGTGACACACCTGCCTCGGCCTCCCAAAGTGCTGGGACTACAGGCACACCACACCCAGCCAAAAATAGCTGAATATTTTAAGGGATTAAAAAAAAAAAAAAGCCTGTCTTAGTTTCTTTTGTGCTGCTATAACAGAGTATTTGAGACTGGGCAATTTATAAAAAACAGAAATGCATACGCTTACAGTTCCGGAGTCTGGGAAGTTCAATATCAAAGTGTTGGCATTTGGCAAGGGCCTTATCTTCATGCTGCATCGTCACATGGCAGAAGGGAAAAGAGAAGGAAGAGAGGAAGGCAGAGAGGCATTGGAACCACAAAGGACTCCAAATAGCCAAAACAATCTTGAGGTACAAGAACAAAGCTAGAGGCATCACACTTTTTGATTCAAAATATATTCCAAAGCTACGTAAGCAAAACAATATAGCAGTGACATAAAGTTAAAGACATAGGCCAATGGAACCCAATAAAGAGCCCAGAAATAATTCCATGAATCTATGGCCAATTGACCTTTGACAAAGAAGCCAAGAAAACACAATGAAAAGATAGTCTTTCAACAAATGATCCTGGAAAAACTGGATATCCACATGTGAAAAAAATGAGGTTGGACCTTTGTGTTGCATGATCCACGAAAATCAACTCAAAATGGATTAAAGATTTAAATGTAAGAACTGAAATGGCAAAACTTTTAGAAAAAACAGGGAAAAGCTTCATCACATTGGTCTTGGTATAACACCAAAAGCATTGGGAACATAAGCGCGGTGGCTCATGCCTGTAATCCCAGCATTTTGGGAGGCTGAGGCAGGCGGATCACAAGGTCAGGAGATAGAGACGATCCTGGCTAACACAGTGAAACCCCGTCTCTCCTAAAAATACAAAAATAAATTAGCCGGACACGGTGGTGGGAGCCTGTAGTCCCAGTTGCTCAGGAGGCTGAGGCAGGAGAATGGCGTGAACCTGGAAGGCGGAGCTTGCAGTGAGCCGAGATCACGCCACTGCACTCCAGCCTGGGCGACAGAGCGAGACTTCGTCTCAAAAAAAAAAAAGAAAAAAGCAAAAAAAGAAAAGTGAAACTATATCAAACTAAAAATCTTCTCCACAGCAAAGAAAACAATCAACAGAGCAAAAAGACAAGCTACAGGATGGAAGAAAATATTTGCAAATCATATATCTGATAAGAAACTCATGCAACTCAGTAGCAAAAACAAAACAAAACAAAACAAAAAAAAACCAGATAACTCAATTTGAAAATGGCCAAAGGAGTTGAATAGACATTTCTCCAAAGAAAACATAAATGGCCAACAGACATATGAAAACATGCTCAATATCACTTAATCATCTGGAAAATGCAAATCAAAACCACAGTGAGAGATTACTTCATAGACATTAGGATGGCTATTGTCAAAAAACAAAAGATACCAAGTGTTAGCAAGGATAAAATTGTGCAGCTATTATAGAAAACACTTTGGAGTTTCCTCAAAACATTAAAAATATAATAGAACTGCCATTTGATCTAGTAATCCTACTTTCCAATATTTATCCAAAAAAACTGAAATCATGATGTTGAGAAGATATTTGTATTCTCATGTTCATTGCAGTATTGTTCACAATAGTCAAGAAGTGAAAACAAACTAAATGTCTATTCACAGATGAATGAATAAAGAAAATGTAGTATATGCACACAATGGAATATTGTTCAGCCTTATAAAAGAAGAAAATCCTGCCATAAGCAACATCATGGATGAACCTTAAGGATATTATGTTAAGTGAAATAAGCCAGTCACAGAAGGACGAATACTGCATGATGACACTTATTAATATATGCAGTATCTAAATTAGTCAAACTCATAGAAGTAGAAAGTAGAATAGTGATTGCCAGGAGCTGAGGGAGGGGGCAAATGGGAAGTTCCTGTTAAATGGGAATAAGTTTTCAGTTACACAAGATAAATAATTTCTAGAGGCAGGTACAAATATATTAATATCTAGAGATCTGTTGTACAACATTGTGCCCATAGCTAACAATATTGTTCCATACACTTAAAATTTAAGAGGGTAGGACTCATGTTAAGTATTCTTGCCACAATAATATACATATAATTTATTATATACTATTTTTATATGATATTACATATACTTATGGAATGTGTGTGGACATAGATATAGATACAGATATAGTCCCATAAGAACAAGAACTTTGGTCACCATTATTCATATCCCCAGGATGTAGAAGAGTGCCTGGTATATGAGAGACAATTTGGAAACATTTTTAGAGAAGTTAATTCGTTTCTATGAGAAAAAAAGACAACCTCAACAAAAATAAGAAAAGGAAAAAATTAAATTAAATCAGGATATCAGAAAATGGAATAGGAATATAATTTAAAAATAAAACCAAGATCTAAGTTGCTAAAAACAGATAAACACCAAAAATTTAATCAAGTAAAATACAAATAAATAAAATAAAGGTGAGAAAAAATACATAATCAAAATAGAAACTAAAGTGAGTGAATACACATTTGTATGAAAATGAATTTCATGTGATGAATAATTTCTTTTTATAAAATATTATAAAAACTGAAAAACAAATTAGAAAATCAAAGAAAGCCGAGGGATTATATACATTTATAGATAAGTTATCTAAAATGATCAGGGAATGATATCAATATTATATAAACCACTTTGAACATTTTAAAAAATGGTAAAGCAATAAGTAAAATATTATCTAGGATCTAAGTAACCTGATAACCACACTATTTTAAAAGCTACTGGCCAATTTTATTTATTAATATACATGCCAAAACGTTAAACAAAATGCAAGCAATTCAGATATTTACACAAAAAAAAACACACACCATGGACAAATGGAATTTGTCACAGGAATTTAAGGAATATTCAACATAAGAAAAATTGTCAAAACAATATATCACATTAATAGTACAAATAATAAAAACAATATTTCAATAGGCACCTAAAGGTTTTCCAAGAAAACACCAGAACTTATTTAACAGTTTTCAACAGAAAATATACAAATGGAAAGACATTTCATTTAACTTCACAAAAATGTTATTAAATCCTTACAATGTGGAAGAATACTCAATACAAATGAGTTTTCTACTTAAAATCCTGAACTAACATTCTAAGTAATTGAGAAAACACTAGAGGTGTCCCATTAAGAACAGAAACAAAATTTAAATGCCCGTTTTCACTGTTTACTAATTAATACTGCATTTCAGACTTACAAATGCAATGACATCTGAATAATTTTAGATATCAGGGAGGAAAAATAAAATGTTAATTTCAGGCAATATTATTGTATAGCTAGAAAAATATTTTAAATCACCTATAAAATTATCAAAGCTATTAAAAGAGTTCAACAAAGTAATCAGTGATAAGATACTTATACAAATCCGTAGTATTTCTCTATTCCATTTCTATATCATTAAATGTAGCCAGAAATTAAAATAAAAACAATTTATACCAACAAGAAAAATGTAAAATAGAGATGTTTTAAAGGAATGTAAAATTTATGTTAAACTGTGAATAAAAATTCTGGAAAGGAAAGAATAAATATTATAAAGATAAAAATCCTTCACAGGTTAATCTATAAATTAAAGCAATTCAAAAGTGAATCTTAACTATTCCTTATATAACTTGAAAAAAATTATTTTTAAATTCATTTGCAGTGGAACTTCTTTTTTAAATTGAATCAAATTAGCAATCCCTGATGCAGTTACTTCCAAAAGCCCAACAAAATTATCAAGAAAGAGGAGAAGCCCAAAATTAAAAACAACTCACAAGACTGAGACATGTAGACAAGCTGGTTGCCAGAATCCAAACGGAATTTTCGCTATCTACAAGTCCTATGGAGCTGAATTGAGAGATACAACTGGTGGCTTCCTTCTGCTTAACAACAATAATAAATTTTTTAGAAGCCCAAACAACAATTAAAATAAAATATAAGGACACTTGTCTCTCATTCACAATATTATCCCTGGCTCAGAAAACCAACCAGATTGTTGAGTAGCCATCCTTTTGTTATTATGATATTCCTTTTTTATGACTTTTCTTTCAACCTTCTCTTCTATCTACAGTCATTCAGAGAAGGCACTTCTAGGAAAATATTGTTACAAAGGGGAAGGGTGTTTTACTATAATAAAAAAGCAAACTAGGCCGAGTGCGGTGGCTCACACCTGTAATCCCAGCACTTTGGGGAGCCAAGGCAGGCAGATCATTTGAGGTCAGGAGTTCAAGACCAGCCTGGCCAACATGGAGAAGCCCCATCTCTACTAAAAATACAAAAATCGGCTGGGCGCGGTGGCATGCGCCTGTTGTCCCAACTACCAGGGAGGCTGAGGCGGGAGAATCGCTTGAACTCGGGACACGGAGGTTGCAGTGAGCCAAGATCGCACCACTGCACTCCAGCCTGGGTGACAAAGCAAGACTCTATCTCAAATTTAAAAAAAAAAAACAAAACCCATAAGTGGCTGGAATGGAAATTCTCCTTCAGAAAAGGATGGTAGGCAAGTGGAAAAAAAAGAAAAAGCCCTGGTACAGCAAATTCATTTGGAGGAATAGAGTCTGTCATTTACTCCATTGGTTCAGAGTACCAGAAAACCAGAAAAAGGGAACAGAAGATAGCACCTCTGGGTGAGCAGAATCATAATGTATGGATGCTGGAAAAACACTAGAATTGGGCTCAGAATTGAATGCTACCAATTGTAGATGTAAGAAGGGATTTGTTATAGAAGACAGAAGAGGGAGAAGCCATGCATTTCAATTTTGTAAGTTCTCTTATAGATAACTCTCTTATTTGAAAATGAGTAAATAAAACACACACACAAACATACACAACGCAAGCCCTATAAAAAAGAATGCAGAAGAAGTGAGGAAGTTTGTTATTCTAAAAATTAAAAGAAGCAACAATTTTCTGTAGATAATCTTCACAAGAGACAGAAGCCATTGTTAGAAAATTTTGTGTGATATTTTTGTTCAGGTGCAAAAATTAGATTTCCACACAAGATGATCAGAGAGCCGTAAAAAAGAGGGGGAAAAAGGAGACATGACAAAATAATGGGGGATAAATTTAGATCTTATCAAAACAATTATGAAGTTGCCATATCCCCTTCCCACAAGTGTTGCCTAGCCCAGTTGGTTTTATGGGTGCATTTTGCCAAAATTTCAAGGAGTAGATAATTTCTAACTTATACAGGTTGTTTCAAAAATATAGAAAATGAGATAAAGCTGTCCTAAATCATTTTCTAAAACTAATATAAATCTAATTTTCACAACTGGATAAGATCAGAACAAAAAATTAAACTGTTGGTCCCGCTTCCTCTAAAAATACAGATGCAAAATTCTAAATGAAATATTAACTGAATTCAAAATATATAGTTAAAAATTATATCATGATCATATGGATTTTTCCACAGGAATTCAAATAAAATTTGTCATTGTAATTCACCATACCAAGTAACTCAATTAGAAAAATCATATGGATCTATCAATGAATTTTTTTAAAGCATTTGGAAGAGACTGACCTCAAGAATGACTGAGTAAAGATGTCTGAAAATTTGCTCCTTCAAAAAGGCAATAACAACAACAACAACAACAACAAAAACACAGAAAAAAATGTGAAAAATCAAACTTTTTAGAACTTTGGAGAGTAACCAAAGACTTACAACAATCCAAGGATCATTTATTCAAGAAAAATGGCTGGGCTGGGTGCAGTGGCTCACACCTCTAATCCCATCACTTTGAGAGGCTGAGGTAGGAGGACCATTTGAAGCCAGGAGTGCGAGACAAGCCTGGGCAACATAGAGAGTCACCGTTTCCACCTAAAATTAAAAAGTTCACCAGGCATGGTGGTCCTCACCTGTGGTCCCAGCTACTCAAGAGGCTGAGTATGGAAAATTGTTTGAGCCTGGGAGGTCAAGGCTGCAGTGAGCTATGATTGTGCCACTGCACTCCAGCCTCCTAGACAGAGCAAGATCCTGTCTCGAAAAGAAGAAAGAAAAGAAAAATGGCTGAACATCAATATGAACAGTATGCTTTGTGCTGTTTCCCTTGCCCTGTTTACATCTTCCTCTCCCATGGTAGTCTTGAAAACCAATAGCCTGGCAATCATGGTAACTGAAAATCAGTATCCTAGCAACACTGGAGGGTGCCAACAGGTTTGGAGCTGCCCAAAAGCCCAACTCCAGGGAATTGTTATTTGATGTGTCTAGCACTTTGCTTGGTAAACTTCATTTGCTGAACTCATATTTATCTGACATGATTCAGAATTTGGTAAGTGAGAACAATCTTTTCCTGAAGCATTTAGTATTCATCATTTAACATTGCAGCTGCCTGTAGTATTGAGAAGAGTTGGAGCAAACAAAAAGCGGAGCAAACAAAAAGCTGACCAAACAACGTAAAAGTAAAATCTGAGGAATGAAATGTCCATAAAGGCTTTGAAAAGCTCCAACTGGATGCTTGAAAATCCAGAAAGCTACAGGCATGTACAGAGCAATGCCCAGGAAAGACCTAAAAATGACCTGACCTATCACCTCCAGACCTGAACATGAGGTTCTGTATAAGCAGGAAGTAAAGGCCAAGGTGGAGCTGTAAATTGCCTGGCTGAATGTTATAGGGATGCACAGCACACAGAGTCCCTCAGCAAAGGCTGGAAAAATTACTGACAAGCTATTTAAGTACTGTCCAAATAATAGCTAATTATTAAGCTATCTAAGCAGAGACTTCAGTAGCCACACACAAGACAGAATAAAGACTTTACAGAACTAGTTTAGGAAAGCCAATAAACAACCAAACAGCAACAATAACAACAGAGAGCAACAACAAACTTGGGAGTGGGATTTGATTCCCAGAGTTAAATTATTTTAAATCCATGAACTGTTCTCAAGAAAAAATTATGAGACATTCAAAGAAAGTATGGCCTACACAAAGACAGAATAAAAGAGCAGTTAATAGAAACTATCCTGAGGAAGCTCAGGGACTGAACTTTCTAGATGAAGACTATACATTGTTTGTTGTAAATCTGTTTAAAGAATTTAAAGCCATGTCTAAAGAACTAAAGGAAAGTATGAGAAAATGTCTCCCCAAAGACAGAATATCAATAAAGAAATATGATGAATTATTTTTAAAAACAAATAGATGTGGCATATGGGGTATATGAGTAATCTCCAAGTCTTCAACTCAATTTTTCTGTGAACCTAAAACCACTCTAGAAAGTTAATTTCATTAAAAAAAAAAAAGAAATTTTGGCATTGGAAAATAAAATAACTTACAAAAATTTCATTAAAGGGTCTTAACAATACATTTGAGTTAGCAGAACAAATAATCAGTGAATTTGAAGTTTCATCAACTGAGATTATCTAATCTAAGAAAATGAAAGAAAAAAGAACGAAGAAAAATAAGTAAATCTTCAGAGACATGTGGAACACCATCAAGCATAGCAACACACACAAAATTAGTCTTAGAAAAAGAAAGAGAAAAAGAAGTAGAAAGAATATTTGGAGAAATAATGGTCAAAAACAACAATCTAAACATCCAAGAAACTCAGCAAACTCCAAATATGATCCACTCAAAGATATCCACACCAAGACATAGCATAATCAAATTGTCAAAAGTCAAAGACAAAGAGAGCATCTTTAAAACAGCAAGAGGGAAGATATTTATCACATTCAAGATATCCTCAATAAAATTAACAATTGATTTACCTTCAAAAACTAAGGAGAACAGAAGGCAATGAAATGACATATTTAAAGTGCTGAAAGAAAGACTGTAAACTGATTGCTGGTCCAAGATGGCTAACTAGATGCAGCCAGGAGGAACATCTTCCACTGCAGGACTGTGACATCAGGAAGACTGATGTACTCCTAGCAGATCTTCAGACCGAAGGCATTGAGAGAGAATGGAGAAAGGACACAGATACTAGGCTAAAGCGAGAGGAAGCTGGGAACCCTGCATAAGGTTAACATGCCCTGGAACTCATTCCTGTCCCTCCACAACTGCAGAAAGCGTGAGTTGAACAGGCAAGGAGCAACACTCTCTCACCATAGGCCTCTGGAATCCTGGCAGGAGGGGACCTCTTGTCCATTGAAGACACTTGAGTTGGCAAGAAGAACTTCTTAGAGAAGTGGCAAAGGCAGAACTCCAGCCTGTACAGAGCTCAGAGGGTTTGGTGCAGGAGTCTGTAGTGGAACACAGCAAGGGACACTCATCCCCCTAGGAGACTTTAGCCCTAGGCGAGCTGTTGGACCTAAACTCTGCAGGGCACTCTTGCCAATGAGATGGACCAATCCAACTGGTGAATCCCCCAGTCTGCTGGCCCCTCCTGGGGTCCCAGCCCAGCCATGCCTCTTGCAGTACAGCCTCCAGGTACCTCCTGGGGGCCCACATCATAGTTCCTGCACTGGAAGACTGGGTCTGACGGGCAGAGACCTCCAACAGAGCAGCCCTGCATGTACACATTACCAGCCTACCCATGCCCTCCTCCCACTGTAGCCTCCTCCTTGCCTCTTGACCTGCACGCACTCACCTACAGCCACTCCCCACATCGCTTTGCTGGCACCTACGTACACAGGCAGACCTTGCCTTACCTTCCGCACCAGCCCCACCAGACAACATGTACACATGCACCCTGCTCCATGCCATTGCTGCCAGCATGAGTGCACCTCATCTTGTGCCCCACCCCCATACCACCATGGTTGTCGGGGTGTTGGCAGGCATGGAGCCCACCAGCCCCGCCTCCACCAGCACCCCTGGCCATTGGCACTGGCTGCCAGCATGAAACAAGGCAAAGAAAACAATGGATCAGCTCCCACCCTGAGCAGCCACCAGCACCCATGGGAATGTGCACAGAAGGCACATACAGTCTTGAACCCACCAGCACCCTGTCCCGGAGCTATCACCACCACCAGTGCAAACACGCACACAGTCACTGGTGGGGTCCCTCTCCCGCTCAATCCAGACTGCCACTGCCACTGCTACAAATGCCTATGTAGAAGCTGGCACCCTGACACCTACTAGCACCCTGCCACAGCTGACAAGCATGCACCCTGCTGCACCACTGCTAGCACATGTGAAGGAGGATGAATCCTGCTTCTGCTGCCCTACAAAGCACTTGGCTGGCACCACCTATGGGAGTGTTGTGAGCAGCAGGCTAGGAGTACCTCCGCTTCCCCAGTGCAGTAGTTCCTAACCTCAAGTAGCTACAGAACAAAGCCAGGGTCAGATACAAGTCCCCAAGAGTTACAGCATGCAGTCTAGAAGTCTTGAGCTCAACCTTGGCCCCCTAAAATCTTTCAGAAACAAAGCCAGTCAATTGAACCCATCTTATACCACAATCAAACCCCAAGGTTATCAAATAGGATACAAGAAAGAAAAAAAAAAAAAAAAAAAAAAAGGCCGGGCGCGGTGGCTCAAGCCTGTAATCCCAGCACTTTGGGAGGCCGAGACGGGCGGATCACGAGGTCAGGAGATCGAGACCATCCTGGCGAACACGGTGAAACCCCGTCTCTACCAAAAAATACAAAAAAAAAAAAAAAAACTAGCCGGGCGCGGTGGCGGGCACCTGTTGTCCCAGCTACTCAGGAGGCTGAGGCAGGAGAATGGCATGAACCCGGGAGGCGGAGCTTGCAGTGAGCTGAGATCCGGCCACTGCACTCCAGCCTGGGCGACAGAGCGAGACTCCGTCTCAAGAAAAAAAAAAAACAAAAACAAAAAAAAAACACTCCATCCAAAGGACAGCAACTTCAAAGATTGAAGGAATATCAACCCATAAAGGTGAGAAAGAACCAGGCAAGAACTCTGACAACTCAAAAAGTCAGAGTATCTTCTTTCCTCAAAATGACTGCACTACATCTCCAGCAAGGACTCTGAACTGGGTTGAGATGACTGAAATGACAAAAATAGAATTCAAAATATGGATAGGGATGAAAATCACTGAGATGCAGGAATATGTTGAAGCTTAATCCAAGGAAGTTAAGAATCACAATAAAACAACACAGGAGCTGACATACAAAACAGCCAGTATAGAAAAGAAGATAACTGACTTTATAGAGCTGAAAACACACTACAAGAATTTCATAATGTAACCACAGTATTAACAGCAGACTAGACCAAGTTGAGGAAAGAATCTCAGAGCTTTAAGACAGGCTTTCTGAAATAAGACAGTGAGGCAAGAATAGAAAAAAAAGAATGAAAAGGAATAAACAAAACCTCTGAGAAATATGGGGTCATATTGGTGTCCCTGAAAGAGCTGGAGAGAGTGTAAACAACCTGGAAAACATACTCCAGGATATTACCCAGGAGAACTTCCCCAACTTAGCTAGAGAGGCCAACATTCAAATTCAAGAAATCCAGAGAACCCCAGTAAGATACTCCACAAAAATATCATTCCCAAGACGCATCAGATTCTCCAAGGTTAAAATGAAGACAAAATGTTAAAGGCAGCTAGAGATAAAGGTCAGGTCACATACAAAGGGAAGCCCATCAGACTAACAGCAGACTTCTCAGCAGAAACCCTACAAGCCAGAAGGGATTGGGAGCCAATATTCAACATTCTTAAAGAAAAGAAATTCCAAGCCAGAATTTCATATCTGGCCAAACTAAGCTTCAGAAATGAAGGAGAAATAAGACCCTTTTCAGACAAGCAAATGCTGAGGAATTTCATTACCATGAGATCTGCCTTACAAGAGCTTTTGAAGGAAGTGCTAAACATGGAAAGGAAAGATTGTTACCAGCCACTACAAAAACACACTTAAGTACATAGACTAGTGACACTATAAAGCAACCACACAAACAAGTCTGCATAATAACTAGCTAACATCATGATGGCAGGATCAAATCCACACATATCAATACTAACCTTGAGTGTAAAGAGGCTACATGCCCCAGTTAAAAGGCACATAGTAACAAGCTGGATAAGGAACCAAGGCCCATTGGTATGTGTCTTTGAGAAACCCATCTCACATGCAATGACACCCATAGGCTCAAAACAAATAGACAGAGAAAAATCTACCAAGCAAATGGAAAACAGAAAAAGGAGGGTTTGCAATTCTTCTTTTGCAGACAAAACAGAATTCAAACCAACAAAGATCAAAAAAGACAAAGAAGGATATTACATAATGGTAAAGGGTTCAATTCAACGAGAAGCCTTAACTATCTCAATATACATGCACCCAACCCAGGAGCATTCAGATTCATAAAGCAAGTCCTTAGAGACCTTCTAAGAGACCTAGACTCCCACACAATGATAGTGGGAGACCACTGCTCCACTGACAGTATTAGACAGATCATTGAGACAGAAAATTAACAAAGACATTCAGGACCTGAACTCAACATTGGACCAAATGAATCTGATAGATCTTTACAGAACTCCCCACCCCAAAACAGCAGAATATACATTTTTCTCATCTGCATATGGCACATACTCTAAAATTGACCACACGCTGGGACATAAAACACTCCTCAGCAAATGCAAAAGAACTAAAATTATACCACTCTCTCAGACCACAGTGCAATAAAAATAGAAATCAAGACTAAAAAAGTCACTCAAAACCGTACAATTACATGGAAATTAAACAATGGGCTCTGGAATGACTTTGGGGTAAATAAATGAAATTAAGACAGAAATCAAGAAGTTATTTGAAACTAATGAAAACAAAGATACAATATATCCTTTCTGGGACACAGCTAAGGTAGTGGTAAGAGGGAAATTTATAGCACTAAATGCTCATGCCTAAAAGTTAGAAAGATGTCAAATCAACAACCTAACATCACAACTAAAAGAGCTAGAGAAGCAACAGCAGACCAACCCCAAAGCTAACAGAGGCAAGAAATAACCAAAATCAGAGCTGAAGTGAAAGAGACTGAGACACAAAAAATCATTCACAAGATCAATGAATCCAGGAGCTGGTTTTTTGAAACAAATGATAAGATAGGTAGACCACTCCCTAGAATATATTAGAGAAGAGAGAAGATACAGATAATAAACACAATTAGAAATGACAAAGGGAATATTACCAGTGACCCCACAGAAATACAAATACCATCAGAGACTCCTATGAACACCTCTGTGCACACAAACTACAAAACACAGAAGAGATGGATAAATTCCTAGACACAAACACCATCCCCAAATTGAGCCAGAAATAAATTAAATCCCTGAACAGACGAATAATGAGCTCCAAAACTGAACTGCCAAGGCAATCCTAAGCAAAAAGAACAAAGCTGAAGGCATCATGTTATCTGACTTCAAACTATACTGCAGGGCTATAATAACCAACACAGCGTGGTACTGGTACAAAAACAGACACATAGACCAATGGAACAGAATAGAGGCCAGAAATAAGGTCATACACCTACAGTCTCTGATCCTCAGCAAAACTGACAAAAACAAGCAATAAGGAAAGAACTACCCATTCAATATATGGTTCTGGGATAACTGGCTAGACATACACAGAAGACTAAAACCAGATCCCTTCCATAAACCATGTACAAAAATCAACTCAAAATAGATTAAAGAATTAAATGTAAAACTGAAAACTATAAAAACCCTGGAGAACGGGCAAAGATTTAATGACAAAGATGCTAAAAGCAATCATAAGGAAAGCAAAAATTGACAAATGGGATATAATTAAACTAAAGAGCTTCTGCACAGCAAAAAGAAACTATCAACCAAGTAAACAGACAACCTACTCAATGGGAGAAAATATTTGCAAACTATGCACCTGGCAGAGATCTAATATCCAGCATCTACAAGAATCTTAAGCAAATTTACAAGAAAAAAAAACAATCCCATTAAAAAGTGAGCAAAGGACATGAACAGACACTTTTCAAAAAGGAGACATAAATGTGGCCAACGAGCATATGAAAAAAATGCTAAAAATCAAAACCACAATGAGATACCATCTCACACCAGTAAGAATGACTATTACTAAAAAGTCAAAGAATAACAGATGTTGTTGAGGTTGTGGAGAAAAGGGCACTCTTATACATTGTTGGTAGAAATGAAAGTTCAACCATTGTTGAAAGCAGTACGGTGATTTCTCAAGGAGCTAAAAACAGAACTACCATTCAACCCAGCAATCCCATTACTGATTATACACCCAAAAAATTATAAATCATCCTACCATAAATACATATGCACATGTATGTTCTTTACAGCACTATTCACAACAGCAAAGACATAGAATCCACCTAAATGCCCATCAGTTGTAGACTGGATAAAGAAAATGTGGTACATATACACCATGGAATACTACAGCTGTAAAAAAGAACAAAAACATGTCCCTTGCAGGAACATGGATAGAGCTGGAGGCCATTATCCTTAGCAAACTACTGCAGGAACAGAAAACCAAATACCACATATTCTCATTTATAAGTGGGAGCTAAATTTTGAGAACACACGAATACAAAGATGGGAACAACAGACACTGGGGCCTACTAGAGGGTGCAGGGCAGAAGAAGGGAAAGGAGAAGAGGAAAATATCTATTGGGTACTAGGCATTGTACCTGGGTGATGAAACAATCTGTACAACAAAACCCTGTAACATGAGTGCACCTATGTTACAAACCTGTACATGTAACCCTGCACATAGGTTCAAAACTGCACACAGTTCACTAAAATAAATTTTAAAAAATAAACAAGTAAAATGAATTATCCTTTTACCCCATTAATTACAATTATTTTCTAGACTCTAATTGATTTTGACTTTGTTTCTGTTAAGTATTCTGAAAAAAATAACACATTTGAACTAACATTCTTATCCTAAATGACTCATAGGTTTAATTTTATACTTATGAAGGTCCTAATTATTTACAAGAAAAAATACTGTAACTCGATAATTCTATATGCAGCAAAACTATCTTTCAAAAGTGAAGGAGACATTAAGACATTCCCAGACAAACAAAAACAAAGAACTTGTCACTAGCAGAATTACCCTACAACAAATACTAAAGGGATTCCGTCCTTCAGACTAAATAGGACACTAGACTGTACCTGCAAGAAGAAATAAGAGCACAGGTAAGTATAAAAGATAGTATAAATGCATTTCATTTGTAACTCGTTTCTTCTAATTTAAAAGAAAATTACATAAAGTAGTAATTTAAAAACTCTGTTGACTGGCTTATGAGGTATAAAGATGTAATTTGTATGATGATAATAGTACAAAGGAGGGAGGAGAGAAAAAAGCTATATAACAAAAAATTATTGTATGCAATTGAAATTAAAGTGATATTAATCAAAAGTAGATTGTTATAAATTAAAATGTTCTTCTCCATGTTTATTGCAGTGCTATTCACAATAACCAAGCTATAGAACAAAATAAAATGTCCATCAATGAATAAACAGAAAAGGAAAATGTGGTATATATACACAATGGAACATAATTCAGTCATAAAAAGAATAAAATCGTGTCATTTGTGCAACATGGAGGAATTCGAGGCCATTATGTTAGTGGAATAAGCCAGGCACAGAAAGACAAATATTGCATGTTCTCACTAATATGTGGAAGCTAAAAAAGTTGATCTTGTAGAGATAGAGAGTAGAATTATAGTTACCAGAGGCTGAGAAGTGTAGAGGCGAGGGATGAAGATAGGTTGGTTAATGGGTGCAAACATACACTTAGATAGACAAAATAAGTTATATATGTATAGTAAAGTGACTACAGTTAACAACAATTTATTATATATTTCAAAATAGCTAGAAGGGGAAATTTTAAATGTCCCCAGCACAAAGAAATGGTAAAGGTTGAGGTGATGGATATCCTAAATACCTTGATTTAATCATTACATATTGTATGCATGTATCAGAATACCACTGTGCCCCATAAATACATATGGTTATCATGCATTAATCAAAAATTTTTAAATAAAAAAGTTAATTATAATTCTCAGACGACTAAGAAAATAACTCAAAAATATATAGCAAAAGACACGACAAGGGAATTAAAATAGTATACTAGAAAATACCTATTTAACACAAAAGAAGGAAGTAATAGAATAACAGAGAAACAAAAAGACAAGTTATATGGAAAACAAATAACAAAATACCAGATGTAACTCCTACTTTATGAGCAATTACATTAATAGTAAATGGATTAAATAGTCCAATTAAAAGGCAGAGATTGTTAAAATGGTTTAACAAAAGAAGCCAACTATATGTTCTCCATAAGAGATACAGAATAGATTCAAAGACACAGATAGATTAAAAGGAAAAGGATAGAAAATGATATGCCATACAAACAGTAACCAAAATGGAGCTGAAGTGACTATTCTAATCCCCAAAAAAAAAGGATTTAAGTACAAAATAATAGAGACAAGATAAAACGTTTTTAAATGAGAAAAGGGTCAATTCATCAGGTAAATATAGTAATTATAAACAGAGATGTACCAAACAACGAAATACATGAAGCAATAACTGAGAAAATTGAAGGAAGAAATAGGTAATTCAACATTATTCGTTGAAGAATTAAGTATTTCACTTTCAATAATGGATACAACATCTAGACATAAGAACGAAAAGGAAAGAGAGGATAATGGTAAATTTTACCTTATGTGTATTTTGCCAAAATTATAAAAATTGGAGGAAAAAAGCCTTGAACAACACTATTAAACAACTAGACCTAACAGATATCAACAGAATACTCCACCCAACAATAGCAGAATACACATTCTTCTCAAGTCCATATGGAACATTCTCCAGAACAGGCCATATTTAAGGCCACAAAAAAGTCTCAATAAACTTAAAATTATTGAAATAATATGAAGTATGTTCTCTTACCACAACAGAATGAAATAGATAAACTATTAGAACAAAAAATAGTACTCAGCAAGGTTGTCAGAAACAGGACCATCCTATGAAAATAATAACATTCCAGCACCAAATAGAAAATTTACTTTAAAATAATACATAGTTAGCAACAACAACAACAACAAAATCTAAAAGGCCTTCTTACACCCAATTACCTCTGATCAGTGCCCCACAGGCTCCACAGACTACAAGGGCCTCATGGGTCTTGACCACCTCCTCAATGCTGACCTCCTTTTTCATCCCAACCCCAAAGGTTCTACCAGCTGTGGCTGCCTTCTCAGCCACAACTACTTTCTTGACCCCAAACTTGAAACCCCCAAATTTCTGTTTATCTGAAAGGAAAGGAAGAGGAGGGAAAGAAAAGGAAGGGAAGATGGAAATTTCTTTGTTAATGTAGTATGGAGATAAGAGCTCATTTAAAAAAAGAGAGAGAGACTGATTTATGCATTGCTGAATTAAAATTTCTGCTGAATTTATACCTTTATTATGTTTTCTTACAAAAGTTATTTTAAAAAGAGTAGGAGAAATTATAAGGAAAATGTATAAGACTTGAAGAACTCCTGGTACCAACTTCTACAATAGCTGGGACTCTTTTGTCAGAAGCTCAGAAAGCAACTTCCAGCATCTTAGGCATGCAAGAAAACGTAATTAATTGGTTAAGCATCATAGGTTCAATGAACCAAGTAACACACAGGCCACCAGGGAGAATTAGAACCAAACAGTTCCAAACATCGCATTGGCAGGGCATTCATTGCAAATGTGCTGACTGAGTTCCAACAGCATTCCATCCTTGGAAGACTTCTCTCAAGATTCAGAACTCCATAAGGAGTCTGATTGGCCTATGTTGATTTCTGTGTTCATCCCTTGACCAGAAAAGCAGAGAAACAATGCTTTTGAGCTTCACTATTTAATAGATATGGGGCAACTTCTCAAAGGAAAAGGGATAACTTTACTAGAAGGGGAAAGATGTACTGGGTAGACAGAAGCAACAAATACCTATCACATTTTCTATGACAGTAATTATGCTCACTCAAGGCAGAAGCCAACCCTCCCAGTGGTGAATTGCACATACCATCTATGAAAAGATCACAACCCAGAAGGCATACGCAACTGCCATGGATCTAATGAACAGGTCATCAGAAGACCTCCCAATACTCTTGAAAGTACTGAGAACTGATTCCCTATTCTCTCACCTATGACCAGCCGGAGAGAACCATATTTTCTGGACTTCCAAATGAATCCTATTCAAAATACTATTCACTATGAGGCTAAAATTATTATTCCTTAACCTACTACTTACAGTAGCCCTCTTCTAAGCTGTTATCTCCCTGCCTGTTGTTTGGCTTAGGAAATTCCTGCAGGATCTGCCTTGACTTTGAACCTTTTTTATCTCACCATATTTCTTTTATTCTCACTACATTAGTTAAAACAATATTCCCCTTTCCTGCCCAGACACATCAGACAGATACCACCAATAAGACCCTCCCTGCTTACTGGCAAGAGCATATCAAAAACAGCTAGACAGTTTCCCTAAAAGGAGACCATTAAAAAATAAATTCAGAACCTAAAGCAAACTTCTGGGTGTAATTCATTTGACCTAGACTTCTTCAGTGAACATGCCAAGACCTTGTATGTAATGAAGCAGTACTGGTAGATTAAAAGCCACTCATGCCACTCTACTGTTTAAAGCCCTTTGCCAGAAATAGAACAAAACTCAGACTCTTTAGACTGGCATCAAAGTTGTTCACACTTGGACTCTAAACTCCCTCTCCAGCCTCATCAACCTACATCTCATGCATACTCCAGTACACTACACTACACTATTTATTACTGCCCAATATTGCATGCATTTCACACCTCTATATCTTCCCACCTCTTGTTCCTTTGGTGTAGCCTGTCCTTCATATACTACTTCCACCTGGAAATAATCTTCCCATCATTTAAGATCTACTTTGTGTTATCTTCATCAGTCTTTCCCAGCAGATTGCTTTCTCTTTCTTCCTTGTCAACCATGTTAATTTGTACATTCTTCTTGTTATTGCACTTATACTGTTTACAGACCTGCCTTTGTCATCAAATTAGGAATCCCTTGAGGTCAGATAATGAATTAAATCCACCCTTGAACTTCCAGCATCAGGCACAATTGTTGGTACATAGTAAGCACTCACTATATGTTTGAACAGCAAGGAACTTAATAAATCCAACTTGAGATAAGTTACCACCCATCAAGTTTAGGGGGATTCTAAATACCCTAATAAACCATGAAGGCACTCAACATTCTCAGAAATGAACATGAATGAAAAAAATAGAATTTTTCAGTCTTTTGTTTGACAAAATGTTGCTTACATAGACATTATCTCTAAACAATAAACTCCATACTCTAACCACGCTCAGAGATATCTGCACAACCTGACACCTCTCCCAAAGAAAAAACAGAATGTTTGAAACCATTTCTCTACTCTCAGAGAATATACCCCATGCATGTCTTCTCTAATTCCTATATATTACAACGTCAATTAATCATAGATCCACAGAGCTGAATTATAAGAGACCTTTTGTACTCATCATTTTATAGACAGAATAACCAGGCCTAAACAGGTGAAATCACTTCCCCAAGGCCATAAAGCAAATCAGCAGCAGCCACACTAACCTAAGTCTGTTGCTTCCTAATCATCTTACCAAATATTCCTACAGAGATAAAAATTAATTCTCCCACCCACACATAAGTCTTGCAACCACCGGTTCACTTACAAATTATTCCAGGATAATTGTTAATAATTATTACTAAACATGAACAGATTTGGATACTAAATTGTAAAATAACAGATAAACCTGCACACACAAGTATTGCCACTAGTACAAAACTCCATGACACAGTTGACCAGTGTCCAACTTAATCAATAGGATCCTTTAGTTTGTTTGTGTCATATATGTGTGCACATGTGTGTATATGATTTTACCCCCGATTTCTATAAGCATTATACCAAAAAAAGGAAGTTGAAAATGTGAAGGCTTCTATTGTTGCACAGACATGTGACTCTTGTCTAAATGGCATTAAAATTGTTCAGACATTGAAATGAAAGCAAATGTGCCTGTACCTATCACATTACGTAGGAAAACCAATGTAGGCTGAGTTGCATGTCACCAAATGCCCCACATGTGACAAACAGAGAAAGTGACATAATCCAAGTATTCAGCAAAAGCAGCCCACAGTAACAAATGCATCATTTCTGAAGAGGAAGAGAGAGCAGATGGCTCAGCAAGCAATTGTGGAACAGCCAGCTTCCCCCTCCGCACCTCCAAAACCAAATTGCCTCCCAGTATCTGATCCTAGGCACTGGAGAAACTCAGAGGCAAAATGCTCAAGCACCACAGTAGCAGCGGCCAGGGCAGGAGTCTCAGGTCATGGTGCCCTGAGCTTGGACCCAGATGGCCTGAGTTCACAGCAAGATTCTGCTTGTCGCTTTCTATGTTACCTTAAACAAGTTACTTAATTTTTTAAATTTTATTTCCTCATCTGTGCTATATAAGATCAGTAAGCCTCCATAATGTTCTAGGACATATTGACATGAAAGAGCTTCATGAACTACAAAGTACTCAACAAATGTTAAACTTCATTAATTACAATGTACTGATTGGTTAGAACTAATGCAAGCCAATCTGAAACCTAATAGCATATATCATACACAGTGTATGGAGAGCCCTAGCCCTAGTTGATCATGGCTTCACAGATCCTTTTTAAGAGTGGTCAGTGAATTGTGGTTCTCTCTGCTAAAAAGTCATCATGACTATTCTTCTATCTTAATGGTGGGATAAATCTATTCCATTCATTCCTCATTCAACAAACATGTATTAAGCATCTACTGTAAGCCATGCACTAGCTACGTGACAAAAGATATAGTAGCTGAGGCTCTTTGGATGCTAATTTTTCTTAAAGATAATTATCTCTTTTTCTTTTATTGTTATTGCTTAAAGGACAAACACCATGGAAAACAAAATAAATATTTAACTACATCAAGAAAGACTAGAGTCAGATATTTCTGGATTATTTGTTGCATCAGCTGAAGAAATAATAATGACTTATATTGCTAGTACTTTAAAAAAAGCTACCATAGATGTTAACTGACTTAATTATCATACTAGCTGTATGAAATAGGAATGATTTCCCACGCTTATGAAGCCTAAATGCAAATCTGAGTCTAATATACTCTCCACTATACCATATTGTCTCTCACTTTAACACCAAGGGTTATCAAGGTGGGAAAAGAAAAGTATCTTCTGGCAAGATAAATCATAATTATTTTCCATACTCTAGTATACATTGTTGAGACAGAGAGATTCCAGGACCACACTGCCCTCAAACAGCTAAAACAGCTGTTTAGATAAAAATAGCTAAAACAAGCATTAGAAAAGCCATAAAAGTGGGGCTGAGTAATTTCAATAATCCCTTTTGCTACTGTTTTAATCCCATACAATACATTCATTCTATTTGTTTATTCACTGACATTCTGCTAACTGCAGGAGAAACTCCCAAAAGCGAAGACTAGACTGAAATAGTAGAACACTACTAATTGGCGGATCAATAAAGTATTCCATTCTGTTTGCGTAAATAGACATTTTGATGGCAATTCTTTGCTTTGATGGCAACCAAAATAGATTAACTGGATCTTTAATAGATGTACATTATAAGAGGCACAGACAATATGCCCTGAAGATGATCAATCTCATATTCTGGCAGATGGTAGAAATGGAGGAAGGGGAAAAGGAAGGGAAAAAACATTCCTGGAGCAGCTGTTGCATGTGGGTACCACATTGGGCACTTTACATATTTTAACTCTTTGCAGTTTCATCCTAACCCTACGTATAATTTTACAGATGAGGAAACAGAGGCTCAGAAAAGTTAAGACCAGTCTCATCTCTTCACTTGGCCCTACATCAAAATACTCTGATGCAGAAAGGCCAGAACACGTGTGTGTTATAGAGGAGCACCTTGGCTCCTGATGCTCCTCAGAGAGGCCAGGACTTGTGTGTCATGATTCAGGGATTGGACTTACTCCAAGGTCACAGATGGTACACTTGAGATCCCCTAGCCTATGTACAGAGTAGTCCCCAAGAGAGGAAAGTGTAAAGATGAAGCCTTAGAAACACAAAATTAGGACATATAGAGGGAGAAAGAGAAATATGAGATGTGAAAGAACAACAAAAGTGCAAAACCATGGCAGTCAAGGATGTCTTAAGAAGAGCAGGTGGTCAAAAGCTATGATAGTCAGTAGAATAAAGGCTAAAAATTGACCTCAGGTTTTAGGATAAAGTCTCTATTATCCTGCAAGACCAGAATATCGGTAAAATTGGTGGAATTAACTCTTTTTAATGATTATAAAACATGACAATTCATTTTATGATGGAAAATGGGGAAGCACATAAAAATACCCTTGAGCAATGTGGGGGTTAGGGGTGCTGACATCCCCATACAGTCAAAAAGCCACATATAACTTTGGACTCCCCCAAAATTTAACTAGGTTAACTATGTTGACCAGAGCCTTACTGATAACATAAAAAGTTAATTAACATATATTTTTCATTTTGTGTGTATTATATACTGAATTATCGTAATAAAGTAAGCTAGAGAGAACACATTATGAAGAAAATCATAAGGGAAAGAATATATGTACTAATATGTACTATTCATTAAGTGGAAGAGGATATTCATAAAGGTCTTCATCCTCATCATCTTCTTGTTAAGTAGTTTGAAAAGGAGGAGGAAGAAGAGAGGTCAGTCTTGCTGTTTCATGGGTGGCAGAAGTGGGAAAAAATGCGCATATAAATGGACCCACGTGATTCAGAACTGTGTTGTTCAAGAGTTAATTGTTTAAAGGTGGGGGGAGGTAAAATCACCATGATTCCACCCTGACATGATTGACTTTTTAAAACATTTTTAACATTTCAGCATATTTTCTCCTAAAGTTCTTCTGGGAACTTTTTACACAGTTAAAATCATACTGACTGTGTAATTTTGTATGCTATTTTTTAGTTTAACATTGTCTAGAACATTTGCCCAAGTCTTTAAAAACTCCTATCACTAACCTTGAATGCCACTGAACCATAGACATTGAGGGTAAGCTCAATGCTTTATTATTTTTGTATATTTCCATAGAAATCAGCACAGTCATTTTCAGAACAGAGATATTCAAAAAAATTGTTGAATGGAATTGCAGCACCAGTGTACTCTCATCTTCCCTTAATTTACCAGTCATCTGATGCCCCTTGCCTAAGGTTCATTTTATGGTACATTGCGTCGGCTCTCAGGATGTTTTATATAATCTGTTTCAGGCTCTCCCTAACTAGACAGCGTGTGTCATGAGAGAAAGTAATTCATACCTTGAATTCCTCTTCTATCTTTTGCTTTCTATCTTCATCAACAGTGCCTACCATAATGTTCCTTCCACAGAAAATAATTTAATCTCATTACATTAAAGATATATCTATAAAAATTCAAAGCGCAGAATATGTTTTATTTATACTGGTGATGCTTCTAGCACCAATAAAGCCTTTATATGTTTTCCCAAAGCATAGTCCCTAGACTCACCTCCTCTGTTTTCTTTCTTTCCCTTCCCTTTACAGTAGACTGAAACTGTATATACATATGTATAAATCAGAAACTACAACCTTCATGATCTTTTTTGGAGGACAACTTTGTTGAAGAGAGATTACAGAGGGGCAAGAATGGAAACAGGAAGACCAATTAGGAGGCTATTGCAAAAATCCAGAATCTATTACTTCCAAGAACAGAAATTCATGTGTAGAAGTCATAGGTAGTAGACATATGGAATGGGCCGCCTCAGGAGGCAGTGAGCTTTCTGCGACTGGAGGTGCACAAATAGAGAACCACTTGGCAAGGACATGGACAAGGTTGGCCTTATAACCTAAAAGTCATTTCCAACATTAAGACTCCATGATCGTTGCCTAGAGTACATCATGCCCTCAACAGCTTAATAACCCCACAAACTCTTTATTTTTATTATACAAGCACGGTAAAATCGCCATAGAAGATCAGAAGTTGGAGATATTAGGTAAGCAAAAAGAAAAGAAATAAAAATACAGTCCCAACATCCAGATATAGTTATGATTAGGACCTAAGTACGTGTGTACGTTTGTGTGTGTGTGTGTGTGTGTGTGTGTGTGTGTGTGTGTGTTCCCTTCTATTACATTATCTTGTCAGATGTATCATTAGACACATGATAGAAAGCATGGGTCTTTTCCTAACTAAACAAAATTTCCATCTTTATGGTATTTTATAATCTTCTTTTAAAATTCAATATATAATGAATATATTCCCCTGTCAATTTATATTTCTTGCTAGAGTCAGAAACTTCCTATAACAGCCTTGAAGTAATGAGTTATATAAATAAAATAGAAACTGGCAGGATACTCACAGTCTTAGGAGATTTAGATAATGAGATAATATCGTTACTCCACAAATGCCACCCACTAGTTCTAAGTGGGATATTTGAACTGTCTCCCATTATAATAGTTCACAGTCCTCTCCCAGTTTCAGCAGTCTTCCCTCCATCATCATAACAAGCTACATCCCATGTCAAGTGACAGGAACATAATCAAAAGAGAGTGAAGAAATATCTGTTATCCTAATTGAGCCTCAGAGGTCTTATCTTACCTTTCCCTTGTAATGCCTGGGCATCTTATGATATAATAACCATCATTCATCCCATAAGAGCTTAGAAGTTTCCAAGTGTCTCAGGTTTATTCATCATCTTAGCACCAAGGAGAACATCTCAGTAGGTCCTTAGATGTAGCATCTGTAGATTCATTTAACAACAAATACTTATTGAGTATCTACTATGTGCCAGGCACCATACTCAACAATTGGGATAAAGTAGTAAGCAAAAGATGAAAAACATCTGTCTTCATGAAGCCTTCATTCTTGTTGTAGGACACAGACAATAAAAACTAAGTTGGTTATATGGTGATAGATGCTGTGGCAGGAATGAAAGTAAGAAAAGAGTATAAGTAAAGACATAAAGGAGGAAAGGGGATTTTAATTTTAAATAGCATGGTCAGGAATGTCCTAAATAAAAAGGATGACTTTAGAGCAAAGACCTGAAGTAGGGAAGGAGGGAGTTTCATGTGTATTAAGGGAAGAGCATCCCAGGCAGTAACCCCAAGGCAGGAAAGTACTTGGGCATGTTCCGGACACAGTATGGAGTGACATGCTGATCCAGTATGGAGGCCAATGTGGGTGGAACAGAGTAAAGAAAAGGGTAATAGAAGATGAGGTCATAAAGGTAGCTGGAAGCAAGATCACATAGGACCTTGCATATCATTGAAAGTCTTGAATTTTTCTCTGAGGGAGGTGGAAACTATTGGTGAGTATTCAGCATGAGAGTGACATCATATGACGGGTTTTTGAAGGACCCCTTTGTTGAGAGTAGATCATAGAGGGCAAAAGTAGAAGCATGAAGACCAACTAGGAGGCTGGAAAAATCCAGGAAATGGTGGCTTGGAGCCATGTAGGGGGTAAGAGGCAGCCAGATTCTACATAGATTTTGAAAAAGCAGCCTCAGGATATGGTGACAGTTTTGATATGTGTTGTAAGAAAGAGAAGAGTTAAGGATGTTACCAAAATGTTTGGCCCTGGAAACTGAAAGAATAGAGTTATCATGTACTGAAAGGGGAGCACTGTGAAAAGAGTAGGTTTGCAGTGGAGGAAATTAGGAATTCAGCTTTGGACGTTAGAGTTGATTAGCCATCAAACGGGAGCTGTTGAATAAATAGATAGATCTGTTTAGTCTGAGTCTTGGGGTGTTTAGGTTAGAAAGTTGAGAGTTATCAGCAAATAGATCAGGAGTGTCCAATCTTTTAGCTTCCCTGGGTCACATTAGAAGAAGAAAAATTGTCTCGTGCCACATATAAAATACACTAACACTAATGATAGCTAATTGAGCTAACAAAAAAAATCACCAAAAAAAATCCATAATGTTTGTGTTTCATTTTTTTATTTAATATTTTTTTAGACGGAGTCTCGCTCTGTTGCCCAGGCTGGAGTTTAATGGTGTGATCTTGGCTCACTGCAACCTCCGCCTCCTGCGTTCAAGCGATTCTCCCGCCTCAGCCTCCTTAGTAGCTGGGACTACAGGTGCGCGCCACCACACCCAGCTAACTTTTGTATTTTCAGTCGAGATGGGGTTTTGCCATGTTGGCTAGGATGGTCTCGATCTCTTGACCTCGTGATCAGCCTGCCTTAGTCTCCAAAAGTGCTGAGATTACAGGTGTGAGCCACTGCGCCCGGCCAAAAATCTCATAATGTTTTTAGAGAGTCTATTAATTTGTGTTGGGCCACATTCAAAGATGTCCTGGGCCACATGTAGCCCATGGGCTATGGGTTGGACAAGCTTGATATAGATGGTATTGACAGCTGTAGACTAGAAGAGATAACTCAGATAGTAAGTGTAGATTTAAAAAAAAACAAATAGGTCCAAGAACTGAACTTGGAAGCCTGTCAATATTTAGACGTCAGAGCCCATGTGGAAAAAACAGAAAGCATGAAAAAACATCAAACAAATACTAACACGCATAAAATCTTTATGCAAACTTCAGGAAAGGTGGAAGTCAAAAGTTCTAAGAAAAAGGAAAGTAAACATCAGCAGTTTGGTGATCTTAGGATGTGAAAGATGATACAAGACCATAACAGTGTCTGATTCTGGAGAATGAAAGGTCAGAAGTATTAACCAGAGCAGATTTGATCCTTGCCATGTAACAGTGACTTCAGAACACCACCATTAATTCCAGCTAAAGCCACTTCCAACAATATTCAACTATAATTTAGATTTAATCATCACATTATATCCCATTATATGAGTATTAAATAATTTATTTAAATAACTTCCTAATTCTGGACATTTACGTTTCTAAATCTCTTGGCTATTTTAAATATTTTTAATGAACATTCTTCTAAACACTTCTTTGCAGATATTATTATTTCTTTTAAATACATTTTGTTAAGTATAATTACTAGAATAAAGGTGGTACACTTTTTAAAAAAGCTTCTAATATGTATTTCTGGATTGGCCTTCATAAAGATAGTACCAATTTACATTCCTATTAATGGGGTATAAGTGTCTTTCCACACTGTCTCCAACACTAGATTATTTTCTTCATTTGTAATTGTTACAAAATCACATCTTTCTTTCTCTTTGAATTTCTTAATTATCGAATTAGATTTTATTTTTCATATGATTATTGGTCTTTATATTTCTTCTTTAATAACTTGCCCATTTTGATTTATGAGATTTTTTTATAAATTAATGATTTTATCATTTTGACTATCATATACGTTGCAATTTTTTTTCCCCATTTTACCTTTTGCTTTTTTATTTTGTTAACATCACTTTGGGTAGGATAGAGATTGCTAATTTTTATTTAGTTGAGTGTAGCCAATTTTTCCTTTATGATTTCTATTTTTATTTTTGGCATCATGGTTAAGAAGACTTTCTCACATCCAGCATTGTATAAATATTCACCCAAATTTTCTGCCATACCATTATGATGGCACTGTTTTTCATTGTAATCATTACCTCTCAGAAATTTTATTTATTTTTATTTTTTTATTTTATTTATTTTTTTTGAGACAGAGTCATGCTCTGTCACCCAGGCTAGAGTGCAGTGGTGCAATCTAGGCTCACTGCAAGCTCTGCCTCCCAGGTTCACACCATTCTCCTGCCTTAGCCTTCCGAGTAGCTGGGACTACAGGTGCCCACCATCACACTCGGCTAATTTTTTGTATTTTTTTTTTTTTTTAAGTAGAGACAGGGTTTCACTGTGTTAGCCAGGGTGTTCTCAATCTCCTGACCTCGTGATCTGCCCGCCTTGGCCTCCCAAAGTGTTGGGATTACAGGCTTAAGCCACCGCACCCAGCCAGAAATTTATTTTAGGTAGGGTAGAAGTTCATTAGACTTCTAAAAGTATCTGAAACATGTCTCAATCAATTTAAAGGTTTATTTTGCCAAGGTTAAGGGCCATGGCCTGTCACAAAGCTTCAGGAGGTCTTGAGAACATGTGCCCAAGTTGCTTGAGTTATAGCTTGGTTTACACATTTTAGCAAGACGGAAGTTACAGGCAAAGACATAAATCAATATATGTAAGGTATACATTGGTTTGGCTCAGAAAGGCAGGACATCTCCAAGTGGGGGAGAGGGATAGGAGGGGATGGGGCAGGGGTTCCAGCTCATAGGTGGATTCAGAGATTTCCTGATTGGTGATTCATTGAAAGAGTTAAGCCCTGCCTGAAGAGTTGAATTCAGCATAAAGAAATGCTTGAGTTTAGATAACAGGGTTGTGGAAGCCCAGGCTCTTGTTATGTAGATGAAGACTCCAGGTAGCAGTTTCAGAGAGTATAAATGGTGAATGTCTCTTAACAGACCTTAAAAGGTGTCAGAATCTCCAGAAAAAAAACTTAATAAGGAAAGGAGATTTTCTACAGAATGCAAATTTCTCCCACAAGAGACAGTTTACAGGGCTGTTTCAGAATATGTCAAATAAACATATTTGAGGGTAAAATACTTTGATATCTTTCAGGGCCTGTTATCTTTCATATGATGCTACACCAGAGTAATGTTGGAATTTGGTATTGTGTCCGGAATTGGTGGGTTCTGGGTCTCACTGACTTCAAGAATGAAGCCGCGGACCCTCACGGTAAGTGTTACAGTTCTTAAAGATGGTGTGTCTGGAGTTTGTTCCTTCTGATGTTCGGACATGTTCGGAGTTTCTTCCTTCTGGTGGGTTCGTGATCTCACTGGCTTCAGAAGCGAAGCTGCAGACCTTCACGGTGAGCGTTACAGCCCTTAAGGTGGTGCATCTGGAGGTGTTTGTTCCTCCTGTCCGGAGTTGTTCATTCCTCCTGGTGGGTTCATGGTCTCGCTGGCCTCAGGAGTGAAGCTGCAGACCTTCACAGTGAGTGTTACAGCTGACAAAGGCAGTGTGGACCCAAGGAATGAGCAGCAGCAAGATTTATTGCAAAGAGCCAAAAATTCAAAACTTACACAGTGTGGAAGGGGACCCCAGTGAGTTGCAGCTGCTGGCTCAGCCCCACCCACAACCTGCTGATTGGTCCATTTTACAGAGAGCTGATTGGTCTGTTTTGACATGGTGCTGATTGGTGCGTTTACAATCCCTGAACTAGACACAGAGTGCTGATTGGTGCATTTACAATCCTCTAGCTAGACATAAAAGTTCTCCAAGTCCCCACTAGATTAGCTAGACACAGAGCACTGATTGGTGCTTTTACAATCCTCTAGCTCCACATATAAGTTCTCCCAGTCCCCACCTGACTCAGGAGCCCAGCTGGCTTGCCTAGTGGATCCCGTGCCAGGGCCACGGGCAGAGGAGCCTGCCAGCCCCACACCACAGGCACCTGCACTCCTCAGTCCTTGGGTGGTCAATGGGACTGGGTGCCATGGAGCAGGCAGCAGCACCCGTAGGGAGGGCTCAGGTGCCCATTGGGAAGGCTCGGGCCACCCAGGAGCCCACCGTGGGCGGGCTGGGAGACGGGTGGGGGAGAGGCGGGTGGGGGGAGGCGGGGGGAGGGGGGAGCAGACGGGAGAGGGAGGGGGAGGGGAGAGGCGAGGTGGGGGGAGGGGGGAGGTGAGGGGGGAGGGGAGAGACAGGGGGAGGGGGGAGGGGAGAGGCGGCGTGTGGGGTCGGGACTCAGGCATGGTGTGCTGCAGGTCCTGAGCCCTGCCCCGTGGGGAGGCAGCTGAGGCCTGGCGAGAATTCAAGCTCTGTGCGGGCAGCCCGGCAGTGCTGGGGAACCAGGCGCACCCTCCGCAGCTGCTGGCCCAGGTGCTAAGCCCCTCACTGCCCAGCGGCTGGCCACTCCGAGTGTGGGGCCTGCTGAGCTGGCGCCCACCCGGAGCTCATGCTGGCTCTTGAGAGCCCCGAGCGCGGCCCCAGTTCCTGCCTGCGCCTCTCCTTCCACACCTTCCCACAAACAGAGGGTGCTGGCTCCGGCCTCAGCCAGCCCAGAGAGGGGCTCCCAGGGTGCAGTGGTGGGCTGAAGGGCTCCTCAAGTGTGGCCAGAGTGGACGCCAAGGCCGAGGAGGCGCTGAGAGCGAGGGAGGGCCGCCAGCACATTGTCACCTTTCAGTATCTTATTGCAACTAAGAGTCTGTTTTGTCAGTCTTAACATCTCTGTTTTAATGTTAACACTGCCTAGTTATATCTAAACTCCAAAAGAAGGAAAGTATAATGAGGCACGTCTGACCCTTACATCCTGTACATTGGCCGAGGAGGACCTCTTGGCCAATTGGTTGGGGGGCCTAGAACTTTGCTTTTGGTTTACAGATTGATGCAAGAACCAGACAATAGCCACAATTTATTAATATACTCAGGGCATTCCACTCCCAATAAGAAGGATGAATTACTTGCTCTCTGGATGGAGAATATTTATATCTAAATTCTGATTGTTTGGTGCTGCCTTTTACCCAATTTGGCATCTTGGATCCTACACTGCTGTCAGTGTTAAACATAAAATTTGGTTCCTCTTCCTTCTGCTGCAGATATTATATGCATCTGGTGGAAGATGTTCTTGTCAAAAGACAACTTGGACTCTTTCACCACCACAGTACCTTTCTGATTCATATAAGCTCAAGATTGTCAATGCTATTGACACCACAGACTCAACACAAACTTACTTAGCACTTACGACATAAAAATCTGAGTTGTATAATCAAGCAGAAAAAGTTAAGTAAGAGACAATTCCATGAACACTGATCAAAAAATCTTCAATGAAATATAGCAAGCTAAATTCAGCAGTTAAAAAGATTACACGCCATGACAAGTGGGATTTATTCCTGGAATGTAAGGTTATTTCGATATATGAAAACCAATCAATGTAATATATTACAATAACAGAATGAAGGGGGAAAAACATGTGATCGTCTCAATTGATGCAGAAAAAAGTGATCTCACAAAATTCAACACCCTTTCATGATAAAAACACTTGACAAAATAAAAATAGAAAGAAATTGCCTTAACATAATAAAGGCAATATATGAAAAGCCCATAGCTAATATCATACTCAGTGGTGAAAGGCTGAAAGCTCTTCCTTTAAGATCAGGAATAAGACAAAGATGCCCACTTTTACCACTTCTATTCAACATGGTATTAGAAGTTCTAGCCAAAGCAATTAGGTAAGAAAAATAAATTAAAGGCATAGAAATTAGAAAGAAAGAAGTAAAATTAACTCTGTTTATGGAAGGATACGATTTTATATACAGAAAACCCTGAAGACTACACCAAAAAAAAAAAAAAAAAAAAAATCTGTTACAACTAGTAAATAAATTAAGCAACGTGGTAAGATACAAAGTGAACATACAAAAATCAGTTGCATTTTTATACTGACAATGAACAATCTCAAAAGGAAATTACAAAAACAACCCCATTTACAATAGCATCAAAATGTATAAAATCCTTATAAATTAACTTAAGCAAGGAAGGAAAGACTTGTACAGTGAAAACTACAAAACATTGGTGAAAGAAATTCAAGAAGACATAAATAAATAAAAACATACTCATGGTTTGGAAGACTTAATACAGTTAAGATGGTAATTTTAAGTCATGTATTTTAACACAATTTACAAGATTAGGGGAAAAAGAGATACAATTTCTACACAATAACAATCTGAGCAATTTACATACATTCCTTATTGATGAACTCAGTGATGTCCACAAAAAGTCAGCATTTGGTCTGAAATCAAAATACCTGGGTTCAAATTTTGGCTTACCGATTGGACTTATACAAGGTTCTAACTTTCCCTAAGCCTCAGTGTAAGTTTAATTATCCATTAAGTTAGAGTAATAATTCCTACTTTCAAAGTTGGTTTACAGATTAAATGAAATAATATGCCAGATGACCTAGACAGACAGCACATAATATAGATGCTCAAGTTTTGTTGAAGAAAAAATTGGAATAATTTCATACCTGAGTAGATCACTTATAAATCAAAGCAATATAATACTTATTATTGGGTATTACTATGTGGGGAGTTATGAGAAGAAAAAATTTCAGTCTAATTGAAAAATAGGCTCAGAAGAGCAACAGTATGTATGTATTTAATTTGCATACAGTTGACCCTTAAGCAACAAAGGGGTTACAGGATCTTTGTACAGTCTAAAATCCCATATAACTTTTGACTCCTCAACAACTTAACTACTAACAGCTTTCTGTTGACCAAAACCTTACTAGTACCATAAGCAGTTCATTAAATCATGTTTTGTTTGTTACATGTATTACATGCTGTATTCTGACAATAAAGTAACCTAGAAAAGAGAAAATGCAATTAGGAAAATCATAAGGAAGAGAAAAAACATTTACAATACTGTACTGTATTTATCCATACCGTAAGTTTATGTCATCTGTTTATAAGATGAATCATCTGTCTGAAATGGTGAGCAACTGCAGTTGCAGACCTCAATCTAGAGTACATAACAAACTATTCCACTTTTTTCTTATAATCCATGACTTTTCTCTGCTTCCTGAAAGCACTTCCAGCATCACTAGTGGCTCTTAGTATGGGTCCCACAGTGTTATTTCAGGTTCTCAGTATTGCTCTAAACATGGTGAAAAATACATGAGAACCGCGAGAGATCACTTTTTGCTGCAATTCACAATTTACTGAAGAGAGAATCTGCCCTCACAGAGATGATTATTGTCACAAAGTGCTTTAAGTGGATATTCATAACATCTGAGCTCACCACAGTAGTAACAGGAGGCATCTACAAAATTATTACAGTAGTACAGTACGTGCTGCAGTGAATTTTATGCAGTTATGATTTTATACTGCATCTTCACATTTGTTTACATTTCTCTGGACTGTGAATGGTAACATGTACAGTCTGTATGCCTAAGTTTTGATAAATCTTAACTTCTTATTATAGACTTGTGTGTATTTTATGGTAGTAAATGATAAAATAGACTAGTACTACATATATTTTATGCATCATGACATACCTAATTTTTCTTAACTTTTTTGATATTTCTAAGCTATGCTGTTTGTAACTTTTTTCAAATTGTCACAAATCTCAAAAAAATTTTCCAATCCACTTATTGAAAAAAAATCATATATAAGTGGATTAGTGTATTTAAAACTCATGTTGCTCAAGGGTCAACTGTAAATATCTTTATTATTTAATATATATTATTTAAAATACATTTATTTTATATATGCATATGCATGTGCATATAATAAATAAGATATATACACATGAGGTCATCCTAAGGTCTTGAGTGTTATCCCTTTATAGACAAAGGAATCAAAAAAGAATCTCAAGGAAGTCTCAATCTATTAAAAAAGGTGCACATACATAAAGGAGCCTTTAAAGGAATCCTCAAGAATTCAAATAGTTCATTTATGATGGTATACAAGATTAAGAGCATTCACTGGACTAATAAAAATAGTAAAATGCAACTGTAAATTGTTAGAAATTAATGCATAAGTATAATTTAAGACAGTATCCAGGAGGGCAGAGCAAGATGGCCGAATAGGAACAGCTCCAGTCTCCAACTCCCAGCGTGAGCGACACAGAAGACCGGTGATTTCTGCATTTTCAACTGAGGTACTGGGTTCATCTCATGGGGGAGTGCCGGACGATCGGTGCTGGTCAGCTGCTGCAGCCCGACCAGCGAGAGCTGAAGCAGGGCGAGGCATCGCCTCACCTGGGAAGCGCAAGGGGGAAGGGAATCCCTTTTCCTAGCCAGGGGAACTGAGACACACAACACCTGGAAAATCGGGTAACTCCCACCCCAATACTGCGCTTTAAGCAAACAGGCACACCATGAGATCATATCCCACACCTGGCCGGGAGGGTCCCACGCCCACGGAGCCTCCCTCATTGCTAGCACAGCAGTCTGTGATCTACCGGCAAGGCAGCAGCGAGGCTGGGGGAGGGGCGCCCGCCATTGCTGAGGCTTAAGTAGGTAAACAAAGCTGCTGGGAAGCTCGAACTGGGTGGAGCTCACAGCAGCTCAAGGAAACTTGCCTGTCTCTGTAGACTCCACCTCTGGGGACAGGGCACAGTAAACAATAACAAACACAGCAGAAGCCTCTGCAGACGCAAACAACTCTGTCTGACAGCTTTGAAGAGAGCAGTGGATCTCCCAACACGGAGGTTGAGATCTGAGAAGGGACAGACTCCCTGCTCAAGTGGGTCCCTGACCCCTGAGTAGCCTAACTGGGAGACATCCCCCACTAGGGGCAGTCTGACACCCCACACCTCACAGGGTGGAGTACACCCCTGAGAGGAAGCTTCCAAAGCAAGAATCAGACAGGTACACTTGCTGTTCAGAAATATTCTATCTTTTGCTGCCTCTGCTGCTGATACCCAGCAAACAGGGTCTGGAGTGGACCTCAAGCAATCTCCAACAGACCTACAGCTGAGGGTCCTGACTGTTAGAAGGAAAACTATCAAACAGGAAGGACACCTACACCAAAACCCCATCAGTACATCACCATCATCAAAGACCAGAGGCAGATAAAACCACAAAGATGGGGAAAAGGCAGGGCAGAAAAGCTGGAAATTCAAAAAATAAGAGTGCATCTCCCCCGGCAAAGGAGTGCAGCTCATCGCCAGCAACGGATCAAAGCTGGACGGAGAATGACTTTGATGAGATGAGAGAAGAAGGCTTCAGTCCATCAAATTTCTCAGAGCTAAAGGAGGAATTACATACCCAGCGTAAAGAAACTAAAAATCTTGAAAAAAAAGTGGAAGAATTGATGGCTAGAGTAATTAATGCAGAGAAGGTCCTAAACGAAATGAAAGAGATGAAAACCATGACACGAGAAATACGTGACAAATGCACAAGTTTCAGTAACCGACTCAATCAACTGGAAGAAAGAGTATCAGTGATTGAGGATCAAATGAATGAAATGAAGCGAGAAGAGAAACCAAAAGAAAAAAGAAGAAAAAGAAATGAACAAAGCCTTCAAGAAGTATGGGATTATGTAAAAAGACCAAATCTACGTCTGATTGGGGTGCCTGAAAGTGAGGGGGAAAATGGAACCAAGTTGGAAAACACTCTTCAGGATATCATCCAGGAGAACTTCCCCAACCTAGTAGGGCAGGCCAACATTCAAATCAGGAAATACAGAGAATGCCACAAAGATACTCTTCGAGAAGAGCAACTCCAAGACACGTAATTGCCAGATTCACCAAAGTTGAAATGAAGGAAAAAATCTTAAGGGCAGCCAGAGAGAAAGGTCGGGTTACCCACAAAGGGAAGCCCATCAGACTAACAGCAGATCTCTCGGCAGAAACTCTATAAGCCAGAAGAGAGTGGGGGCCAATATTCAGCATTCTTAAAGAAAAGAATTTTCAACCCAGAATTTCATATCCAGCCAAACTAAGTTTCATAAGTGAAGGAGAAATAAAATCCTTTACAGATAAGCAAATGCTTAGAGATTTTGTCACCACTAGGCCTGCCTTACAAGAGACCCTGAAGGAAGCACTAAACATGGAAAGGAACAACCGGTACCAGCCATTGCAAAAACATGCCAAAATGTAAAGACCATCGATGCTAGGAAGAAACTGCATCAACTAACGAGCAAAATAACCAGTTAATATCATAATGGCAGGATCAAGTTCACACATAACAATCTTAACCTTAAATGTAAATGGACTAAATGCTCCAATTAAAAGACACAGACTGGCAAACTGGATAAAGAGTCAAGACCCATCAGTCTGCTGTATTCAAGAGACCCATCTCACACGCAGAGACATACATAGGCTCAAAATAAAGGGATGGAGGAAGATTTACCAAGCAAATGGAGAACAAAAAAAAAGCGGGGGTTGCAATACTAGTCTCTGATAAAACAGACTTTAAACCATCAAAGATCAAAAGAGACAAAGAAGGCCATTACATAATGGTAAAGGGATCAATTCAACAGGAAGAGCTAACTATCCTAAATATATATGCACCCAATACAGGAGCACCCAGATTCATAAAGCAAGTCCTTAGAGACTTACAAAGAGACTTAGACTCCCATACAATAATAATGGGAGACTTCAACACTCCACTGTCAACATTAGACAGATCAACGAGACAGAAAGTTAACAAGGATATCCAGGAATTGAACTCATCTCTGCAGCAAGCAGACCTAATAGACATCTATAGAACTCTCCACCCCAAATCAACAGAATATACATTCTTCTCAGCACCACATCATACTTACTCCAAAATTGACCACGTAATTGGAAGTAAATCACTCCTCAGCAAATGTACAAGAACAGAAATTATAACAAACTGTCTCTCAGACCACAGTGCAACCAACCTAGAACTCAGGACTAAGAAACTCAATCCAAACCGCTCAACTACATGGAAACTGAACAACCTGCTCCTGAATGACTACTGGGTACATAACGAAATGAAGGCAGAAATAAAGATGTTCTTTGAAACCAATGAGAACAAAGATACAACATACCAGAATCTCTGGGACACATTTAAAGCAGTGTGTAGAGGGAAATTTATAGCACTAAATGCCCACAAGAGAAAGCAGGAAATATCTAAAATTGACACTCTAACATCACAATTAAAAGAACTAGAGAAGCAAGAGCAAACACATTCAAAAGCTAGCAGAAGGCAAGAAATAACTAAGATCAGAGCAGAACTGAAGGAGATAGAGACACAAAAAACTCTCCAAAAAATCAATGAATCCAGGAGTTGGTTTTTTGAAAAGATCAACAAAATTGACAGACCACTAGCAAGACTAATAAAGAAGAAAAGAGAGAAGAATCAAATCAACGCAATTAAAAATGATAAAGGGGATATCACCACCGACCCCACAGAAATACAAACTACCATCAGAGAATACTATAAACACCTCTACGCAAATAAACTAGAAAATCTAGAAGAAATGGATAATTTCCTGGACACTTACACTCTTCCAAGACTAAACCAGGAAGAAGTTGAATCCCTGAATAGACCAATAGCAGGCTCTGAAATTGAGGCAATAATTAATAGCCTACCAACCAAAAAAAGTCCAGGACCAGATGGATTCACAGCTGAATTCTACCAGAGGTACAAGGAGGAGTTGGTACCATTCCTTCTGAAACTATTCCAATCAATAGAAAAAGAGGGAATCCTCCCTAACTCCTTTTATGAGGCCAACATCATCCTGATACCAAAGCCTGGCAGAGACACAACAAAAAAAGAGAATTTTAGACCAATATCCCTGATGAACATCGATGCAAAAATCCTCAATAAAATACTGGCAAACCGGATTCAGCAACACATCAAAAAGCTTATCCACCATGATCAAGTGGGCTTCATCCCTGGGATGCAAGGCTGGTTCAACATTCGCAAATCAATAAACATAATCCAGCATATAAACAGAACCAAAGACAAGAACCACATGATTATCTCAATAGATGCAGAAAAGGCTTTTGACAAAATTCAACAGCCCTTCATGCTAAAAACGCTCAATAAATTCGGTATTGATGGAATGTACCTCAAAATAATAAGAGCTATTTATGACAAATCCACAGCCAATATCATACTGAATGGGCAAAAACTGGAAGCATTCCCTTTGAAAACTGGCACAAGACAGGGATGCCCTCTCTCACCACTCCTATTCAACATAGTGTTGGAAGTTCTGGCTAGGGCAATTAGGCAAGAGAAAGAAATCAAGGGTATTCAGTTAGGAAAAGAGGAAGTCAAATTGTCCCTGTTTGCAGATGACATGATTGTATATTTAGAAAACCCCATTGTCTCAGCCCAAAATCTCCTGAAGCTGATAAGCAACTTCAGCAAAGTCTCAGGATACAAAATTAATGTGCAAAAATCACAAGCATTCATATACACCAGTAACAGACAAACAGAGAGCCAAATCAGGAATGAACTTCCATTCACAATTGCTTCAAAGAGAATCAAATACCTAGGAATCCAACTTACAAGGGATGTAAAGGACCTCTTCAAGGAGAACTACAAACCACTGCTCAGTGAAATAAAAGAGGACACAAACAAATGGAAGAACATACCATGCTCATGGATAGGAAGAATCAATACCGTGAAAATGGCCATACTGCCCAAGGTAATTTATAGATTCAATGCCATCCCCATCAAGCTACCAATGAGTTTCTTCACAGAATTGGAAAGAACTGCTTTAAAGTTCATTGGAACAAAAAAAGAGCCCGCATCTCCAAGACAATCCTAAGTCAAAAGAACAAAGCTGGAGGCATCACGCTACCTGACTTCAAACTATACTACAAGGCTACAGTAACCAAAACAGCATGGTACTGGTACCAAAACAGAGATATAGACCAATGGAACAGAACAGAGTCCTCAGAAATAATACCACACATCTACAGCCATCTGATCTTTGACAAACCTGAGAGAAACAAGAAATGGGGAAAGGATTCCCTATTTAATAAATGGTGCTGGGAAAATTGGCTAGCCATAAGTAGAAAGCTGAAACTGGATCCTTTCCTTACTCCTTATACGAAAATTAATTCAAGATGGATTAGAGACTTAAATGTTAGACCTAATACCATAAAAATCCTAGAGGAAAACCTAGGTAGTACCATTCAGGACATAGGCATGGGCAAAGACTTCATGTCTAAAATACCAAAAGTAACAGCAGCAAAAGCCAAAATTGACAAATGGGATCTAATTAAACTAAAGAGCTTCTGCACAGCAAAAGAAACTACCATCAGAGTCAACAGGCAACCTACAGAATGGGAGAACATTTTTGCAATCTACTCATCTGACAAAGGGCTAATATCCAGAACCTACAAAGAACTCAAACAAATTTACAAGAAAAAAACAAACAACCCCATCAAAAAGTGGGCAAAGGATATGAATAGACATTTCTCAAAAGAAGACATTCATACAGCCAACAGACACATGAAAAAATGCTCATCATCACTGGCCATCAGAGAAATGCAAATCAAAACCACAATGAGATACCATCTCACACCAGTTAGAATGGCGATCATTAAAAAGTCAGGAAACAACAGGTGCTGGAGAGGATGTGGAGAAATAGGAACGCTTTTACACTGTTGTTGGGATTGTAAACTAGTTCAACCATTATGGAAAACAGTATGGCGATTCCTCAAGGATCTAGAACTAGATGTACCATATGACCCAGCCATCCCATTACTGGGTATATACCTAAAGGATTATAAATTATGCTGCTATAAAGACACATGCACACGTATGTTTATTGCAGCACTATTCACAATAGCAAAGACTTGCAATCAACCCAAATGTCCATCAGTGACAGATTGGATTAAGAAAATGTGGCACATATACACCATGGAATACTATGCAGCCATAAAAAAGGATGAGTTTGTGTCCTTTGTAGGGACATGGATGCAGCTGGAAACCATCATTCTTAGCAAACTATCACAAGAACAGAAAACCAAACACCGCATGTTCTCACTCATAGGTGGGAACTGAACAATGAGATCACTTGGACTCAGGAAGGGGAACATCACACACTGGGGCCTATCATGGGGAGGGGGGAGGGGGGAGGGATTGCATTGGGAGTTATACCTGATGTAAATGACAAGTTGATGGGTGCAGCACACCAACATGGCACAAGTATACATATGTAACAAACCTGCACGTTATGCACATGTACCCTACAACTTAAAGTATAATAATAATAAATAAATTTTAAAAAAATAAAAAATAAAAAAATAAAAAGAAAAGACAGTATCCAATCAGAATTATATTATGATTAAGTTGATGGCATAGCTTTCAAGTATAGGAAAGATATGTAGACTTTTACAGGATATAATAAAGGTACACAGACTTTACTAGTATAGAAAAGATATGCTAAGGGCTCAGTTTATATCTGAGGGCAAAAACCGTGCAAGGACACACCAGAGGCAATAAACCATCCTTAGCTACCTCTGCATGCCTTACCCAGAAGCCACCTGGGTGCATGCTAAACAGAGCTGCCAAGGAAAGGAGGGGGAGGGGACAAACTTACGTGGCCGTTTTGCAATGGAATTCACTTACTGAAACCAGAGAGACGACTGACCAAAGTTTCCATAGGTCTCTCAGCTGAGGAATTTGCACTGAGATTAGCAATATGATTTGCCAAATTCATTTCTTAGCCCTAAAGGAACCAGATCCTTTTAATCAGTTGGCCCATCTGTCCTGGAGATTTCTTGGAGAGAAACAGTAGGCTTTTATTTATCAAGGAATTGCATGCTTATTGGTAAGACAAGCTTCTAGGGAACCTCTGGCCTTAGCTAGTGTCACAAGCCTCTGAGCTGTCCCTGAGGGAGATAAAATAAAAGCTATCCTGTGAAGACCACAGCGCTTTTAGCAGAATCTGTGTGGGCAGCCTTCATCTGATTCTTTTCTTTCTTCTAATATTTAGACACTTCATTGGTTCCTACTCTGGCTTTAGACCTTGGACTTGAACTTTCAGAGTCTTCTCCTCAACTCTACCCCTGATTAAATAGCTCGAGGCCCCTCCTGTTCTTTCCAGTCCCTGAACTTCCTTATCTTTGGTGACCCAATCCCCATTCCAGACTAGGTTCAATCACCTTTCTGTTATCAGTCTAGCACACCTCAGAATTTTCCCTCATTCAAGCCCCAAGAGTACCAAGAAAGAAAACCCAGCCAACTAAGTGCCCTCGCACTAGGAATTGGGAGATGTAGTTGGGGACCATCTGTCCTGCTTGCTCACCCTCTAGAGACCCTTTCCAAAATCCTATCCACCCACCACTAAAGACTTCCTTTATTCTGGTGGCGGAGAAGTGAGTAAGTGATTTTCCCCACTCCCATGACCCTGTCTCCACCTCAGTGACCTGGGTCAAGAATAAGAAGAGAGAGTAGTGCCTGAATAATTACCTCACCTGAGACTCACAATCACCCTGTCAAATACATATATATGTACAATCACATCATATACACTTAAGAGCTGATATGGTTTGGCCATGTCCCCACCCAAATCTCATCTTGAATTGTAGTTTCCATAATCCCCATGTGTCATGGGAGAGACCCAGAGGGAGGTAATTGAATCATAGGGGTGGTTACCTCCATGCTGTTCTTGTGATAGTGAGTGAGTTTTCAAGAGATCTGATGGTTTTATAAGGGGCTTTTCTCCCTTTTGCTCAACACTTCTCCTTGCTGCCACCACAATTGTAAGTTTCTTGAGGCCTCCCCAGCCTTGCAAAACTATGAGTTAATTAAACCTCTTTCTTTTTAAATTACCCAGTCTCGGGTATTTCTTCATAGCAGTGTGAGAACGGACTAATACAAGAGCTAAGAAAAGCTTCCACTTTTAAATCAAATGTCTTACTCTTCCAAAAAGAACACTGCTTATTGAAATAAATGAAAAAAGGATGGTTGTTTTAAATCAGTATGACTAATGTTAAAAAAAAAAAAAAAAAAAAAACAGCTGGTAAGGAATACTAGGTAATCACATACACACAAGCTACCAACTAGGAACATTACAGTGTTATACCTACCATAATTTACTTCTCCCTCCCCATGTAGTCACTCAGAGTAGCAGCTGTGAACTTGGGCTTTGCATATTGGAGACCATTAGGAAAAGCAGCATGATTCATCATCTTCTGTTTGTGTTACTTTAACTTAGTCATTTGGAGGCAGATCTTCTGAGACACTAACAATAGTCTGAGACTAAATTGATTTTTTTCTTTAAATAACTTGTGGATTTTTTAACTCTTGAAATTTCTGCCATTTCAGGTAAAGATGCATAAAATCTTTCAGTGAGAAGGGAACTTGGACGTCACCTAGAACAATCTCTCATCCTCATCAAACTATCTTCTACAGCATTGCTGGAAGCTATGCAGACTCACTTTGAGTTCTTCCAGCAATGAGAAGTTCACCACTCAAAAGAAAGACCATTTTGATTTTTCAGATAGCTCTAATTATTATGTTTTTCTTTTATATATTCCTATGTAATCAATCAGTAGTTTGTTAAAATTTTTTCTTTTAGCTTTATCCAGGAGTGTAATAGTCTGTTCTCACATTGCTATAAGGAACAACCCAGGACTGGGTAATTTATAATGAAAAGAGGTTTAATTGGCCCACGGTTCCACAGGCTGTGCAGGAAGCATGGCTGGGGAGGCCTCAGGAAACTCACAATCATGACAGAAAGCAAAGACGAAGGAGGCACATCTTACATGGCCAGAGCAGGAGGAATAGAGAGATAGAGAAGATACTACATACTTTTAAACAACCAGATCTCATGATTACTCACTCGCTATCATGAGAACAGCACCAAAGGGGAAATTTTCCCCCTTGATCCAATCACTTCCAACCTGACCCCATTTCCAACAGTGTGAATTAAAATTTGACATGAGATTTGAGCAAGAATAAAGACCCAAACCATATTATTCCACACCAACCCCTCCCAAATCTCATGTCATTCTCACATTTCCAAATACAATCATGTCTTTCCAACAGTACGCCAAAGTCTTAACTCATGCCAGCATTAGCTAAAAAGTCTAAAGTCCATTGTCTCGTCTGAGACAAGGCTAGTCCCTTTCACCTATAAGCCTGTAAAATAAAAAACAAGTTAGTTACTTCTAAGATAATATGGGGCTATAGGCATTAGGTAAACAATCCATTTCCAAAAGCAAAAAATCCACCAAAAGCAAGGGACTACAGGTGCCAAGCAAATCCAAAACCCAGCAGGGTAGTCATTAAATCTTAAAGCTCTAAAATAATCTCCTTTGACTCCATGTCTCACATCCAGGCCACACTAATGCAAAGGGTGGGCTCCCAAGGCCTTGAGCAGCCTCTCCACTGTAGCTCTGCAGGGCCCATCCCACACAGCTGCTCTCAAAGCCTAGCATTGAGTGTCTGTGAGTTTTCCAGGTGCATGGTATAAGCTGTCAGTGAATCTACCATTTTTGGGTCTGGAGGATGGTGGCTCTCTTCTCACAGCTCCACTGGGTAGTGCTCCAGTGGGCACTCTGTTTGGGGGCTTCAGCCCCACATTTCCCCTCTGCACTTCCCTAGTAGAGGTTCTCAATGAGGGCCCCAATTTCAAAGCAGGCTTCTCCTTGGACATCCAGGCTTTACATCTTCTGAAACCTAGGTGGAGGCTCCCAAGTCTCAACTCTTGCACTCTGCACACCTGCAGGCTTAACACAACATGGAAGCCACCAGGGCTTAGAGCTTGCTCACTCTGGAGCAGTGACCTGAGATGTATCAGGGGCCCTTTTAGCTATGGCTGGACCTGGAGTGGCTGGGACACAGGGAGCAGTGTCCCAAGGTTGTGTAGGGCACCGGGGCCCTGGGGACCCAGTTCACAAAACCATTCTTCCCACCTAGGCCTCCAGGCCAATGATGGGAAAGGCCATGAATGTCTTTGAAATGCCTTGGAGGCATTTGCCTCGTTATCTTGGCTATTAATATTTGGCTTCTCTTTACTTATGCAAATTTCTGCAGCAGGATTGAGTTTTTCCACAGAAAATGGGTTTTTGTTTTCTACCACATGGCCAGGCTACAAATTTTCCAAATTTTTACACTCTGCTTTCCTTTTAAATGTAAATTCCAGTTTCAGATAATCTCTTTGCTTATGCAAATGAGCATACGCCGTTAGAAGCAGCCAGGTCACACTTTCAACACCTTGCTGCTTAGCAATTTCTTCTACCAGATACTCTAAATCATCTCTCTCAAGTCCAAACTTCCACAGATCTCTAGGGCAGGGCACAATGCCTCCAACGTCTTCGCTAATGCATAAGAAAAGTGACCTTTGCTCCAATTCCCAGTAATTTCCTCATCTCCATTTGAGACCTCATCAGCCTGGCCATCTCTGTCCATATCGCTATCAGCATTTTGGTCAAAACCATTCAACAAGTCTCTAGAAAGTTTCAAACTTTCCCTCATCTTCCTGTCTTCTTGAGTCCTCCAAACTGTTCCAACCTGTGTCCATTACTCACTTCCAAAGTCACTTCCACATTTTTAAGTATTTTTATAGCAATGCCCCACTTTCCAGCACCAATTTTCTGTATTAGTCCATTCTTGCATTGCTATAAAGAACTACCTGAGACTGGGTAATTTATTTTAAAAAAAAAAAAAAAGAGGTTTAATTGGCTCACGATTCTGCAGGCTATAAAGGAAGCATGGCTGGGCAGGCCTGAGGAAACTTACAATCATGACAGAAGGCAAAGAGGAAGGAGACATGTCTTACATGGCCAGAGCAAGAGGAAGAGAGAGGGTGGAAGGTGCTGCACACTTTTAAACACCAGATCTCATGATTACTCACTCACTATCATGAGAACAGCACCAAAGGGGAAATTTGCTGCCTTGATCCAATCACTTCCCACCAGACCACACCTCCAACATTGGGGATTAAAATTTGACATGAGATTTTGTCAGGGACAAAGACCCAACCATATAAGGGAGGAAATTATTTTCCTGATCACATAGTATCTCTTCAACTAAGGCAGATTTTATGTTTGTTTTATCTTCTCATTTCTAGGATAAGAATCTATAGCTTCTCTAAATTTTCCTTTAGACTCCTCAGCATCCCAGACACTCTCCTTTGAATGAATAGCTCTCTTGGGAAATGGCAGGAAATTTTAACAGAAGGCTCATGATGTGACCTGGCCTGGGCCAGGTCTCTGTAGAGCCTCTGTGAGCACAATGCTTCCACACATGCAACTCTGGCTTTCTTAGAAGCCATGCCACATTATTGTCTCATCTGAGTTTGCAGGTGTGGAAGCTCCTGGTGTCCTTCTCAAATAGTGTGCCTTACTTTCAGGGTGTCCCTGGTTCTGTCACTCAAGGATTCACTTTTTAACTCAAATTCACTATTTTATATATTTATAGCTACTAAATTTTATCTTGTAAGCTTTAACCCAATATGCCAGATATCAAGACCACTTAACTATTATTTACTGTCTCTTCCAAATTTTCATCATTCCAAAATGTGAGGAGTGTTTTCAAAGACTTTATATTTGATGATAATTCTTACTACCGAAGGAAAAAGCAAAGCAGTAAAGACATCAACCCTGTAATGAATGATCTTTGGAGAAGTTTTATAAGCAGGCTGCTGAACTAGAGCCTAATGGTAAAAACACTTCCCAACTATCAGAGAGTTACATATCTTGATGACATTCGCAAGACCCCTAAACCACAATTGCCCATAGAAGTTTTTTTACCCAATAAAATATTTTGGCCTACATAAAGGTACTTCATAAGAAGCAGCCCTCAAAACTCACCATTGCATTTCATGTAAGGATTTATTGAGCAGATGGTTTACTACCATATGTCCTCTTTGCAAGGACCCAACAGAAGCTTCAGTGCTCTCAGTGCTGTTTCTCTTTCCTATAGACACTTGTATTTATGATGTTTCCTCTTTACTTTGACTGTTAGGAAGCCCACAGCAACATTTGTAAACTACCTCTAGGAAGTGTACAAAGTATGGAATAACAGAATGTCATGGCACACATTTTATGAAGCAACAACACACTCCGTTCCCTCTTATTTCCTTTAATGTTGTTTTTCCTTTACCCTAATTTTCTCACTCTTTTGCATCATCTTATTAAACTTTATGTATTGTTAAAGCCATCAAAAATCTTTTTAGAATAAAGATAAAAATAGAAGATAGATAAACAATCCAGGCCACATCTTTCTAAGGATTTTATCAACAACAATATCATGAGAATTTTGCTAGAAGGTTTGCTGCATCAAAATACATACACTATGTTTATAGCTTTAACATGATCCACAGGACTTATGATTATTTATTTATTTAACTTTTTTTTTCTTTTTGAAACAGGGTCTCACCCGGTCACCCAAGCTGGAGTGCAGTGGTGCAATCACAGCTTGCTGCAGCCTCAACCTCCCAGGGTCAAGCAATCCTCCTGCCTCAGCCTCCTGAGTAGCTGGGACTATAGGACTACAGGCACTCACCACCACATCTGGTTAATTATTTTTATTTTTTGTAGAGATGGGGTCCCACTATGTTCCCCAGTCTCAATTATTTAAAAGAACAAGGAAAATAAGGAAATGTCCTTGTCCTAGTAGAACCATACCAGTTCCTGACAATTACTACTTTTCTAATTGTTTACAAATCATAAGTACAGTTGCCATTTTTAGAATTTTTCCAGGGATTAATATCAAGCTAGAAATTCAGGAATTAATATAAAGCTATCCACTCTGTGGAGGGCGGCATACATATTTTGTTTTTTTCTTTCGAAATCGGGGATATTTGCTCATTCCAAGTATTCTGGAATTCCTCCTATCCTTCATGTCTTATTTAAAGATCACTGATAATAGCTTTGAATGATTAACTGTCAGTTCTCTCAGTATTCTGGAGCAATTAAGAAATGCAGTGAACTTTATATTTAAGCCCAAGAAAAATTAGGCATCATTCTTTTGAGAATAAGGTTTAAAGTATGTTACAAGCTGTTCAAGTGGTTAAACTAGAATAATTAGTATTCTGTGCAAATAATTTTATCCCAAATATAAGCCTCTAGAGAGAGAAGTAAGAGAGTTCAGGAAATTAAAATTCATTGTGCACTCACTGTGTGTGGGTACCACACTAGGTGGTTTACACACCTAATTTCACATTTGTAATAATCCTATAAGGATTAAAAAAATAGCCATTGGGTACTAGGCTTAGTACCTGGGTGACAAAATAATCTGTACAACAAACCCCCGTGGAACAAGTTTTACCTGTAACAAACCTGCACATGTATTCCTGAACCTAAATAAAAGTTAAAAAAAAAAAAAAAAAAAAAAAAACCTTACAATCTAAGTGATTGTGTTATCTTACAGATGAAAAAAAGTTAAGTTTCCAGGAGGTTAAATAGCTGCCTTAGATCACAAAGATAAACTATACAGCTGGGTCTTGAACCTATAGCTCATGCTTTTTCCCCCATATCAGACACGTGAAGTAACATAAAACGGTTAGCCATTTATACCTTTATCTGATTGGAAAATGACAGTCATGAGGTTTATGCCTGTCTTAGTAATCTTATTCCTTCAACACAAAAGTCAACTTGGAGCTAAGAAAACCTACATGAAAGAAGAGTTTTGAATCCCTAAGAAAAATAAATTGCAAAGAAAATACACTTTACCAGAGTACTAAGAGATAGTAAGGCTGCCATACCAAAGGTTGAAGGGAAAATTCTAATAGTAAGAATGAGATATGGCTGGGTGCAGTGGCTCACATCTGTAGTCCCAGCACTTTGGGAGGCCAAGGCAGGTGGCTTTCTTGAGCTCAGGAGTTCAAGACCAGCCTGGGCAACATGGCAAAACCTCATCTCTACCCCTCACTCCCCCAAAAAGAAAAGAAACAAAAAGTTAGCTAGGCGTAGTGGTGCGCACCTGTGGTACCAGCTACTGAGGAGGCTGAGGTGGGACAATCACTTGTGCCTGGGAGGCAGCGGTTGCAGTGAGTCAAGATGGTGCCATTGCATTCCAACCTCGGTGACAGAGTGAGACCCTGTCTCAGAAAAACTTAAAAAAGGAGAATGAGATATATCATTATGAAAAAATAAGACAATATCCTTAGAGCAAAGTGAAGAAAAGAAAAAACAAAAGTTAGATCAGGCAGTGACAGAACATTATCAGGCAACGGAAGATTATAATTACAGTTTAGTTAAGAAAAAGATATCTATATTTAGTTACTTACATTTCTTTAAATTTGCTTTAATTGCAGTTGAAGCCATAGTAGTAGCATGTATAGAAGAGACTGATCCAGGGGGTTGGGGTAGGCTCCTGTTATCTCTCCTTTGATAATAATCTGCTGACTGTAGTGCTTAATTCCAAGTGAGAAGTTGGAGCCACTGAATGTACACATTATACTGCCCCAGCATCTAGGAACAAAGGAAAAAAAAGTCTTCTAAATTTGAGATTATTAAATAATTAGTATATAATAGAACATATAATCTTTTGAAGAAGTAATTCATAAGAAAGAGTTTATAAATATGTTGCTGATTTTAAATAAAACAATGTGTTTCTCAGGAGTGTAAATTTGTTCAACCACTGTGGAAGACAGTGTGGCAATTCCTCAGAGTCCTAAAGACAGAAATACCATTTGACCTGGCAATCCCATTATTGGGTATGTACCCAAAGGAATGTAAATCATTCTATTATAAAGACACATGCACGCATATGTTTATTGCAGCACTATTCACAATAGCAAAGACATGGAATCAACCTAAATGCCCAACAATGATGGACTGAATAAAGAAAATGTGGTACGTATACACCAAGGAATACTATGCAGCCATTAAAAAGGATGAGATCATGTCCTTTGCAGGGACATGGATGGAGCTGGAGGCCATTATCCTTAGCAAACTAACACAGGAACAGAAAACCGAATACCACTTGTTCTCACTTATAAGTGGGAGCTAAATGATGAGAACACATGGACACATAGAGGGAAACAACCCACACTGGGGCCTATTGGAGGGTGGAAAGTGGGAGGAGGCAGAGGGAGAGGATCAGGAAAAATAACTTATGAGTACTAGGCTTAATACCTGGGTGATGAAATAATCTGTCCAACAAACTCCCACGACACACGTTTACCTATGTAACAAACCTGTACATGTACCCCTGAACTCAAAAGTCAAAACAAAAAAAAAGTGTGGTTCTCAAATTTCCATCAGACACCAGAGTATTTCCCAAATTCATTCAAGGTGACTAGCATACACTTCTAGGGAGACATAACTACAATGCAATACAGGTAAAGATCCAATTGTATTGTTACTTACCTGGCACAAGGTTACTTCTGCTAACTGATAAAAGAATGAATTCACTAGCAAACATTTATCATTTTTTATCCAACAGTATACAAGAAAGAGGGTGTTTCTGTTACATATGATAAACATTGATTCCTTATATAGAAGCATACCTACACCAAAAAGGGCAACCCATACAGATAATTCTCCATAACAGAAAGAGACCTTAAAAGCATACAACATTTTGTTCTATTTTTGCCTCTTACTTTCTATTCCAGCTACTCATAATCATGTCTGTACTCAATCAGATCTAAACCTGTTGAGATTTCAGGAGCTCCAGCCTATGGAATCCTACCATGTGCCTTTTAGTCCCTAACCCTAGAACCTAGTACCTGTCATCTCCATTTATCTGGTAGCAGCTGCCACTAGAAAAGCAATAGTCCTCCTGTTTTTAGTATCTACAACATACTAGCAGACACTGAGCTGATCTCATTTCATAATTAATCTCAAACCTCATCACAATCCTACAAGTTCTAATAATACCCCAATTTAAAGTTTAGGAAGCAAGGTCAGAAAGCCAATAAGTGGCCAAACCAGAATTGAAAACCAGGCACATCCAACTCTAAAACTTTGCCTTTCCAATAAGTCACATTGCCCCTCTAATTACGAACAGAGTGTCCTCTTCCTCCTCAGTACCCACTCCTTCTTTCCCTGATCTTTTCTGAGTTAAGCACCTTACACCATAACATTATGTCTTGAGTCAATTAGGAGACTTTTACTGTCACTCTGCAGTTCCAAGTAGCAGTAAACCTATCTCAAACTGGCTTCAACACTGAAGCAGCTTTATTTGGTTCAAGTAACTAGAAAGTTAAGAGGTAGGAAAGCATTAAGCATGCTTTGCTCAGGGCTCCAGCCCCATTTCTCTGCTGTTCTGCTGCCTATGCTTGACTCCTTAAGTTGCCTTCAGAAGATAGTTAAAGGGAAAAAAAGTCCCACTTCAGAGAACCATCTGACAAAACTACTAGGGTTCCCTCTGATGACCACTCTAAGCAAGTCACAATGGCCAACACCAGTAATATGCTATGGCTGCCTTAGGACAATGTTCTCCATCTCTGGAATAGTTCCTGAACAAAACATTCTAGCAAGAGGAGTAACATTACCTGGTTGGACTAGAACAGTGGTTCTGCGTATTATCATCACCTGGTGATCTGTACGTACACTAACAACTCCCAGGCCACATCCCAGATCATTTCATCTCTAGAGCTGGCATCCTGGTGTTTATAATTTTGTTAAACTCCACAAGTAATTGGAATGTGCATCAGAGTTAGAAACAACTGGCTTACACTTATCAGATCACATTCCTGGAGTTGAGAGCGGGATCAATCCCACTCACTCTGCATGCACTCCTCCGGGGTGAAGTGGAATGGGTGGAATGGATGCAGGAGGGGTCAATGCCTCTGCAGCATTTACCATGCCTTGTTTTAAAATGGCCTCTTCCCCACTACACCATAAACTTCATGAAAATATAAAGTGTGTCAGGTCTACTCACTATTGCGCCTAGCAAGTACCTGGATGTAATAGTAAATATCCATTGAAACTTTTTAATGAATGAATGATTTGCAGACTCTATAAGGCTGGCTTTGCAAGCAAGTCCCATTCCCCTTTAAATGAGACAGACATCTTCTTCAGATTAACCTCTCAGTGTCCACTGTCACTCTTGGCTCAAAACTCTCAGGGATTCTCCCCTGCCTGCTTCATAACCTCCAGCTTCTTCACCCTGTGTTAAAAGTCAGCCACAGTTTATCCTTTATCTGCTTCTCCAGTGCCATCCCTGAGGATTACCTGCACTCAGAATACCTCATCTTTACTGAATTCTTCTCAAACGCATTCTACCTACAAGAAGCTGCTTTTTTCCCCACCATCAAGAATGGCTATAAAATAACCTTATTTTCATTCAAAAATTGAACTAACGCTCTATGCAAAGTGTCTTGGATCATATGAAGGATAATAATAACACCATAATAACAACCGACACTTTTTCAGCTCCTGTAAAAGCAAGCAACTTCTCTCTTGTCCTATAATATGGCACTTTATGTGTTACATATTAACAGGTTGCAGCATAACATACTAACTGCAATGACCTTAGGAAATGGTTATGTTTGTTACCCTTAGTTTCCCAGATGGAAAAGCTGAGGCACAAGGAGACTATGTGACTTATCCAAAGCCACACAGCTAGTAAGTTGCAAGCCCAGGACTTAAGCTTGTTATATGACTTCAGAATCCAGGCACTTAACCATTACAACCTTGACAGGCAGAAAAAGAGCAAATAAGCTGTGACAATAGGCTGGGCTATGACAGTGGCAGTGGGAATGAGGAGAAAAGGTCATCCATGTATTTACAGAGAGGTATCATAAAGGAAAGGCAAACAGTGAAACCTCAACAATATCATAGCTTATAGCTGTATAATGAAAATGAACCCAAACTGCCATATTACAGGATGAGAGAGAAACCTTGGCAGAGTATAGGTTCTCATAAAAAATGGGCTCTTAAACGAGATATTTTTATGATCTGAAGATTAATAACATGTAATGGGCTGATCATGAAAGGGTTGGAATGTGAGGGTGGCCAGGGGTCACAACCAGGCAAGAATCTGAGGATTGTGGTCCCCCATCCATTGTCTAATGCCTGAGTAAGGCTGAGGCTCAAAAAATAAAAAAGTCAAAAACAGAATCATGATCTCAGAGACCCAGCCCATGTGGCATGCGTCCTCTTGAGAGAGGCCCCTGGTTTTCAGAAGTCTAGAAATGTGTGTAGAGAAATAAGGCAAAACACAGCAGGTGATGCCAGCTGGAACCTTCTCTGTTTTATTCATGCCTCGTTGGCAGACGGCTGGTTCCCAGGAGGTGGCTGAATCTCACAAGGTTCAGATGTTAGAGGAAACAAATAACTAATTGTGCTGAACCTCAGCTTGGATTCATTCTGGGGTGTGGACAAGCGTTTGTGTCTCCAGAGACTGCAGTGAAGTGGAAAGCATCTATTAGCCAGCTTGGTCATCTGAACTGAACAGAATAATTGAACTGTTGCCAAATCTGTGGGTGACTAGATGTCTTGTGTAAGCCAGGACAATCCTGAGAAATCATGGTCATTGTCAACCGTGGCCTACACTTGAAAGGTATGGCATGTCTCCATTTTCCCTTGGAAACACATTATGCATCTCTCTAAACTTGTTTAAGTTTGGTTACATTTCTTACAGGAACTAAGTGTATTTTCATCTTTTATATTTTTCTACCTAGATAACTAACAAGTCTATTCCCTGCTCTGTCAAAGACTTCCCTTTTATATGTTTTAAAACTATTTGATGCATCAAGCCTTGCCCTTCTATTCTAGTTCAATTCAGAGGTCAGAATTAGAACAACTTCTGAGTGCTCCCCTATCTGCAAGATCTTAATGCTCAGAGTTGGACAGGTGAAGGGAAAATAATTAAAAGGCTGCTCCTTCCCTTCAAGTAGCTCTCAAATCTTTGGGGATACAAACACAGCTTTATATCATAGAAATCTATGACCACAGTGTAATGAAAATGACATAAGATCTCAAGTGATGAATAGATTGCAGGGAGGTTTCCTAGAGGAGGCAACTCTCAGCTTGGCCTTGAGGAGCAAGACTTCAACAAGAAAAGAAAATGGTCACTTGAATCCTCTGTGATTCCCTTAGAAATAAGGTGTGATATGAATAAAAAGTAAAATAAATACTCAAGTTGTAATATTTTCAGGGAATCTGTATGAAGACATCCAGAAGGTAGTTAGCAGTTCCGGACTGTGAGTACAGACATGGAAGCCACATGCCTATGACGACGAGCAAAGTCATGGGGTAGATAGAATACACCTGGAGAAATGGAAGAGAAACCTGAGTAAGGAATCTTAGGGAACACCTGAGTGTAAGGCAGAGACAAAAGTGGAGACATTAACATGAGCTAAGAGCAGTTGTCAGAGAGAACAGTAAACTGTCAGCATGCCAACAATATATCAGGTAGGATCAAGACTGAGGAGAGGCCACAGGATTTGACATTTAAAAGCCATTCTCAGCCTTCCTAAGAGTAGTTTCAATGAAACAGTAAGTGTGGATGCCTGACTGGATCCAAAGTGTAGATCCCACATTGGATCAAGAAATGAAAGGGATATGGGGGATGATGTTGGGAGCTCCTCTTTATCAGCAAGTGAGATGAACGGAAGATAGCATCTTAAATGGAGATTTGGTGAAGAAAAGGATTTTCCTTTTAACAACAGGCAGGCACTATGGAAATTAGTTAAATCAAGTGATTTCTCACCCTTTGGGGGTTTATAGTCCTAGCAAGATTCACAAGAAGTAAGAAGCCTCAAAATGACTAAGTTTGGAAAACTGTGGACACAGTTGAAAACAGAGGCAAAATTTCTGTGAAGCTGATGAAGCTGAAGTTTCAAGACCCTTCCATTGCATGAAATCCTCCAGAAGTTCAACTTAATTTTCAACTTAATTTTGTATTTATGATTTTTTATTGTTTTTCTTAAGGAGGACTCCAAGTTTATAAACACTTTGAAACCACGAAAACGTGGATTGCCACTGACCAAGAATAAATAAAATTGTCACTCTCTTTAAATGTCATGAGCAGACTCAAAATAATTAATTCCTTACCATTGTAGATGGTCGAGCCAAGGTTGGAATCATGTAAGAGAATGACATAGAAGAAACTGAGTACCTGAGCGATGAAATAATCTGTGCATCAAACCCCCGTGACACAAGTTTACCTATATAACAAACCTGTACGTGTACCCCTGAACCTAAAAGTTTGTTTGTTTGTTTGTTTGTTTTGAGATGGAGTCTCACTCTGTTGCCCAGGCTGGAGTACAGTGGCACGATCTCGGCTCACTGCAACCTCTACCTCCCAGGTTCAATCAATTCTCCTGTCTCAGCCTCCTGAGTAGCTGGAACTACAGGTGCACACCACCATGCCTGGCTAATTTTTGTATTTTTAGTAGAGACGGGGTTTTGCCATATTGGTCAGACTGGTCTCGATCTTCGTGACCCTTAGTGATCCGCCTGCTGCGGCCTCCCAAAGTGCTAGGATTACAGGCATGAACCACCACGTCCAGCCCCTACAAGTTTTAAAAATAAATAATGCAAAAGACTGATCCGTATGTGCTAGAACAGAAAAAAAAAAAAAAAAAGAAAAGAAGGGAATGAGTCTAATCTGCAACAGAATGAAGTCAATGGCCCATAAGCTCTCTCTCAACACAATGGCTCCAACTTTGTAAAGTTTCACCGCTTTTAAAAGGAACAATTCTCAAGGATTTTTTACTCATATTTTTAAATACAGTAGTTCTTAACCATTAAGATAAATACATACATACGTGCATACATACATACATACATACATAGTAGAGATCTAGTTACACATGATCTTGACATGTAACTATGGAAAAAATGTAGATTTTTAAAAAGTTGCAAGTTCTAAGTCTGATTCTACTACCAATCCATTTTGTGTTCAGCTTTATTCTACCTTGTAAGGAATATGATTCTTATTCTGTTTAGAGAAACAAACAAATAACTGTCTGCCTGCCTCCAGCAGCTTTAATTTTCTTTAATTTTTAATATAAAATTACTTTGTATCCATTATAGTATTTCTAAGGTTTTGGTATAATTGCTCTATTAGCTTGGTCAAGTTAGTTGGAAAGTTAACTACCATTTATTGTACAACAGTTTACACACAGGAATTAACCATTCATTAAAAGTTATTAAAATATTACCTATAAATCCATCTAGCCAAGGGCATTTCTGGGAGCTAGTTATCTGACAATTTTTGTAATTTTTTTTAGTGTTACTAGATATTTTAAATTTTCTCATTTTAGGTAATTTTGGTAATAGAGTTTTTCCTTAAGAATCATTCCTTTTTATGCAGATTTTTTTAAAACTTGACATAATATTATTCAATAATTATTTTAATAATCTGTATATCTAATTTTTTCTTTTCCTTGAATACGCTTGCCAAAAGTTCATGCCTTTATTGTTTCTAAACAGATAGCTCTTTAATTTATTAAGCAATTCTACAACTTTTCCATTTTATAATTTATTAGTGCTATTGTCAAATCTTGATTGTTCTGAAATTTGAATGTATCTTTCAATAAATGCTGAAGAAATTTGTCAGTGGACATGTAAAGATGTGAACTGAGTCATAGTTGTAGTTGACACATACATGTGATAGTAGCTATGCATGGAAGATGTGTTCATTCAGTTGACACCTCAGATGATTTATTTGCATTGATAGCCCAACATGGGGTTAAATTTTAGCTTTAAAATAATTTCTTCAATTTAATTTTTTAAAATGACCTAAAATATCATACCATGTGGCTGCATTGAAATGAAATTTTTTGTTTATGCAGATGATTTTCCATCTCGTACAAGGCAATACAATTAAAGATGGTCAAAGTTAACAGATTTCTCACATAGATAATAGAGCTTCCAAAGCTAGGAATGGGGGTATGACCAATTCTGGCTGACTTTCTAGAGATGCTAATTGTAATCCAGCTATATGCACTTCAATTAAGGAAAAAAACTATTAGTTCAACCCAGTAGAAAAAGCAACTAAACCTCTTTAAATATGCTTTCAAATTAAACTGTCAATTCTAAAGATGAATAGTAGTTATGGCCAGAAGAACAGGAATGAAGAACAGTGTGTCACGACGATGTAACACAAAATTGATGATTCCAAAAAGACATGCAGAAAGGTTTTCAGACTTTGAATGCGAAGAGACAGAAACTAAAAATTTGATTGCAATATTCAAAAAGAAGAAAGTAGTATGCAATTGCATTGATAAGTATATAACACAGTATATTTATTTGCAGATGACATGGTGGTATATAGAAAGTTCTAAGGAATTTACCAAAAAAAAAAAAAACCTACTAGAGATTGATTGCATTTCCATACATTCACGATTGGGAAATTGTATTTTATAAAAACAAGACACATAGTAAACATGCAAAATCAATTATAGTTTTACATACTAGCAATTGGGAAAAATAAAACAATAAATTTATAGGATCAAAAACATATAATGTTAACAAAATAGGTGTAAGACTTCTCGCTACACAGTATACTGAAAAATATATCAAAGAGAAATGTTGAAATTGTTAAATATATGAAAAAATAAATCATGATCATGCTTTAGAAGACTCAATTTTAAGATGTCAGTTATCTCCAAATTGATACATAGGTTTAATGCACTTCCAATCAAAACCCCATAGGTTTTTTCCCCCAGGAAATTAATAAGGTGATTCTAAAATTTATATGGAATTACAATACACCTAGAATAGCCAAAAAAAAACTTGAAAAGGGAGAACCAAGACAGAAAAATTATAATAACTAATATCAAGACTCACTATAAAGCTACAGTAATCAACACTGTTTGTGGTGTTGGTATAAGAATAGGAAAAAAGATCAATTAAACAGGAAAGACAATTCATAAATAGATGTATATATGTGTGGTCAGTTGATTTTAAACAAAGGTGCCAAAGTAAATAACTGGGTAAAAGAAAACCTTTCCAACACGTGGTAAAAATAAATAAATAAATAACTAGATGACTGCAATGAACAAATTGAACTTCAATCCCTATCTCACACCAAATATAAAAATTATTATGAAACAGATAATACATCTAGAAGTGAAAAGCAAAATAAAGCTTCTAGAATAAAATATACAATATGTTTGCAACTTTGGCATGGGCAAATATACAGTACGCAAAAAGCACTAACCATATAATATTACTGAGTTGAACTTTATCAAAACAAAAATTTCTGCTTATCAGAAGACACTATTAAATAAAAATGTAGGCTGTAGACTGGGAGAAAATATTTACAGCACACACACATGTATATATGTGTGTTACAAATATTGTGTCTTGTAAATATTTATAACACACATATATAAATATATAAATATATTATACATTAAAATATATAAATACCTAAATATATATTTTATAAACATGTTATAATTATATATGTTATATTTTATAAATATTTATATATTATATAATATACATATTTATGTTATATATATTTACAACATGTATTTTTTATATATTATATATTTTAGAATATGTTTTATATATATTTATATGTGTGTGTTGTAAATATTGTTCATGTGTTATAATATTATAGACATATTCAGAATGTATTCTATTTCACATGTATTTTAATAGTATAGATATATCCAAAATGTATTATGTTTCATATATACTGTAGTATTGTAGATACAGACAGAATGTGTAAAGAACATTTATAAATCAGTAATAAAATAAATACAGGCATACCTTATTGTATTGTACTTTGTCTTATTACGTTTTGCAGATATTGCATTTTTTACAAATTGAAGATTTGTGGCAACCCTGCATGGAGCACATCTATCAGCACCATACTTCCAACAACATGTGCTCATCTCTGTGTCACATTTTGAGAATTCTCACAGTATTTCAAATTTTTTCATTCTTATTATATTTATTATGATGATATGTGACCATTGATTTTTGGTTTTACTATTGTAATTGTTTTAGAGCACTATGAGCCACACCCATATAAGACAGTGAACTTAATCAGTAAAGGTTTTGTGTACTTTCACTGCTCCACCAACCAGTGCTCCACCAACCCCATCTTGTTCCCTTCTTGTTCCCCAAAACAGCAGTATTGAAATTAGGCCAAATAAAAACCCTACACTGGTCTCTAAGTGTTGAAGTAAAAGAAAGAGTCACAGATCTCTCACTTTAAATCAAAAACTAGAAATCATTAAACTTAATGAGTAAAGGATGCCAAAAGTCAAGACAGGCCAAAAGCTAGGCTTCTTGATCCAAACAGTTAGCCAAGTTGTGAAAGCAAAGGAAAAGTTACTGAAGTATATTAAAAGTGCTATTCCAGTGAACACTCAAATGATAGGAAAGCAAAACAGTCTTATTGCCGATATGGAGAAAGTGTTGGTGGTCTGGATAGAAGATTAAACCAGCCACAACATTAAGTCAAAGCCTAATCCAGGGCAAGGCCCTAATTCTCTTCAATTCTATGAAGGCTGAGAAAGGGAAAGTAGTGGCAGAAGAAAAGTTTGAAGCTATTAGAGATTTGTTCATGAGGTTTAAGGAAAGAAGCCATCTCTATAATGCAGAAGTGCAAGGTGAAGCAGCAAGTGCTGATATTGAAGCTGCAGCAAGTTATCTGGAAGATTCAGTCAAGATAATTGATGAAACGGGCTACACTAAACAACAGATTTTCATTGTAGACAAAACATCCTCCTATTGGAAGCAGATGACATCTAGGACTTCCATAGCTAGAGAAGAGAAGTCAATGCCTGGCTCCAAAGCCTCAAAGGACAGCTTGACTCTATTGTTAGGGGCCAGTGCAACTGCTGAATTTAAGCTGTAGCCAATGCTCATTTACCATGCTGAAAGTCCTAGGTCTCTTAAGACTTGTACTAAATCTGCTCTGCCTGTGCTCTATATATGGAACAACAGAGCCTGGATGACAACACATCTGTTTACAGTATGATTTACTGAATATTTTAAGCCCACTGTTGAGACCTACTGCTTAGGAAAAAAAAAATTATTCTTTCAAAATATTACTGCTCATTGGCAATGCACCTGTTCACTTAAGAGCTCTGATAATTAATGTTTTCTTCATGACTTCTAACACAACATCCATTCTGCAGCCCATAGATCGAGCAGTAATTTTGGCTTACAAGTCTTATTAATTAAGAAATACATTCTATAAGGCTATAGTGGCCACAGATAGTTATTCCTCTAGTGGAGCTGGGCAACATAAATTGAAAACTTTCTGGAAAGGATCACCAATTTAGGTGTCATTAAGAATATTTGTCATTCATGAGAGAAGGTCCAAATATTATTAAGAATATTTGTCATTCATGAGAGAAGGTCAAACATGCATAAGAATGTGGAAGAAGTTGATTCCAACCTTTATGGATGACCTGGAGGGCTTCAAAACTTCAGTGGAGGAAGTCACTGCAGATGTGGTGGAAGTAGCAAGACAATTAGAATTAGAAGTGGAGCCCAAAGATGTGACTGAATTGCAGCAATCTTATTATAAAACTAACAAATAAGGAGTTGCATCTTATGGATGAACATACAAAGTGGTTTCTTGAGATTAAAGCTACTCCTAATAAAGATACTGTGAACGCTGTTGAAATGACAATAAAGGATTTAGAATGTTACATAAACTTAGTTGATAAAGCAGCAGCAGATTTTGGGAGGATTAACTTCAGTTTTGAAAGAAGTTTTACTGCGGGTAAAATACTATCAAATAGTACCACATCCTACAGAGAAATCTTGTAAAAGGAAGAGTCAATCAATGCAGCCAACTTTATTGTCTTATTTTAAGAAATTGTCGCAGCCACCTAGGCTTCAGCAGCCACCACCCTGATCAGTCAGCAACGATTAACATCAAGGCAAGATCCTCCATCAATAAAAAAATTATGACTCAGTGAAGGCTCAGATGATTGTTAGCATTTTTAACAATAAAGCATTTTTAATTAATGTATGTACATTTTTAGATATAATGTTTTGGCACATTTAATAGGCCACAGTATCAATGCAACTTTTACATGCATTGAAAAATCCAAAAAGAGTGTGCATCTCACTTTATTGTGGGATCTAGAACCAAACTCACAATGTCTCTGGCTTGCGCCTGTAAATAAAAATTGGAATTTAAAAGTATATGAATAGTCAATAAGCACATGGAAAGGTGTTCAACATCATTAGTCATCAAGAAAAATGTAAGTTATAACCATGATGGAATACCATATCACATTTACTAGGATTAATTTTTTTTAAGTAAATAGCAATTTAACAACAACTTTTGAAGACTTTGTCCATTCTTTATAAAGTTAAATATATACCACAGGTATATACATTGTCAAAGTATATACCTGTCAAAAGTATATACCAAAGTTTATCAAATTATACTTAATATCTGACTATTGTATTGCATGTATAGCCTACCTCAATACAAAAATTTTTTCAAGTAATACTTAGCTAAATCTTTATAACTGAAAAGGCCTGAGTTTAGAAAATTTGGAAAAATTATTCTAACCAGTCTTCCATCTAAAGTTACATTTTTAATTTCTTGTTTCCACAGGAATTATTTAGGAGAGTATCTTGTTTACATGTAATTGTGAATTATTAGTTTTAGTGTATAGTGGTCAAGAATGTAATTTGCATAATTTCTGCTCTTGATCTCTATAAATATTTTTCTTCCAAAGCTAATAAATTTCCATAAAGATCCGATTATCAGTTTAAAATAAGGAAGCCTGAAATATCCAAATAGAGATAATAGATATAGAAAATGGAAAGATATAAGAGTAGAAATGAAATTAGAAAATATTGGTTTTCATATTTTTAATGTAATCTGTCAACAATTAACTTTTCTTTATATTTCAAATAAATTTTCTACTACATATCTCAAAGGAATATTATTTGGTCTGCTTAAATATATTTTCATTTGGAACTGTACCCTTATTAAAATAAAATATTTTTAAGTTCCTTGTATTGCATTGCCTTAAGTATATTTCCTACAAACAGAACTTAGTTGAATTTCACAGGGTTTTAAAAAATAATCTGAGAATTCAGATCTTTTAATATGTAATTTATGTCCTTTTTTTACAGCTAAGACTGGCATAGGAGATCTTTATTCTTTCCTCTTGTTTTCTGTTTTCAAACTTTCTTAGTGTTCCCTTTGTTTTGTAGCTTGTTTTTAGATGGACTAGTTCTTTTTTTAATTGTAGCTATTTATATTTTTATTTTCAAAGACGATTTCATCTAGATAAAAGATTCTGTGACTGAAAAACACTTGACTAGCACATATTTGGACATATCCCTATTTTAATTGGTTTCAGACTAAGGCCAATCTTTTTCTAGCATAAGTTCTCCATTTCTTCAAGCAATTGTTTTCGAGGAGGGCATATATCTCTGAGTACTTGTGTATTTAAAATTTTTTTGTTATTTCACAAGTTACAGATGACTAGGCTGGGTATAAAAGAAGTAAGTTATAACTTTGGTTCTCAAAACTCTATACAATACTCCATTTTCTTCTAAATTTAAGCTTTCACAGTAAAAGCCAGAGAATAGCCAGATTTTTGTTATATTTTTAGGTAGTCTGTTTCTTCTGCTTAGATGCTTATGAAAGTTTTTCTTATCATTATGAATTAAAATTGTTGCCAGGATACATCATTGTATGTGCCTTTGTTCATTGATTTGTCTGGAACACAATGATTTTTTTCAATCTGGGTCTTCTGCTCATGATTTTTTTCCTGTTATATCTTTAATTATTGCTTTTATTCATTTAAATATTTTTTCAGGAATGCCAATTATCCATATATTTACTCTTGGCTCTTTGATATTCATATTTTTTGTATTCTATGGAGAAAGCCAGACAGTTCCCTAAAGTCCTCCAGTTTATGGATCCTCCACTAAATCCTTTCAGAGAAAAAGTGTTCTCCCTCTGTGACTTCTAAATACTCTGTTCCCCTGTGGTAAAGTATTTTTCAAAGACTTCATGTGGCTTTCTCCCCTTCTTATGTAACTTGAACGATGTGAAATTTATTCTGATTCAGTGTTTATCAGGGCAGGAGTGTTGAAGTACCTTTCACTCTACTTTATTATCCGATGTGCACAGCATCTGGTCCAAGCCCAGACTTTTTGGCACCAGGGACCAGTTTTATGGACGACAGTTTTTGCATGGATGGGGCGGGGTATGGGGGTCAGTGGCAGGATGGCTTCAGGATGAAACTGTTCCACCTCAGATCATCAGGCTTTAGATTCTCATAAGAAGCACGCAACCTAGATCCCTTGCATGCACAGTTCACAATAGGGTTTGTGCTCCTATGAGAATCTAATGCTACCACTTATCTGGCAGGAGGCAGAGCTCAGGTGGTAATGCTCACTTGCCAGCTGCTCACCTCTTGCTGTGCGGCCCAATTCATAACAGGTCACAGATGGACACCGGTCCATGGCCCAGGGGGTTGAGGACCCCTGGTCTACATGACTTCATCTAATGTACCTCTCTACCACTGAGGTTCCATCAGACTCCACAAACAGTCTGATTTGCAGTGTACATAAGAATCTACAATTCCAAGCATGCTGTTACCAGCGTTTATTGTTTTGTTGTTGTGGTGGTGGTGGTGTAGTAGTAGCAGTGTTTTGGTTGCCAACCCAACCTATAAGAGCTTTACCTGCAAGAAATTTTCTTCTGAAATGCAATAGGCTTCCACCTGCCTTCCCACTGGTGACCAAAACTGACGTACCACCCAAGTTGTTTCCTGGGCATTTTAATTTCTCTGGATGTAGAATGATATCACAACATTCTCAGATTCACAAATCAATCCACATGGGTAAAAGCCCACCTGCCCACATTTTTATTGGAGCCAATCCTGAGTCTCTGAGTCTGATAATGGACAGACAACACAGAGGACTCCACATACCCTCCCTCCTCATTTCAAAGGGTTTCTATGTCATGTAAAGTTGTCTGTTATGCCATAGAAAGAGACCTGGGTAGGTTTGTCTCAATTTTTCCTTTTATAATTAGTATAGATTCTTCCCCAGTGTTGAAATTATGCTGGTCATTGCTTTTATTATTGTATTTCAATTATTATCTTTTTTCTTTATCTTCATAAGCATTTTATTAGGAAAACTGAGAAACACTTCACCAGGGGCTGCTAGGCAGGCTCCATTTTTAGCTGGAACTCCTATAGCTTCTTAATGAATAATTAAAACATGTCTGGGGAGGATATGCAACAACTAAATCAATGCTAGAGATTATTTGCTAAAGAAGTATAATCTGGCCACCTAAATGTGAAAAGAGAGAAAATATTTTTCAAGAGAGAAATAAAATGCCTAACAACTGACTAAGGTCCCTAATAGAAATGATGACAAAGGATGGTATTCCTAAAATAAAAGGCTTATGCAGAGAGCTCAAGTTGCTCTCCACCCAAGCAGAATTAAGAGTACCATTCTGCAGATTTGGGATTAATGTCACCAGATCGAGTCCTAGCTATAAAGCAGGCAATAACGTTTTGTAAAAAAGAACACCATGTGGCGGCCTTGCTAATCTTCTGGATGAGAATCAGTTGGAAGTTGGCAACACATATTAACATGCCTTGGACTAAAAGGAGTTCTTAACATGACACTGCAGTTTTTAGGGCTACTCAGAATTAATATGAGAGACATGGTCAAATATAGTGTGGAACATGGGTGACTATCAAATGGTTGAATACTAAGTACTTAAGTCAAATGAAATCTTCAAAATTTGGAATAGTTCAAATAAAAGCCCAGAGGTAACTGAAGATCACAGTTGATGTCTATTTGGATGGAGAATAGGAAAAATACTGCTAGAGGAGGGTCCATTTAAGGCTGAATTTGGCCATTATTTTTGAAAAGGATTTAGGTCTAAGTTCTTTAGTTCGAGAATGTAGAGAAATGGGTAGATAGCTCATTCTGGAAGCTGAAACTGCTTCTACCAAGAATAAAATGTTCTCCCATGAGAAATATGAGCTCTCCATGTTTAGAGCCCTAAATAAAGGAGGTCCAGTCACCTTTCTGAGGTCAATGTTAATATCCTCAGCCTTCCAAGAGAGTTTAACAACTCCAAGTTCTTCTCCAGCCAAATGAGCAAAAACTTAACAAGAAAGAGCTTGCCTTCAACATGGCTAAAACTACAGCCTGATTTAACCTATTTTCCCAAATAAGATGTATCATAAAGCAGGATAGGGATACTAAAAGGGGATGGGAACTAAGTGACTAAGACTGGGATAGGATCAAGAGGGTAAGACTGGGATAGGATCAAGAGGTGGGCAAAATGTTTTTAATAGCAAAACCTCAGTACTCTGGCAGCACATAACAGGGAAGCATCTTGTCTGAACTAGCCGGCTTTGCCCTTTCAATAGGAGGGGCTCTGCTAATCCTTGGATAAAATTATTTTAGAACTAAAAGAGAATTTAGAGATTATCTAGTCTAGCCCCCTTGCTTGAGGACACTTGGGCCCTGAGAGATTAAAAGGCTTGCTGGGCTCACGTGGTAAATTAGTTGCAGAAGTGAAATTACAACTCAAAATCTCCTGTTGCTCATTTTGATGTTCTTCTTGCTCCTTTTATGAAAATTCTAAGGGAGGCAGCACGACACAGCCAAAACAGAACTATTTCAACCTTAATTTTTGAGTTCTAGTCTTCTCCGTCCTAGTTTGAGTGATAGAATCTTAGAAGCCAGGACTTCATTTAGTTCCATCTGCTACCCTAAGCAAGAATCCCCAAAATGATAGTAGCAATGAACAACTGTGTGGGCAGCTAGGCTCTTGTAAACCCCTCTCAGGGATGGACCTCTCACTGCCTCAGAGAGAGCTGATATGACTCGGCAGCAGCTTTTCTTGATGACCTGAAATCTGCTTCCCTGAAATTTTTATTTTGACCTCCAAGAAGGCACCTTCTTCTCTTCCACGTGATAGTACTGCACATTTAATTCAACAAATATTCACGCAAAGCCTGTACTTGCTAGGTTGCATTCTGTATTTTGGAACTATAAACCTGACATTGCAGAATACATAATCTAGTCAGGAAGATGATCCTTAATTGCTATTAAATATGATAATACATGCATGTAATTGCCAGGCACATGTAAATACTCAATAAATACTAGACATTATTCTCATTAACTATTATATAGCTATTTCATCATTTCGTGTCCAACCTAAATCTCCACTTTGCTTAAGCATGCAACATAGAATGTGACCTCTAGATCAGGGGTTGGCAAACTTTTTCTTTAAAGGGCCAGACGGTACATACTTTAGCTTTTGTAAGTCATATGGTTTCTGCCACAACTACTCAATCCTGTATTTCTAGCATGAAAGAAGCCATAGAGAATATGTAAAAGATGGCTGTGGCTGTGTTCCAATAAAACTTTATTTATCAAAACAGGCAACTGGTTGCATTTGACCCACAGGCCATAGTGTGCCAACCTCTGCTTTAGATGCTTCACTGTCTCCACCACCCTCATTCAGTTTGACAATGGCTTTCTAAAGTGGAAAGATACATACCTTTAGGGTCTGCCCTAAAGATGGCAGGATCAGTATAAAATACAATAGTGTTATGAATACCATGAGTAGGATACTATAAGCCAATTGCTATAGCTCATGATGGTTATCTTTTAAAGTAACAAGAGTATTTACATTAATTTACTTTTAGTTTAAAGGTGCATTCAAGGATATGATCCCATTTTATTTTATTTGCTGCATCCCATTGTTGGCTTATATTAATTTTGAGGTCATCTAGAAATCCTGATTCCTGAGAGTAAAGATGAAGTATCTTATTAAATCAAAGTTAGCATTCTAAAAAATGAGAAACCTCCAACCCCCTTTTTTCAAATCAGCTTTCAAAATTCTGAAAGGCAGACTTAAATCTACTACCTGCACCAACCCCCTGCCATCCCCCTAACCAGGGCAAGAGATTAAAGGATTCCACCCTAGGAAAACAGGCTTTACAAAAAGATACTGGCATTTACAAATCCCCAGCTAAAAAGCTGAGCTCTTTTTGGGGTGGACAGTGAAGTTTATCCTACCAGTTGTCAAGCCCTGCCTGTAAATACACAGCTTTCAATTAGCTTTTTTAGTGCCTCATTTTTAAACATGATCAGATAGCCAGGGATCACCAGGCATTTCAGCAAAACCTCCAATTTTTTAATAGAGACCAATATAAACATGAAAAAAAGAAGCAGCAGCCCAAATAACTAGAAACAATATGAGGATTTTTAAAAAATCTTCCTATTACCAAAAAGCTATAACTAATATTTTCTGAGAAGAGTTTTTATACCTATTAGATTAATTAAACAATTCGTAGGATGCTATGGAGGAAAGTGATATTCAGATATTCAGAGAATATGAAAAACATTAGTATTTAAAAATATGACAATCGAAAAAGTAAATATAAAACCGGGAAGATAAAGTTGGGAAAGTCATCTAGAAAATAGAATAAAAAGAAAAAGTGAGAGTATCAGTACAGAATATCTAACATTTAGTTAATAATAGGAATTCCAAAATGAAAGAATAGAGAAAACAGAAGAGAGGACATTATCAAGGAAATAAAGCAGGGGAATTTTCTAGAACTGAAGGAAATTAGACTCTGGATTGAAATGGCCCATAATTGCTCAGCACAACACACACAGCACCTTCAGCAGTCATAGCGCAAGTGGTTGGCTGAAGTATGGAGTTACTCATACAACCAATATTTATTGACTGGGGCCAGGCACTGGTGGTTCAACAACACATAGGAAAGACACAATCCCTGACTTTGAGAAAGCTAGAGGCTAATGGTGGGTCAACCTGCTTCATGTATCCCCCAGAGACTCTCTTCACTAAAAGACACATTTTACCCCAGACTAAGAAGTGTTTGGCTCTTAGTAAATCATAAGCCTGATCCAGATGATTGTTCTGCACCATCATAACTGACAGCCTCACTCTTCATCCTGGGAGGCTGGCAGAAACCTAACTTTCCTCCTCAAGGAGGGTCTTCCTTGCCCCAGTTCTCTGAAACAGGTTATATGTAAATACTTATGCCTTCTTTCTGCAGTCCACCATGATAACCGACCTTCCCCCAGAGTTGGCATAATAGTAGAAATCACGTTGACCACAACAACAAACACGTGACGTATGGCCTTCTCAAATATCTTTTTTTACTGAGACGTAAAAAAGCAAACGAGGATAAATAAATATGTAAAATTCAGCTTAGCACTTTGCTGGCCTTTTTCATACATTATCTTTACAATTTTGTAAAGTACACATTCGTGACCATTTATATACAAAGTTCAAAAGGGTTTCAGTAACCTCCCCAGGGACTCACAGCTAGGTCACTAGATGGTGCAGCTGGAGTCACATCCAAGGCCTCCAATCCAAACCCCAAGTTCTTCCTTCCCTTGTACAGACTCAAATATACAATCAGTGTTCCTCTTAAACTTCCCTCACAAAAAACTTGTGTAAATCCACATCTATCTTAAAATTACCACCTAAATTAATCACTAGTAATCATGCATCACAAATTAATCTCTGAATTGATGCAATAGAAAACTTGATATTACCAGGAAGCATATACGAGGTACCAACATCCTGATCTGAGGGAGACAACAAATTAACAGAAAACTCAAGGGGGTCAGACATGCACCACGGTTCTCATAGAGGACTCGTGGATTGTGAGTTCTCATAGCATCTCAAGTTTGGTCAATTATACAGCCTCCCTGGACTTACTGGTCTTTATCTATAAAATGAAAGCTCTAAACTTATTCAACTGAGAACGTGCTGGCTTCCCTTCCAACTATAACATTTCTTCCAAAACTGCAGGACTTTAACTACGTTTTATTAAGTAATCAGTACATATGAAAATTTGTTTAAACTCACCAGTAACCAAAAAGATAAATCAAGAAGTATGTTTGCCTATCAAATTAGCAAATATTTTTAACTTTTAACACGTATTTCATTTCCAAATAATGTTTACTGGGGAAGAATTAAAAATAAAGATGCAGAGAAGGAAAATCACCCCTATTCCTAACAGTCAAAAATAATTACCACTAATATTTTAATGCACATCTTTCCAAAACAACTTTATGTTTTTCTTTCAATTTCATAACCAATTTAGTCCCAAAAACATACTGTGAATATCTTTCCATTTCAATATAGAGCCATATCATCCTTTTATGTGGTTGTATCATAATTTATTTAACCAATTGCCTGGCATTAGATGTCGTTTGTTGCTATTTTTCTGTTATAAACAGTGGAGAGGTAAACATCTGTGTACATACATCTTGCCTGATTATTTCTTCAGGCTGAATTCCTAGAAGTGAAATTGTTGGCCAGCCTATATTTAAGGCTTGTATTGACTTTTGCCAAACTGTCTCCAGAAGTACATCTCACTCTTTTACCAGCCTCATCTGGACCCGCTATTTCCCATAGCTTCCACTAATACTTGGTGTAATCATCTTAACTTTTGCCAAATTGATAGGTATATCTGTTTAACTTGGAGTTCTTTGTTTATAAATGAGTTAAAAACTTTCGTATATGCTTACCAAACACTTTTACTTTTTGTATGTGTGATTGTTTTATTCTTTACCCATTTTTTCTATTGGGATATTCATGGCACATAAAGAAGAGCAGAAGGAAAGTCTTGTGTAGTCTGAGAAAAAGAGGCCTCTGGTCAGACGTGATTATAAACTATAGACACTTAAAGAGCTGCTCTTGATATAGGAGCCCATGTAGGAAACAAAGTACGAACTGCCATTTATTATGTGTTAAAACACGAAAACTGGAATTTCTACAAACCAAATAGCCTGAGCCAGATATCAAGATAGTCTGGATATCATTTGAAGACAGTCTCTCATCCATCTCTCTTGTAGGTATCTGGATAGACATGGAATTGTATCCACCCTACTCCAACTCACAGCAGGGGATGAGGGTCTGGGTTTATTTATACCCCATATCTTCCCAGCTAAGTCCAGAAAATGAAGGATGAGTGGAAGTGAATTCTAGTCTTAAATGTTTACCACATTCAAGGGATGTTAGCCACAGCAGAATTGTACTCATCATACTTCTTATTACAAATAGTACCACAGAACTCCCAGAGATATTGCAGGACAAATGAACCTTAGCCACAAATTTTTTGTCAGTGTTTTTTCAGAGGCCTTGGGCCCTGGTTTTAAGTAGAAGTATACCCCTTCAGGCTGTAATTCAATTCTACTCCCCAAGTAGTAGCTGTCCTTTGATGAGTTCACTTAGCCCAGTAATATTTCAGCCATGTTCAAAGCTACATTTATAAGAACAGAATCTAATCTTTTAAATCTGTCCAATACCCTATAGCCCATCATAGCCATATTCAGCCAACAAGTTTCACAATCTCAGAGTTTCAAAGCCAATGAAAGTCTCAAGAGTAGATTGTTGACCATAAAGGAAGTAGGGGCACAAAACTAGACCAGGTCTGTTCACACTTTAGGAAACATTTCAGAAATTACCTAACATCGGCTGGGCATGGTGGCTCATGCCTATAGTCCCAGCGTCTCAGGAGGCTGAGGCAGGAGGATTGCTTGAGCTCAAGAGTTCAAGGCTGAAGTGGGCCATGATCGCACCCCTGCACTCCAGGCTGGGCGACAAAGAGAGACCCCCATCTCTACAGAAAAGTTAATGAATAAATTGAAAGAAGAAATCATCCAGCAACTATGGGTGAGTGGTCAAGAAGCTTAGGACCGCTGTTTCATAGACAGAACATCACTCTAGTTGCCCATCATTGGTCATTCAAGTAGGAAAGGACATCTCACCTGCCTAGATTCTTCCTCATATATGGGCACAGACTGTGCCAAGGCCCCAGCAGGTCTGATAGACAGATGTGAGTAGTAGTCATGCTACCTTCATGCTAGTATCTGTACACAGGAATAAAGCTTGGACACACACCCATGCTAGCTTATTTAAGAAGAATCTGACAAAGCCCTCCAGTAGCTAGGCACCTAAGACACTATCATCCAAGTAATAGCAGCTAATAGTGATCCTCTCTCATCTTTCTACTCCAGTCTCCCCAGCCAGAAATAGCAAATCCATCCATGCCAAAATGAGGTACACTCATTGCAGCACTCCTAAAGCATAAAAAATTTTCCCATACAGGAAATTTCTTTGGCCTGCAGGTAAACATGACATTTCTCCACATTCTCATTTTAAAAAACACTAACACCTTTGACTGCTTCATATTTTTAGATGCCATAAATAAAATCATAGCCAAAATTAAAATGCAAACAACCAACTAGAAAAAGTATTTACAGCAAATATGAAAGTGTTCATTCTAGGCAGGAATCATAGAATTTTTGATAGGAGAAGACCTAACATCTGAAGTGCCTATGTAATGCATGAATGGATGAACATGCAGTTCTCCTGGGAGTACATCACCTTACAATTGTTGAATAGAACTTTCTTCCATGTCATATACTAACTTGAAATCTTCTTCCCTGTTTAACTTTAGACCTAGGTGGTGTTGCACACATCACTTGGAAATCTGTCCTGGTTGCTTCCATCTAATATTGGACCAGGTAATGTTGCTAATCTGAGTGTGACAGTATAAAGAATGAATGGAATCCTGTGAGTGTCCTTTTAATGTGTCCCCGCCCATCCTTTCTTCCTCCCCTCTGGCTCAGAGGAAGAAGGTCTCCCCTCTATCAAAAGTTCCTCTTTCCATGTGCACTCTATCCCAGTGGTTCTCATACTTTAAGATGTATCAGAATTGCCTGGAGAGCTTAATAAAACACAAATTAGGAGTTACCATTCCAAAATTGCTGATTCACTAGGTCTTGGATGTGGCTCAAAAATTTGTGTTTCTAAGCTCCCAGGTGATGCTGATGCTGCTAGTCCAGGAGCCACACTCTAAGAACCACCACTCTATATTAGAGGTCAAAAACCTTCTATCGAGGGCCAGACAGTAAACAGTTCAGACTTTGAAGGCCATATATTCTCAGTTGCAACTACTCAACTCTGCCATTGTCGTGTGAAAACAGATAGACACAATACATACATGAGTAGATATTCACTGTGTTCCAATAAAACTTTAGTCACAAAAAAATAGGCCATGGACCAGCATGTGGGCTGTCATTTACCAAACTCTGCACCAGACCCTTGCTGTTCAGAGTTCTACTCTCATCCCTTCCCTTTATGCCCAAGTTTCTTGAACAAGTCAATGCTCATTGTCTCCTCTTCTATACTTCTCATTCTTTCTGCAACCCCCATAATCTGGCTTGTGCACCTTCTATTCCACTGAAATTGCTCTCAGCAGTCACCAGTACTACCATATGAGAGTTTTCAGTCCTTTTCTTACCTACACTTTTCTCTTGCAATGGCTATGTTGACCACTCTCATCTTTTTCAGTTTCCTCTGTTGGCTTATTTGACATGACTTTCTCATAGCTCCCAGCATACTTTTCTTTCTGCTGCTGTGGAGTTTTCCATTTCTCTGACCAGGACCAGCTTCACAGAAGTGAAACCAGTGCAGTGGCACAAGATCCAGTGCTCAGAAGGGCACCTGCCTGGCATTTAATGTTTTGTAGTCACTATCTTGAAATTCCTAATTTTATCTTTGAATTTCTGTTTTATAAGTGAAGTCCAATGGGACAATGAAAACATGTGCTGGGCTTGGAGCCTCAGCTCATGTTCCTCCTGTCTCCTACCATTTCCCTGGGTTCTCAGTACCTACTGGTATTCCCCCTTTGCATCCCTGGTCCTGCCTGGTCTTCCCCTCTCCCCTTCCACCTCATGAGTGCTGCCACCCTCTGCCCCTGGAAAGGGCCTGCGTAGTGTTCAAGGAGTTGAGTGCACATTTTATTCCTGCATAACACTGGCAACATTCTGGCACATGTGGCTGGTAATGAGATGGGGCTGCGTGTTGGCACATAAACCTCTTAGCTATCCCCATGCAGGTACTGAGCATGTTGTGACACAGAGGTTTAAAGATCCTTAGGGATCATCCATATGCCATAAGTTAGGGCAGCAGATCATGGATAGAGGAGATGCCCAGCTTGATTTCCTCAAACTTTACTGTTGGCCAGGGTATGGGCATGACAGAAGGGAAGAAGTAGCAACCTTCAGGCCCAAGCAAACACGCAGGGCTCCCAGGTACTTATGAGGGTCTGCACTTGTCCCACAAGCATTTCTTTGGCCAGCCCCATTGTTGGAGGAATAGGAGGAGATCTTTCCTTTTTCCACCAACCTTCCTGAGTCTGGCTTGAATTTGTCTCTTCTGTATAGCTCGAGGCACCCTCCAGCGATGAGCCATGAAATATAAATATTCTGATATTTGCATTAAAACTTGGCATTGCTAAAGGAAGCCAGTCACAAAGACCACATATTGTATGATTCAATTTACATTACATGTCCAGAATAGACAAAACTACAGAGACAGAAAGTAGATTAATGGTTGCCTAGGACTGGGGAAGAGGATAATTGAGATTGCTAATGGGTGTAGGGGTGTTTTTTCTGAGATGATGAAAATGTTCTAAAATTATGTTGTGGTGATGGTTGCACAACACTGTGAACATACTAAAAACCACTGAACCAAGCATTTTAAATGGATGAACTTATTGTATGTAAATTTATGTCAATAAAGCTGTTAAAATTGGCATTGCACAATATAAAGATGAATGATAAAATTCAGCTAATAATTTAAAGTTTCAGTTTTTCCTTATTTGGAATGATATTAAGTAGCAAGCAAAACCACCATGATGGCAAGAGAGAGATCATGGAAGAAATGAAAATACTTTGCAATTCACCTTTAACAGTGCTTTTTTTCCCTGCACTTTGAACAATGGTTTCATATTTTATTTATATTAGCTCTGCCTCTGATCTCTTAAATACTGGTATTTTCCATGGTTTTGCCTGAGCCTTTTTTTTTTTTCCACAATTTCTCCAGACAGACTTATCCAAGCTACAACATGTTCCCTCATGACTCCCAAATTTTATCTCCAGCCCAGACCACCTCACATACAAATATCCAAAGGTATATATCCAGTGAATAGCTCAAAAGATACTTCAAACTCAATGTATGTGAACTTGTACTCATAAGCTGCTCCTTCTCTACATTTTTCATTTTGTTGAAGGACATTACCATCCACTAAATTGCTAAAACCAGAAACACTGGAGTCCTCCTGTTATTTCTTCCTGCCTCCTTTCATCCAACTACTCTGTAAATCCTATAAATTCTAAAATGCAAGCGTCTTCCAATCTAGGCCTTCTTCTTTTTTATGTGAAATTATTATTATTTAAATAATTTCAACTTTTATTTTAGATTCAGGGTGCATATGTGCAGTTTGTTACCCTGGGGAGATTGCATGATGCTAAGGTTTGGGATATGTTTAATCCTGTTACCCAGGTACTGAGCATAGTACCCAATAGTTATTAAATACTCGCCCCTACCTCCCATATTGCCCGCTCTAAGTAGTCCTCAATGTCTATCATGTCTACTTTTGCCAGCTTTATGTCCATGGGTACCCATTGTTTATCTCTAACTTACAAGTGAGATTTTAAAAAGGCTTTATACATCTAAGGGACTTGGTTTTCTGTTTCTGTGTTAATTTGTTTAGGATAATGGCCTCTGCCTACATCCATGTTGCTACAAAGAACATGATTTCATTCTTTTTATGGCTGCATAGTATTCCATGGTGTATATGTACTATGTTTTCTTTATCTAATCCATGATTGATGGGCACTTAGATTGATTCCATGTCTTTGCTATTATGAATAGTGCTATGATGAACATATGAATGCATGTGCCTTTTTGGTAGAACAATTTATTTTGTTTTGGATATATACCCAGTAATGGGATTGCTGGGTCAAATGGTAGTTCTGTGTTAAGTTCTTTGAGAAATCTCCAAACTGATTTTCATGGTAGTTGAACTAATTTACATTCCCTCCAACAGTATATAAGCATTTCCTTTTCTGTGCAACCTCACCAGCATCTGTTCTTATTTTTCGACTTTTTAATAATAGCCACTCTAACTGGTGTGAGACGGTATTGCGCTGTGGTTTTGATTAGCATTTCTCTGATGATTAGTGATGTTGAGCATTTTTTCATGTTCCTTGGGCACTTGTATGTCTTCTTTTGAAAAGTGTCTGTTTATGTCTTTTGCTCATTTTTTAACTTCCTTGATTAGATGTATTCTAGTTGAGAGGGGTGGTGTTGGGGAGCTTTTTTTTGGTTTTGGTTTTGTATAGGCCCTCTTCTTAATCTCCTCTGCCTCTGGCCTTGTTCATACCCCCATCAAATCTTACCTTGACTATTAAAATGGTTTTGTTATCAGTCTCTTTGTCTTTAACCTTAACCACCTGCAATTCATGGCTCACTTTTTCTAAAATGTAAATCTGACCACGTCACTTCCCAGCTCAAAACAATTAGATGTGTCACCATAGCCTACAAGATAAAACAGAAATGTCTCATCATGTTATACAAGTCCCTTAGATGTATAAAGCCTTTTTAAAATTTCATGATAGTATTTTGATAATAGAGAAACACTGAAAACAACATAAATGCACAATGAAAACATGGTCAAGTAACTTGTTTTATATCAATTTGATGAGTGGACTCTCTTAAAATGTTAAAATATTAATTGTAAAAATAAATGTCAGTTTATTTATGTGGTATTTTATTATATTATATTATGCAGTCATTTAAAATCAGGTTGAAAAATAGTTTACAAAAACTTTTATTTCCATTTTTATGATGGGCTAAGTGCCAAAAGTGACCATCTCTGTTAAGATAAAAAACAACTACCATCTCTGTTAAGATAAAAAACAACTAAAACTAAAATACTAAAACCGAAAGGTAAAAATGTTTATACATTTTAAATTAATGCTATGGCAAGAATATAAAAGATACTGAAGCCAAACTTTAGAAAAGACAGCACTGCAGCTGGCTGTCTCCATTAGAATACTTGCCAAATCAGCTCAATTTGAGTTTAAGTTTTCAAAATTTTCTGGAGATTGTCCCAGTGTGATAAATCAATGGGCAACTCCTCCCATAAAGTTGAGATCTCAAAGGGCTATGCCCCTGCAGTAAGAATTAACCAGAAACAAACTGACTCCACCTTCAAAGAACTGGTAGTGACAGCCAGCCTTTATGTGGGTTTATACCCACAATTTACATTATTTGATAAGTTTGTGTTTGTTTTTGAGACAGAGTCTCACTCTGTAGCCCAGACTGGAGTGCAGTGGCATGATCTAAGCTCACTGCAACCTCCACCCCCTAGGTTCTCCTGCTTCAGCCTACCAAGTAGCTGAGACTACAGGAGTGTGCCACCACGTCCCGCTAATTTTTGTATATTTAGTAGAGACAGGGTTTCACTATGTTGGCCAATCGGTCTTGAACTCCTGGCCTCAAGTGATTCACCTGTCTCAGCCTCCTGAAGTGCTGGGATTATAGGCGTGAGCCACCATGCCCGGCCGACTCAGCAGTTGTTGTTGTTGTTGTTTGTTTGTTTTTCAAAATGAAGTCTCACTCTGTCACCCAGGCTGGAGTGCAGCGGGACAATCTCGGCTCACCTGCAACCTCTGCCTCCCGGGTTCAAGCGATTCTCCTGCCTCAGCCTCCTGAGTAGCTGGGATTACAGGTGTGTGCCACTGCACCCGGCTAATTTTTTGTACTTTTTAATAGAGACGGGGTTTCACCATGTTGGCCAGGCTGGTCTTGAACCCCTGACCTCAGGTAATCCGCCCACTTCAGCCTCCCAAAGTGCTGGAATTACAGGTGTGAGCCACTGTGCCCGGCCGACTCAGCATTTTTTTTAAAGTTAAGAACCCAGAAATCGACCCACACATATATGGCAACTTGGTTTATGACACAGCTAGCATTGCAAATCAGTGGGAAAAGAATAAATATTTAACAAATTGTTCTTGGATAATTGGTTATCCTTATTGTTAGGGTTTGAATATTTGTCCCCTCCTAGACTCATGTTACAATTTAATTGCCATTGTAACAGTATTAAGAGATATAGGACCTTTAATAGGTGATTAGGCCCTGACTGCTCTGCCCTCATGAATGGATTCATGGCATTATCATGGGAGTGGGTTCCTTATAAAAGGGCAAGCTCGGCTCCCTTTTGCCTCTCTCTCTCTCTCTCTCTCTCTCTCTCTCTCTCTCTCTCTCTCTCTTTCACCCTCACGCTCTCTTTGCCTTTTGGCCATGGGATGACAGAGCAAGACAGTCTTTGCCAGATCCTTGACTTCCCATCCGCCAGAACTGTGAGCCAATAATTTTCTATTTATTATAAAATAGCCAATCTGTGGTATTTTGTTACAGCAGTGCAAAATGAACGAATATACTTATTGAAAAGAAAAAAAGAGAGAGAGAGGCTAGGCATGGTGGCTCATGCCTATAATCCCAGCACTTTGGGAGGCTGAGGCAGGAGGATTCCCTGAGCCCAGGAGTTCAAGACCAACCTGGGCAACATAGCAAGATCCCATCTCTCAAAAAAAAAAAAAAAAAAAAAAACCAGAAAAATTAGCTGGGCATGGTGCCACATGCCTATAGTCCCTGCTACTTAGAAGGCTGAGGTGGGAGGATGGCTTGAGCCCAGGAGTTCAAGGCTGCAGTGAGCTATAGATCATGAAAGAGTGAGACCCTGTCTTAAAAAAAGAGAGAGATAAAGAAAGAAAATGTACTTTTACATCACAGTGTACACAAAATCAATTCTATGAGGGTTAAAAACATAACAATGGAAGAGAGAACTATAACATTAAAGAAGACAGTGTAGAAGAACATCCTTAACACCTTGAGGAGAGAAATTTTTCTTAACAAGACTCAAAGGGCATAATTATTCAAAGAAAAGTTTGATAAAGTTGACTATATCAAAATTAAAATTATCTATTTACTACTAGGCACTATAAAGGTAGTGGAAAACAGAATGGGAGAAGATATTTGAACCCACGTAACTCAGAAAATTGATATCCAGAATATATTTAAAAATCTCCCACAAACCAATAAGAAAAGAAAATCCAAGAGAACTATGAGCAAAGGATTTGAACAAGCACATCACAGAAAAGAACCCATATGAAAAGATGTTCTGCCTCATTACTAGTTGGAAAAATTTATATTAAAACCAAATAAGAAAGATTCTCAAACCCACCAGATTAGCAAAAAGTATATCTGGTAATATCAAGTGAGCACTGGCAAGGATATGATGCAACCAGCATTCTTACACATTGCTAGTAGAAGTATAATTTGGTACAACCACTTTGGAAAACAATTTGGCATTACCTATCTATTTGAAGAGATACACACCAATGACCCGACAGAATTACTCATACATTATAAAGAAACTCTTAGACATTTGTAATAGAAATTGTGTTATTAAAATATTCTTTACATTACTATTTACAGTAGGAAAAAAACTAGAATTTGCCCAAATGTTTATCATGGACAATAAGTTGTGGTGCATTCATATAATGAAATACTTGACAACCATGTAAATGAATACAATATAACGCAATGACATAGAAAACACATAGGAGTTTAATATTGGGTGAAAAAACAATTTACAGATAAATGTGTTCATATTTTTTAGTCCATTTAAATATAGATTAAAATATCCACTAAATTGTATGCTGTTTAGGAATACAAACAAATATGGTAAAATTATAAAGAGAACTAACATACAATAAACACAAGATTTAGGAGGGTGATCACATGACCTCTGGAGGGGTAATGAAGAGGATGAGGTGGGAAAAAAGAACACAGAGGCCTCCAAAGATAATAGCAATGTTCTTTAACTTACATTGAATGATAGGCATATGGGTGTTGATTTATGGTGATTTCGTGTAACTTTTATAAATTTTTGTATATATATTCAACATTTAATACACAGTTTTTTAAAAAGAACATCTGCTGACACGTAAAAATACATGATATTCTGTTAAAATGATCATTATAAATAATACAACGTAGTGGCATGGAAACATGCTTTTGATATGTTATGTTATTTAAAAATTAGAAAAGAAAATTATGTATCAAAAATATGATTACAACAACACATAAATTATGGTTATAAATGGACATGAAGCAAGGGAAAATAAAGACATGATTTTTAGTTTTTCTTCTTTATTTCTGTCTCCATTAATGTGATCATAATTCTGTGCCAATAATAAAGCGATATATTTAAAACAGAAAATTGATGCTCTAAACAGGTCTCCTACTAAAGCTATTTACACTATGGGCCAAATAACCAAGGTACCACCATTCACCTGGTGGCAATTTATCTCCACTGCAAAGTAGCCAAGGGAAAAAAATCAATGCCCTTATTGCTGCATTTGTGAGCCTTGTTTTATATAACAAACAAAACATGCCTCATAAGCCTCCCTCATCCATGTTACCTTTAACCATCATTCTTGCAGCCATAGAAACACAGCACCTAGACAGCTGAGAAAGGCCACAAAATCTTCTTGAAGGCCAAATCTGCAATCCAATGACCTCATTTTGTAAGAGGCATTGATAGTAGTTCTACAAAAGAGAAAGATTATGATCAATTTATTCTTTGTTACTAGCAGACAAAGAGAGAAAATATAACTTAAGGAAGCTGTATCAGGTTCTATCTGATTTGCAACCAAAACTGTTCTTACTATTCTGCATTTAAGTGTCATGGATAATTCAAAGTCATTAGAGACACAAAATCTCAATCACATTAAGAAATAATCTAAATGTTTTTAAAAGTGATACAAAAATTAGTGAGGAGTATTATTATTACTTCCAGTTGTACCTGCCCAAATATTTAAGTTTGCAAAAGAATAGAAAATGAAGTGCAAATTATTGATGGTGTTGAAATGACTTTAAATCACAACTGAAGTGTTCATACCATCAAACTTGGAAGAAAAAAAAATCAATACTGCTATATTGAAGTTAAGAATAAATTAGAGGCATGTAAAAGTCTGGAATAACAATATGCTATAAAAATTACTGATATAAAAATATGCCATTTAACAAATTTGATACTACAGAGGCATAAAATTCTACATAGAGTCTGGAAGCAACCATGTGAACATAAGGAGGTAGCTGGGGTAATGCCAACATGGTTAATTCAGAAAGAAACTCAAATTTATAACTGGTTAGGTTTAATTTCTGTTTTGAAGATAAATTACATGCCAGAAATCTATATGCTTCCATTTTTTCTACTGATATTTAAAGGTAAAAACTGGACAATATAAAAAAATATATTTTCAGTAAATATTTTCCCTCTTTTCTCCCTCAAATCTCATGAATACCTCAGTTCACACACATATGCACACACACACATTTAGATGCATACCTCCTAAGTTAGATTTTCAGTAATGAACAATTCCAGGTTACCAACTATAATGTAACATATAGGTAGAATATATTGTAATTGTTTAAAAACTAGTTGCAAAATTTTGGTGTTTAAAAGAATGTTCAAAGATTTTTAAAGAAATTTATTTATGAAAAGTTGGAAAAGAAGCCTAAGTTGATTGACAGTTTGGAGTTTGTGTTTCCACCATCTGATCATAGCCAAAATGCAAATGCGATTAAGTTCTGAAAGACAGGAATTGCAAAGTGTCTGCAGCTTATTAGAATCTTCCCTGTAGGTACCATTCAGCAAGGGCATCAATCAAAGGTGACCCCCCGGCTTATTGTGTTAGGAGCCTCTTAGATTAGGGAAGGAGAACTATCTGGTTCATTGGTGGAATTATTATTGAAAGATCAGATTCTGAATTCATGCCCGGGATCAATAGGAAAAAGAACTGAGGTGGTTTATCTCACGGCATGGCATACAAGGAGAAAATGGTGGCAGAGGTGCCATATCTTTGTCCTAAGCAAATTCTGCAATTACCTGCATCATTAGGAGATGAAACACATTCACACACATATACACATACCTTTACAAGTACATTTCTTCATGTACATAAAAGTTACATAAATGCAAAACCCAATGTGTATAATCATTCAACAAAGACATTCAGCAGCTCATTTAGAAAATCAATTTTTATGCATCCATTTGACAAACTGAGTCATAATTATATGTACCACACATTGTTCTAGGCACCTAAAGATACAAAATAAGAAGAATTGGTCATGCTCCAATCTTATTCACAATCTAAACTAAAAGATATAAAAATCATCTAGTGGAGGAATGTACAAAGTATTATGAAGGCATAGAGAAAAAATAACTAACTCTTCCTAAAGGAACTCATAGAGTTTTCTCAGAAGAAGTGACATTTGCTTTTGGTCTTGAAAGATAGATAAGCATTTGTCAGGTGAGAAGATTGGTAAATGCATTCCATTCATCAATTAATCAACAAACAGGGTCTTTTAGATTTTGCCAGGATCTGTACATGTTACTTAGAATAGAAATACATGCCAAATTGCACATTCCAGGAGATGTAGTCTAGCAGTTTAGAGGCAGGTGAGTAAGATCCCATAAAGAAACAGATTGGAGGGAATGGTAATGGATATTGCAATTCAAAGGAATACTACAGGAAGTTATCTTACGAGATGAATAATATCTTTCTAAATCACTCTCTTGGGAGTTCTATTTCCACATGGGATGTAAAAAGCTGGAAAAACATCTGTTCAACATTCACAACAATAAAGCCGGATAGAGTACAAATCAGAGCTTTTCTTGAACTATTAGAGAGTTGCAATCATAGGACAAGTAACCTGAATTCTAAGGAAAGATGGGCCCTCCAAGGAAAGCCAGGACATGACCTCTGGTTTACCTGAGCCAAAGCACCAGAGGAAGAGACACTGGGTGGAATAAAAGTGGGTAAGAATTCAGCAAAAACATTTAACTAATTGCAAAAGGTCAAATGTGACCTAGCTTTTACCTCTCTCAACTCATGGCAACTACACTGCAACCATTTGAAATAATAGGTTTGGATCGAAAGGCAGCAGCTTATTTCAGTTCAGGAGTGGCTGGTTTTTCCAACCCCATCAGCCCCTGCATTTCTAGACTCTCTCTATTCCTCTGTTTTTCCTCCCAAACCAGCTAATTCTTGCTGGATTTCAGCTTATTCTTGGAAGATGTTGCTTAAAACAGTGAGTAAAAGCCAAAACACACTAGCACTCTGGCTCTTTGTAACCACTTCCCCTCAAGTACTCACATAAGGATCAAATAAGTGATCTTGTGTTCATTGAACACAAGAAAAAGTCTTCAAGTGGTTAAAAAAAAATGTTTATTGTGGGACTATACTAATTCATTAACTTCTATATATCTAAGAATCCCAATCTATTCCTATTTCAAAATCATTACTAACAGAAAACAAAACAGGACTAGAAACAAAATAGAGAGTACAGAAATACAACCATATATATATATATACACACATACAGTCAAGTGACTCTTGACAAAGCCACCAAAGCAATTCAATGGCAAAAGAAAAATATCTTCAATGACTGGGTTGGAATAACTGGATATCCATAACAAAAACAGAAACAAAAAACGAGTGAGAAAGAACCTTGACCCCTACCTCACACCACATCCAAAAAAATCCATATGAGATGGGTTCTAGAGTTAAATGCAAATATAAAATAATACAGTTACAAAGGAAAAAATAGTGGAAGAAAATGTTTGCAACCTTGCAATGGGCAAACATTTTTCAAGAACATACAAAGCATAAACCATAAAAGAAAAACACTGATAAACTGTACTACCTCAAACTGTAAAACATTTGCTCATCAAGACCCATCAAGAAAATAAATCACAAATCACATGTTGAGAAAAAGATTCATTAGATAGATAGCTAGATCTATATATAGTGAATATTTTATATATAAAAATATAAAATATACATAAATTATATATTTATATATAATATATAATATACATAAATTATATATTTATATATTTATATTTTATATAAAAATTATATTTTATATAATTTATATATTTCATATATTTCATATAAAAACTATATTTATATTATATAATATTATATAAATATAAAATTTGTATATAAAATATAAATATATAATCTTTATATAAAATATTCACTATATATAGATATTTATATATTATATATATTTTATATATTTTTTATATATAATATATATTTATATATTATATAATATATAAATATATATAAAATATATATAAATATATTTATATAATATATAAATATCTATATATAGTGAATATTACATATATAAATATATAATATGTATCTCTCTGACGAATATATTGCATACAGAACATACAAAGAAATTCCATAAATCAATAATAAAAAGACAAATCAATTTTTTAAATAAGACTTGAACAGACAGCTCACAAAGGAAGACATACAAATGGCCAACAAGCACATATAAAGACACTCAACATTATGAGTTATCAGGTTCATGCAAAGTAAAACAACACACACATATACACACATACACACATACATGACTGAAATTTTTTTTAAAAGAAAGGATTAACAACATCGAATGTTGGAAAGAATGTGGAGCAATCCAAATTTTCATGTATTGCTGGTGGGAGTATAAAATGATGCGATAACTTTGGAAAACTGTTTAGTAGTTTCTTAAAGAGTTAAACATATGTCTACCCTGTGGCCAGGCAATTCTACTGCTAGATATTTTCCCAAGAGAAATGAAAACCTATGCTTACATAAAGCCCTATATAAAAATGTTCATAGCAGCTTTATTCATAATAGCCAAAAACTAGAAAAAACCCAGATGTACGTCAACAGGCAAAAGTGTTTTTTTAAAACTGTGGCATATTCAAAGAATAGAATATTACTCAGCAATAGAAAGAAATGAACTACTGATATATACAACATGAATGAATCTCAAAAGTATTATGTCTGGTGAAAGAAACAAAACACAAAAGAACATACATTGTATGATTCCAGTCATAAGAAATTCTAGAATAAACTAAACTAACCTATGCAATAGAAAGCAGATCAGCAGTTGATTGGGGGTGAGTTTGGAAATTGAGTGGGAAAAAGCATGAGGGAACATCATTCTGGGCTGATAAAAATATTTTGTATCTTGATATGCAGTTATCAAAAGTGATTAAACTTGAAGATTTGAGCAATCCACTGTATATAAATTATACTTTGATTTTTTTAAAGGTTAATAAATGTTGTTGCTAAAGGATTAGACTTCAAGTAGTACTTCCCTAGATATAATTCCTAAAAATGTAAACTTTTCCTAAAGTCCTGGATCTGCACTTACTTTTGTCATACATGAAACTTAACTCTCCTTTTATTTCAGCGAACTATCTATGCTTAGGTTGGAAGAGTGGTCATCCTACCCATCTGAAATGTTCACCTCAAATACTTGGGGCAGGGGGAAGTAGCATGTCAGAAGAAACTGTGAAAACAGTGGGATAAATCAGGAATACTACAAAAAGAACAGACCCACCCTACTATGGGACTGTGGTTCAGAGCTAGCTCTCCAAGTGTGAAACCACAAAAGGCAGCTATCAGAGGATGATTCTTCACATGCACGCACTCTGTGCAGAGATGTGGAGGGGTAGTGAAAAAGTCTTGCCTTATGTTTTCAACTAACCATAAACTGAACAAGTTACCCAATTCGTTGACTTGAACTTTTTTGTTTTGTCTTTACAGTAGTCAACTTTGAATTTAATCCTGGCTGGATGAAGCCACCTGAGTTTTGCTTTCACAAAAGACTTTCCAAAGAGAGGAACACAAAGACTTTCACTTAAATGCCTTGTTTTGCAAGTGCATTAAGTCATTGGTGCCCACCTCAAGTTGGTTTTACATCCAAAAAGAACCAATTTGGCCCATAATCCCTGACAGCAGCTGGCACAAACTGAGCATGCCACTACCATCTTAGAACTGAAGTCTCTGGGCATACCTGTAAAGGAAAGAAAAACCTTTCAGCAGAGGAAGTCAATAACTTCCTTTTTAATGTGCTTATTCAATGCTGAGACAAGTGTTACTGGATTTTAGAGACATTTGGAATAAGAATGGAAGTTTGGTGTACTTGGTCACAGGAACACACTGTGACTTCTCAGACCTAGAAACAAATTACTTATTAATTTTTTAGAAAAAAAAAAAAGCATCTTGATGATACACTAGGTCCTTGGTCTATTTATTTACAAATGGATGGGTCTTACAGAATCTGATTCTAGACCACAATACTAGATCACTAGTAAAAGCTATAAGCTAAGTATACTTTCTCCAGTTGAGGCTAGTGTATGCAGAGATAAGAATCTTCTAGTCTTCTGGCTAGAATTGGCCATAAGCTTAATTTTTGTCCATCCCTAAACAAATTTATATTCTTAGAGCAACCATGGTATGATGACTTTGGTACACTTATGGTACACTGCAGTCCACATAGTAATCTCCTTTCTGGAAGTATATATCCTGATAGATATACTGTTATTTAATTAAGGGAAGTATATATGAGGTTATAATTTTTTAAACTATGTTTAGTGGCCAATTTTCTGATTTTTCTTGGTGGACTAATACCTTTTTTCTTCTGTGGCCACTTCTCGGCATGTTCATCTACTACATCAGTTCACCTTACCCAGTTGTTCTACACAATTCAGCTCTGAGTCCACTAGTATGTTTCCTCACTATCCCCTCTACTTATAGATTCCTCCCATCACATTATTTTAACCACCACCAACTTTACTGACAGTTCTCAATCTTACAACTTCAATCCTTTTGTTGTTTTTATAAATCCCAATCCAACTGCTTTCTAGATGCATTTTCACTTGGATAACCCAACACATGCCCCCAAATCTGCATATCAAACCAGCACCACCTCCCATTTTCCATAATATTGCCCTAATAGTAACACTGGGTAGGAAGACTCCCAAATGAAAAACTTCACTTGCTGATTCATTTTTCTCCTTTCTTTATGTGCATCCTATCAGTCATCAAGTCCTGGTAAGTCCTCTTTCATAATGTTCTCTCCTCACCACCATCTCTGTTGTCCAATCCGACATGATCTCTCTCTTGGACTACTGTAACAAGCTTGTACCAGTTTTCCTGAGTGTCAATTCCCCTCTATTCTCCACATAGCATCAAGAAGATCCATTTCAAAATGCAAAATTGAACACATTAGCTCCTGATTTAAATGTCCAACACCTTCTTGTTGCTTCAGAAATGAAAACAAAGAACCCCATATTATCCGGCTCCTGCCTTTCTTTCCAGCCTCATGTCAGGCACTCTCTACCTTTCTTGCCGTATACTAAATCTCCCGATCATCTTTCACATTTTAAATCCATGCTTCCTGCCACAGTTCCTTTGCACACACTGCTTCCACTGTCTGGAATGCTGTTGTCCCTTTCCTTACCTCCCTTTGCATAGTTTACTCCTATTCACCCTCCCATTCTCAATTCAAACATCTGTTGTTGTTTTTTTCCCCCAAAGAAGACATCCCTGATCTTTATCTGCACAAACTAGATCAAATTCAATTCTGTTATACATTCTCATATCTTCTTGTTCTTTTCCTTCACAGCATCATCATATGTATTTGTCTGATGAATGTCTGACTCCCTTACTGGTCTAAGAACTCTAAAATGGCAAGAATCATGCCTATTTGGTTCACTATTAAATCATCGGTATATAGCACAATGCCTTGTACTTACTAAACATTCAAAGAACATCTTTGAATTAGTGAAAGAAGATTTTTATATTTGTCTCTTTTTTTGTCTTCTCATTGTCACCACCATTGCTCTGATCCTTTTTAAGCTCATGTTTTGGAGACCAAAGTACTATCTGGTCTTCTGTTGCCAACCTCTCCCCTTTCAAATTTAATTTGCACATCTCTAGATCAATCATCTCAAAACATTGTTTATATTGTGACCCTTTTCTGATTAAGAATCATTCATTGCCTATAGATTGAAGTCGAAAATCTTTACCCTAACCTTCCTATCTTTCCTTGATCAGTTCCTGGACCATCTTTCCAGGTTTCTATCTCTCTTCTCTACAAAACTCTCCAACTCATTTTCATTGATGTACACATTCAGGGCTTTCCCCAGACCACTGTACAGGCTGTTCACGGAATGATGCCATTCTGTGAACGGCCGCTGGGATGCCATTTGTATCAGTGCCTGTGTGAATTACACCCCCACAGTTATGCAAGGCACAAATGATGCAACCAAACTTAGCAGCCCTGTGAACATCTTAAATTTGTTCTTTCTTGTTTCCCATCTTTGATAAAATTTTGCTGTGTCTGGAATGCCTTCCTTGGGTCTCAATCCATCAAACTTTAACCTGTCTCCACAGTCCTTCCTTCAACAACAGTGATCTCCATTACTGAATTCCTATAACACATCAAACCTGTGCCATTCTCTTTATATATACTATAGTCTATATACACTGTTTTTTGACTTTCCTTGTGCATTTTAGTGTACAGTAGTAGAAAGAACACTGGAATTGGAGTCAGCAGTCAGGCCTAGGTCTACTTCAGTTGCAGCAAGCGCACTTCAGACAGCACAAATGGGTGATCTCCGGTAAGCTGCTTAGCTTGTCAGAGCCATCATTTCCTGACTGGAAAGTGGGAGTAACAGTACCTCACAGGTTGTTGTGAGGATACTCCAAGGGTTTAATCCATAGCCTATTGAGAGAAGAATAATTTGCTTGCAGGCATTTTGCAAATAATGAAGCACTGTGATGGCTAATCTTATGTGTCAACTTGACTGAGCCATGGAATGCCCAGATACCTGGTTAAACTTTATTTTGGGGTGTGTCTGTGACGTTGTTTCCAGAAGATATTAGCATTTTAATTGGTGAACTGAGTAAAGCAGATGGCCTCCCCAGTGCTAGTGGACAACATCCAATCCATTAAGGGCCTGAATAAAATGAAAAGGCTGAGGAAAGTTCAATTTGCTATCTCCCTGACTGCTGGAGCTGGGCCATGTATCTTCTGCCCTTGGGTTCCTGGATCTCAGACCTTCAGGTTTAGACTGGGAGCCACACTAACAGCTCTTTAGCTCTCTTGCTGTAAGGCCTTTGAACTATACCACTAGTTTACCTGGGTCTCCAGTTTGCACACAACAGACTGTGGGATGTCTTGGACTCCATAATTGCATAAGCCAATTCCTTATAATAAATCTCATATGAGTATGATATATGTAACATAATCAATTATGACCTATTGGTTCTGTTTCTCCAGAGAACCCTAATACCAGAACTATACAAAGCGTTTGCTGCTAGTTCATAATTGTCTTCCAATCAGACTAGAAGCTCCTTGCCTGAAAGGGGCAGTGTGTCACACCCCTACGTGTCTCTCAGAGTGCCTAGCACAGTGTCCTACACATGATAAGTGGTCAGCAAATATTTTCTGTGTAAAGAATGACTTCCTGGCAGCTGCAGACAACAGATGACCACAGCTCTGCTGCTCATGGCTGCCATCCAGTCTGCCGTTGCTGTGTTTAATGCCTCCTTTTCCTGCTGTACCCATCCCCCAGTCTGCAGATTCCAGGCCTGCACAGGCACCACATATTCAATATGCAGCCATGAGTCTAGGAGCTATGTAATATGGAGTCAGTAGCTTCTGGGTACTTTTCACTTTTTTCACTTGAAGTACAGAATAGGAGCAATGATAACATGCTAGAACTAGAGTTTCTGTGTGCCACGTTAGGCACTATGGGAATTAGTACCATGAGTTCTCTCAGAAGGTCATCCAATTATCTGTGAGTTTTATGCCCCACAGAAGGTGAATAGGGTGGAAATCACACCTTAGTCTAACCAATGGGGAATGTCAGGAGTTCTTAAGTAATCATTTGGGAGTGTATATCATCATCAACAGAGCAGGGCTGGGGGTAAGGATGGGGGATGGAAAAAGCATCGAAAATATACCAAAAAATTCCCTAAAATCTTAGAATTAAAAGACTTTTGGTGTCATTTAGGCCAAATTCAATACAATCAAATTCAATATCTACTCTTAAGATATCTTGTGTCCTTTACTTAGACATTTCCAATGATAGAAAACTCACTGTCTATGAAGACAGTTCATTGATAGACCAACCGTAATTTTCAGTTTAGAATGCATCTAATCCAAACCCTGATTTCAGATTATGAAACTGAGGCCTGAAGAGTTAAGAGTCTTGAATCATACAGTAACATAGAGGCAGAGCTAGAACAGGCCTCTGTCACCCATAACAGAAAGCTACGACACTTTTGCAACCCCATTTCATCTTTTACTTCTTCCCTTTGCTCCGGGATCTGTCTCCAGAGCAACAGAAACTTTGTCTAATTCCTCTTCTCATGACAGCCTTTCAGATTTTTCAAGAAAGCTTTATTTCAGCTTCTGAATGTGTCTCCAAGAGAAGTCATACTCTCCATCCCAGTCCTTTCCATTTTCTTTACTCGGCATGAGTCTGCACCCTTTACCACTTCCAGCACCCTCTCCCACAAAGTATAGACACTTTTTAAATTAGAGACACCCGGAATTGAACACAAAATCTTGGCGATGAAAAATACGGTGGGCCCTGAGCTTCCCTTGATCTTGACCCCTCACTTCTAACATTATACCCAAAGATTGCTTTACCTTTTTAGCAACCACATCATACTGCTAAACCTGCTGTGATAATGACCTACCTAACACTTACTACGTGCCAAGTATTGCTCTAAGTACTTTACATGTCTTAACTCACTTAATTCTTACAAATCCAACAATATCAGTTGCAACTAATATTATCATCTTCATTTTACAGGTAAGGAAAGTGAAACAGATTTTAAGAAGCATACCCAAGATCATACAACTTGTAAATGGCAGAGCCAGGGTTCCAACCAAGGCCGATGGCCCCAAAGCCCACAATCTGAATTTAATGCTACAGCTGACTTAATGAAAAATAAACTTCTTTTTTTAAAAAAATTATTGACTCTGTTCCTGGCTGAAGGAAGATCTTTCACGATCTGTAAATGGAGGTGTTTTACTTTCTTTTGCATGCATCCCTATTAAATTTCAGATTTGCATTTGGGTTTCTCCTCCTTCTCCTTTCAAACTTATATTCTATACTTCAATATATTGGCTATTTCTCTCCAGGCTGCATCATCTTCCAAGCTAATAATATGCTTTCTAGCTGTTCCTCTTTAAGTTGTCGACAAAAAATATATATATATATATATATACATGACTAACAAAGGGCCTGGTGACATAACAACTTGATTGGTAGCAAACAATAGTGTAAGGGTTGACCCCTTTTTGCTCTTCTTGTTTGGCCAACTAAAAACCTACATAACTGTTTTGTCTGGCCCATAACTCTTCATTTTATCAGAAGGATATGATAAAGAAACTTCAACACTGCATGAAAATCAGGACATACTAAGGCTGCAGGATTTACCCAACCTATGTGCCTAGAATACCTTTCAAAAATGGAAATAAATTTAGTATGGTCTGATTCGTTCTTTGGAAATCTATGCTACCTCCAAATTATTACAACTTGTATTAAATTACCCAAAAGTCATTTGTTTAATGATCCATTTTAGAAATGGTGCCTGAAGTTGCCATCAAGCTTACTGACCTTTAGTGTCCAATATTCACCTTTAATCCTTTTTAAAGTTTATTGGAACTAATAGGTCTTTCTTACTTAAACCCACATGCACATTCTTTCAGTGCCATAGGTGGTTGATCATCTGAACCTAGGAACTGAAACATATTTTCATAACTTTAGACACTTAAATCCAATTGCCTGCTTGATATCTTCATTTAGATATCTATGAGGCATTTTCAATTTAAAATGTCTTAACCAGAGCTTCTAATTTTACCCCATTCCAAAACCTGCTCCTCCCACAGTCTTCCTAATCTCAATAGACAACTAAGCCAATGGAGTTGTTCTTGATTCTTCTCTCTTACATTCTGTAGGCAATCCACTAGCAAAATCCTGTGGGCTCTGCCTTCAAGATATATCCAGAATCCAACCACTTCTCAACACCTCCACTGCTACATTCTAGTCCAAGCCAACTTCGTCTCTCTTGAGGACTATTACAGTAGCCTCCTAATTGGTATCTCTACTTCCACTCTTATTCTGTGTAGAGATGCTATTGGCACCCTCAGTCAGGTTTCCTGGACACCCTTTTATTAATTTGGTTGATGCGCCCCTTTCCCAGCTGCTGTGAATACCTCAAAGAGAACTGTTGCCCTTGGGCAATGGAAACCACCCCACCTGCAGGTGCTTGGGATTTACATTGTCTATCCCCTTCCCCAGAGTCTTTACCCAATAAGCAGGATGAGGGTAAAAGCCCCTCTTGCTTGTCTCAATGTGGGAAAAACTCCACAGAATAACTTATACTCCAGAAAAAATCAGGCTGAAGCTATTCATTACCTGAAATCACATTCTTGCCCATCCTCTACCCTTTTCCTTCCAGAAATCATGCACATCCCCATCTTAGGTTCGACCTCTAAGGAACTAAGCCTAATTCATTTTCCTTACAGCAGCCAGCGTGATCCTGTCAAAATGTTCACATCATTCCTTTGTTCCTAATTCCCCATTGGCTTCCCATCTCACTAAGGAAAAAAAATCCAAAGTCTTTGCCATGGCCTAAAAGAACCTACAATTTCTTCCCCAGCTAACTTTTTAACTTCATCTCCTTTCACTCTCCCCTTCCTCTACGCCACTCCACTCTAATTGGTCTCCTTGATATTCCTCAAAATGCTATGCAAACTCCTGCCTCAAAGCCTCTGTACCCAAGTGTTCTCCACCTAGAAAGCTCTTCCCCCAGATAGCCACTAGGCTTCCTCACTTTTTTCAAGTCTTTGTTCAAATGTCACTTATTGCAGAGCCTTCTCTAACCACTCTAGCAAAAAGCAGCACACACGTCTCACATCCTATCACTCCCTCTTCATGATCTCTCTGTTCATGACCCTGTTCCCTCCATGCTCATGATCCTACCATGAGAGTATACGTTCCCTGAAAACAGGAGCACTGCCTTGTACACTCTTGTTTTCCCAGAACTTACAACAGTTTCTGGTATATATTAGACACTAAATATATTTGTTGAATTATTTAAGTAGACTTTCTTTTGACTTCCCACGCACGAACCCCAAAAACACACACACCCAACAACTATCTTTGATTTCAAAGTCCTGTTAACAATATTCATTATATTTTTTAATAGCTTGGGAACAATTACCTGTGACAGAGACAACAGAAGCAAAACAGAAGTTGAGTTCTTACAACATTTTTCTGTAATCTATTAATGAAAACCTTTAAAAAAGAAAGAAAGAGAAATATGGATAATATGTGGAAGTCAAGAAACAATAGAGCGTTGCAATCCAGAAAGCTTGAGAATTGCACTGTTAGCTCAAATGGCTCATGGTCAAGTTGCTAGGCAGATAACTCCAAAATACAAGGCATAGTTGCTACCATTAGAGAAAATGAAAGAAATTAAATTTAAAGTTAAGAAAAACTTGTGTAACAAAGACTATCAATATTTAAAATCAAAGAAAGGCCAACACTTATTTAATTAGATAAAAAGTCCTTTTTACTCACAGGAAGGGTTTTGTGGTAGGTTCTTGAAATGGACAAAAAGTAACAGAAGAATTTTGGATTCGTGGCACTATGAGTTATAAGTGGACCATGGAAATGAAACTAATGTCTACCTTATAATTTTTTAATGTACAAAATTGAGCCTTGTGACAGAAGTACTGATGGCGTGAGAGGCAGGGGTTGATCCAGGAAGGAATGTCACACTTCACTCAGCTCAAATCACAACTCAAAAATCTAGTAAAACACTCCTTACCCCATAGCTTAGGACATCACCTGAGCCTATCCCAAATACTCTTAATATTCCCTTATTTTTTACCAAAAAAAAAAAAATAATTAAAGCAAAGCATCATTAAAAGTCAGTCTGCACTGTGCATCTGTTAGCAAAGAGGCCTGCAGGCAGTATTCATTCTAGTGTGTGTGCAGTGACTGGGGGGAGAGGTTTGTGTCAGGCTCCATACCCCAGACCCCATAAATATATATGTATCTACTATGTACCCACAATATTAAAATGTTTAAAATTTTTTAGGTCACATATGAACATCTTTTCTTTTCAGAGCAGGATATGTCTGTGGCTATATGTTTAGCCTCACTCAGAAATAACATCAAATATCTAAACTTGAGGCCGTTCTCAAATGTGAGACCTTGCCAGTGCCACTGTCCTGATGACCATTGTGACTGGTCTATCTGCCATCACTTGGAAGGTAACAAGAATAACTTCCCTGAACGTATTATTAGAGTTGTGTAGTGAAGGGGAAGTGCACCCAACATGCAAATAGAATAAGAATAACTGGTGGAGGGCATAGGGAGGGCAATTCAAAAGGCCAGCACTCTTTAATCGTACCTTAACTATTCAAGGCAAAGCCTGCAGATGAGGCTGATCCAGCCTAGGGAGAGAAAACGGTACGTGCCAAACCAGATCAGGTTGTACCCATTACCCTCTGCAGTTGATGCCTCTTTTTTTACCCCCATCCTGTATACACAACCCCAGTCCTACAGTCAAGCCCTGGTCTCCTACCTAAATTAAAAATTTCCGTCATGCTCATCATGTTTTAATCAATAATCTGAATCTTTACATTCAGTGACACTCATTAGAGAAAAGTTCTATAAGGAAAGGGGTTTACCCTCTTTCTTTGGGCCTCATTCTCATGACCCTGAAAAAGCGGGATTGAAATTTACAATATTTGGCAGACACTTGGAGTTGGGATTGTTTTGTCCATCCATTTTCTCCGCAGGGAAAAATGAAAATCCTTTTTACACCTGAAGGCTTTCTCTTTCCCTGCCACCATACCCTAGTAAAGCAGCATCTCCCTGGCAACTTGTGCCCAGAGTAAGAAGAGAATACACCCTGGCTGTCTGTGAGGAGAGGGGTCTCCAGACTTACTCCTTCCTCCTCCAAAATAGACGTTCTGGTATTACATTCTATCCCTAACGATGTGGATTTATTTAGCTACAATCTTATCATCTCCATTAAGCCACATGGAAGAGACAATTCTCTGCTTTTATTTATAACCTGAAGGGATTATTTTTGAGTTAAGGCTTTAAGAATTCAGATCTATCAGGAAAGAACAGCTTGTGTAATGAACTTCCTGTTTTCATCATACTTGGACACCGAGCCTCCTTGTTGCCTGTTATTATTACCAGTTAATATGAACTGCCTGGAGTTTATTTTTAGCTGCGTTGACTCTATTGTAAGGACGGCATAACTGCTTTCAAAATGGGAAAATGTAATTACGGGATCTAACACTAAGTCGGGGATATTCTTAGGTCCCTTCACAAGGCAATGGCTTAAAAAATGAAAATAGACCATTTTAAACGGCTAAAGAAAACACAGTTATTTGATCTAAAATAGCCCATTGATCCTTTTACAAACTAAACACTTACTTCAAAGAACAGAGTCCCATTTTTGTTTAAGTGACCTAAACGTACAAATTTATTTCCAAGTTCAGAGTAGCAGGAGGAGAGTGGGGAGAATTGATGGAGAATAGAGGCAGGAAGGGTGTAAGCATTATTTACCAAAAGAGAGAAAGATTAGAATTGCGCTGAAAGTACCAAAACTCCTACAGGCATTTGAGGGCTAGAGAATATAAATCTCAGTGCCTTCCTTGTGTGCCATTCCGCCGTGTGCAAAAAGTGCCTAAGTCAGCTGTTTCATGGGAGTGAAGGGAGTCTAGTGTCTAGTGAGCTGCAAAGGATCACTCTTCACATTTGCTGTGGCCGAGGTAGTCATTCATACAGACCACCACCTCAATGTCCACCTCCTGCATTATTCATTCATTCATTCAACAAAAATTTACTGAGCACCCAAAACATGCGACTCTGGGAATGAAATGGTAAATAAGATATCTTTGTTCTAAGTGTAACGAGTATGGTAGAAAGAATTTCAGGGGGTTCTAGAAGCACAGAAAAGGGGATACCTAACCCATCCTGGAAGGGATGGGGGACAGCTTCCTGGAGGAGGTGATGTCTCAAGTCAAGTCTGAGGTACAAGCTGGGCTTATCCTTGTAAGTCAAGGAAGAAGCTGGAGCTGAGACCCAGATATGAAAAAGATTGTGGCTAGATCAAGTAGCCTGAGAGTATAAGAGGAGAATAAATAAAATTAAAATTGTAGTGGTAGGTAGGAGCTTTGGAAAGCATGGTAAAGACTTTTAGGTTTATTCTGATCATGGGGATAAGTTACTATACATTTCTAAGAGTGATAATATTTCAGAAATATCACTGTAGTTCCATCGATGTATGAATGGATAAACAAAATGTGATACATACATACAGTGGAATGTTATTCCGTCTTAAAACAGAAGGAAATTCTGACACATGCTCCAACATGGATGAACCTTGAGGATGTTATGCTAAGCGAAATAAGCCAGACATAAAAGGACAAATACTGTATGATTCCACTTATATGAGGTACCTATGGCAGTCAAATTCATACAGGCAGAAAGTTGAATGGTGGTTGCCGGGGCTAGGAGAGGGTAAAATAGGGGTTTGTTATTTAATGGGTTCAGAGTTTCAGTTTGTAATGACGAAAAACGTTCTGGAGCTGGATGGTGGTGATGGTTGCAAAACAATGGGAATGTATTTAATGCTACTAAACTGTACACTTTAAAATTATATATATATATATATATATATATATATATATAAAATTTTACATACAAATTTATTTCCAAGTTTAGAGTAGCAGGAGAAGAGTGGGGAGAATTGGTGGAGAATAGAGGCAGGAAGGGTGTAAGCATTACTTACCAAAAGAGAGAAAGATTAAAATCGTACTGGAAATACCAAAACTCCTGCAGGTGTTTGAGGGCTGGGGAATATAAATCTCAATGCCTTCCTTGTGCATCATTGTATATTGAGTGTGTGTGTGTGTATGTGTGTGTGAGTGTGTGTGTATGATTCATTTGGGCAGTAGCACAGGAAGACTTAGCAGCAATTAGAAGCCAGCTCTGTGGGAGAAGAAGGAATTAGGATAAAGTCCAGATTTCTCACCAGAAACTAGGTGAATGGTGATGAAACCAAACACTAGGAAGAGTGAGTGATTGAAAAAAAAAAAGTGCTCAATTGTCCATAGAATAATTTACAAAGGAGATAAAATTATGTTCTTTCAATAAGGAACAAAGGTATCACCACACCCATGGAATAAGAAAGATATAAGTAGAATGTAGTTAAACCTACAACCAAAATTCATATTTGCTTTGTGACCCTTCAAAAGACAGCAAGCATGACCTCAAATGGGATGAGTGAAACTCAAGGTGGAGTAAGACTCAGAGACAGGGTGAGGGGTGGAGTGAGGCCCAGGTCCTGAGGATGGACTCGGGGTCAGGGAACAGGTGCAGCACATATTGTTTGGTGGTTTTTCAAGTGCTTTTACATTCGGACTAAGTCATTTATATGGCTGCATCCAGTGGACCCATCAAAATGTTCTGCTTCCTTCCCAAGTCACTGCCCATCCCTTCCCTGAATGTTCCCCCCTTGCCAGTCTTCCAAGCCTATTCACTATTTTCCTAAGACACTACACCCTTACATGCCTCCATAATTTCTCTTGCTCATATCTCTGTCTTAAATGCCTTTCTCCTTCCTCCAGGACCTGGAAAATTTAAACTTATTCTTCAAGATTCATTCATTTTGAGTCTGTAACCAGCACCTTTTAACTGGTGTTGGATACCATGTAGGGACGGAGATGCATAAAACACAATCTCTGCCCTGGAAAAGTCTATGTCAAAGCAGAGAGGGCAAACAATGCATTGATAATTATAATAAACGGAGTACTACTGTAATTAGAATCAGGTAGCAAGTGATATGGGAAAACAGCAGAGGAAAATAAACTGCCCAGCTGGGTCGGGGTGAGGATCACAAAAAAATCTTTAACAGTTCAAATGGCACTTGCCTCAGAAAGCCTTCCCAGCTCTCCCAAGAAATTAACTGCTCTTTCCTCTCTAATCTCATGGAACTTTGTTTTGTAATTGTAAAGAATGTAGCACAGTGTACCATGTTAGATATTTAACTGAACTTCTCAAGGTCATAGTCCTTCATTGAAATTCTGTGTTTAGTCCATAGTATGTGTTCAATAAATGTTTGTTGGATGGATGGATGGATGGATGGATGGATGGATGGATGGATGGATGGATGCATGGATGGATGCATGGATGGATGCATGGATGGATGGATGCATGGATGGATGGGCAGGAGGGTGGATGTATGGAGACTGATTGTTAATGTTTTAACACTTTCTGTGACAAGGAACTCATTGAACAATTTTCTGTGAAGTCTATAGACCTGAATTAATGAGATTCTCTCATTATTGGAAGTACCCTCTAAAAGCAGAAAAAGTAACTATCTTGGATGTTGTCTAATTCTTTGAAGCCACTAATGTATCATTCAGACATTTAGCATTCTAAAATATATTCTTAATACTTCAGTACCACAGTATTTGACAAGTAGACTTTATACTTGTCAGGGAGACATTATACACAAGCAGACTCAGCCATCAGCAAAGGTGTGATGTCGGTAAATTTTCTTCTCCTCCTCATTTAACAACCTCTCCAACTCCAGACCCTCAGAATTCCAAGGATTTAACTGGTTCTGTTATTTCAGCCACACTAAAATGTTAAGCTGGGTACAAGTTTCTCATTCCAGTAGTGTTTATGCTTTAGAGAAGGAGGGATGCCTTGGAAACAAAATTATTCAACCAGCAAATATTTTTCTGAGTACTTGTTACAGAAAAGTTTGTGCCAAGTGCTTCAGGGATTACAAAGAGGATAAAACATGTTCCAGTCCTCAAGGGGTTTATAGTCTAATTTAGGAGGAAGTCATAGACCGCGAAATCTTAAAATACAATACAAGAAAGAATATTCCTGATGATGTATTGGTACGTGGAGTGTCTCGGTCCCTAAGAAAAATACACAGAAACAAAAAGAACAAAACTTAGAGGTCTTCAAGTCTAAATTCCATCCAATTCTCTCTACAATATTCTCAGCAACTCTCTAGTCGAATACTTTCAGCAATAAGAAATCCACTACTTTAGAAGAGAATCTTCCCTGCTATAGGTGAAAATGAAAATTCTGTTTGTAAACATATGTGTGTGTGCACACTATATATATTTTTATATACACATACATGCGCATTTCTAGATGTCTTACATTGACCTGAAACCTGGCTTCCTGTAACCTCTTTTAATTCCAGAGAAGTACAGGTGAAATTCACTAGCCTTTTCAGCATAAAAAGAGATACATCTACCCTAGGATTTCTCTTCTCCATGCTAAACATCTCCAGTTCCTTCAATGATTCTTTGTCCAATATAGTTTCCAGCCCTTGCTATCTCAGTCATCCTCTTTAGAATACATTTAACTTGTCAGTGACCCTTTTACAATGTAGTACCACAAATATTATTCATATCTAACTACATTACTATTAATATACTATCTATACATTAAAAATGTAATATATGTATGATAATGTTAATATTAAATGTAAATTAATTTTGAGCTAATGTCTATATTTATCAAACTACCTGCTAGATATCACCACTTAGACATCTCTAACTTAATCTGTTCAAAACCAAGCTCTTGAGCTTCCTCTCACAGCCTTCCTCATCTAGTAAATGGTAACTCCTCCTTTTGCTTTCTTTGAAGCTCTTGCTCAGACCAAAAGCTTTCTTTCATATCTCCTGTCCTAACAATCAGGTATCTTACTGGCTGTACCTTCAGATTACATCCGAAATCTTACCACTTCTTCCCACCTTCATCACTACCACCACTACCCAGATGGCCATCACCTTTTGCCTGGATTATTAAAGTAGCCTCCTGCCTAGGTTTGCTGCTTCCACTCTTCCTCCATTCTCTTACCACACTTATTCTCCACAAAGCAGCCAGAATGATGCTTTTAAAATGTAAGTCAGATCATATTACTCCTCTGCTCCAACTCTCTAATTATTCCCCATCTCGTTTAGAAAGCCCTTTACAAAGGCCTATGTGATCTGGCTACCTCCATGGCCTCCCACTACTCTGCTCTCATACTCTCTTCCTGCCACACCTGTCTCCTCGCTTTCCTCAAACACACCAAGCACACACCTGCTTTGGGGTTTCTGCACAAACTGTTCCCTCCGCATGGAAACTCTTCCCGGAGAGACTCACATAGCTCCCTCCTTCCGATCTCTGCTCAGATGCCACCTGATCACACTGTTTAAAATAGCAAATTCCACACCCACACCCAGTGCAACCTCTCTCTCCCTTACCTACCTGACTTTTCTCCATAGCACTGAACACCAACTGTCACACCATGTATTATTTATTTATTTATTATTGACTGTCTCCCCTACTAGACATAAACTCTGTATGGGCAGAGAGTCTGTCTGTTCTGTTTACTGATGTATGCTTGACATCTAAAGTGGTCCTTGGAAGACATTAGGCTCACATATTAAATGACTGAGAGAATAAATGAGTGAATGAACAAATATGTTCCCAACTAGTGAACGAATCTGTTCCCAATATGTCTATAGGGGTGAGATCTACAAAAACAATTCTATCAGTTGCTCACACTTTTCTTTCCACCTAACAAACCACCATAATTTTACCTACCATCTTTCACTAATTTCTTCTCAGGATTTGGGCAAAGGGATTGGCTTAATTCAATTAGGAACCTTATGTCATGATTTCCTTAAATAGTGGAGCTGTCGATGCTATAATAAAATGGATCTCTTCAAGGCTTAAAAAAAGTCTATGAAGAACATTCTTATCTAATTTTGAATTTTAATGAATAGTTATAACGATGAGTAATTAATTTTGATATTTATAGAAAATGAAATGCATTTTTTTCCTTTATGAAAATCTAGCACTTTAGGAACAACAAATTCTTGGAGAAAAAATTTTTGATGAGATCATTAAAGTTGGAAGCATTGTACCTACATAGCCATAACAGGCATAGCAAATGAATGGGCACCAAATGGCATCTTTCTCCCTGTGCCCAACTCTATCTGAGCATGTCAATTTCTCTGATATGTATGAAACTGCCAGAGAGGAGTATCAGGGAGAGTTAAGCACAAGTTTCCCAGTAGCTAAGGCACAAAGAAAACCACACAGTATGTCTATGTTACAAGCAAAGAGAAGCTAATGTACTAAATCCAGAAGAAATTTATCATGTAATTTTTCATAATAGATTTCAGGTGACGTAAGGCACAACATCCTCAGCAACAATATCTGCAAAAAATGCAAAATCATTGTTCCAATGGACAATTCCTGTATTGATTCTGATAAAGGCTCAAAGCATAATACTAAATTTTTAACTCAGTGAGAGCATTTTTATCAGGAACAGAGGTAATCCAGTACAGATATGTTGCTTCCTGATACAATCACAAATTTCTTGAATAGAGATTAGAGAAGAAAAATGGAAAGAGAGAGTCCATTAAATTGTCTCTCTCTGATATTATATGTCTTAGGTGAGCCTTTGTCAAGCACATGGTTACGAGTCACTTCAGGAATGAATTCGCTGACAAGTGGTCTGAAGTGCCAATAGTCTATGCTGTTGATTATCCATATGCTTTAAACACCGGATGTGCAGGAAGTGAAGCTGACATTCTGTTGTCAAATTTTTAAGAACCTGACTTGTATTCTTGCCATTCTATTTCTGCACAAAGATAAGCTGCAGGGGTTCCTGCAGGTGATTCAGTATTTCCTCCAAAATGGAGTTTGAATCCACTCACATACTTAGACAAACGCTCTTTTGAGGATCCTGAATTTTTTGCTATATTACAGAAGATGATTTGGTCTGAGACCTTTCTTAGGGCAGGTATACCAGTCAACATTTTCAATTATTTTTTAAAATACAAACAACAAAACAAAACACCCTCAACCAGCCTGGGCAACATGGTGAGACCCATCTCTACAAAAAAAATTAAATGTAGCCAGGCATGGTGGTACATGCCTGTAGCCCCAGCTACTTGGGAGGCTGAATGAAGTAGGAGTACTCAAGCCCAGGAGGTCGAGGCTGCAGTGAACCATGATCAATGTACTCCGGCTGAGCAACAAAATGAGAACCGTCTCAAAAAAAAAAACCACCCTGATTATGACCCCAGCTGAAGTAATACCTGGTACGCCTGTCAGAATGAGTTAGCTGGGGCGAAAAAAAATGCTTCTATGGACCAGAATGAGTTGACTTCTTGGTTAAGGTTACCTGATATTATCAACTTAAATGTTGGAGAGCATTTGCCAAAAGCAGCAATTTTACTCTGATACAGTTGATGCTAAGCTACTCTAACAATAATTAGTCAGCAGGTTCAGCTGCTCCTTTTATAGTATTGTTTATTACAAAACATTATAAAAACATTAGCAAAATTCAAAATAAAATAAAGAAAATCCACCCAAAATTCTGCCATCCTACAAACCAAACTGTTTACATTTTTTCATGCTCCCTTTCAGTCCCTGTCCATATGCAGACAGAATTTTTATAGTTGCAATCATAGCACAGATACAATTTTGTATTCAGGTTTGTCTCAATTAGAGTTTTTAAAGCATTTTTACACTCTACACGCTTTACCCCATCGTCCTTAGTGACCTTCCATGGAATCCAAAGTGGTGAGGAAGGTTTATAAAGAATAATAATCAACATAACTAGAAAGCAGGGTTATTTTTAAATTCCCTCTTTAAGGGACAGGGTCTCTAGATTTAAATTTGTGTGGGAAGGATTTCTCTCACCCTTTGCTCCCCTAACTGAAACCTTTATGAAAATAGTCAATTTCCCCACCATCAGGCATGTTTCTGTTATCTTAAGAAAGAGTCTTTGCAGGTATTTCCACTTTACCTGGTTTGTTTTGAAGGCCTGCTTAGTATTTAGGACATAAGCATATAGAGACATCTTTTCCTCCATCTGCTATAAAAGATTTGTATAACTTGGAATTTACAAAGTGTGGATACTAGATGCTGAATCCATATGATTGCGAAGTGGCATGCTCAGCTGTCAAAACGTTGGGTACCTGGATGCATCATTTTACATTTTAGTTTGGACTTCTTTAGTCACTGGCTTCCATACCAGACTGCACAGCAGACTCCTCTGGAGGGGAGCTGGTAAAAAAAACACAGATCCCAGGACCCATCCTTGGCCTTGTGAAGCAGAATCTCTGGGGTTCATCTAGAGACTAATGTTTGGTAACCATCGTACATCACAAAATGTCAGAGGTCTCTCTTTCTTCATAAAAGCTCTGATTTGTATGGGTTGTGGATTTTTACAGGGAGGGAAGGGGAAAGGATTGGAGAAGGGACAGTAACATGGAAGAAGCAAGTGGCCTATATAAACTTTGTTGAAAATTTTTTGAGCTGGGTAGGCCTGAAACGTAAATCACCTGTTCCAATAATCCTGGCAAGCCTCATGAAGTCAATAAGCTCCTATGTCTCAATGAGCCGACCAACCTAGCCTCAGTCCTCTATACACAACCCTGGAAACCCAAGGGGCCATGGCCACAAAGGAAGAGGATGTCTGATGGTGATAATGTTCGAGTAGTATGTATCAAAAAAACTTTTTAATCGTAAAGCTTTGACTCTTGAAAGCTTTCACTTTTAATGCTTATTAAAAGTGATGCTCTTAAAATGTTCTATATTTGGATTTTTACAAGCATGGATTCATGTATAAATTGGGTACTTTTTTTAAAAAATTGAAGAGTGGGTTTTACCCTTATGTGTATAAGGGTATTGCCATTTTGGGTCCGATAATTCTTTGTTGTGTGGACTGTCCTGTGCACTGTAGGATGTTTAGCAGCATCCTTGGCCTCTGCCCACTACATACTAATAGTATTCTCTTCTTCCAGTTATGTCAAACAAAAACAATTGCCATTTTGAAGTGTCAGAAGTTTTTTGTTTGGGGGTTTTGTCCTTTTGGTTGACGTAACTGGAAGAAGAGAATACCATTGGTATCTGGTGGGCAGAGGCCAAGGATGCTGCTAAACATCCTACGATGCACAAGACAGTACACACAACAAAGAATTATCAGACCCAAAAGGGCAATAGTGTCAAGGCTGAGGCACCCCACTGCAACATGAAACAGTGAGCAGCAGATAGGAGCTAACCTGATGAACCTGGGAGGCTCGTAAAAGCCAAATCATGGGAGGCCTTGGATTTTATACCAAGAAGCTTGGACTTTATTTTACTGTGGATGATGAAGAGCCACAGAAAGGAAATTACATGATAAAATTTGGGTTTTAAAGATACATTTTCACTCTGACGGTACTCTGAAGGGCACATCAGAGGAGGCCATGACTGGAGGCAGAAAAAGCCCTTGGGATACTGTTATAAAAGCCCAAAAGAAATGTGAGGGCCTAAGCTAAAATAGTACAAGAAGAGATCAAGGGAGAGAACAAAGTCAATACATATTTAGCATGTAAAAGTCAGCAGGTGTTGGCAATTGCCTGGCTATGGGAAGGGCAGGGAGGATTGCAAGATAACTCCCAGGTTTCTCTCTCAGATTATTGGATAGATGATGGTTGGAGTTACTGAATACAGGAAGCGATGTATGGAAAAAACATAACGTATCTAGATAACAGTGCACAAAGGTCTTAGCTATTCTTCGGGGGAGATAAGATAGGTAAGAGAATTCGCTCATTCAACAAACATTTTAATAGCAATTGTCAGCAGGGAATTGTTTACACTTAAAGCTAGTGAGCTCCATATGCAAGCAAACTATTAGACTGAGACTTCACCTTTCAATTTAAGAAGAAATTTGGTATTATTTTGAGGGGGGTATCCAAGAGCCTTAATGGTTCTATAATTTCAGGAGATGGAGGGTTTCCCTTTTTGAATCTGGAGTCAACCACACTTAGAGTTCATCTTGAGAGAAACATACCTGTGGCATTAATTAAGGTAAATAGGTTGGCAAGGACTTCAGCCAACCACTCAAGCAAAATTAAAATATTCTGGCAACAGAGATTTTCTTCTGGAGCTCTTGTCAGCCTTGAATGATTGGATTTTTGGGGGAGAAGTTGATGAAAATATTGGGTTCCAGCTATGGAGACTACTGGAAACAACAAAATGCAGAGGAGTAGAAATTGAGATAATTTGTTTAGTAATCAATCCATACATGTGATTCTGAATTTCCATGTACTGAACAGATACCAAGGAAGATAAGTCCCCAAATCTGCACTGTTAGTGTCCCTGCAGTGGAGCCCAAAACATACCAGGATCTTTTGATACAATTTAATTTTTGGAAAGGATATGCTGTTTTTAAACAATTACAACTTAATGAGACTTTAGATGACTTGAGCTCAATTACACTTGAGGTGATAGCTTGATAATACGGCCTGTAATTTTTTTAACTTTTTATTTTTTGACTTCTGATCTCTTTTATGAACAAGAAATAAAAGAGGTAGTTCTTGAATAGTCCCATGACATAGTAGTGTAACTACAATTTGTTAATATTACAAATAGTTATTAGCCAGCCTTCCAAAGTAAAATATGTGTTATACGTTCCTTTTTTTTTTTTGACTCTTATCCTGTTAGTAGGCTAAATACGCTCTTTGTATGTCATAAATTTATTTGTTCATTTCACTTTAACCTTATCTCTAAAATCTCACTGATTGAGTAATGTATAGGGACAGACATAAGGACCATTTTGAAAGTTCAGATTAAGTTTAAGGGGAAAATATTTACTTTCAACCAGTCTAAAATGTCCAACTTAAGGAGGTAGATAAGCTCCGAAGAGCTAATTCTTCAATCATCAATAATGCTGCCTCTGGTTGGAAATGTAAGTGAAAGGCCATAGATTTATCCCGCAGCCTGCCATTTACCATTATTGGACTATGATTATAAATGAGTTTGACCAGATATTTTCCTCTTTGATTCAGACAGTTATTCCTGGAAAAGTGCCTTAAAAGGAAGAATCTGACAATTGCAGGTTTCTGATGGATGTAGCTCTGGTGGAACCGCTGCCAATCCAGGCATTCAAGTCCCCTGAAATTATGTCAGCTAATGAATACTTAGAAAACATAAAGTTCAGAAGGCTGTCAAATTATCGTACAATTTGAAGGATCAGTATGCATGTGGTAGGAAAAATGTATATGTTAAAGCCCAGATCAGCTTTGCCAAGAGCTGGATTCATCTATAAATTCTATAAAGTCTATAGATGTGATTTGTATTCACTCAGGAAGTGCCACCTGTGTGCCGGCCAACATGTGAGAGGTTTTCACAATGTATTTCCATTAATCTGTAATATAAACAGTCCTTTTAAATAGTTGTTGTAGTCTCTCCTTTACAGAGGAAGAACAGCAAGAGTCCATAGTCATCTTTCTAATAATTGTTAGAGACCAGATTTAATCCATTACAATAAATCTATCTTTTTGTCATTATACTGTTCTATCTCCTACAACTCCAGTTTCAGGAAATCAAGCTTAGCAGGTCAATCTGAGTTCACTATTTTCCTTCTCAATTTGGCTCCTTCTATTGAAAACCTACAAACCCTCGGTCTTCTCCCCTCATGACCAAGCAATTGTCAAATCCTATCAATCGTACCCTCAAAACCCTTGCCAGTGTGATGTGTGGTCCAGCATCATTGGTATCGCCTGCATCTTCTTATAAAGCCAGCATCTCAGGCCCTACCCGGACCTACTGAACCTGAATCTGCATTTTCACAAGATCCTTAGGTGATTATGGGTACATGGAAGGTTGAAAAGCACATCTCTAGTCTAAGCCCTCTCCATCGCTGCTGCCACAATTATTCATCAGGCTCCCAATGTCTCTGAACAGAAGTGTTTACTAATCCCCTAACTAGTCTGCCCCACTTTTATTCTCTCCTCAATCCTTCACCATCCAATTCCTATTCGTAAAATTCCCATTTATAAACCACCAACAGATCAATTCCTCGAAAGAAAAGATTAAGCCACTCTCTGCAACCCCCAACCCCATCCCACCACCCACCCCACTCCTCACACCCATCTCAAAACCCTCCACTGGCTCCTCAGTGCCTATGGAAAAAAAAATCATAATAGTTAACAAGTACATACTTTATGCCACATATTTTATAAGCACCTCATTTACTCCTCACATCAACCTTATGAAATTAGTACCATTATTATCTTCATTTTATTTTTATTTTATTTTATTGGAGACAGGGTTTTGCCTTCTTGCCCAGGCTGGAGTGCAGTGTCATGATCCCAGCTCACTGCAGCCTTGACTTCTGAGGCTCATGCAATCCTCCCACCTCAGCCTCTCAAGTAGCTGGGACTACAGGCACGTGCCACCATGCCTGGCTAATTTTTATATTTTTTATAGAGATGGGGTTTCATCATGTTGCCAAGCTGGTCTTGAATTCCTGGCTCAAGCAATCTTCCTGCCTCTCTCAGCGTCCCAAAGTACTGGGATTACAGGTGTGAGCCACCCTGCACAGCCTCCATTTTAAAGATGAAAAAACTGAAACTGGAGGAGGTTAAATAAGTTGTCTAAGGTTCTTTAGGCAGTAAATGCTGGAACCAGGATTAAGTCTCCAGCAAACTCTTTGTGGGGGCAGGGGTGGAGGAGGGGGCAGGAGGCTGATCTCCATATTTACATGAAAAAGGAAGAGGAGGTCTTAGTCAAAGCCCCCACCCCACTTTTTGCCAGGAATTTTGCTAAGCAATTCCACTTGAGTATACCATTTTCGTCTTACACCAAGCCTGCAGCAACGTTTTGATGTTACCGCTCCCATTTTCATAGATAAAACTAAGACTTAGAGAAAACTGAACCAAAGTTCAGTTAACTTCAAGACAATATACTTTCTACTGTATAGCCCTACTGTTCCCCCACTTAGGAAGTGCCTGCTTCATCTCTGAATGCCCTAATTTTACTATCTTTTAAGACCGGTACAAGTCTAATGCACAAAATTTTACCTTTTCCTCCAATTTAGAAGTAATCTTTCCCACCTCTGAAATATTCATAGCTCTTGCCCCCATTTTTCTTTTGGCACTACTTTATATTTTTGTAGCTACTTTTACATATGTACACATATGTACATCTATGAAAAATTTTGGAATACTGGATCCTATTTCCTCTCAGTAACAGTGATTATTGTTCTCGAATTTTTAGAAATTTTTAAAAAATTATTCTAAAAAGAAAAGTAAAATTAGAGCCATTGTATTAAGAAAATGTAATATGAACTCATGAACAGAAAAAATAGAAGTGTAATTGAGAGTTGAAGAATTATCCTTGATAAGAAAGAATCTGAGAAACAATAAAAACTAACATTTACTATTTAAATTTTTCCCACAAAATCAAGCAAAACCCTGTTATAAGTTGATTTCCATGCACGATGCTTTCTGAGTTTTCTACTAGTTCATCAGTTATTTTCTGTCACTTTATTTACGCATTTCATTCTATTTTATTTTTCCTGACAACCATTATCTATTATAAACATTCCTTTTAGATGGCTCCATTCTGATAATAGTTCCAAAATTACCTTGATATAAGTCCAGTCTTTTTTACTACCTGGCATATACCATCCCCACAAATAGCCCACTTTATATTAAATGGAAAATACAGGGAGAGAAGAAGACTTGGCTTAAATATCCTTTTGAGGACTCCTATTGTGATAATTTCTGTAACATTAATAACCCTCTGGCACATGTGTTTAGATGTGTAACAGCAGCATTATTTCTCCAAGGCATATGTTTACATATTATATTATCAACCAAATAATAAAATATATACTTTTTGCTCTTCATCATCTATGAATTACTAGTAATCCCAGTAAAGAGCTTTATATTCTATAACTGAAAACAATCTTATAACTCAATAAATATTGTCTTATTGGCCTCAACCAAAAAGGCTTTCATTTCCTCTTTCATTGATGCTGACTCCCACATCTAAATAAAGGTCAGATTATTCCAGTAATTCTTTTCTTTTTTAAATGTGCTTCAAAAAAGCAGAGTTCTGGAGTATATTTCCAAAAGCATTTTAAGATTCACTTTAAGAGGGGGATATGGGATGCAGCTTTCAACCTGAATCCTTTCTAGATAGGGCATCTCACACTTGTTTCCACGGAATTCCCTTTAGGACAAAATATAATATCTTTATTTTAAGTCAAAGGAGTACCCAAAAAGCCAAAACCAAACTTTAGATATATTACAGGGTTTGCTTGTTTTTTGTTTGTTTGTTTGTTTTCTATTTTGTTCCAAAGAGAATTGGAATTAAGTAGAAATATACATATAGCACTGTAAACTCAAAAGGGCCTTGGAGTTTATATAATTTAACAATACTAGAATATACATCTCATGGGGGGAAGCACCTTCACTCTTTTGTTCACTGTAGATTTTCCAGCACATGGCACAGTCTCTAGCATACAATATGTGCCTAATAAATTCTTGCTGAATAAATAAATAAACTCCCCTAATTTCACAGATGCAAAAACTGCAAGCCAAAGTAGTTGAATTGTCAGAGGTGTGTAAACCAGAACAACTCCATCTTGAACAGGAACTGGGTAAAATAAGTCTGAGACCTACTGGGCTGCATTCCCAGATGGTTAAGGCATTCTAAGTCACAGAATGAGACAGGTCAGCACAAGATACAGGTCATAAAGACCTTACTGATGAAACAGGTTGCAGTAAAGAAGCCCGGCCAAAACACACCAAAACCAATATGGCCACGAGAGTGACCTACGGTCATCCTCACTGCTACATTCGCACCAGCGCCATGACAGTTTACAAATGCCACAGCAATGTCAGAAAGTTACCCTATATGATCTAAAACGGGGAGGCATGAATAATCCACCCCTTGTTTAGCGTATCATCAAGAAATAACCATAAAAATGGGCCACCAGCAGCCCTTGGGGCTGCTCTCTCTATGGAGTAGCCATTCTTTTATTGTTTTACTTTCCTAATAAACTTGCTTTCACTTTACTCTGTGGACTCGCCCTGAATTCTTTCTTGAGCAAGATCCAAGAACCCTCTCTGGGGGTCTGGATTGGGACCCCTTTCCTGTAACAGAATGACCTAACCAAAGCCATGCAGTGACTTTGTAGCCATCCTGGCACTAGAACTTCAGTCTACTATCTCTTACTTGGTGTCATTTCTGCTGATTTCAACATAAGCAAATCAGGTGTTGGGGTGGGAAGAGGAGTGAATGAAAAGGGAAAATAGGATAGAAACCTGGAGACTGTTTTCAAACAACCCATCAGAAATCACATAACAACAACAAAAAAGTTGTATATAAGATTGAGAAGCAAGTACCTCAAAAAAAATTTTTTTAAGTAAAAACTCTTCTAAGAATAAACAAAAACTTCACCTGTTTGATGCCCAAAACAACAATTACAGGAGAAAAAAAATCAGTTTTTAATAATAGAAAATTAGCCCATATAAGGAAAACAATGAGGTCCACAAAACATAGCAGGTTAGTCATAAATTGAAAACTAGACCAAATATCATTTGAGAAATACTTTGAAAAGGACCCCAAAAGCAATAAATCACTTTTTATAACACATTTTTTAAAAACAAAGTGGGCCAAAGAATCTGAATAACAATTAAATGATAAGGATCTACAAGAGGTACGTTCAGGGAGATCAGATAGCAAATTGGGTAAATTAATAATTTCTGTTGGTCTTCATGGGGAAAAAAATTACTACAGGGGCGATTCATGCATCATGAGTTTCTTTTGAAACATACAAGTCAGGCCTTCTATATTAAGTAATGGTAAATGCCCATGAGTAAGCAGGAAAGAGGCAAAGAGGTTTTAATGTGTGTAAAGCACATATTTATGCAATTGAGGGAAAAAATATCCTCAAGTTCATATTAAGACACTGTGCCAATGCAAGGAAAGGACATAGATATTCCGTGAAGGACACTGTCTCAACATACTACAGCCAAAAAAAAAAAATCAACTAAAATGCTACTAAGTAGCATCAAGTAGAATATTGAAAAACAGGCAGAAATATTGCCTTCTTCTATTTAAAACTGTGGTTGATCCATGCTGGAAGAAAACATACACTTCTGACTACTGATGTTAAGAATAATATAATAGAACTGGACTAGACATGGGAAAAAGAGAAAAAAAAAGGAAGGCCTAAAATAGCCAAGTAGATTATGGAACTCAAGACACAGTTTATGTGCTTGAAAGTTGTGCTTGAGCTAGAAGTTACACAATCCCTCTAGGCAGCCCATTTCAGTATGTGAAGATGGCTACCATTTTACTAAGTACTTAATCATGGACCAAGCATTGTGCTAATCACTTTATATTCATTATCTCATTTAAACTTTAAAATAATATGAGGATGTAGGTATTATTATCACCCCTTTACAGATAAAGACACTGCGGCTGTAGATAGGTTAAGTAGTTTGTCCTATTTCACAAAGCAACTAAAAGCCTGAATATGACTTAATGCTAACAAAACTTCTAGGTAAAGATTTTATACATGTTACACTGCCTTCCCCACCCTCAATCCTACCCATTAATTGGACTCTTTGCTTTCCCACCATCCCTTGAGCGAGGCTAAATTGGTTTGTCTGCATCTTACCATGATATAACAAATTAAACAACTATAATTCTAAATATGTGCAAGAGGGACTGTTTTATTCAACTTTGTGTCCCCAAAGCCTAGCCATTCCCTAGCACAAGGTGAATGTTCAAACGTTCAATAGACATGAATTGAATAAATACAATGCATACTGTAGAACACAGTAAACTTGTGAAAAGGAACACAGTTGCTTGTGGCTGGATACATGGAGCCTGTACTTTAAAAATTGAATTTCAAGGACTGCCACAGACAAAGGTTAGATTTTCTACAATCAACACATTTCCTGTGACATAAAGGAATGGCCAGTGTAGTACTAGTAGGTATAGAACAGGATCAGTGGATCACAGAAAACCAGTGTATTAAGGAGGGTTCCATGTGACATATAATAGTGACCAAATCTGGCTAATTACTGAGAAAAATGAATTCATTGAAAGCTACTGGATAATTCAGAATCAACACACAGGCTGACGAACCAGGCTCACAATATAAGCAGGAAAATACAGGTAACCAGAACCCCTGGAAAGGCCACATGCCAAGGCCACATGCCAGGAATGCACGGTTAGGTGCTGAGCTGTCACCACTGAACTTTGGGTGCCACCCCTGACACTGCCACCACCTGCGACTTGGGGAATCCTGCTAAAACTGCTGACACAACCACCTGTGGATGCTGGATGCCACAGCTACCACCATCACCTTAAGAAAGTCTGAACCATCCCTGCTTCTTTAGGTTAACTCCCAGAGGATTTAAATTCTTGGGCAGGAGAATCTATGGCTGAGGTTAGCAAACCTAAACTTAAGCTGTGAGGGAGAACAAACACCTGATTTTTTTTGCTCTGTAATGAGGTGGGCCCTGCTTCTCCCCAAGATGCATTCAAGATTCCCCAGAAATAGAAAGTGAATGCAGATGCTAGGAGACCACAATAGAAAGATATGTATTTATTACAAAATCATGATCTAAGGAAAAGATCTAGAACTAGATTAGGATTGGCCTCCCAGTGAAGGAAGACTCCAAAAATCTAGTATGGGAAGCTACACCTCCAGATTTAGTCTGTTTAGCAGGAGGGATGCATTTCTGGAAAAGGTAGGATGCACCGAATCAGTACTGTAGAAGGAGATTACCACAGGGGTCCCAGGAAGGTATATTTCCTACATTGCAAATTGGCGATTATAGTTTCATTCCCTTCAGAGGCCCTGAAGTTACGACATGCCTATGGACATTATTTTTTACCACACAGTTAAGAGGTTTATCGATTACTTCCTCCCAGGCTGCAATAATTGATGCATCAAATGCCCTTCATAACAGTGATGAGGTGGGCGGAGCAAGATGGCCAAATAGGAACACCTCCAGTCTCCAGCTCCCAGCGCCAGCGACACAGAATACGGGTGATTTCTGCATTTTCAACTGAGGTACCAGGTTCATCTCACTAGGTAGTGCCAGACAATCGGTGCTGGTCAGCTGCTGCAGCCAGACCAGCAAGAGCTGAAGAAGGGCGAGGCATCGCCTCACCTAGGAAGCGCAAGGGGGAAGAGAATCCCTTTTCCTAGCCAGGGGAACTGAGACACACAACACCTGGAAAATCGGGTAACTCCCACTCCAATACTGTGCTTTACCAAGGGTCTTAGCAAAGGCACACCAGGAGATTATATCCCACACCTGCCCAGGAGGGTCCCACACACACGGAGCCTCCCTCATGGCTAGCACAGCAATCTGCAATCTAACAGCAAGGCAGCAGTGAGGCTGGGAGAGGGGTGCCCACCATTGCTGAGGCTTAAGTAGGTAAACAAAGCCACTGGGAAGCTCGAACTGGGTGGAGCAAACAGTAGCTCAAGGAGGCCTGCCTGTCTCTGTAGACTCCACCTCTGGGGACAGGGCACAGCTAAACAAACAAAAAAAAAGCAGCAGAAACCTCTGCAGATGCAAACGACCCTGTCTGACAGCTTTGAAGAGAGCAGTGGATCTCCCAACACGGAGGCTGAGATCTGAGAACGGACAGACTGCCTGCTAAAGTGGGTCCCTGACCCCTGAGTAGCCTAAATGGGAGACATCCCCCACTAGGGGCAGACTGACACCCCACACCTCACACAGCAGGGTACACCCCTGACACAAAGCTTCCAAAGCAAGAATCAGACAGGTACACGCACTGTTCAGCAATATTCTATCTTCTGCAGCCTCTGTCGCTGATTCCCAGGCAAACAGGGTCTGGAGTGGACCTCAAGCAATCTCCAACAGACCTACAGCTGAGGGTCCTGACTGTTGCAAGGAAAACTAACAAACAGGAAGGACACCCACACCAAAACCCCATCAGTACGTCACCATCATAAAAGACCAGAGGCAGATAAAACCACAAAGATGGGGAAAAAGCAGGGCAGAAAAGCTGGAAATTCAAAAAATAAGAGCGCATCTCCCCCTCCAAAGGAACACAGCTCATTGCCAGCAACGGATCAAAGCTGGACGGAGAATGACTTTGATGAGTTGAGAGAAGAAGGCTTCAGTCCATCAAACTTCTCAGAGCTAAAGGAGGAACTACGTACCCAGCGCAGAGAAACTAAAAATCTTGAAAAAAGAATGGAAGAATGGATAACTAGAATAATCAATGCAGAGAAGGCCATAAACGAACTGACAGAGATAAAAACCATGACACAAGAAATACGTGACAAATGCACAAGCTTCAGTAATCAACTCGATCAACTGGAAGAAAGAGTATCAGTGACTGAGGATCAAATGAATGAAATGAAGCAAGAAGAGAAGTGTAAAGAAAAAAGAGGAAAAAGAAATAAACAAAGCCTTCAAGAAGTATGGGATTATGTGAAAAGACCAAATCTACATCTAATTGGGGTGCCTGAAAGTGAGGGGGAAAATGGAACCAAGCTGGAAAACACTCTTCAGGATATCATCCAGGAGAACTTCCCCAACCTAGTAAGGCAGGCCAACATTCAAATTCAGGAAATACAGAGAACACCACAAAGATACTCCTCGAGAAATGCAACTCCAAGACACATAATTGTCAGATTCACCAAAGTTGAAATGAAGGAAAAACTGTTAAGGGCAGCCAGAGAGAAAGGTCGGGTTACCCACAAAGGGAAGCCCATCAGATTAACAGCAGATCTCTCGGCAGAAACTCTACAAGCCAGAAGAGAATGCGGGCCAATATTCAACATCTGAAAGCAAAGAATTTTCAACCCAGAATTTCATATCCAGCCAAACTAAGTTTCATAATTGAAGGAGAAATAAAATCCTTTACAGATAAGCAAATGCTTAGAGATTTTGTCACCACCAGGCCTGCCTTACAAGAGACCCTGAAGGAAGCACTAAACATGGAAAGGAACAACCAGTACCAGCCATTGCAAAAACATGTCAAAATGTAAAGAATGTCGATGCTAGGAAGAAACTGCATCAACCAATGAGCAAAATAACCAGTTAATATCAAAATGACAGGATCAAGTTCACACATAGCAATATTAACCTTAAATCTAAATGGACTAAAAGGTCCAATTAAAAGACACAGACTGGCAAATTGGATAAAGAGTCAAGACCCATCAGTTTGCTGTATTCAGGAGACCCCATCTCACATGCAGAGACATACATAGGCTCAAAATTAAGGGATGGAGGAAGATCTACCAAGCAAATGGAGAGCAAAATAAAGCAGGGGTTGCAATACTAGTCTCTGATAAAACAGACTTTAAACCATCAAAGATCAAAAGAGACAAAGAAAGCCATTACATAATGGTAAAGGGATCAATTCAACAGGAAGAGCTAACTATCCTAAATATATATGCACCCAATACAGGAGCACCCAGATTCATAAAGCAAGTCCTTAGAGACTTACAAAGAGACTTAGACTCCCATACAATAATAATGGGAGACTTCAACACCCCACTGTCAACATTAGACAGATCAACGAGACAGAAAGTTAACAAGGATATCCAGGAATTGAACTCATCTCTGCACCAAGCGGACCTAATAGACATCTACAGAACTCTCCACCCCAAATCAACAGAATATACATTCTTCTCAGCACCACATCGCACTTATTCCCAAATTGACCACATAATTGGAAGTAAAGCACTCTTCAGCAAATGTACAAGAACAGAAATTATAACAAACTGTCTCTCAGACCACAGTGCAATCAAACTAGAACTCAGGACTAAGAAACTCAATCAAAACCACTCAACTACATGGAAACTGAACAACCTGCTCCTGAATGACTACTGGGTACATAACGAAATGAAGGCAGATAAAGATGTTCTTTGAAACCAATGAGAACAAAGATACAACATACCAGAATCTCTGGGACACATTTAAAGCAGTGTGTAGAGGGAAATTTATAGCACTAAATGCCCACAAGAGAAAGCTGGAAAGATCTAAAATTGACACTCTAACATCACAATTAAAAGAACTAGAGAAGCAAGAGCAAACACATTCAAAAGCTAGCAGAAGGCAAGAAATAACTAAGATCAGAGCAGAACTGAAGGAGATAGAGACACAAAAAACCCTCCAAAAAATCAATGAATCCAGGAGTTGGTTTTTTGAAAAGATCAACAAAATTGACAGACTGCTAGCAAGACTAATAAAGAAGAAAAGAGAGAAGAATCAAATAGACGCAATAAAAAATGATAAAGGGGATATCACCACCGACCCCACAGAAATACAAACTACCATCAGAGAATACTATAAACACCTCTATGCAAATAAACTAGAAAATCTAGAAGAAATGGATAATTTCCTGGACACTTACACTCTCCCAACACTAAACCAGGAAGAAGTTGAATCCCTGAATAGACCAATAGCAGGCTCTGAAATTGAGGCAATACTAAATAGCCTACCAACCAAAAAAAGTCCAGGACCAGATGGATTCACAGCTGAATTCTACCAGAAGTACAAGGAGGAGCTGGTACCATTCCTTCTGAAACTATTCCAATCAATAGAAAAAGAGGGAATCCTCCCTAACTCCTTTTATGAGGCCAACATCATCCTGATACCAAAGCCTGGCAGAGACACAACAAAAAAAGAGAATTTTAGACCAATATCCCTGATGAACATCGATGCAAAAATCCTCAATAAAATACTGGCAAACTGAATCCAGCAGCACACTAAAAAGCTTATCCACTATGATCAAGTGGGCTTCATCCCTGGGATGCAAGGCTGGTTCAACATACGCAAATCAATAAACGTAATCCAGTATATAAACAGAACCAAAGACAAAAACCACATGATTATCTCCATAGATGCAGAAAAGGCTTTTGACAAAATTCAACAGCCCTTCATGGCAAAAACTCTCAATAAATTCGGTATTGATGGAACGTATCTCAAAATAATAAGGGCTATTTATGACAAACCCACAGCCAATATCATACTGAATGGGCAAAAACTGGAAGCATTCCCTTTGAAAACTGGCACAAGATAGGGATGCCCTCTCTCACCACTCCTATTCAACATAGTGTTGGAAGTTCTGGCTAGGGCAATCAGGCAAGAGAAAGAAATATAGGGTATTCAGTTAGGAAAATAAGTCATCAAATTGTCCCTGTTTGCAGATGACATGATTGTATATTTAGAAAACCCCATCGTCTCAGCCCAAAATCTCCTTAAGCTGATAAACAACTTCAGCAAAGTCTCGGGATACATAATTAATGTGCAAAACTCACAAGCATTCTTATACACCAGTAACAGACAAACAGAGAGCCAAACCACGAATGAACTTCCATTCACAATTGCTTCAAAGAGAATGAAATACCTAGGAATCCAACTTACAAGGGATGTAAAGGACCTCTTCAAGGAGAACTACAAACCACTGCTCAGTGAAATAAAAGAGGACACAAACAAATGGAAGAACATACCATGCTCATGGATAGGAAGATTCAATATCATGAAAATGGCCATGCTGCCCAAGGTAATTTATAGATTCAATGCCATCCCCATCAAGCTACCAATGAGTTTCTTCACAGAATTGGAAAAAACTGCTTTAAAGTTCATATGGAACCAAAAAAGAGCCCGCATCTCCAAGACAATCCTAAGTCAAAAGAAGAAAGCTGGAGGCATCACGCTACCTGACTTCAAACTATACTACAAGGCTACAGTAACCAAAACAGCATGGTACTGGTACCAAAACAGAGATACAGACCAATGGAAAAGAACAGAGTCCTCAGAAATAATACCACACATCTACAGCCATCTGATCTTTGACAAACCTGAGAAAAACAAGAAACGGGGAAAGGATTCCCTATTTAATAAATGGTGCTGGGAAAATTGGCTAGCCATAAGTAGAAAGCTGAAACTGGATCCTTTCCTTACTCCTTATACGAAAATTAATTCAAGATGGATTAGAGACTTAAATGTTACACCTAATACCATAAAAACCCTAGAAGAAAACCTAGGTAATACCATTCAGGACATAGGCATGGGCAAGGACCTCATGTCTAAAACACCAAAAGCAATGGCAACAAAAGCCAAAAGTGACAAATGGAATCTAATTAAACTAAAGAGCTTCTGCACAGCAAAAGAAACTACCATCAGAGTGAACAGGCAACCTACAGAATGGGAGAACATTTTTGCAATCTACTCATCTGACAAAGGGCTAATATCCAGAACCTACAAAGAACTCAAACAAATTTACAAGAAAAAAACAAACAACCCCATCAAAAAGTGGGCAAGGGATATGAACAGACATTTATTAAAAGAAGATATGCATACAGCCAACAGACACATGAAAAAATGCTCATCATCACTGGCCATCAGAGAAATGCAAATCAAAACCACAATGAGATACCATCTCACACCAGTTAGAATGGCGATCATTAAAAAGTCAGGAAACAACAGGTGCTGGAGAGGATGTGGAGAAATAGGAACACTTTTACACTGTTGGTGGGATTGTAAACTAGTTCAACCATTATGGAAAACAGTATGGTGATTCCTCAAGGATCTAGAACTAGAAGTACCATATGACCCAGCCATCCCATTACTGGGTATATACCCAAAGGATTATAAATCATGCTGCTATAAAGACACATGCACACATATGTTCATTGCAGCACTATTCACAATAGCAAAGACTTGGAATCAACCCAAATGTCCATCAGTGACAGACTGGATTAAGAAAATGTGGCACATATACACCATGGAATACTATGCAGCCATAAAAAAGGATGAGTTCGTGTCCTTTGTAGGGACATGGATGTAGCTGAAAACCATCATTCTCAGCAAACTATCACAAGAACAGAAAACCAAACACCGCATGTTCTCACTCATAGGTGGGAACTGAACAATGAGATCACTTGGGCTCAGGAAGGGGAACATCATACACCAGGGCCTATTACGGTGAGGGGGGAGGGGGGATTACATTGGGAGTTATACCTGATGTAAATGATGAGTTGATGGGTGCTGACGAGTTGATGGGTGCAGCACACCAACATGGCACAAGTATACATATGTAACAAACCTGCACATTATGCACATGTACCGTAGAACTTAAAGTATAATTATAATAAAAAGTAATAATAATAATTTTAAAAAAAGAAATTGAACCTAAAAAAAAAAAAAAAAAAAAAAACCACAGTGATGAGGATGGAGCCAGGCGCCATGGCCTGTAATCCCAGCACCTTGGGAAGTCAAGGTAGGATGATCGCTTGAGTTCAGAATTTCAAGCTAGTGAGACTTTGTCGCTACAAAAAATAATAATAATATAATTTAATTAGCTAATTAGCCATTCATGGTGGTGCATGCCTATAATCCCAGCTACTTGGAAGGCTGAGGCAGGACTATTGTTTGAGCCCAACAAGCCAAGGCTGAAGTGGGCTATGATCGTGCCACTACATTCCAGCCTGAGCAACAGAGAGAGGCCCTGTCTCAAAAAAAAAAAAAAAAGAAAAGAAAAGAAAGAAAAGAAAAAAAAAAGATTATGATGGTACAGATATTGAGTTCTTACTAAGTATCAGGAGCTGTGCTATGGGCTTTACATGTACTAAATTATTTTATTCTCACAATAACCCTATGATCACACTCATTTTATGGATGGGGAAAGTGAGGCAAAGAGGATACTTAACTTGCCAAAGGACACACAACAGTGCCCAGACTGGAACCAGAGTGTCGGCCTGCAGAACTATACTCTCCACTGCCTCTCTTTTGAGAGGATTTCCAGCAAGCCTTAATGGGCTGATGGCTTTTTTTTTCGTTTATTTCCTTGATCAGATCACCCATTACAGAAAATTAGCATTTTACACATCCAGCCTAGTACTTCTGTGGCTCCTCCGGCACTCCCACATGCACACCTTTATCAGCCCTTATATGGATCAAACCAGAGAAATGGGTGGCAAGTCCCATTCGCCACCTCTGGCTGTCTAAGCATTTGATGGATCTCAATCTGCTGCACTTACTGACGGACCCTCAGAAGTCTCTATATTACCATTGTCCTCAGCACTGTAATGTATGTTCATGCATATGTATTTTTGACATAAAAACATTTCTGAGATAATCATCACTATATCAAATCAGCACTGTCTGAGGCAGCCCTAAATGAAGTGTGCCTACATATTATTTGTAATTTATCATGTGGTGGTAATATAGTTATGTTTAAGCTGGTTGTTTAATGAAATGCATTCAGTAATATATAATCAATTCTCATTATACTTAATGTTCTTTTTTCCATTTTTGCTATTTTTAGAATATTTTATTATGAAAATTTTCAAACATAGAGAAAAAGTTGAAAGAACTCTGTAGCGAACATCCATACACCTACCACGTGGATTTTTGCAATTAACATTTTGCCATATTTGCTTTTATCATGTACCTGTCCATCTATTCATCCTTCTATCCATCCATCAATCCATCTTATTTTCTAATGCATTTCAAAGTAACTTGCAATACCAGAACATTTCTCTCCAAATGCCTTGACATGCATATCATTAACTAGAGTTTAACATTTGTTTATAGTTCCTTTTTAAGGCAAAATGTACGTTTAGTGAAAAGCAAAAATATGAAATGCAATAGTTGATGAGTCTGACAAATGTGTATCTGTATGACCCAACCCCTATCAATTTATAGAACATTACATTCATCCCAGAAAGGTCCTTTGTGTTCCTTCCCAGCTGATCCCAGCCCACACTACCACGGAGACAACCACTGTTCTGATTATTTTCACCATAGATTAGCTTTGCTTGTTCTAGAACTTCATATAAGTAGAATCATAAAATATTTACTCTTTTGTACACTTTTTTCACTCACTATAGCTTTTGAGTTTGGGGTTTGTTTTTATGTTTTTTTCATGTTGTTACATGTATGAGTGATTTGTCATTTTTATTGCTAGGCAATATTTGTTGTTTGAATATCCCATACTTGTTTTATTCATGCTCTGATAGATGGACATCTGGGTTGTTTCCAGTTTTTATTTATTATGAATAAAGCTGTTATGAACATTTTTGCACAAGTGTTTTTTCTGTGGACATATTTTTCATTTCTCTTGGGTAAATACGTAGGAGTGGAATTTCTGGGTCACAAATAAGTTGTATGCCTAACGATGTAAGAACTTTCCGACCATTTTCCAGAGTGGCTAAACCATTTTACACATGCACCAACAATGACTAAGTGTGCTGGTTGCTCCACATCCTATCCAACATTAGGTAATACCAGACTTTCAAATTTTGCCCATTCTATTGGATATTAAATGTTGGCCCATGTGGTTTTAACTTGCATTCCTCTGATGACTGATGAGGTTGAGCACATTTTCATGTTCTTATTATTGGCCATTCATATATCTTCCTTTGTGAAAAGTCTGTTCAAATATTTTACTCATATTTTTAGGTTGTTTTCCTTTTTATTATCATAATATCTTTTATAAGATCTAAGTGAAAGAATGCTTTCAAGTCCATAATGCAAAATACATGAACTGGGCTGCCCCAGGTCACATTTTGTCTTTATATTAGTACCTATATTAATACAAATTTTAATTTCTCATTAAAGAAATTCAAACCCAATTTTTCACTGAATTCTTTTTAAGACAAATACATTTAAGCCTCCTCCTTATGATGAACCTGCATATACAGCTGGTATATATAGATATTGAACTCCTAGGCAAATGTTAAACTTCCTGGTCTATGTACACATTTCTATAAGAATATGTATCTATGTATTTCTATATATAGATAGATAGATCACTTCCTCCCATCCTACATCAGTGATTATAATCTTCTGATGATCTATTGTGTTTTCTAGGATCTCTGAACTTCAGAGTTAAAATTCCATATCTTTTCATTTTTTTCCAGACAAGACCCTGATCTCATCTTCTAAAGAACAAGTCTTGACTGACCTTATATGTGAATTAGTTCTCCTGACTAATCTTTTAGGTATTTGTAAATCACCTCACTTGTTCCACCTGACTTCCTAATAATATTGGTCATTTTGGACACTCAGTATATAACTCAGCAAAAGTGTTGTCAATGCAAATCCTTAATATTATAAGGACATGAATAAAATAATATTAATAATATGCACAGAACAGGTTATACAGAAGAAGAGATGAGTAAAGTAGAATGGTTGGGATGCTTTAAGTTGCAAGATAACAGAAACCCAGATGGAATTAGATTAGTCAAAAAGGGAAATGTATTAGTTTGAGTGCTACAAGAAGGGCAAGGCTACAACTGGACCTCAAGACAGACACTTGAATATAAGCTACTTCACAACCAGAAACCTGGATTCTGCCAGGACTTCCCTGTCTCATCATTGCTTTTCTCTGCAAGTTTATTTTATTCTTTTAAATTAGCTGCAAGCAGATGATGAAGAAAATGGCTGCCTAGAGCTACCATTACCTCCAAAGAAGAACAGATCATTCTTTCACTGGTTCCTAGTTTAAAAATCCAAATGATGAGTTCTGACCACCTTTTAGCCATCAGCTGGAACCAGGTGTAATGTCTGTGGAAACATGGTAGTCACATTCAAACCAACTGACTGGAGTGCTAGACGGAGCATTTCCCAGAAGGAATGGAAGAAGAGTCAAACCCGTGAAGCAGACAACATAATGGAGATTCGCTACAGATAGTATAACCAGAGCCCCAAAATGACTCAGGCACATGACGGAGAATGAAGCTACAAAGGTAGAGAAGAATTGAGGGAAAAGCTTAATGTAGGAGGATAAGAGCAAAAGCCTATTTCTGTGGAGACAGAGCTCTCTCTGTTGCTTCCTTTAGATAAGATCTTTTAAGAAATATGTAATAATAGTCCTAAAATGTTCTATCTCCTCACTCCCCACACCTAACAAAAACACTCAGTGTAACACAGGGAAAATCCTAACCCCCCTTTATTCAACCATCTCCAGTCCATTTTTCTGCTGTTTCTCCTCAACTAATATGCCAAAATACCACATAAGATTTTATGTAGCCCAATAAGCCCAACCTTCCACTTTCTGACATAATTATAAGTAAACAAACAAAAACAAAGGAAGCCAGTCACAACTTTAAGACACACTATTTCCTTAAAACAAAGATAACCACCTTTGAGGTGGATTGAATTTATTTTTCAACAACACTGATGTAGCCTAAATGATCTGGAGAAGAAAATGCAGAAATAGTTGAATCAAACAGAAATTAATTAATTAGGCTGACAGTTGGCTAAAACAATAACTTACCCCACTCTAAGTGACTAGGTTAATTTTTTAACCAAAATAAATATATTTATGTGCTGAATCCAATAATGGTTTAATATTTGATTTTTAATGCAGTATTTCTACTGTGTGGTACATCCTCAGTAGATGCTTGTTAAATGAGTGATGCAGGGTCCATGGAAACAGAAAGAAAGAAAAACATACCTCTTCCTTTAGGAAGGAGGTCAAGAAAAGCTTCGTGAGTTCATTAAGGGAACAAGGTGGGTAAAAAAATTGTAGATAACTAAAGACTATGTGCAAAAACACTGGTCTGAACAAGCTTGGAAATGCCAATTAGTTCACTATAATAAGAATGGAGAGGACAAATGGGAGAATGGTGAGAGATGCATTAAGAAAAATTGGCAGAGGTCAAATCATAAAAGGTTTTATAAGTCATGTTAACAAATTAAATCTTCATTCTAAAAATAATGAGGAGCCTCTAAAGATGTTTAAGCTGAGAGCAGGTGAGAGAGAGGAAAAAATAGTATTTGCCAGTTTTCACATTTTATAAAAATCATGCCGGATGTTGAATTTTGACTTTGAGTCATGAGAAAACAAATTGAACAGTTCTAGGCCAGAAGTTCAGGAGAGTAATTATAGGTGAGTATTATATTAATTTATGAGTTAAATGATGAAAGGCCTAAATTGAGAGATTATGAAGTATTTTGTCAGAATAAATGATAGGATTTGAATCTTGGAAATGAGGGAGATGAAGAGACTAGAAGTTCCCAGCTTCTAGTCTGGGAGCTAGCCTATGTTGGTGCCACTATCCAAGATCAAGAATAGGGAAGGAGAAAGTTTACAAGAGGACAGTAATTAGCTCAATTAGGACATAGTATGTTCCCTGGGATACATCCATGTGAATCATGTGCCCAGGAGGCAGTTGGAATTGTGTGTCTATCATTTGAGAGAAAGAACTGAGTTAGAGAAAAAGATTTGGAACTACAAGCAGAAAGGTGATAATTGAAGCTATGAATTTGCATGAGGCAATCTAGGGGAGCATAAGAAATTAAAAAGAAGATGCCCTAGGACAGGGGCCTGATTATGTCCAATTTGTTTTTTCTTTAGCCTGTTTCTCAATAAGGTACCTATTTATAAAAATTAAAAATATGAAAAAATGCACTTCAACTGAAAAATTAGCATAGGACATAAAGGGATAATTTGTTACATGAAAAATACAATACAGTACACACATAGAAGGTGTGGTTAATTCACTTGGAATGGGGTTCAACAGCGCAACCCCCTCAAAGGATCTTGAGTGAAAACCCTCTACTCGCAGCTCAAGTGGGTAGTGGATATGAGAAGACACAGATGGCATCTTTCACATACATATTCTCCCTGAAGGCCAAGTGCTAACCACAGAACTTTTTGTACTGATGCTTAGATAGCTACAGAGTGTCCTGAAGGCAGTTCTGAATGGCCTATGGGCCATTTGTCCAGGTCATGAAAGGCATCCATGATGTAAGAGATGCACTAAGTTAAAGGTAAGTAGCAGGGCTGCAAACAATAGTTGCCATGGGATGAAATGCCATGAGAAAGCAGCAAGTTGGGGCATGAGTTTCTTATGAGCCAGTAAGAAAGGTGGATCTCAAAATTTTCTGTAGCATGCTCACAATGACTTGAATGATAGGCAGAATTATATTATTGAAACATGGGCATGGACATGAAGCTAACCACCTTTTACTAGCGTGATACACTTCTCTGACATGGCAAATCTCTGAAGGGAAAAATGAGCCTGCCCCCTTGGGTTCTCAAACAAACATTTTTCAGAGTTGATCCAGACATACTGCAGGAGGCTTATAAAACCTATCCAAAGCTGGGATCTATGTGACAGTAAGTCAGAGAAGTAGACCATGTTACCCAAGAAGACCATAATGCTTCAACATTCATCCAAGATGTAATTCACTGGGTGTCAGAAGATGGCCGTGTAGTTCATATGCCAAATAGTCTTACCACGTATTAGGACTCATCAAAATACACCTGCAAAGATGGCATCTACATGCCACCTTTCTAGGAACAATGATAAAACTGTCCTGGTTGTCAAATTTCATACTTACTCCCCACTTTCGAGAAAATAGTGATAATGATGATAAGAGCTACCATTTATTGAGGACCTATCATGTGCCAAACCCTGTGCTGAGAACTGTGCATGTATTAGTTAATTTAATTCTCACAACAGCCCTGTGGTAGATAAACAAGACTTATAGCAACTTCCACAAGGTCACATAGTTAGAAAGTAGTAGAGTCAGAAATCAGAGCCTGATCCTCCTGGCTCCAATGTCTGTGTTATTCACTTTATATTATATATTGCCTGTTCTACTGAGAGCCAGTAAGTGTTGTATATGATGAGCATGTTGAAGTAACAGTTGTCTTGCCAGAAATGGTGAACACCATTCCACCATTCTTTTTATTATAAAAAGAGAACCAAAATAGCCCCGCAGGAGATGATAAATCTTCCACTGTAAGTGTTGTCATACTTGAAAACAACTTCAGTCTTAAGTTGAAAAGAAAGAACAGCGTTGGTTCTGTGGCAGCAGAAATGCCAGGCTTGGCCGGGTGCAGTGGCTCACACCTGTAATCCCAGCACTTTGGGAGGCCGAGGAGAGCAAATCAGCTGAGGTCGGGAGTTCGAGACCAGACTGACCAACATGAAGAAACCCTGTCTCTACTAAAAAATACAAAATTAGCCAGGCATGGTGGCGCATGCCTGTAATCCCAGCTACACAGGAGGCTGAGACAGGAGAATCTCTTGAACCCAGGAGGTTGTGGTGAGTCGAGATCATGCCATTGCACTCCAGCCTGGGCAACAAGATTGAAACTCTGTTTGAGATAAAGAAAAGGAAAGGAAAGGAAAGGAGAGGAGGGGAGGGGAGGGGAGGGGAGGGGAGGGGAGGGGAGGGGAGGGGAGGGAAGGCTCGAGCTCTATCACATCCCATCGCAGTGATGGGCACAGAAAGTGAAGGCCAAGTCTTTCGACTTCCCACATGAGAATTCTCAACCGTTTGCAGTAGAGTTGTTCGGAATTCCTGGCAGAGAGGAGGCAAATGGAATGGCACATAGCTGGGAACAAGCAAATGTTGGTGGCAGAAATGTGAAGTGACTTAAAACATGTCTGGAGCATACTCAGGGGGAAGTTAAAGTAGCTTGAACATCCAGTGAAAAGTAGACACAAGCATTCTTGACTAACTCTTTAGATACATGTTAAGGAGGACCTTCTCTTCAGAATGTGGCCTCACAAATAAGGACACCCATGAACCATGTCTGAGCTCTTGAGTCAGATAGAGAGCCTGGCCTGCTAAAACAAGGCTTCATCCACAGAGCTGCCCAATACTTCATCACGGAAGCTAGAGTCCTTGGCTAGGAATACCTCTGAAATGCAGAACACCAATTCTTAAACTGGGACTTAAAAGATAGTAAGAGTGGGAGACCCATTGTTCCCGATGGAATTATAAGTCTGGACTGCCAGCAGCAGTGGATATACATACATTTATACTTACACACACTATGTGTGCCCACATACACACACCAACAGAGATGGGTATACCACTAGTATTGTCTCCGCTCTGAGGACAAAGTCTACCAATTCAGGAAAGTGTTAAAGATTTCAGTACCAGTTCAGTGCGAAGAACTCTCCTGAGGCTTCCTTGGAATTCAGCCCCCCAAAAAACCTGAGTTATTCCATTTTACCTCCAGGGCAAGAGGCCAGAACAATCACTGACCCCCAACTCATGCTGAAGCCTATGGATATCACTGATGGCATTCCCATCTGCTGTCACAGGGGATAAAGAATACCAACAATTACAATGTGCTTTGAAAACACAAAATATCGCCGGGCGCGGTGGCTCAAGCCTGTAATCCCAGCACTTTGGGAGGCCGAGACGGGCGGATCACAAGGTCAGGAGATCGAGACCATCCTGGCTAACACGGTGAAACCCCGTCTCTACTAAAAAATACAAAAACCTAGCCGGGCGAGGTGGCGGGCGCCTGTAGTCCCAGCTACTCAGGAGGCTGAGGCAAGAGAATGGCGTGAACCCGGGAGGCGGAGCTTGCAGTGAGCTGAGATCCGGCCACTGCACTCCAGGCTGGGCGACAAAGCAAGACTCTGTCTCAACAACAAAAAAAAAAGAAAACACAAAATATCTAATAAAATTTTCTTCTTTTTTTCTGGAATCACTTTCTATTTAGTTTCAACAAACAAATATATATATACACACACATTCTATATATATAGCTAAGGGTAATAATAATATTCTTCCTAATACTGTGGCCATTGTCTGTTCTACGACTACTAAAAATTTTTTTCTTCCTATTTTTAGTTTAGGCTCAGGAGGTACATGTGCAGTTTGTTACACGGGTAAATTGTGTGTCACTGGGGTTTGGTGTACAAATGATTTCATCACCTAGGTAGTAAGCATAGTACCTGATAGGTAGTTTTTTTATCCTCATCCTTCTCCCACTCTCCACTTTCTGGTAAGCCCCAGTATCTATTGTTCCCCTCTTTGTGTCCATGTGTACTCAATGTTTAGCTTCCACTTATAAGTGAGATTTGGTTTTCTATTCCTGCATTAAGGTTTTTTTTTTTTTTTTTTTTTTTTTTTTTTTTTTTTTTTTTTTTTTTTTTTGCTGTATTTGGTTTTCTGTTCCCGCATTAAGTTCTTTAGGATAATGGCCTCCAGCTGCATCCCTGTTGCTGCAAAGGACATGATTTCATTCATTTTTATGGCTGCATAGTATTCCATAGTGTATATGCACCACATTTTCTTTATCCAGCCCACTGTTGATGGGCATCTAGGTTGATTCCATGTCTTTGCTATTGTGGATAGTGTTGTGATGAACATATGAGTGTATGATTTCTTTGGTTATAGATCCAGTAATGGGATTGCTGGATCAAATGGTAATTCTGTTTCAAGTTCTTTGAAAAAACTCCAAACTGCTTTCCACAATGGCTGAACTAATTTACATTCCCACCAGCAGTAAGCATTACCTTTTCTCTACAACCTCACCAACATCTGTTATTTTTTGATGTTTTAATAATAGCCATTCTGACTGGTGTGAGATGGTATCTCATTGTGGTTTTGATTTGCATTTATCTAATGATTAGTGATGTTGAGCATTTTTTCATATGCTTGGTGGCCACATACATGTCTTCTTTTGAGAAGCGTCTATTCATTGTAACTACTAAAATTGCACATGGAAATGGCACAGAAAAGTTGTGATTATATCATTTGTTCCCTAACGGTCACTCCTGAGATTCAATATGAAGTTATTATTTGATCCTGTCCACAAGGAAATAAGAATATTATTTCACTCCTACCACCTATGAGGAAATTCAGCCTTTCGTGGACCTCTGCTGAAAAAACTAGTCCTCAGAAAGTCAAAGCCTCATCTGTAAGATGATTTATAGAAATTTAAGGAACAGAGTCTTGAGATCTGGGAATAAACTGAATACTTTTAAAAACAGTTTAAATAGTGTTCTCATTCCATTATCAGAAATGATTGACTACTTCTGAATATGTAATAATTTTCCAGATTATCTTCCACAACTGTAACTTTTACGCTGGAAACTGGACTTTTATTATAGAATGGCACTGTGACAACTGAGTTTTCTTTAGACAGTAAATGAATTGACAGTTATTTTGTATCAACCAGACATTTAAATATTTATATGCAAAATCATAATTATGTAAACATTTGACAAAATATTCTAACCCAGAATACACACTGAAGAGAATATTCCTGAATCATTTCTTCTGACTCACTGACCAACTATTACATCTGTTTAATATCTATAGCTCTGATCTTTTGTTTGGGTCAATTTCATATTTTCCAGGTTTAGCCAGATTTCAAATTTAATCAATTTCCTAAATTTCAAATTTAATCAATTCCCTAAATTAACTTTATAATCAACTGTCACATCTCTTTTCATTCAGAAAGAAGGAGGGCAGAAGTTAGAACTCCAAAAAACTAAGTAAGTTGCTTAGCCACTCTGGAATTAACTTCTTCATTTGTAAAATCGTGTAGGTGGGGGAGGGAGGAATTCTGTAAAATTCTATGAGAACTGCTAGAATTTGAAATCATTTTCATTTTCTTGATTTGTCTCTCAACTTTTCATCCCTATTTGTCTCTTGATTACACTCAAAATCCTCTCATTTACCTTGTTAATTCCCTTTTCCATTCTCTTCAGTGGCCTTTCAAAACTTTCTCTTCCTCTAGGTTCTTAAAATCCCCAATCACAAGACTCCACTTCTAGTTAGCCACTTTTCTGAGAAAACTGGAGCCATTTGAAGTGTTTTTCTTTGTACTTCCTTTCTCTTCCTCTCTGAATTCCTTCGTACTGTATATTGTATTTTACCTTTCAATCTTTGGCTCCAGGATGAAATGAATGTCTCTCCTTCTGGCAAGGTCATGTCCTTCACCTTTACTCTTGATCATGAACCCTTCCAAATCCTTACTTCCTTGCTCCTTCCATTCCTTCTTGAATCTTTGATTTCTCCAGACCAGTGATCTCTTCTTCTGCCTCCTCAGGTAGATGAAGTCTTTAAAAATAAACAAACAAACCAAACCTTCTCTGGACTCTGCCCCCTCCCACAAGTTTCCTCCTCTTATCATCCCTTCAAAACTCAAACTATTAGAAGAGTGGTCTACCTTTGCTTTCTATATTTCTTCACTTGCCCCTTACTCACAAATTCCATCTAGGATCACAAATGACCTCCTACACACCAAACCAACTTCATTCTCTCAAGCTTCCTACAACATTTAAAACTATTGATGGCCTTATGCCTCCTGAAACCCTCCATTCCTATGGTTTTTCTTTTGACCCTGTATTATCCTGCTTCTCCTGAGACTGTCCTGGCCATGCCTTCTCTGATTATTCTTGACTCTCCTGCCATGTGACACAAGCTCTTCACTATGGTTTTAGCCTTAGTCCTCCTCTCTGCACCCCCTCTGTCTATCCATTTATAATCCACTTCTTTGGGACTCTACTGACACCTGAATCTCCTGTCCAAAAGTTCTCTCCCAAGCTCAACACGTACATCTCTACCTGAAAGATAACTTCACCCATAACCCTAGAGTTTCCTCAAAGGCATAAACCTTATTTTATTCATTTTTGTACTTCAACCTCTCACCTCCACCATCCAGAGCCTAAAACAAGGTTTAGGAACTCAATAAGCATTATTTAAGCAGAACAAAACAGTACCTCCCACCAGCACATGAAACTCAACCAACACAAAATTAACAGCGGTCTGGTCCTCCTGACTTTTCTATTTCTCTTACTAGGACTTTCCTATTTCTCTTACCAACTTTTAATCTCCAGAATTTAAAATCTGAGCTTCAACTTTGACTTGTTCTTTTCCCAGTCTCTTGTATCTAATAAATTATCATATGTTGTTGATCCTGCCTTTGTTATATGTTTTACGTCTATCCACTCATTTACCTTCCTTACATCATATCCTCAAAGCTTTAATTACCTCCCACATATTTTCTTGTACTAGCTTCCAGAATCAGTTCCTCCGTCTCTCCTACATACTACTACTAGATTAATCTTCATGTAATATACTCCTCATATATTACTCTACATCTCAAAAATTCTTAATATTTATCCCTTGCCTAGCAATTACAAATGTCTTTCCCTAGCATCCAAAGTTCTTCATAATATTGCCCCCAAAATGCCTATATGCTTGGAAGGACTAGAGATCTACTCAAGTTACCTCAAAAAAAAATGTGTTTTTTTTTTTTTTGAGATGGAGTCTTGCTCTGACACCCAGGCTGGAGCACAGCAGTACAATTTCAGCTCACAGCAAAATCTGCCTCCTGGGTTAAGCAATTCTCTTGACTCAGCCTCCCGAGTAGCTGGGACTACAGGCGCGCACCACCATGCCTGGCTAAGTTTTGTATTTTTAGTAGAGATGGGGTTTTGCCATGTTGGCCAGGCTGGTCTTGAACTCCTGACCTCAGGTGATCTACACACCTCAGACTCCCAAAGTGCTGGGGATTACAGGTGTGAGCCACCATGCTTGGAATTTTATTTTTTAAGAGACATTGTCTTGCTATGTTGCCCAGATTAGCCTCAAACTCTTGTACTCAAGTGATTCGCCTGCCTTAGCCTCCCCAATAGCTGGAACTACAGGCGTGCACCACCACAGCCAGGTAAGAAAATGTTTTAAAGCATACTCATTGTTCAACTGATAACTGTCAGAAAACAAGAAAGTTCTAAAACTCAACCACTCTCTTTCCATCCGTGTTGCTTCTTCTCCTTTCGGTTTCCCTTCTCTCTATTACTCTGCTTCCTCTGTTTATGCAGTTTCCATTCTCTCATAGTTTCGGCTAACACAGCACAATGTGGTCACTCCCAATACCTTTTAAACCTTGATAACTCTCAGCACTTCCTTGTAGTTTCTGCCCCCACTAATTGGTTCAGTCTCTTAATTTACCAATTCCAAATGGCCCATCTTTTCATGCTAGACCATAGAAATGTCACAGAATAGCCTATGGATGATGGGTACTTGGATCAGAAGCCCGCTCTATTCCAATCAGCTGTGATCCAGTCACATGGGGAATGAGCAGGACAACAGGTTTAGAGAATAGACTCATTGGAAGCAGGGCTGTGAGCAGAAGAGATTCTTTGAGAAGGAGGTGGGGAAGAGCAAGCAATGTTCAACACCTCCAGGGCATTACAATTTCCTGCCTATTCTCCTACATGCACACCACACTCCTTTCGAAGTGGAATTGCTATCTCCCAAACCCATTCCACAATTCATTATCCCATGCCTTTGCTCACACTGTTCTCTCTGCTTTGAATAATTTCTACCCCTGTTTTATCATCTCAAAATGTACTAGCCAAAGGATATGAGTGGATATAAAAGTAATTCAGAAAACAGTCAATGTACAACAGAAAAGAAAGTTATAAAAAATTATTTGAGCACAAAGAAACAAAACTAAAAATAATGTGGGATATTGTTAATTAAAATAGCAAAAATAAATTTAGAATGATTAATGTACATTATGATGAGAGTTTTATTTCTTCCTATAAAATATAGCTAAAGGTAAATGCATTTAACTCATGTCAAAATTCCACAAAAATGTCCAAATATAAATAAAAAGAAGATGAACACATCTAATATCAAGAACCTTGAAAATAATAGCACCATATCAAGTAGTATTGAGAATACAGTATGGCTGATGATACTGCAAAATAGTAGAACACTTTTAGAAAGCAATTTACCAACATGATTCATTTTGGAAAATACAGAAAAAACTAAACAGGAAAACAAAATTCCTTTCCAATTTGATCATCTAGAGAAAACCACTTTAACATTCTGGTACACAGCATTCCATAGTCTCACATTATATACATTTTTTCTTCTTTTTCTTTTTTTAACAAAATTTGCATCAAACTAGGTATACTGTTAACTCTGAATATCATGAACCTTTGCCTATGCCATTAACAGTCTTAAAAAAACATTGTTTTTAATGGTTGCATAGTAATCTATTATATGAATAGGTGATGACAGATTTTAACAAAAAATTCCTAATGCTAGACTTCAGATTTTGTCTTCTTTATCATTATTACTGAAATACTGTAATGACCATCCCTGTATATAAATCTTTTATGCATACCTCTGATTATTCTCTTAAAATAAATTCTCAGAGTACAAATATTTAAAAGAATTTTTTAAAAGTACTTCTAAATGTCAATTTAACCAAAACTGTGACCTGACAGTAGAATAAGAAGTGTGGGAAGGAGAAATAGATAGTGTAAGAAAACTAAAGCCCCACTATCCATAGCAGAAAGTCATTGGTGCATAAAATGAAGGAGTTTTAAAGTTAGTATAAGTCTGTTGTTTAGAAATAAGGAGGTGAAAAACTTAATAAAGTAGAATAGTGAACAGAAATCAGGTGTGGGAAAATATGGCACAGGACACTGCTGTATTCATTATAAGTCTTATTCGTTTTGACTTTTTAAACTATGCATTTATGTTGGTTTGATTAAGATACAAATCAAATTAAAAATAAAAACCATCAGTACCATTTAGATGTAAAATATAGCAGATATACAAATTAGTTTAAGTGCCCACAATTCTCAAAATTATGGAGGAAAAATATATATATATGCCTAAAAGATCTTGAATTGATAATTCTGTGAATTTTTACAAAGAATCCTCTGCAAACAAAGCATGTGCCTAGGTGCTGTGAGAGATACAAATAAATATTCTATTTTTTTATGCTTTCCAGAGATAAAACAATTATTATCAACAGTAGAAATAGTCTCTCCACATGGCTCAGCTAAGTAATATTTAAAAATTGCCTATGCAGAAAACCTTGAAGTTTTCTCTTAAAAATATATAAAAACAGAGGCAAGTTAACATACCAGCTATTCAAAGCAAAGTTTAAGAAAGTAGTAAATTTTTCTTCAGAAAAACTCTTTCATTTTTTCACCTACTAGAGAACATGCTACAGGCAGTCCTTACCAAAATAAAAAATTGGAAAAATAACAGGAAAACTAGCATGGTGGGAATAAATGAAGATTTAGAGACCTTAATTCTCAGGCAACTTTGTCACAGATCTTGCCATTTGTACTTGATAAATGTTTATTTCTTCTTAGTTCGCTTTATTCCTGTCCCAGGAAAAGAGAAGAAATTCTATCACACCTCAGAATATCAGTACCTTCAGAAAAAAAATCCTCATAGTGGCACCAGACCCAAATTATTCCCCACAACTTGGAGGGCACCTGTATAGTAAATAATGAATCAGGTGAGTCTCCACTACCCAAAATTGTTGTTTTTGTCTCCTTCACCTTGTCTCCAAGTAGGACACAAAATGTAGCTTTTAGAGCCAGACTCCTTCCTGTCTCTTGTTCCTTCCTCACAGTCTCTTTCTGTCCTTTTCCTCCTCACCACTCCACATTTTCCCCTTAATATCTTCCTCTCATTTTCCACTTCTTTCTTTCCTCAAACCTCATTTCTGGGTTTTCCCGCTTTCTCTCCTACGACTTCACCCCCACTGCATCCACATCAAAGAACTGAGGTGGGTGAGGTAGGAGAACGTTTCTCGCTCTTCCTCTGTTTCCCTACATGAAGAATAACTGTAAACTTTACCTCTGGGTAATAGAAGTCTGCTAATGAAGGCATCTAACAAAAAACGAGCTGACATTTTAAGTATATCTCAGACTAAACTATGTGTAAGTTTATTGGAACTTCGTGAACACTTTTATCTTTGCCTTTGAGTAACTACCATTTGGGTACATTTATTTTTATTTTCAATGGTAAACTAAATGTATAATTGTGTTTTCTACTTCTACATTTATTATACTCCCTTTAAAATGTTTTGTCTAATGACTATTGTTACTTTAGCATCCACTCACATAATGCTTCTTTCACCAGCCTTTACCAAAATCTCTCTCTCTCTCTACCAAATAATGGGCATTTGGAAGAGAAAGGTGAATGTTCCTTATTCTCATCCAAGTCTCTGTACTGATCAACATGGGTCTCCGTGCCAAGAAGTAAACAACATTATGTTCAGTCCTTGGGAACAGCTACATCCAAATATTATATGGAGAAAAGTTCAAGTTCCTGTATAACATGAAACTTTGAACTCTGAAAAATGTGATTTAGAATCCCAACAAATCTGACTTTTGGAATGGACATTCCATCTTCTGGTCATAATGGAGATATTACAAGAAGAACCTGGAAGAGGAGGATGAGATTATTCTATTTGACGAATACATCAACTAAGAAATGGGAGAGGATGCCAGAAATAGTTGGCTAAAAAGTAATACGGCAAGTATTTAGATTGTACAAGCAAACCTTTGCAGAAAATCTAAATTTCAAAAAATTATATTCGAAATTATGCTTGAAATATAATAAATCCCAAAATACCACCTTAAAACAGTCATATAAATTAGGATGGCGCCCACGGGTCTAGGACTAAGGCAGAACCCATAGCCAATATTTGTCGGTGAAGAGACAAACTGCTGAATAGAGTTAGTACATAAATTTAGGATTAGAAAGTTCTACCTTCTACCAGAACAACTAGATCAAACTGTTCCCACTAACAGATTTTCCATTCCTCTTTTGCAGTATCATGGGCTAATCAATTCATAATCGAATTTTTTTTTTTTTTCCCGAGACGGAGTCTTGCTCTGTCACCCAGGCTGAAGTGCAGTGGCGTGATCTTGGCTCACTGCAAGCTCTGCCTCCCGGGCCCACGCCACTCTCCTGCCTCAGCCTCCCGAGTAGCTGGGACTACAGGCGCCCGCCGCGGCGCCCGGCTAATTTTTTGTATTTTTAGTAGAGACGGGGTTTCACCGTGTTAGCCAGGATGGTCTCGATCTCCTGACCTCGTGATCCGCCTGCCTCGGCCTCCCAAAGTGATGAGATTACAGGCGTGAGCCACTGTGCCCGGCCCATCATCGATTTCTTAAAACTTTAACAGGTCCACTATATGTTAATCATTGGGTTAGTGAACTTAGGGCACTTTTGTGCCTTACATGATGAACAAAATATCAAAATTCTAAGTAAAGACAAAATTAGTATTGCCCCAGGCTCCAATATGGCTTGGCAAGGTACTATTACTGATTCTATCTTTATTTAAAATGTCAAAATTTTGTTCAAAATGCATCTTTGCATTGATTTTTTAAATACTGCATTAAAATGTTATTTAACCTTGATTACTGAGTTTTTCAGTTTCCCTTTAAACTTTACACTCTAGGTTTGACAGTTAAGTTTATGTGTCAACTCAACTGGGCCATGGGGTGCCCAGATACCTGTTTAAACATTATTTCTGGGTGTATGTGAGAGGGTGTTTCTGGAAGAGATGAGCATTTAAATTGGTAGACTGAGTAAAGCAAATTGTCCTTCCTAATGTGGATGGGCCTCATCCAATCCACTGAGGGCCTGAATAAAACAAAACGCCAAGTAAGGGAGAATTCTCTCTTTGTCTGCCTTCAAGCTGGCGCACTGGTCTCCTGCCTTCAGACTCGAGCTTGGACTGAAACCTACACCATGGGCACTCCTGCTTCCTAAGCCTTCAGACTTGGACTGGAACTGTCTACCATCGGCTCTCCTGGGTCCCCAGCTTGCTGACTGCAGATCTTGGGACTCCTCAACCTCCATAATTGCATGAGTCAAGTCCTTTAAATAGTAAGTAAATAAATAAATAAATCCTGTTGGTTCTATTTTCTGGAGAACTCTAACTACTATACTAGACAAGTGGCCCACTCTCCTATTCCTAGTCTCAAAGTGATTTCTTTAGGTCACATGTTCCAGATGCAGCTATGAGATGGTGGAGTTTCCATTGGCCTGGGTCCTTGATGTACCAAGCCCCCTGCTAACCCATGACGGACAGGTGGCATGAGAGAGAAAAAAACTTTTGTCTAATCCTACTGGGATTTGGGGGTGAATTTATTATTACCAAAATTGTAATAGTGGTTATTGTTGGATAGTATGATTGTGGGAAAAAATACTCCTGAAAAGGGCAGGTTTTTAATCAAACTCTGCTCAGAGTTTATAATCTACAACAGGGGTTGGAAAAGTTCTTCTGAAAAAGGCCAGATAGTAAATATTTTAGGCTTTGTGGGCCTTGTGGTCTCCATTGCAATCTTTAATAGCTATTGTAGCACTAAAATACCATAGACAATACTGAAATGAAAGTGTTTCAATAAAACTTTATTATAAAAATAGGCTGTTGCCAGGGCACGGTGGTTCACGCCTGTAATCTCAGCACTTTGGGAGGCGAAGGCAGGTGGATCACCTGAGGTCAGGAGTTCGAGACCAGCCTGGCCAACATGGTGAAATCCTGTCTCTACTAAAAATACGAAAATTAGTTGGGCATGGTGGCGCGTGCCTGTAGTCCCAGCTACTTGAGAGGCTGAGGCAAGAGAATCTCTTGAACCCAGGAGGCGGAGGTTGCAGTGAGTCTAGATCGTACCACTGTGCTCCAGCCCGAGCTGTAGGTTGATGGAAACTCCACCACCTCGTGCTCCATCTGGAACATTTGACCTAAAAAAGTCACTTTAAGAGATAAGGCAACAGCTTAAGAGTCTCACAATGGCTATTCTATGCTTCAGCCCAGAAATGACACACATCACTTTCACCACAGTCCATTGTCTAGAACTAGTTACATAATTACAGGCAACTGTAAGGGGGAGGAGGTTAGAAAATCTCAAGGAGCTAAAATGCGACATTTGTGAGCACCACTCTCTTTATCACACTAAAAATCACACTAATATACAATTTTATTCCTCTCTTTGCCCTTAAAATTGTGTTATATATGATATATCATAGGCTTTTCCCCATGCCATTCCATCTCTTCATAAACATACATATAAAAGCCTCTGTTTCAAAGTCATCACTTCAGGCTTTTCCTAAGTATTTTATGTGCATTTTCTTATTTAATTCCTGCAACTAGTTTATGAGGAAAATACAATAGTATACCCATTTACAGTCCTGAAAACAGAGGCTTAGTGAGCTTAAGCCATTAAGTGGCGGATGTGGGACTCAGGGTTATCAGACTTCAAAGCCCATCCTCTTAGCCTATATGAGGATGAACTAAAGAACTGTGGTCCAAGTGTGAGACACACCACCACTGCAGTAGGTTACTGATCAGAAAGTGCATCACTGGAGTAAAAAAGGATGCATCAAACCCAAAGGACATGTAACATTGCCAGTAACATGTGGACAATAGAAACAATGGCATTGAAACCAATAAAAGGCTGATCAAATGTTCTAATTCTTTTTCTCTCTTTTTCTGTGAGGTGTTTAGAAAGATAACTGGCCTCTTTGGCTTCGTGAAGACAGCTGGATTCTTGGATCATCTTGGAGAGAAGGAGAATCCTAGAAATACAATGGACTCCTACTACTCCGGAAATTTGGAGTTAAGCCAGGTTTCAATTGGAAAATAAAACCCAGAAGAATAGTAAACAGAGGGATCTTCTTTTTAAAACTTAACTATAGCGATTCTATATTTGGTATGTGTTCTCTACTTAAAGTAAGGATTAATGTACAGGTTTCTATTGTATACAAGCTTTAGTACTTTTTACATATTCATATCTTGTCATCATAACTCTATAAATTGTAGGACTCACTGTGTGTTATCATATATCTTAAAATTCATATTGAACTAAAGGATTTATAGTAAAAACACTAGTTGGTTGGGTGTGGTGGCTCACACCTATAATCCCAGCATTTTCAAGGCAGGCAGATCACTTGAGCCCAGGAGTTTGAGACCAGTCTGGCCAACATGACGAAACTCCATCTCTATTAAAAATGCAAAACATAGCTGGGCATGGTGGTGCATGGCTGTAATCCCAGCTACTCGGAAGGCTGAACCGTGAGAATTGCTTGAACCCAACAGGCAGCAGTTGCAGTGAGCCGAGATTGCGCCACCTCACTCCAGTCTGAGTGACAAAGCAAGACTCTGTCTCAAAAAAAAAAAAACAAAACACTAGTAATAAAGTAGTTTAACTATTACCACCACAACTGTGTTATAAGATGGCAAACTAAACCACATCAAACGTATACTTGTCAAGTTTTGTTTTAGTAGTAAGTCCATTCCTGGAGTAATCATAGAGCAGACAGGCACATGAGAAATAGAAATTTATTATCCCAGAGTTCTAGAGGCTAGAGGCTTAAAATCAAGGTATCAGCAGGACGATGCCCTTTGTGAAGGCTCTAGGGGAGGGTCTTTCCTTGCCTCTTCCTAGCATCTGGTTGTTGCCAGCCATCCTTGGCATTCTTTGGCTTGTAGACGCATCACCCCATCTCTGCCTCTGTTGTCACATAGCATTCTTCTTATCTCTATGTCTAATGTCTCTCTTCTTATAAGGACATCAGTCACTAAACTAGGGCCCACCTTAATCAATCAAATATGACCTCATTTTAAATTGATTGCAGGTCAGAGACCCTATTTCCAAATAAGGTCACATTTAGAGGTATCTAGGGTTAGGATTTCAACATATATTTGGGGGACGGTGCACAATTCCACCCACAACAGTGTGTATAAATGTCCTCATGTCTTCCTTGAGTGTACAGGTGAGGATGGCAGAAAGAGAAAGATCGCTCTCCAGTAACTCTAGTGGAAGTCTCCATGTTTAACCTTGATACATTTTTTACCAATAGACTCTAATTTAAATACTCTTACCACAGAGTCACACACACAGTTTCAGCTCTTGAGCAGACTTTTGATAGAAAATCTAGGTAGATATACACCATATATAATAGTGTTTACCAATCAATCAATAAAAGGGGTTCCAAGTTCAAACAAACTACCTTACAAACTAAATTTTAGCAACCAATTCATTTGAAATTTAGGAACTGCCTATAATTTTGACCATTCTTCAACTTTCTCTCTTTTTTCTAAGGGCAAAGGGTCTGTTATTTAATATATACTATTTATAAATGCTACTGGAATTTACAATAATCTCTGAACTCAATGGTTAGCAACTAGTACTAATCAATCCTAAGGAATGGTGATGATGATGATGATGTTGATGATGCTGATAATGACAGCAATAAATCTAAGCAGATATTTCTAAGAATGCAAGAGCCTTCTATTTTTATAAGTAACTTTGTAAAAGTAGATAAATACATTCAAGTGTTTATTATTTCTTACATAATAAGTACAGATAGAGATCTGGAGCTTATTTTAAAAATAAAAAAATAAGCAAAGCTCAAAATAAATATATTCAGAAGAGAACAATAGTCTTATAACAATGTAGCCTTTAGCAGAGCACCTTGAAGTGATGAATCATTGTACTTGATGATCTTAAACAAGTTTACATATAATTAGAGAGACATGGAAGTTAGGGGGCTGGTATTGCTGTTTTACCCAGAAACCTAGCACCAGATATTTAATAAACATTCAGAGATTGTACTCATATTATGTAAGGATTACAACTATCCTAACAGGAAAAAAAAACTCTAGTCGACTGTAAAATGATTTTTCACTTCCGATTCTGAGTCACTTATTGAAAATAGCAAGCCAAAAATAAAAGCACACAATCAGGAAAGGAATCAAGCTAATTTGGTTATATACACACACACACACACACACACACACACACTAAACTCCTTATTTCCAGAGTAGCAGAAGTCCATTCTCTGTCACTCTCTTTCTCCCTCTCTTTATATATATATATAGAATCTTAATATATATACTTATACATATATTAAGTATATAATGCATACATACGTGTAATTTGAGCAAAGTTTATAGGGAATATTCATAAATATGCAGTGATAATGTATTTAGGTTTTTTTGTTTGTGTGTGTTTGTTTTTGTTTGTTTGTTTCTTTTCTGAGATGGAGTCTCGCTCTGTCACCCAGGCTCCCAGTCTGGAGTGCAGTGGCATGATCTTGGCTCACTGCAACCTCCACCTCCTGGGTTTAAGCGATTCTCCTGCCTCAGCCTCCAAGTATCTGAGATTACAGGCATGTGCCACCATGCCCGGCTAATTTTTGTATTTTTAGTAGAGAGGGGTTTCACTATGTTGGCCAGGCTGGTTTCAAACTCCTGACCTCAAGCAATCTGCCCGCCTTGGCCTCCCAAAGTGTTGAGATTACAGGCATGAGCCACTGCGCCAGACCAGTTTTTAACTGTATTACTAATACTTAAACTTTCTGGGGACCAAATTTCATTTAAAATTATCTAGTAGAAGAATCTTTGGGGTTATATGTTATTTGATACATACTACTCTTTTATTCTAAAAAATGAAAATCAAACGGAACTACCATTTCCCAAAATCCTGGCTGCTTATTGCTAGTACCCTATACCTATTAGGCACAACCTTGCTTGATTCCAATATCTGGCTGTTCCTCTCTAATCTAAACACTGAAATTTCTTACTACTTCAACCCTCTATTCCTCAGTCTCTAATCCTGGGTTCCCATCCCTACGGCTTTTCTCTTGAGACCTGACGTCATTAAGACCTAATATGCTCAGCTTCATGTGATCACTCCTCCAATGGACTAAAGTGCAGGTAAGCACTTACCTTAGACCAAAGGAACACAATAAAACAAAACAAAACTCTCCCTTACCAGAATCAACTGTAATTGCAAGATTTGAATTTACCAAGTGATGCTTCAGGTGTGTCCCACCCTCTTCTTACTCACCCTCCCTTCTGATCACTTTGTTACCATGGCCTAGGAGCCCAATCACAGTTACATCTCCAAGGGGTGAGAACCCTTCTTCTTGGGTTGCTTGGATGCTACTGCTCAGCCTACAACCCCCACGTTACTAGGCTTTGAAACGGGTTCTATCCATTTCCTCCATTCTGTTCTAAACCCACTGAAAAAACCTCGGATACATAGATAAGAGTATAAAAACCTCTCTTCCCTATGAATTCTATAAAATGCCAAATCTCCAAATATATGTACCTATTTTTCCTTAAATCCCTGTAGGTTTAAACAGCTCTGTCCCTTCAGTTACCAATTCTGTCTGATTCCTAAATTTCATTTTGCCTGTTTTGCACAGAAGCACTCTGTTGCTGTTACCATAACTCACCAAATCTGCAGGCACTGACTTCAATAAATATCATTTATCCACAGAGCCCATGAATCAAGTCTCAGCCAGATTTCCTAACCCATTTGGTGTTCCTGCTTCTGTGGAATGAAAGAGGAGGCACAATGGTTTGGTGAATTGGTCAAGTCTGGAAAAATTAGTGCATGTCACACCAGGAAGGTAAGGAGCTTGTAGAAAATTCAGTACCACTTTGCTCAGAGAAATTTAAGAAACAATCAACTCTGTAGCTATAAATACAATGACTATGTTTCTTTGGATCCCTTACATGTGAGAGACCAAGAATTCAAATGGAGGCAGAAATGGGATAGGATGGTCAAATCTCAAGAAAGTCATGATAGTCTTAGAGCACACCTCTATAAGCCTGAACCCCTGGCATGATCTAATAGTTGGAAAACTCTGCTTGAGTATCACTAGGCAAGCAGGACCTTTGCCCACAGACTAGCATGCTCAAATGAACAAGGTCAGTTGATAAATAATATCTAGAGAATGATGCCAACTAAAGTGTTTCTTCTCAAACAGGTCTGAAATTGCTTAAAATTGAAAATTCATGCCATCTAAATATAGTCCTATATGTAGATATACATGTGATTGTTAAAATGAAGAAATAAAATCTATTAGTGAAATTATTACCAGTCTTTGCCATGTCCAATCTCATAGTTCTGGCCACTTGCCGTGGCATGATGGATAGAGCTTATAATGGAAGAATTATATCCACCAACAAGCATTGTATTATGAGCCTGATGCAAGAGCAACTTTTCTCACTTGAAAAATTAAATTATCTAAATTAGCAGCCACCAGCCTGTTGGGAGGGTAGTGTAGAAGGACATTACTCATTAAGAACAGATATGACATAATCACAACTATTGGCTCTACAAATGCTATAGAAACAGATTTTCCTTTTTAAATCACCTCTCCTTGCTAATGAAACTGAACATGATATGCATTATTTCTTTCAACACCCGTGGTGTTGAGCTTTGGCCATATGTGGAAAGACTAATATTTATAAATAATGTTGGATGAGCTGTAGCACCACATGATAATTACATTCTGAAAACTGAGTTTATGCTAATGTGGGATAACCATGATACCCAAAGAGATGCCTTAGGTAAATATACAACCCAGCAGCTGTCTGTTCACATCTCCACACTATGAGGCAAAAAAAAAAAAAATCCCATTGCTAATCAACAACAGAAGTTACACATAAACAGTGCTTATTATACATGAGTTTAATATATGATAAATAAAGATCACCAATTAGTGCAGAAAAGAAGTAGTACACAATAAACAATGCTGTTATAAATGTGCACTATATCTGTATCTTATAAATAGATTTCAGATGGATAATAGTTATATGTAGAAATCAAACTTGATAATGCCTATAGGAATATATAAAGAATTATATGTAAAAAATGTGCCGTGGGAAAAGGTTACGAAACTAGTCTTAAAAGTCTTGGAAGAGTTTTTGAAATTTTTAAATATTAATACATTTAACTCCGTAAAACTATTAAATTTCCATATTCCCTAAAAGTGCAAAATCAAAAAATAAAAGGCAAATATAAGTGGGAAAATACACAGCAAATATAACTGAAAAGGAGTTGATATATCCATAGAGTACACACATTAGTAAGAAAACCCCTAAAATTTCAATAAATAAAATTTAAGTGACAGAAGTAGGTAATTCACAAAGGGAAAAAGGCAAACAGCTAACAAACACATTGAAAAATGTTAAATCCCACTTATCAAAAACTAAAAATTTGAATGATTATTTTTTACCTACCCAATTAACAATAATTTTTTAAAAGAATATTCAATTCTATTTCACCCCTATTAGAATTAGTAGAAAAGAAACCAACAGAGAAAATGAGACATGCTGATCATATTTAAGGATCTCCTCTGGCAAAAGGAGAAACACCACAGGGAATTAACTGCCTTCTCTCACACTCTAAGCAGTGCTGATGTCAGAGGTCCTATTTTGTTTCCATCTACAATCCTAGGTCTCCTTCCCTCAGAAGTATGTTCTGGACCTTGCCTTTCAAATCCATAACCATCAAGCTTTATCCATGCTATGCCTAATTAGTTTTCCATGCTCTTTGACCTTAATACCTGACGTAGTATCTCCCAGTCATTTCGATGGAGTCCTAACCTCTGCCGGCTGTTCTGAACTTGATTCCTTTTCCTGCTTACGTGATATATGCTCCTTCTATCTAGTAGAATGCCCAGTCTTGACCTCCTCTGCCCAACCTGATATGTTCCTATTCAAATTGTAGCATGGCATTATCTATACCATAGCGATAATAAAAGTAGCTAACTCTATTGTATACTTTCTGTGACCCAGGCATCATGTTAAATGCTTTACATACATTATTCAATTGAATTTTTATAAGCCTCTGAGATGATTAGGTACAAATATTTTTGTTTTATCTATGAGGGCTACAATAAGAGACTTGCCCAGTCTCATACAGCTGCTGATTGCAACCCAAATCCATTTGACTTCACAGTGCTCCCTACAGCCTTCCTGGGAACCAGAGGCTTTTACTACATAGAACATAGCTGAAGGCCACAATTTAAGTCACAGAATAAATCTGTATTACAGCAAACAATGTACATATAAAGCCCTACTCTATTTACAGCATCTATCTGTAGGGAAATCAAGTATTTCCTGGAAAACACGTCTGTACTGAAATAAACAGAATCTTATATTATTTTTTATAAACCCTATTATTTTCTATGGCTTTTCTAAAAATAATAACAGATTAAAACAAAAACAAACAAAAAATGCTGTATTATCCCATAATACTGAAAGGCTACCGACCGGTGGGAGAGTATAGTCACCTATGAAACCAGATTGTAGTATGCCTGCATGTCAAGTGAAGCTTTTTCTATGCCTCCAGAACTGGCACAGGAGTTATAGATGAGGTCTACAGGCACTGAGTATCCACATCCAAAGGGACAGTCGTATTCCCACAGGGATTACTAGTAGGCAAAACCAACCCTATTACTGACAGCCATTAACCCTACCCTCACAGTCTGTGTAAGAAACCTGAGGAGGCAGAGGAGAGTGGTGAGAGTCCCCAGCCTTGGGTAGAGTATAGTGTTGGCAATAAGGAAATCTTTCTCCTGTCCCATAAAGCCAAGTGCATTCAGGGGATGGGAATGCCCTGCTCCAGGAGAATGCCCTGCAGATTTGGGGGTGGCTACAAGACAGGAAGCCCACCAGCATCTCACTGCCCCAGTGAGTAGGCAGAGTGAAGCCCAGTGAGAGAGTTCTAGGGAGGCCTTGGCCTGAAGATGGAGGCATACACTTGAACACAGAGACTTGTGCCTACTTTCACTGCAGATTCCTGAAGGCAAGAGGCTTATTGGAGTAGTCCTGCAGCAGCACATCAAGGAAAAGGTACAGCATACTAATCCTGGGAAGAAAAGGGTGTGTGGCATCTCTACCCTGGTTTCACGACAGAAAGTATGGAAGAAAATCTCAGTGGTTTCCATCAGACTACAGCAAGGACTACAGAGCAGAGGAGGGACAAAAAGGAGTACCCAGACAGACAGGACAAACAAGGTGGCATTCTACCAAAGGGGGGACTGAAGGTAGGGACCACAGCAGTGCTGCCCTGCTCTAAGAAAGTCCTCACTGACAGAGGGGATCAGGTTGACCTGAACAAGAAACCATCATAAGAAGACCATTATATCAGCAGAGTCCACCAGAAGCAGAGAGAACCAGAGTGACTGGAGTAGGACCCAGGGTACTTTCCCACAACTGGCAGGTGGCCAAGTGTCTAAGAGTTTGTTGTCTCCTCTAAGCACTCCCTACCCTGCCCCAATCCTGGACAACCTATGTGTAGAGAGACAGGGAGGAGAGATATCTTGGATGCAGTCTGTCTCTCTCCCCCTCTCTTTCTCCATACCCCCTCCAATCCACTCTTTGGGTCCCTCGAGCAATAGGTTAAGAGAAGAGTTTTAAATTGGATATGATTTTAGAATTTTAAACTGTATTGGATGGAACTTTGCTCATCAAAAATGACTGGAATGTCAGTGGTTGCTGGGAGTTACAGAGGAGGGAGGGATGAACAGGTAGAGTACGCAGGATGTTTGGGGCTGTGAAAATACTCTGTATGATACTATATTGGTAGATAAATGTCATTTTATATTTGTCCAAACCCATAGAATGTACAACAAGAGTAAACCTTAATGTAAACTATGGACTTTGGTTGATGATGTGTCAATGTAGGTTCATTGATTGTAACAAATGTACCACTTTGGTGGGAAATGTTGATAAGGAGGAAGCTATACATGTGTCAGGGCAGGAGGCATGTGGGAAATCACTGTATCTGCCTCTCAGTTTTAATGTGAATCTAAAACTGCTCTAAAAAAATAAAGTCTTGGCCGGGCGCGGTGGCTCACACCTGTAATCCCAGCACTTTGGGAGGCCAAAGCAGGCGGATTACTTGAGGTCAGGAGTTTGAGACCAGCCTAGCCAACACGGTGAAACCCTATCTCTACTAAAGACACAAAAATTAGCCAGGTATGGTGGGGGGCACCTGTAATCCCAGCTACTCGGGAGACTGAGGCACGAGAATCACTTGAACCTGGAGGCGGGGGTTGCAGTGAGCTGAGATTGTGCCACCCAGCCTGGGTGATAGAGCAAGACTTAGTCTCAAAAATAAAAATAAAAAATAAAAAAATAAAGTCTTTTAAAATGTGCCTGGCACGTGGTTGGCACTCAATTAATATTTGTATAATAAATCAATGAATGGATGTTTTTTACACAAAATTTAACCCAAAACAATACTTTTCTTTAGTTAGTGTCAATAAAGTATTATTGACTTTAAAAAAAGGAATTAACAGTTGATATATACAACTATAAGGACTGACCTCAAAATCATTCTAGTAAATCAAAGTCTCTCTCAGATTTTAAAAAATAGTACACAATGTATGATTCCATTTCCATAAAATTCTAGAAAAGGCAAACTGTTCTATTGTAATAGAAAGCATATCAGTGTCTGTGGGAAGGCGTGAAGGGAGAAATGGATTACAAAAGGGCACCAGGAAACTCGCAGGAATGGAAATGTTCATTATTTTGACAGTAGTGTTGGTTTCACAGATGTAGACCTATTCAAACTCTATCAAATTGTATCCTTTAAATATGTGCCGTTTACTATAAGTCAATTATACCTCAATTAAAAGTTTAAAAATTTAATGATCAGAATGTTTGGGTACCTACTTAAGATGCTGGGAAAAGGAGAGTCTACAGAGCTTAGCAGAAAGAAGTGATGGGGGAAAAAATTAAGTTCTTACTACATCCCAACTAAATTGTCATTAGATAGGTTACATTCTAACACACTCTACTGGAAGGGCTCATTTCAGGACCTTACCAAAAGTAACCCAATTTAGAGGACAGTGTGCAAGGATGGCTGGGGTGCACTCTAGTTTTCTCGTCTCCTTGTTTGAAAAATAAATTAGTTAATAAAATTTCCCTTCTATGATATTCTGTCTGAAATCAAATCAAAGAAATAAGTCATATTTATGCATGGCAGATAAACCTGAAATGGGACCTACAACCCCCTTCCTTGTGAGTCATCTTAATAACTACAGAAAGCTGTGACCCGGTGTTTCCAGGAGAACCATCACTCTGCTGTGCAGATGAGTCATGAGAAACCTGGCCAAGGATGCCTGACAGCTTCAAACCACCTCCCATGAAGCTGGCCATTTTCTTTCTGTTCATCCTTATTCTTTTTTTTTTTCCTCATATTTCTTTCCAGGATTCATTCTTATTTGAATTACGAATTAGTATAACAAGAATATCCTACCTACTATCCTAAGAAAAGGACAATAAGAACTTTCAAAAATTACTGTAACTACAAAGTGATTCAACTATGTTTCCTACTTATAAAAGTAAAATGGATTTTTTTCCTCCACCAGAAAACGGTCCAGATTCCCAACAGTCTCCAGTCTCAGTTTGATACCATAATTGCCATAAATAAATTTCTTACGCACTAAAACCAGTTTTGCCCTTTTCCCAGGAGGCTTTTGTAAAGCTCAACATAAATTCAGCTATCTCATATGATGCAATTGTGATTTAGGAAAAGCAAAGACCATCATCAATACACAGTTTCATCCTCCCACACCAACAGCCCAATCTAACTGCCGCCAAGTCCCCAAACCCTGAAACTCCCACCCACAAGCTGCCAAACCCTCTGGTTGCCCTATCACTGGCAGATGCTACGATGCTCTGTCAGTAAAAGGTTTGTGAGAAACTGAAAAGTGTACAAAATCAAACAGAATGCAGAGACATTTTTACTGAATTTTGTATTTCGGGATTCTAGAATACTTAATGTTTAAGAATTGAAAGATTTGAGGATCCATAGCCCTATGTTTCTGTGTTTGGTGATTGCAAAATAGTTACTACCTGGTTACCCCAAAAGGAATGAGAGATGGCAATTTGTGAAGACTTTGAACTTGCCCCATGAAAAGCATCATATACATACAATTCTGTAAATATAAAATAATTTTGGTCACTGGGAGGCTTGCATCTGCCATGGTCATTATTCTACATTTAAGCAGTGCAGTGAATACTCATAAGTAGAGTGATGTCATTCTGCCTAGGGGGAAGCCATATTCCACTGTCATCATGCATAATAGATCGAGCTGTGCTCAAGGTGGCTTAGTGACATAGCGCGCTGAAATGCCATGACCATAGCCATATTATTCCTAAAGAACTCACTAAGGTCCTTCACCAAATCATGTAATTTTTATTTCATGCTGAAAAGCAATCCTGATATTCTGAGCCCCTCATCTTACATATGGGAAAACTAAGGCCCAGGAATTTTAAAGATTTACCTGCATCAAGTAATCAGATAGCAAGATTACCTAAAATCTAGACTTTTAAATTCCTAGCCTTGCACTCTCTTCACCCCCTTTCTCTGTTTCTTAGTGTAATACAAACCCACTGTTTTCACAGACACTTTTCCCATCCAAGTCTCACCTCTGTGCTACTACTCTCTCATATACCTCAAATCATCAAAGCTGCCTCTGATTGCTTGAGCTGAATGAAAATCTCTTTTTCCAATTCCTAGCACAATCCTTGCTGGCACAGCACTGCCTTCTCTTAATTTTTATGTGAACCTAAAACTGCTCTGAAAAAATAGACTCTTAAAAAAAGTACCTGGCATATGGTTGGCACTCAATTAATATTTGTAAAATAAATAAATGAATAGGTGTCTTTTATGCAAAAAATCAACCAAAAACAATAGTTTTGTTTAATTAGTTTCACTAAAGTGCTATCAACATTTAAAAAAAGGAATTACCTATTGATATATACAACTATAAGGACTTATCTCAAAATCATTATGGTAAATCAAAGTCTCAGATTTTAAAAAATAGTACATGCTGAATGATTCAGTTCTTTTATTTTTCCATAAGTTATTGGGGTACAGGTGGTATTTGGTTACATGAGTAAGTTCTTTAGTGGTGATTTGTGAGATTTTGGTGCACCCACCACCCGAGCAGTATGCACTGCACCATATTTGTAGTCTTCTATCCCTCGCCCCCTCCCCCTCTTCTCCCCAAGTCCTCAGAGTCCATTGTATCATTCTTATGCCTTTGTGTCTTCATAGTTTAGCTCCCACATATCAGCGAGAACATACAATGTTTGGTTTTTCATTCCTGAGTTACATCTCTTATAGTCTCCAATCTCATCCAGGTCACTGCAAATGCTGTTAATTCATTCCTTTTATGGCTGCATAGTATTCCATCACATACATATACATATATCTCACAATTTCTTTATCCATTCATCAATTAATGGGTATTTGGGCTGGTTCCACGATTTTGCAATTGTGAATTGTGCTGCTATAAACATGCGTGTGCAAGTATCTTTTTCAAATGATGACTTTTTTTCCTCTGGGTAGATACCCAGTAGTGGGATTGCTGGATCAAATGGTAGTTCTACTTTTAGTAGTATGATTAAATTTCTATAAAATTCTAGAAAATGCAAACTGCTCTATTGTAATAGAAAGCATATCAGTGTCTGTGGAAAGGAGTGAAGGGAGAAATGGATTACAAAGGGCACCAGGAAACTCAGAGGAATGGAAATGTTCGTTATTTTGATAGTAGTGATGGTAGTGTTTAAGTCCCTTCCCCTTAAAGCTTGGGTTTCTTCTCCTTCCTAACTGCTACCCCTGTCTAGAATTTCACTCCACCCAACCCCAGCATCCCATTCTCTTGATTCCTGAGCCCCAGCTCCTTCAATCAATACTTATTCTGAAACCTTATGTACTGCAGTATTATATTCACTTTTTGTTGTATTTCTATTCTATTGTACTGTAATAAATTACTACAAATCCAGTAGCTTAAAACAACACAAATCTATTATTTTAGAGTTCTGTAGCTCAGAAACCCAACATGGGTCTCACTGGACTAAAATCAAGGTGTTGGTAGGGCTGCATTCCGTTCTGGAAGCTTTGGAGAGAGTCACTGACTTGCCTTGTCCATCTTCTAGCGGCCACCCACATTCTTTTTCTCCATCTTCAAAATCAGCAACATAACATCTCTCCAACCCTGCTTTATTATCACATCTCTTTGACTGTCTTCTTCTCCTCCCTCTTCTGCTTTTAAGGCCTCTTGTGATTACACTAGGCCCCCCAGAATAACCCATGACAATCTCCTTAGTTTAAGGTCAGCTGATTAGCAACCTTAATTCCCGTTGCCATGTAAACTAATATATTTGCAGGCTCTGGAGATGAGGGAATGAATATTTTTGGGGAGCCGTTATTCTGTTTACACAAGTGTCACTTCTCAATCTTTCCTCTTCCCTTCAGCACACTCTGCTCATCCCTACATACCCCCCATCCCTAATCTAGGGAAGAATGCATTCTGGATTGACTGAATCCCCAAATGATCGCTGGGGCCCATCTTGTCCCACCTACTCTCCTCAAAGGTCTAGGAGGGCCACCGGCCAGGCCACCCCATGGTCTTCTATCTGCCTGAACTTCCTAGAAACTGGTAGGACAGAAGACACTAGAATAAATAAAAGGAAGTTGGGACACGATGTAAAATTCAAGGACCCAGAAAGACCAGTACACACAGTGCTATTGCTGAGGCTGGTCCTGGTCATGATCAAATACAACATGAACACACAGGCCACTAAGCATGTGTGTTGAGACTTCAACAGGAAATTCCTTAGGAACAGCCTTCATAGGCAAAATTATAAAAATCAATTGCATTGTCAGATCATCTACATTTTGCTTTAGGAAAAAAAAAAAGCCCAACTCAGACAGCTGTGAAACATGTTATGGAATCAGCCCTAGAGAGTCCTAGTCACCACCGTGAAAGACTTCCTTGTTTTTTATTATTATACTTTAAGTTCTGGGATACATGTGCAGAACATGCAGGTTTGTTACATAGGTATACACAAGCCATGGTGGTTTGCTGCACCCACCAACCTGTCATCTATATTAGGTATTTCTCCTGATGCTATCCCTCCCCTAGCCCCCCACTCCCCAAAAGATCTCGGTGTGTGATGTTTCCCTTCCTGTGTCCATGTGTTCTCATTGTTCAACTCCCAGTTATGAGTGAGAACATGTGGTGTTTAGTTTTCTGTTCCTGTATTAGTTTGCTGAGAATGATGGTTTCCAGTTTTATCCATGTCCCTGCAAAGGACATGAACTCATCCTTTTTTATAGATGCGTAGTATTCCATGGTACGTATGTGCCACATTTTCTTTATCCAGTCTATCACTGATGGGCATTTGGGTCGGTTCCAAGTCTTTGTTATTGTGAATAGTGCTGCAATAAACATACATGTGCATGTGTCTTTATAGTGGAATGATTTATAATCCTTTGGGTATTTACCCAGTTATGGGATTGCTGGGTCAAATGGTTTAAACTTCTAAATAAAGATTTAAAGGGGAGTTACAGAGATAGATCAGAAAGGTCCCCCATGCCCTTTGCCCAGTTCACCAATGATTATATCCTACATAACTAAAGTACAATCTCAAAATTAGGAAACTGACATTTGCACAACATGTGTGTATAACTCTAGGCCATAAGACTTACATTTTTAAAAATATAACTGGACAAATGTATGTTCCGATATCCAGCAGTCAGTCAGAATCCTACAAAGATAGTAGCAGCACTCCATTCAACTTGTGGACTCAGCTCCTACCAAGAGGTCTAGATTGGGTGACTTTTAAGGAGTGACACAACCTTAAGGTCAAGTAGTCAAGTATACAGTAAAGCACAGAGAACTTGACAAGAACCTACACCAGAATTGTGAAACCACCACCACAGACACTTCCCCTACCCTGCTGGGAGCTCAGTCCTCATGCCACACCTGCTCAAATGAGGAAATGCTCTTCAAATATTTTCATATGGTTTTCCTCAGTGTATGGGAACTCTTTAAACTTCAAAGAGGCCAGCCATCTCAGAGAAGAGAGATAGGAGACAGCAGACTGAAATACCATCTCAGGACTTCATTTCTCTCCATCACAGGCATGAATTAAAGAAAAATCCTCTGAATCAGCCCCACAAAATATCAGAAAATGTTAGACCCACAATCGCCCTTAGAGACTTTCTAGTTTGGTTGAATCCTTTTATTTACAGATGAGGAAACTGAAATCCGGGGAGTAGAGAGATCACTAATCACTTAGTCATAAGCTAGCTAGTGGTTGTTCTAGAATTAGAACCTGAGTCTTCTAATCCCCAAGTTAGCACATTTCTTAGTATTGAAACCTGAGGAAATTAAGTATATAACTGAGGAAATTATGACAATGGAAGAGATCAGATCTAACCAACCTCATCTTGCTTCTAACCTTTAAGCTGTCCTTGTTCATTCCTGGGCAGAGGCCGAACTAATCTTGGGAAAATTGATAATAGCCCTTTCCCCTCCCCCAAAAAACCCTTCTTGCCTGGGGATCAGCCTGCCATTATACAACTAACAAATTAGCTACAAGATTAAAAGTTATGGTTTAGGAGTCATGCAGCCTCCAGCTGCAAGTCTGAACCTCTCCAAATTGCTCCTGGAAATAACATCACTATTGTAAAACCTAAGATCAGTGCTTAAGGTATTTTGCAGACCCTGCACTCAGTGCACCAGCTGACACCACCCAGAATGGTAATCTGGCTCATCCAGTTCTGCAATCCCACCTAGAAACAGAAGACAGCAAGGAGTCACTCCGACCCCCTGTGATTCCATCTCCAACCTGACCAATCAGCACTACCCACTTCCCAAGCACCTAGCCACGAAGTTCTCCTTAAAACCTCTGATCCCCTGAATGCTCAGGGAGACTGATTTGAGTAATAATAAAACTCCAGTCTCCTGCAGAGCCAGCTCTGCATAAATTACTCTTTCTCCATTGCAGTTTTCCCATCTTGGTAAATCAGCTCTGTCTAGGCAGTGGGCAAGATTAACCTGTTGGGCAGTTACAGTATCCGTATTATCTATCTTCAAATACATACTCCTGAAATTTTAACATGATTTTTGTTGGATTTCAAGAGCATACATTTGAAGACAGCTAAGAAAGGGAATAACACTATAAGATGCACAATGTCATGTGCAATGAATTTGAGTGGAGCAGAAATTGTTAGGAGACTGGTAAAGAGACTACTGAAATATACCCAAGAATATATATCATGGTGGCTTCAACTCAAGTGATGGCAATACAATTGAAAAGAAGCAAAAGAATTCAAGACATATTTTGGAAGTAGAATCAAAATCAGCTCAACTCTGTCATCTGGATCATCAGTTATGAATTTCTGAATCTTCCGGGAAAGTCTATGACTTTCAGTCTATGACCATGCAATAGACCAAAGGTGAGTAAGAAAATTTACCCTCATTGTCATTGTCATTATTAGGACCCACCAACACTGCTTAGTTCAGACTGTTCCACTTGTCTTGGGAAAAAACACCTACTTCTTTCACACATTTATAGACTTAGCTTCTCCCATGCACTTAGACAGCTTCCTACCTAAAAAATTGGCATACATATTGTGCCCCAGGATTAGGCTCAATTGAGCACTTGGCATTGGAGTATTGCCCGTCTCCGTCTATATCCACTCTGCCCTATCTTTCTGTTAGATCTACTCACAAGTTCAAGCCATCCCAGGTTTAGTTGCACATTATAAGCTTATTACCCTGTGTTTATACTTTAAAAGCTTATTACCCTGTGTTTATACTTTAAGTTCTGGGATATATGTGCAGAACGTGCAGGTTTGTTACATATGTATACACATGCCGTGGTGGTTTGCTGCACCCATCAACTTGTCATCTACATTAGGTATTTCTCCTGATGTTATCCCTCCCCTAGCCCCCAACTCCCCAACAGGTCTCAGTGTGTGATGTTTCCCTCCCTGTGTTACACCAGCAGCAGCCCTGCTACTAGTGTAAATATGGAATTATCTAGGCTGGTTCATGGATCTACCCCTGCTACCCAAGATCCTCCAGTTCCCTGAAGGAACTAGAATCCAACCCTGAAAACCTAACCTGTCAGCCAGGGGAATCTGACCTCTTGTCTAATATCTGTAGCCTTGTCCTGAGACTGACTTTCCACACCTCTCACTTTGTCTCCCATACTCCTCCCAGGCTGGCAACCCAGACACACATTGACACCTAGAACCACTGCTGACCCAAGACCCTTTTTTGCTCTCTGTGTGCTTCTCTTGGATTGGATACTGAACCAGATGAGAGTTAGTTTTGCCACATTCCCCTAGGCTTAGTTTTGGTCCTCCCATAAGGGAAAGTCAGCCTGGTTTGTTTACTTAAAATGATAAAGGAAAAAGAGAATGAGAAACTCTCAAGTACTGCTAATTGAAATGTAAATGCATGCATCCACTCTGAAGAGAAATTTAGCAAAATCTTGAGAAGTTAAAGATGCATGTATCCTGTAATCCTACTCCTAGGTATATGTCCCCAGAGAAATAAATGATATGGTCACAATAAATAAATACAAGATTGTTCATAGCCATTTTATTCTTAATAGCAAAAATTTTAAATAACCCAAATATTCAATAGAAGAATGTATAAACAAACTGTGGTGTAGTTATAAAATAGAATATTACCCAGCATTTAAAAAAAAACTTACGAATATACACAATAATATAAATGGCTCTCAGAAATATTATGTTGAGCAAAAAACATAAGACTCAAAATGTACATACTGTGTGATTCCATTTAAGAACAGGCAAAACTAATCAAAGTAGTGGTTCACTCTGGCAGGATGTGGAGAGTGGGGCTTATGACTGGAATAGGACATAAGGGAACTTTCTGGAGTGATAAAAAATATTCTATATTTGTATCTGGGTGGTGGTCAATTGGTCTTATACATGTGTGAAAAGTCATCAGATTGTACACTTACAATTTGTGTGTTTTACTGTATCTAAATTGTGCCCCAAAGTCATAAAACAAAAGCAAATAACATCAATATGTTATCAATATGTTTTAGATAGACATAAGTAAAAGGAGTGAATAAAATCATTCACTTCCTACTGTTCAGATATAACTACTAATTTTTGTAGTTACATTAGTTTTTTAATTTTATAAATCATATTGCTTTCTAAATCAGCTTTTATATTTAACATCATTATCATTTAATTATTTTATAAGAAGTGATCCTCAAACTTTCTAGCAGCAGAAATCTTTCCTGAAACAAAATTTTATGTGAGCCCCCAGCATACAGATATTGCTCCAGTGAGAACATATTTAGGAAGTCATGCCTTCCTGCTCATCCTCTTCTTTGTCCTCCTCTGGCAGTCTCTGAGCCATCATAATGGTACCAAGTAGTCTGAAAATCACGTCTCAGTTTCATTTTTCATTTTTAATGACTGGATTCCAGTTCATGAGTGACCCACAATTTAACTCTGAGAGTAACAAAAATGTCAACATCTTGAGTATTCACAGCCTCTTCTTTATTTTCCGCTCCGGAAGGAAATCCTGCAGTTGTCTGATCAGAAATGACTCCATTCACCCAGTTCACCCCAAATATCCCTCAAAAGGGATTGTTTTGTCCAATCCAGTAATAAAAAATGTAATAAGAAGTGTTTTAGGTAGTCTTTTTGACATGAAGCCAAAGAGACTTTATGAGGTCTTACACTAGAAAGGGAAAGAATTAGCAGCTAGAAAACAGACACAGGAAATGGAAAGTTGAAGAAGAAGAAGATAATGCTGGGTGCAAGAAAGAATTTGATATAAATTTTTGACAAAAGTAATGGAGAGAATCAGAAGCAGCTGCAAAGAACAGGAAAGATACAGGGAGTTAGAGGAATTTGACATTGTGAAATACAGTTGGATAAGGAAAGCTCCAAAATGTTTCTCCTCTTTTTTATCCACCCAAAATCAATTCTTCTTTATTAATTTATGAAGAAGTATATTTTGTATCATTGCTTGAATCTGATTGCATTTCCATGATTGAAAAATTTTTAATTTTATTCTTAATTAACAAATGATAATTGTATACATGGGGTACAATGTGATGTTTCTACATATGTATACATTGTGGCAGGATTAAATCAAGGTAATTAATAAATCCATCACTCATATATTTACCATTTTTGTGGTGAGAACATTTAAAATCTACTCTTTTAGCAATTTTGAAATACACATGGCATTATTAATTATTATAGTCACTATTCTGTGCTATAGATCACTAAAGCTCATTCCTCCTAACTAAAACTTTGTACCCTTTGATCAACATCTCCCCTTTCCCCATTCACCTCTGTCTCCCAGGCCCTTGGTAACCAGCATTCTACTCCTATGAGTTCAATTTTTTTAGATTCCACATGTGATAATACAGTGTTTACCTTTCTGTACCTGGCTTATTTCACTTAGCATAATGTCCTCCAGCTTCATCCATGTTACCACAAATGACAGAATTTTCTTTTTTAAGGCTGAACAGTACTCCATTGCATATGTACCATAGCTTATTTTCATTATCCACTCATCTGATGATGGACGTGTAGGTTGCTTTCATATCTTGGCTATTGTGAATAATGCTGCAATAACAGGGGAGTGCAGACATCTCTTCAGCATACTGATTTCAGTTCCTTTGGATATATACCCAGAAGAGGACGGCTGGATCACATAGTAATTCTATTTTTAGTTTTTTGAGGAACCTCCATAACATTTTCCATAATGGTGATATTAATTTACATTTCTTCCAACAGCACCCAGGGGTTCCCTTTTCTCCACATCTTTGCCAACACTTATCTTTCATCTTTTTGATAACAGCCACTTTAGCAAGTGTAATGTAATAGCTCATTGTGGTTTTAATTTGCATTTCTCTGATCTGAGCATTTTTTTCATGTATCTGTTGGCTATACAATGCTTTTTCTAAGGTAAGTGTTAACTAGTGCTCACTCAATTCAAGTTTTTATAATGCAGCATTTTTCCTGCTGATTTAAAATGAATTTATAAAATAACTTGTTGTATGTTAATGTTATATACACTTGTGACTCTTTTTAGACTTTTAATTCTATTGCTGTGATCTACCTATCTACTTCTAAACCAGTTCTAAGTAGAACAAATTATTACAGCTTTATAACATTTAAATAACTTATAGGACAAGTCTCCTTTCATCACTTTTTAAAATATTTTTGTTAGATATATTTTATTTTTTTGAATGTTTGTAACTCCATCTAAACTTTAGAATCATGTTGCCAAATTTTCAACATCTGTCATTGGTTACAATTAATTTGGTTACAATTTAATTTGTAGAGGAATTTAGAGAAAATTTACACTTTCATAATTTTGAGTCTTTTCATCCTGAAATACGGTCTCTCCACTTATTCAAGTCTTCTCTTATCCCTGAGAAAGTTTTGTTGCTTTTTTCGTATAGTTCAGTACATTTTCTGCTAATTCCCAGGTTTCTGTATTTTTAATTGCGATTGTGAAAGGGATATTTTTTCCATTATATTCTCTAGCTGGTTTTTGTTTGTTTCTAACAATGCTACTATGCGCGCGCGCACACACACACGTACATGGGTATATGCATATGTACATATGTATGTATATGTGTGTACATACATACATAACTAACTAGATAGCCTACCAAAAATTCATATTAGCCCTAAAACCTCTTCATTTGATTACCTTATATATTTTAAATATTTTCTAGGTTATAATAATTGCATCCCTTCTTTCCAATATTTATACTTATTCTTAGTTTAAGATAATAGCTAGGAACCACCACCATAATAGCGTTAAATATTTTCAGTGATATTTGGCACCTCTAATGGAATGCTCCTAAGGTTTCATCATTAAGCAAGATGTTTATTCTTAGTTTCCTATAAATAGTATGTTTTAAAAAATCTACTTCTGGTCCTACCTTACTGGCAGTTTGAATTAATTAATAGAAAATGTATTTTATTAAATGCCTTTCAGGCATCATGTTTGTTCCTCTTTTAGCTCATTAAACGTTGATAATTACATTAATGAATTTCATGTTTATCCAAAAATCCTGAACTAAACCCTACATTGTACAGTTATGATATATTTAATATTGTATAGAAATCAACTTTTATATTTCTATGGAATATTTATATCTATTTTCATAGGTGAGATTGATACAGTTGCATATGTGTGTTTGTGTGGGCATGCTAGTTTGATCAGATTTGGATATCAGAATTATGCCTGCTTCAAAAAAAACTGAATTGAGAAAATTTCTGTATATTTCTAATATTCAAAATATCTACTTAATAAAAGAGATATCTGCTCCTTGAACATTTTTAGGAATTATCCACAAAAATTATCAGTCTAACATTTTCTGGGTAGAATAGATCTTCAACAATCTTTATAATTTCTTGTATAATTGCTGGTGTATGCAGATCTTCTTTAATTAATTTTAGAAATTTGATTGTCTCTGTGTGTGTGTGTGTGTGTGTGTGTGTGTGTGTGTGTGTCTACAACCTGGAGGTAGTCTCCAAGATTTTCAGTGAAAGTGATACCAAAGCTTGAATTTGGGATGCTTCACACACAAATCTTGCTCTGTCTCTAAACTTCCTTAAGAAGTTAGAAAAAGAAGACCAAACTGAACCCAAAATAAGTAAAGCAAATATTTCAAAATATAGCAAAATATAGCAAAAGTTGATGGGTGCAGCACACCAACATGGCACAAGTATACATATGTAACAAACCTGCACGTTATGCACATGTACCCTAGAACTTAAAGTATAATAATAATAAATTTAAAAAAAAGCAAAAATATTTCAAGCAAAGAAAACTAATCAATATTCCTTATGATCATAGACACAAAAACCCTTAATGAAATATTACGTTGAATACAGCAATATATAAAAAGGTTAATACACCACGACCAAGTGGGGTTTATCCCAGGAGTACAAGATTGTTTAATCCAAATATCAATTAATATATTTCATGTATTAACATAATAAAGGAGGACAATGATATAGTCCTCTTAGTAAGTTCAGAAAAGTTCAGAAATAGTTCAAATATTCCTGATCCAGCAAATGAAGAACACGAAGAGGCCACGTGCATGGTTTATGCCTATCATCCTAGTGTATTAGTCTGCTTTCACGCTGCTATAAACGAATATCTGAGACTGGGTAATTTATAAAGGAAGGAGGTTTAATTGACTCAGTTCTGCATGACTGGAGAGGCCTCAGGAAACTTACAGTCATGGTGGAAGGGGAAGCAGGCACGTCTTACATGGTGGCAGGTGAGAAGAGTGAGCAAGAGAAGAACTATCAACCACCCATAAAACCATCAGATCTCATAAGAACTCACTATCATGAGAACAGCATGAGGGGGAAACACCCTCAAGCTCCAACCACCTCCCACCAGGTCTCTCCCTCAACATCTGGAGATTGCAATTTAAGATGAGATTTGGATGGGGACACAAAACCTAACGATATCACCTAGTACTTTGGGAGGCTAAGGCAGGAAGATCACTTGAGGCCAGGAGTTAGAGACCAGTCTAGGCAACATAGCAATACCCTGTCTCTACAGACAAACAAAAGTTTGCTAGGCATGGTGGTGTGCATGCCTGTAGTCTTAGCTAGTCGGGAAGCTGAGTCAGGTTGACTGCTTGTAAGCATGGGTGACAGAGTGAGATCCTGTCTCTAGGCAGAAAAAAAAAAGGATGAAATTTTTTAACCTGATGAAAACATCTATAAAACACCTATAGTGGCATCATATTTAACACTGAAATATTAAAAGCCTTCCCTCATGACTGAGAGCAACATGGATATCTCACTCTGTCGCCCAGGCTGGAGTGCAGCAGCCGGATCTCGCTCACTGCAAGCTCTGCCTCCCGGGTTTATGTCATTCTCCCGCCTCAGCCTCCCGAGTAGCTGGGACTACAGGCGCCTGCCACCACGCCGGGCTAGTTTTTTGTTTTTTTTTAGTAGAGACGGGGTTTCACCGTGTTAACCAGGATGGTCTCGATCTCCTGACCTCGTGATCTGTCCATCTCGGCCTCCCAAAGTGGTAGGATTACAGGCTTGGATATCCTTTCTTACTACTTCTATTCTATATTGTACTGGAGGTCCTACCTGTTCTAATGAGGCAAGAAAAATAAATATTAGCAAAAACTACAATTACTTTGCACTAAACTAATAAAAGCTATAAAGCTTGGAAAGAAAGTACAACCACCTCTTTCTCACAGACATGATTTTTTTACATAGAAAATCTTCAGGAATCTACAAAGCAACTACTAGAACTAATAAATGAATGTAAAAAGACTGAAGGATACAGGGTCAATATAAAAAGTGTATTTTTATAAATCAGCAGCAAGCAATTGGAAAATGGAATGAATAACACAATTCTATAAGACAACACCAAAACCCACAAAGTACTTAGAGATGAATTATAGGCCCAAATGTGAAATTAAAACTATAAAGCTTCTAGAAGAAAATGCAAGAGGATATCTTCACAAATTTGTGTTAGGCAAAGATTTCTTAGGGCATAAATAATACTAAACAAATGAAAAAAGTGATGAGTTGGAATTACAAACTTTTGCTCATCAAAAGTTACCATAAATGGAAAAGGAAAAGAGAGTGGGAGAAAATATTTGCAACACATATATTAGAGACAAAGGATTTTTGTCCAGAATAAATAAAGACTCCTACAAATCAGTAATAGTAACAACTTAATAGAAAATGAGCAAAATGCTTGAGCATGTAGCTCATCAAGGAAGATGTACAAATAGCAAATACACTATCTGTGAAATTGCTCAATACCATTAGTCTTTGGGAAAATGCCAATTAAAATTATGAGATACCATTTTACACCCACTAGAAAGGCTAAAATTGGAGAAGTTTGTGATGAGGGTATAAAATTGTACCTCACTTTGGAAAGCATTTTTTGCAGTTTCTCTTAAAATTAATCATATACCTATGCTGTGGCCCAGAAATTCTACTTCTAGGTATTTGTCCAAAAGAAATGAAGATGTATACCCACAAAAAGACATGTATAAGAATGTTCACTGCAACTTTATTCATACTAGCCTCAAACTGGAAGAAGTGTCTGTAAGCAGGAAGATAAATTGTGGTATAATTCATAAAAAAGACTACTACTCAGGAAGAAAAAAGTATGAAATACTGATATGTGAAACAACAAGAGCAAATCATGAAAACATTGAGCAAAAGAAGCCAGACACAAAAGAGTACATACTGAACAATTGTATTTATATAAACTTCCAGAACAGGCAAAATTTATGTTGATAGAAGTAAGAACAGTGGTTGCCTATGGGAGTATGTGGTAACTTTGGAGTGGTGGATATTTTTGATTTCTTGATCAGGATAGTGGTTACATGGGTATATACATTTATCAAAACTTGAATTGTATACTCAAGATTGGGCATTTCATAGTATGTATATTTTACCTCTATAAAAAAAAAAACTAACAGCTTTATATATGCCATTATAACAATGACCTAGGTAGGTTAAAAATAAAATTTGGGCAAAAATTGTAGTAAAGAACAAACAGATGGGTAGCAATATTATCAGACATAGTAGATTTCAAGGCAAAAGCATTACATGAAACATTAAATGAAACGGTAATGCATTTTGTATTGATAAAGATATACTTCATAAGAAATGTTTATATCTGAAATATATAAACAAAACTATTATAAATACAGGAGGGATTTGCAATGACCACAGTAACTGCAAGAAATTTCTGACACAACTCTCGGTAATTGACAGAATGAAGATATAAAGAAAATAAGGATATAAAGAAATGAGGATATATAAAAATCAGTGATAAATATTAAACTACAAAGAGACAATATACATTCTTTCCCAGTGTCCACTTTAAACATTTACAAAATGTGATTATATGGTAGTCCAGATAGAAAACTGTAATTTCCAAAAGCAGAAAATATAGAGGCCACAGTTTCTGACAATGTTATGAAAATTTGAAATTGATGATTAATGGTTAACAAACAAGAGCAAAAAAACATAAATTCTTGAATATTTTAACAGACACTCTCCTAAATCACTTTTTGGGGCCAAGAGAAAATGTATAGATTAATGACATGAAAATTACTACTAAAAATGTAAGAGTATGTTCATTGAGGTAGAGAGTAGAATGGTGATTACCAGAGACTGAGGGGTAGGGAGATAAAGAGAAGTTGGTTAAGGGGTGCAAAAATGTAGTTGGATAGGAGGAATAAGTTCTGGTGTTTGATTGCACAATAGGATTACTACAGTTAACAACAACTTGTATATTTCAAAATAAGAAAAGAATTGTAATGTTCCCAACACAAAGAAAAGATAAATGTTTGCAATGATTGATATCCCAATTACCCTGATTTGATCACCACACATGGTATACTGGTATAAAAATATCACAGGTACTCCCAAAATATGTACAACTATTATATATCAATACAAATACAATTCTAAGAAAGCCTATTAAAATACCTTATAAGTATGGCCAAAATAGTATTCAGAGCATATTTGTAGCCTTAAACATATTTTGATATTAAAGATGAGAAATGACAAGAATGAATAAAGAAATTAGGATCAATGTGGTATATATACACCATGGAATACTATGCAGCCATAAAAAGGAATGAGATCATGTCCTTTGCAGAGACATGAACAGCACTGGAAGCCGTTGTCCTCAGCAAACTAAAGCAGGAACAGAAAATGAAACACCGAATGTTCTCAATTATAAGTGGGAGCTGAATGATGAGAACACATGTACACATGGTGGGGAACAACACACACTGCAGCCTATCAGGGGTGGGGTCGGGGGAGGGAGAGCATCAGGAAGAATAGCTAATGGATGCTGGGCTTAATACCTAGGTGATGGGTTGATCTGTGCAGCAAAATACCACAGTACACCTGTGTAACAAACCTGCATATCCGGCACATGTAGCCTGGAACTTAAGAGTTGAAGAAGAAAAAAAAAGAAAAAAATATGACAGTGAATATAACTGAGAATGTAGGATGTGAAAACTAAAAAAATTAAATGCGTAAGTTACAGAATTGGTAAACACACAGAATGGAATATGAGTCTATTTTGTATGTTGAGATAAATCAAATAAGGCAAATCAAAGAAGAAAAACAGACACAAAAATAAGACTGGAAATGGGCATGAAACCACAGATACAAGGGAAATAAGAAATTGCATATGAACATAACACTTATCTTTAATTAATGGATCTGAAAGTCATGACAAATGGATGATTTTCCTTATCAGTTTTGTTGGGGGTTCATCAAGTTCATTATACTTTTCAAAGAACAAACTTTTGGCTTTGTTAATTTTCTCTGTTGTCTCTATTTGGCTGCTTTCTGCCCTTTACTTATTTTGGGTTCAGTTTGGTCTTCTTTTTCTAACTTCTTAAGGAAGTTTAGAGACAGAGCAAGATTTGTATGTGAAGCATCCCAAATTCAAGCTTTGGTATCACTTTCACTGGAAGTCTTGGAGACTACTACCTCCAAGTTGTAGACACACGCGCACGCGCGCGCACACACACACACACACACACACGCTTTGCCTGAGCTCAGGAGCAAATGTTCATCTTTCCCACGTTGACTGTTTCTGCTGCATATTGCAGTACATTGTACAAGACCCAGGGCCAAAGTTCTGATGGACCAGGTTCACTGTTTTGAACATGTCTAGATAAAGTCCACTAATGCATCATCATGGCCCAGACTAAACATGAGTCTGGACTTTCAGGCAAAGATAAGTTCCTAAAGTTTAAATCTCTTTTTCACATTTCTAAAGGCTTTCCTAGGAAACCAGCAGGGAGAGGGTTGTCTCTGCATCACTGTCTACATAAATTTGAGCTCTTTAGATATAAAGGTTACTTATTCTGGACCATGAACCATGGATACCTATAGCTATAATTTTTTAGGTTTTAGCACCCTGATCAACAAGTGCTGCCAACCAATCTGAGCTAATTAAAAATTCTAAAATTTGAGTTGGTGGGAGAAAAGGTGTGTGGGCAGGTTGGGACAGGAGGAAAATAAGGGAAGAAGACTACTACAGTTTCAAACACAACTGATGATTTCAAACACAACTGATGATGTAAGCAAGGGGTTCAAAAATTGGAAAGTAAGAGCTACTCAAAAGGCTGAGGCAGAAGGACTACCTGAGCCCAGTACTTCAAGGACAACCTGGGAAACATAGTGAGAACCCATCTTTAAAAAAAACAAAAACAAAAACAAAAAAAACGAAAAACAAATTGGAGAATTAAAGAATTAGGTCTGTTGCCCTCCTAGTTGGAAGTCTGTAGAAGCCAATGATTTCCAAGGAGATTTTAAACCTAGAAAGTAAGTCAAAGCAGTTAACTTGGGTTTTCTGAATATCTTCTATTTCCCTCAGATTTTCTCCACATCTCCTTTCAGCAGTATGTCTTCTACAGTTTATTAATTTCCATTATGGCCTTAAATCTGTGGAAACTCATCCATTGTGAAGTCATGAAAATTGAAAAAGAATCTAGAGGAATAACATACCATGAGACAGACCTGCCTCCAAACCAGACATCTCTTTCAGTATTTGTGAGGCCTCCCTCCAGTTTCTTTACTACTCAGAGCTTCACCAGGACAATCAAACAAACATAGAGGTTGCGGGAGTTCTAATGCAGCAATGAAGGTGAAGGTGAAGCCTGCTTGCTAAGAACAATCTGCTCTCATAAGACATTTAAAGAAAGGTAATATTTTTGGATATTTTTCTGTAACTGAATATTAAGGTATCAAATATACAATGCATCTTGTCTTTTATCCTTTCAAAACGATTTACTGAATGTCCACTATGTACCAGGCATTGTGCGAGGAATAAAAAGATTAAATGGTAAGCAAAGAAACAGAGAAAAGAAAGCTTAAAGACAGTTGTGAATGGAAAAGGTGGGAATGGAGGAGAAAACCTGAATTGTTAGTGAGTTCCTTTATTACCAAAGACTGCATGTTCTTGGACCCTTGAATCAGGGAAAAAAAAAAAAAAAAAAGTAGTTATGTTGGATCTCTGCTGACATGAATGGCAGGGAGTGGGGTGTGTGTGTGTGTGCACGCGTGTGTGCGCGCGTTTGTGTTTGTGTGTGTGTGTGGCAGGTTTTGGAGAAGATGAGGGAGCATAAGGAGAATACCTCAATTTCTGCCCAATAGAAGTGGGAGGATGGAATCACTGATGTTCCAGAAGCTAAGAAAGGAAAAATGTAAATTATTTTCTTTACGCATGTGGTTTGCACAACATCCTCCAACATAAGACTCCCACTTAGGTCCTAAAGTTGGAAAAATCTGGGGAGTATAAAGAAGGGGAACAGAGCAACAAGACTTGACACAGTATGCCAGATGTCAGCACTACAGACTGACTTCCAAAGGGGGAGCTTTTTCAGATATTCTCCTGGTGCATCAGTCATGTGCCTTATGAATCTGAAATTAATGACATTTGCGTAAATTACAGAGATATATTTCTCACATAGCTCCCTGTGTGCAGCAGGGTAGCAAGGAAAGAGTTCTTTAAGTGGGGATAATCTGAAGAGCCCTTAAGAACTCCCTACTCCAAATAGTATTTCCCATGTTGACTGAAATTCTTCATTTTGTTTCACTGCTTCAGAACCGATCAATCTGTAATCATCTCACTGTAACTGCAGAAGCATAGCATAGTATAGTAATTAGTGTGAATTCTGAAATCAGATTGCCTTGTTCACCCTGGACTTTACCACAAATTGCTCATGTGACTCTGGGGCATGTGTCTTCATAATTACTAAGAATTACATTGACTGAACATGTAATCATGTAGCAAGGATGGGGTCAAGCACTTTACATGCATTTAACATGTTATCATCAGTCCTCTCAACTCCCTTTGAGGTAGGTATCATTATTATCCTTATCATTTTACAGAGGAGGGAATTGAGGCATATATCTAACTTTCAGATCCAAAACTGGGAATTGGGGAAAGTGAAATTCAAATCTAAGCGGACTTAACTACTACACCACAGTCCCCTCATTTAAACCTTCTAAGCCACAGTACCTACCTCATAGGATTGTTTAATTATGTTTAAGATAATGCTTATGGATTTGATGGAGTGAAAAAAGTCTGCAACACGATTACTGTTATTTCAGATAAATGAATTCTTTTAAATATTGGAGGAGAACCCAGAAAATCCAATTCAACTTTATTAGGTGCTAAGGTGATACAGTAATAAGACTTGATTCCTGCCCTCAAGAAGCTCACAGAATTCAAGGCTTGATTACATTGCTCCACTACACAAAATCCTAACAGTTCTACATTGCTTTCAGAAAGCTCACATCTCTAGGTTGGCACAAATGGCCCAACACAATTGCAAGTTTTCTTACTCTCTGGCTTCATCTCCTGCCACTTCCTTGTTCACAGTCCAGCTTGAGACTTACCATTCTTCAGACATGCCATATATTTCACATTTCCATGTCCTATGTGCTGTTCCATCAATCTGAAAAACTCCCTTCCCTACCTCCATTTCTCCACCTTCAGTATTCAACTCAACTCTTTCCGGAATTCCTCACTTCCTTCTAGATTATTCCTCACCTCCTTCTAGATTAGCTGTTCCTTCTCTGTATTCCCAAATAATCCTCTGCACATATGTTGCCCTTATTACATTACACTGAAACTGCTTATCTGCCTCCTCCATTACTCTCTTGAGTTGCTCAATGGCAGACTTAGTGGTCTCATCCTAGCTCCCAGAACAATGTATGTACAGTAGACACTCAATGAATATATAGAACAGATGAACAAACTGTAATTAGTGCTCTAATAGAGTACACAATTTTGTTTTTTCTTTTTTTGTAGAGGCAGGGTCTTGCTGTTGACTAGGCTGGAGTACAGTGGTGCAATCACAGCTCACTGCAGCCTCAAACTCCTGGGCTCAAGCAATCCTCCCACCTCAGCCTCCTGAGTAGCTGGGACTACAGGCACACCACCACATCTGGCTAATTTACTAACTTTTCTTTTTGTAGAGACAGGGTCTCGCTTTGTTGCCCAGGCTGATTGTAAACTCCTAGCCTCAAGTTATCCTCCTGCCTCGGCCTCTCAAAGTGCTGGGATTACAGGCATGGGCCAACATGCCAGGCAAGTATAATTTAATGGAATAATGAGAAGAGAAAAAAATTGAATGTCTATGATGACTTGACAAAGGTAGTATCTGAATTGGTTTTTTATAGGAAGATCGTTGTTTTCTAGGGAAACAGAACCAATAGAAGAGAGATCGAGATAGACAGAGATACAGATTGATGAGGAGGAACTGTCTTACATGGCTATGAAGGTTAAGGAGTCCCATAATCTGCCGTCTGCAAGCTGAAGACCCAGGAAAGGTGGTGGTGGTGTAATTTGTCTGAGTCCAAAGGCATAAGAACCAGAACTGATAGCATAAGTTCTAGTTCAACTTCAAAAACCTCAGAACTGAAAGGCATAAGGCATATGTCCCAATCCAAGGGCAGGAGAAGACCCATGGGCAGGAGAAGACTTAAGCATTCAGGCAGAAAGGCGGAATTCTTCTTTTCTGCATCTTTTTGTTCTATTCAGGCCCTCAACCGATTGGCTAATGCCTATCCACATTGGGGACAGCAATGTGTTTTACTCCGTCTACCGGTTCAAACCTCTTCTGGAAACACCCTCACAGACACACACAGGAATAATGTTTAACCAGGTATCTGAGCATCCTGTGGCCCAGGCAAGTTGACACATAAAATTTACCATGACAGTCCAGGCATGGTGGCTCATGCCTGTAATCCCAGCACTTTGGGAGGCCAATGTGGGCCGATCACAAGGTCAGGAGTTCGAGACCAACCTGGCCAATATGGTGAAACCCCATCTCTAATAAAATTACAAAAATTAGCCAGCCGTGGTGGCAGGTGCGTGTAATCCCAGCTACCTGGAAGGCTGAGGCAGGATAATTGCTTGAACTCGGGAGGCAGAGGTTGCAGTGAGCTGAGATCATGCCACTGCACTCCAGCCTCGGCAACAGAGCAAAACTCTATCTCAAAAAAAAAAATTACCATCACAGAATTTGAATCAATGGATACATGCAGAGGACCTCCAACAAAAAAGGACCTCCAAATAAAAAAGCCCCGGGAAAAAACTCCTGAGGTATAAGCAGACCCCTGTGACTAGAGCACAGGGAAGAAACATGAATGATAAGGACATAGTAGCAATAAAATGGAAGTACAGAGAATCTATTCTCAGGCAATTTCCAATTAAAAATCTTACTGCTGCAAATAATTTGTTCAGCTCCCAATTCTTTTATTTGTATTTCTTCTCATTTATTCATAAATGACCCTTGATAACCTACAGCAAAATTACAACTATGTGTGTACAAGGAGGGATCATAGCAAAAGGATAGAAATGAAGAAAGGAAAATAGTAGAGAAAGAAAAATAGGAAGAAACTATTCTAAATTATAATACCAAGCAGATAGGAGTGTATTCACCTGTATAAGAGCAGAGACCATGTCATCAGCCGGTTGATTATTCTTTTTTTTTTTAACTTTTTCATTTCTGACTACATATATAACAGACCCATGCTAACTTAGGATGCAAAGACAGATTCCTGGAGGCAACCAATATCATTTTAGAAAGGAAACCTTTGGCCCATGGGATTTCGAACTGCACCTAATAAGCCAATGGCATTGCTAACAAGTCAGTGATATTTGGGGTATAGTATTGAATACAGGCTACGTAACACAAGGGCAAAAAGTGCACAACAACTTCACTCATTTGGCCAGGCACGGTGGCTCACACCTGTAATCCCAGCACTTAGGTAGGCAGAAGCATGAGGATAGCTTGAGCCCAGGTTTCATGGCAGGGCCAAAAAGGACTCCTAAGAAAAGAAAGTTTTTATTGTGTTTCTTCATTTTATAATTGTTTTAATTGTAAAGGTAATACATGTTTACTACAAAAAATCCAAAAATACAGATAAGCAAAAAAACAAAACAAAAAACCCACAAACCATACATTTCTGTATATCCCATTTATTTATTTATAAAAGTGAGAACATATTGTACCTAATTTTCAGTAAGCTGGTTTTTAGGCAACAATATATGATAGCCATCTTTCCATGTTATTTATTATACTTCTACAACTGACTTTTATATTTAAATAGACGCACATCAAAAGGTATTAAAGAGTACACAGTAAAAGCTTGACTCTCTCATCCCATGCCCCATGACCTTATAATTTTAACCAGAAGCAGCCACTGTTACATTTTTTGTGATCCTTCCACAGTTTATTGTGATCCCTCCACAAATATTCTATGAATATATGAGCATACATGTATATATTTCTCTTTTTAAGTAAATGGTAGCTGTGAACACAGTTTTATACCTTGCATTTCTCTCCCCAGTCAGTACATATATCACTGCCTCTCAGTGGCAGCAGTGTTTCAATGTATGGATATACAATAATTTACTCAGTCTCCTTTGATGGACATTCAGAATGTTTCCAACTCAGTCCCCTTTGATGGACATTCAGAATGCTTCCAATCTTTTACTATTACAATATTGCTAGGTATACCCTCCAAATGTAAACATGCATATGTTTGTGGATATATCTGTAGGAAAAATTGCTAGAAGTGGAATTTTGAGGTCAAAGAACATGTATGTCTTAAAATTTGACAGATATCACACAGTGCCCTCCATTAAGGCGTTCCTAATTTCTACTCCTTCCAACTACAAATGAGACTATTTCCACACCTGTGGCTCCCCAGCCAGATAATGTTTTCCGTTTCCCTCTCCTGGAACACACACCTTGCAGACAGGTGAGGTAACGTGCCTAGTTCTGGCCAATGGAATGTGGGAATGTGAACAGAACTGATGTATGTCGTATCCAGGCCAAGGTAACTGAGAAGAAAGTATGCATTCTCCACCCTATCTCTGCAATTCTGTCAACTGGAAACAGAAGAATTCAAGACCCTAGGGAATGGTGGATCCCTATGATGGAAGGAGCCTAAGTCCCTGAGTTACCACACAGAAAAAAACAACTGTCTGCCAACCAGAAACATCCGCAGTGGACTATTACATGAGGGAAGAATAAATTTCTATTTTACTAAGACACTGAAATGTTGATGTCTGTTGTAACATCTTGCTTTACCCTAATACACCAAGATACCCTTTTTTATATAAACATCAGATCTACAGTTCTGAAGATACTCTTAGGGAATATTGCTCAAGTATTTCAAAATTAACTTTCAATGTTAACTATGATATTGGTGTGCCATTAAGAAAATAGTCTTCATTTCCTGGATTAATAAGAGTTGTTTTTTGTTTCTTTGGTTTTTATCAAGAATGAGTAGTGATTTATCAAATACCTTTGCAATACCTGTGAAAATGATTCTAAATTTTTTTCCTTAGATCTATTAGAGTGATATCTTACATTAATATTTCCTAATGTTGAAATAGTCTCATATTTCTAAAATAAACCATGTTTACTTATATATTTTATTTTGTATATGCTGTTGAATGCAAGGGAATAACTGGAAGAAAATAATAGATTAGGTAATTCTTTAAACATGATTTATAAATTTTAAATTTCAATTGAGGAAGTAAAAAGTATAGGAGACCCTCCAAAGAACAAATCTGTTATCTGGAAAAGCAGGTGAATGTGTATGACATTACTTGGAGTGAAAAAAAAAAAATGAAATGAAATGGAATTCTTGAATAAAAAGATAAGAGAACTAAGCAGCAGGTCCAGGAGGTCTAATTGGAAATAAAAGGCAAGTTCAGAGAGAGAACAAGGACCATAACGGAAAAAGTAATAATCAAAAGATAATACAAGAAAACTTCCCTCAGGAGGAGACTAGAATTATGAAATCAAAAGGGCTCATTCAGTGCCAGACAGGATAAATGGAAAAGGGCATATGCCTGTATATATCCTAGTCAAATTTCTAATTTCTGAGCTTCAAACCAAAACAGAAAAGCTTTTAGAAGGAAAGAACAGGTTACTTATGAACAAATGAGCATGAGGCTGTCATTGGACATGGTTAAGAACACAGGCGCTGAAGTAAGGCTACCTGGGTTCAAATTTTGGTGTGAACTTGGGTTGGTTTGCTTAACTTCTTTATGCTTCTGTAAAATAGGGACAATATTACTACTTAGCTTTTCAGGTTGGCTGGAAGCAACATCTGATATAATACATGGAAGAGCCTAGCACATACAGTCAGTATACTTCTATCTGTTAACATCAAAAGCTGTATCAGTGAGTCAAAATTTTACACACTTTTGAGAAGACAAAAGCCTGAACACTCCTCAGAACATAGCGTACAGCACTAATAGTCTGAAGAACTGCACAACGGCCCCACCCTAACATCTCTAATGGTAGCTGAGCCCCATGCTAGTGAGAAGTGAACTGGTGGGCAGAAGGAATCTCATTGACTTATTTCAATTAATGTGAGCAGGGCAAGAACAATAGTTTTTTGGCCTGGAGCTGAAGATTATTGGAGATGAAAAAAGTTGTAGGCTCTGTCAGGGTAAAAGGACACACAGTGAAGTTTCTTAAAGTCAGCAGGGACAATTCTACAATTAATAGACCTTATTACCATCAGGGACGCTCCATAAAGTAAATTGTAATGAGACTTGTGGCTGCGAGATTTGGGTATCATAAGAAGTCCTTTCATTAATACAGCTAATGTTGTCTGAGCACATCTACCACATGTGAGGAACTACATTGGGGATATAGCTGTATATAAGACACGCCAAGTCCCTCCCTCAAAGAGTTTACATACATAGATCACCTTAATTAATATGATTCAAGTTAGAATGCCCATATGACATAAGAAATGAATCATACTAAAACCATTAACAAAATCTCTCTCTCTCTCTCTCTCTCTCTCTCTCATACACACCCACCGCCCTTTTATCTCAATTACACAAGAAGTGAAAAAGTCAACTTGTAATATTGTTAATAATGAAAAGTCAGTTGCTACTTAATTTAGTCCCGTTTTCTATAGTTTGCAAATGTAAAAGCTAGCACAACAATTTGGTGGAACTCTTGAGTAATCACTTCAATTTTTCTTTCTGCCAAAGTAGTCAGTGACTGCCTTTTGGAGAAAATATCATATTTTTCACTTTTTTTTTTTTTTTTTTTTTTGAGACAGAGTCTCGCTCTGTCGCCCAGGCTGGAGTGCAGTGGCCGGATCTCAGCTCACTGCAAGCTCCGCCTCCCGGGTTCACACCATTCTCCTGCCTCAGCCTCCCGAGTAGCTGGGAGTAGCTGGGACTACAGGCGCCCGCCACCTCGCCCGGCTAATTTTTCGTATTTTTTTTTAGTAGAGACGGGGTTTCACCGTGTTAGCCAGGATGGTCTCGATCTCCTGACCTTGTGATCCGCCCGCCTCGGCCTCCCAGAGTGCTGGGATTACAGGCTTGAGCCACCGCACCCGGCCACATATTTTTCACTTTATACTGATTTACTCCTCCAGTTTGTGTTCGAGATATTTGACCTCTGAAAGTTTAATAAGCACTTACTAAACAGCACCAACCAGAAATATTTTTAAAATTTCTTTCTACCTACTAGCCCAAAATTCCCCAGCCCACTTGCCCATCTTCAAACAGAAGAGTATCTCTTCGATCCAAAAGGAAGATAAAGCATTAAATGGCATATAACGAATTTAGTGGGTTGAATGGTGGCTCCTGAAAAGACACGTCCATGTCCCAATCCCCAGAACCTGTGAGTATTACTTTATTTGAAGAAAAGATCTTTGCAGATGTAATTAAGGATTTTCAGGTGAGATCATCTTGGATTATCCAGGTGTACCCTAAATCCAGTGACAAGCAGATTCTCTTAAAGTCAGTCCTTAGAAGAAAAAGGCAGAGAGAGAGATTTGAGACACACAGAAGAGAAGACGCAGAATATAAAAGAAGGCTATAACGACCACAGAGGCAGAGACTGGAGTGAGGCAGCCACAAGTCAAGGAATGCCCATACACAACAGAAGCTGGAAGAGGCAAGGAACAGATTTCTCTCCCAAAGAGCCTCCAGAGGGAATGTGGCTCAGCCAACATCTTGATTTTGGACTTCTGGCCTCCAAAAGAGTTAGAGAATAAATTTCTATTGCTTTAAGCCACCTAGTTTGTAGTAATTTGTTACAGCAACCATAAAAAAGCAATGCAGTAAGCAAAAACATTTTGGTAGGGAGCCCTGGGTTCAAGTACCACTCCTGTCATTTAGTCCCTATTTGCTTCAGTAAGTCTGTTAGCCTCTCAGAACCTCCAAACCTGTACTATTACCCTGAGTTCTTATAAGAATCAAAGGAGATCTTGTATATGAAAACATTCAGAGTATTATAAAGTCCCATACAAATATGAATTATTATTCTTACACTTTACCTGGAATTTCAAATCAGTTTTGAACCTGGGCTCTTTATTCAAGTCCTTTGTTACAGCCCTTCACACAAATTAATACCTGCCTAATTTCAGCAGTGCCAACATTATATCAGTTATTATTATTTTAGAGATGGGGTCTTGCTCTGTCCCCCAGGCTAGAGTACAGTGGGCAATCATAGCTCACTGCAGCCTCGAACTCCTGGGCTCCAGCAATCCTCCTGGCTCAGCCTTCTAAGTAGCTGAGAATACAGGCACTCACCACCACATTGGGCTTGCTATTTATGTATTTATTTATTTATGAGTGAATGAGATGGGGTCTCACTATGTTGCCCAGACTGGTCTGGAACTCCTGGCCTCAAATAATCTTCCCGCCTCAGACTCCCAAGTCTCTGGGATTACAGGTGTGAGTCACCACAGGCCCCATATCAATTCTTAACATCAACTTTTATTTCTAGAATTAAGCTGTCACTAATGTACACAGTATCTCTTTAGCACTAGGATTTAATGAAGTCTCATTACCACTAACCTTGTCATCTATTTTACTTCCCTCCAGATATCATCTATTATCACATCAATTTAGTAGAGAGATTATCTAATTGGTTTATTGGCCCCATTTACATTAACAAATCAGTTTTAACCAATTTACTTTCAATAATATCTGTGAACTCCTTAACATAATCATAATTATTTCTCTAACTAACCTTAATTATTCCACACTGAATTTTTCTCAGCTAAGAATGAACCATTAATAACTCTCTTTCCTATTTCTGGTTTTCCCCAACAGGTAGATTCTGATCTATGCCAGACCTAGTTCTTCTTCCCTGAAATAAAGTATATTTATGAAATACAATAATAAATTAAGGCTATTAGCTCCACAAGTTATGCACAAAAGTTAATTTTGTAACTCTATAATCTCACTTCATTCACACAGAAGTTTATATTTTCTATAGAATTTTTCCATTACCATTTCATAAGAAAGGTCACCAAACATACTCCAAGTTATGGAATAGCTGGTCAACTGCAAGCTTCAATTTTTTTCCTTCAGGGCAAGGAAGTTTGACATTAAAAATAAAGAAATGACATGTTGATAATGCAGTCTGATATGAGAATTTATTTTCTTATGCCTTTTAACCACTCTTTTCTATATTGAATTTGAATGGCATTCAAATCTTACATCTAACAGAGTATCATAAAAATATTATTTTCTGAAATTCTGCCTCTTCACAAATCTTTAAACAAACGTAAAAGAATCTTTCCCAAACAGAAGTTGAAACAGTAAAAACTTCAGTGGACTCTGAGATTTGCAAATGTAACAATCACTTACAATCATTATCATTAACGATTTAGCCTTAAGATGAAACGTCCTTCAAGAATGCATTAGGTGCACCAGGTGCAGTGGCTAATGCCTGTAATCCCAACACTTTGAGAGTCCAAAGTAGGAGGATCCCTTGAGCCCAGGAGTTCAAGACCAGCCTGGGCAATACGGGGAGACCTCATCTCTACAAAAAGTGAATAAAATTAGCCTGGTGTGGTGGTGCACACCTGTAGTCCCAGCTACTTGGGAGGCTGAAGTGGGAGGATTGCTTGGGCCCAGGAGGTAAAGGCTGCAGTGAACCGAAACTGCACCACGTCACTCCAACCTGGGCAATAGAGTGAGGCCTTGTCTCAAAAAAAAAAAGCATTAGGTGCTCCTCCTGAGTCACTAAAGTATGGGTGATGTTATTTTAATATATTTAACTTCACTGCCTTTCCATAGGTAGCAATTAAATCATTCTCAAGATGCAAGTTAAACATTTCGTTCTCAGGATCACCAGTAAAAATTTCAAATCAAAACTGAGGAAATCCACAGCCATTATTTTGTATAAACATAGATTAATACTACTCTATGGCATAACCCACAACTTTAAAGATTTATCCCCCTGTGAATGGGATTATAAAGGTACCTACTATATCATCTCACACCAATAAGAAGTTTAGCAACAAATGTCTCCTAATTTTCATGATCTCCGCGTGGCCTATATAAAAGTAAGCTGTGAACCTCTTCCAAGTAGCCTCTACATTTTCAATCAATTTCACATGAGACTGACAAGATATGAATTATCCTGAGAAATGTGTTAAGTTTCCTGACAAGTAAAGCCTGAACTAAGATCTTCCTTAAGTAGTCTAACTCTACAACCTCAGAATTCTTAAGAAACTTAAAAAACATCCTAAGAAGTCATCCATTCCCCTCATCCATCTTAGCAACCAAGTGCAGAATCTGGCCCCTCGCCACTAGAGGGGGTGTTTCTTCTATTGGTTTCTCTTTCCCCCTAATTCGGCTGACCAGAATTTCTGGTTGAACTAGAAATAAGCCTCAAGATCAACATCCTGACCTTTATTTTTAATATCATGTGGCCTTTTCCTTTTTTTCGGGCCTTAGTTAACACTAAAATATAAATTTCAATCCCTAATTACTTGTATTATTATGCCCCATATCATACTCCATTGCCTTTCTACAAAGAGATGAACAAGTTACACAATTTAGAGACTTTGACATTAGTTCACTGAAAATGATCAGAAAATCCAACCAAGTTTGAGTTTTTTTTTTTAAATTTTTTTCATTTGCCAGGTTCATTATTTCATTTGAATCACTATAATACTATTTTAAAAATTAGACAGACATTAGTAACAAACTTAAAGGAAAAAAATATACTTAAGAGACTTGCCCAAAATTTCAGGTAGCAAATGGTTAAGCCATAATGAAGACTCAAATGCTCTGACTCCTAGACCATTTCCAGTTGTATTATTCTATGCCATGAGTGAAAGGTACTAGATGAGAAGACCAAGGGCTGAACTACTCTTCCTTTTTACCCTACCAGTCTAGAGCAAATAGACGTATGATTACTCATGTAACTCACTATTGCTCCTGGCAAACAATAAATACTACATCTGCTTAGAATAGTCTCCACTGGCCACAAAGTAAAGTCACAAGGTGAGGAAGGAGTGGATGACGGAGATAAAGGGAAAGAGTTGCTGCAGAGAGAAGGAAGAGAAGAAAATAAATCTATCAAACAATCTTGAGGTTAGGCATGAGACACAAAATATACAAAAGTGAGGACCAAGATCTAAGCAAGAAATCAGAATCAGAAAAAAGAAGGAATGAAGAACAAATGGTAGCAGTCACACCATCAGATATTCGAACAACCCAAAAGACTCTGGAAGAGATAATGAGTGCTGTTTGATTCCTTGCTGCTTCCTGTGAAGATCCCTGGTCTAAGGCAGAGCCCCTTAGAAAAGATGGAGACAAGACCTGGCCAGTTAGAATCTGCATGGACTTTATGAAGGCGGAAGACATGGGGAGGGAAGAGCCCCAACAAAAAGAAACCTATCCAAATAATATCAAATCCACCTGACGTGAATCTGCTTGGGACAAAGTGGGTATAACATCAGGATGTTTCTGGCTGCAAATGACAAATTCGCAGATCATGCCTACTTACACAATGAGGAACTGTATTATCTCACAGAACTGGAAGTTCAGAGGTAAGGCAGACCAAGTACAATACAATCAGCAATTCAGGAAGGTCATCAAGGGCTCAGGTTTCTTCTATCTCTGTTCTGTCATCATCTAGATCAGCTACACCCCTCAAAGCTAGTTTCCCTCATGGTCCCAAGGTGGATAGAGCAGTTCTAGCCACCATACTCAAACATAAAATTATAGGGAGACAAGGCATCATCTCTTTCATTTCTCTCTGCTTAGGATCAATAAATCCTTTCCCGAAGCACTCAAGTCCTCTGCAGACTTTTCCTTCATATTTCATTGGCCAGAATAGGTTACAGGCCATTCCTAACTCTTCATTGGCAAGGGAAGTGGGATTAACCATGACCGCTGAGACTAATCACCTGTGGTGGAATGAATACTGAGGAGTCAATCACCATGACCACACCATGGGCAATTTATAATGATGAGTATTATTATGACATTGTTTTCACTCCATAATAAATCCATAATGTGATTATGCTGCTTCCATGATCTTAACTACGAGGCATGTGCTTTGCCTGAGATCCAGATAATTACTCTTTGCTCACATCCCATATTTTTCAACATGAACTTATTTATCAGATAGAAAACATTTTATTAAAACTTTCTCAGTCAGGCCAAGCATGGTGGCTCACACCTATAAATACCCAGCACTTTGGGAGGCCGAGGTGGGAGGATCCCTTGAGCCCAAGAGTTCAAGACCAGCCTGGACAACATAGGGAAACCCCTATCTCTACAAAAAAAAAAAAAAGCCAGGTGTGGTGGCATGGTGTATACCTATAGTCCCAGCTACCTGAAGCAGGGAGGATCGCTTGAGCCGGGAGGTCAAGGATGCAATGGGCCATGGTCTAGACACTGCACTCCAGCCTGAACAACAGATGGAGACCTTGTCTCAAAGAAAAACGAACAAACAAAAACTTTCTTGGTCAATCCACTGTAAGACAAAATAACTTTAATGTAACATTTTAGAAGCAAGAGTAGTAATGTTTGTCTCCCACAGCAGCTACAGTGGATACAGCCACCTAGAACCCAACCTTGAGAAAGACTTAAAGCTGAGTCTCAATCTAGTGAGAAATGGTGCCATGACTGATTAGTGAGTCTACCATGACTCAGGTTCAGGCACAACAACATATAGCACATATTTGCCAACCCTGTTTCAGAGAAAATCTCTTAAGTAATTTCCCTCCACTGATAATGGAGTTCTCTGCTGCAATGCCTCTTTATTCTTATTTTAATGGAGACCCAATATAATCCCTCCCATCTCTTCACTCTCCCTATCTAATTTGCATACATATACATATAACATATATCAAGCATGAACTCCAAAAAAATTTTTATATATAACCAGAGACTTCCACAGGAATTCTGGAACCAGGCCTCTTTAGTAACCATAGAAAGGCTTGGCAGAATGGTTTCATTTACAAAGTGTCTCACTTAAAGCAGGCAGGGGGGCCTTGAGAGCCCAGGCTGGATGCAGGCCTAGGCAGGATTGAGGGACAGAAGGGAAAAGAGAAAGGCAATCTATTCCCAACTAAAGGTAGCCTGGCCCACAGTTGCAAAAAGGAACCAAAATCTGATTCTGAACAAAAGTGACTAACTGGAGAATGCTTAAATACATTATGGCAAATTGCAAACTGTAGGTAGAGTTTATGTGTATAAAACGCACTTAGAAGGATAGGGAAGGACAACAGCGGTTATTCCTGGGTGAATTAATTTACAGCTATTTTCTTTTTTCCTTCTATTCTTTATCTACATTTTTCTGAATGTCCTGTACTGCACATGCACTGCCTTTTTTATGAGAGGAAAAGAAAAATAATACAGGAAACATGGTTTTATCTTATCGCTGAGTGTTTGTTCCAATTAACCTCTTATTGCCTTTTAGTTAAGATTACTCTTGTCCAACTATTCTCCTATTACTAGGTAGCTAGGTGGCTTTAACTTTTTGAAATCACAAGCAATAAAATGCTGCCATAGCTGAAAGCTAACTTGAACTGTAAAAGAAAAATACTGGAAAAGTCCCTAGAAAATGGACCAAAAGTATCTAATCATTTTACACTGAAATTACCACTTCTCAAAAACTATTAACAGGATATTCATTTTGACCAACTAATTGTTTTGACCAAATCATTGTTTCAATTAATAGCTGATTACAACAAATCAGTTAACCAGCTTGCTTTCAACTAAATTGTACTTGACCAAATTGCTTTTGGCCAAAATAACTTTTAAGTAAAATTGGTACTGGACAAAGAGGGTACTACCAGCATCACGGGGTAAGTCGGAAGGCAGAGATAAGAAACAGGATCAAAAGGTAAGGCTCAATAATAAAGAACAGGCAAGATGGCCTGAACAAGTTTAGAAAGGAAAGATAGCCTAGGGCAATGGTTCAAAGTGGAAGGAAGTCTTTTATCAGGTAGCTATAAAACTAGCCCACATAGCTTAGAGAATGATAGTAAGGAAAGGTATCAAGTAAATTCAGTTTCATCTGCCTGCTTGGACACTCTCACCTAGTAGAACAAAGCTAGGGTTTTCCCTAGGTTCCACAGATGAAACAACATCTGCTTGGGGCTCAAACTGAGGAAGAATGTTTCCAAAATCATTTATCCACAGCCTCATTTTCCAAGTAAAGGAGGTTCTGCAGTTGGTCATTGCATCATGGAGAATCCAACACCACCTTGTTGGCATTTTATGGTTCCCATTTCAAATTACAGAAGGTACTATTCCATGCTGTCAGACAAAGCAGAGGTAACAGATGAGAGTAATTTGCATGGAGGGAAGCAACCCAAATTGGACTGCCTCTAGAGTAAAGGACCCAGGTAGTACACTTTTAGCTTCCGGAATAACTGATCACCATGACTAGAGAGAGCCCGAAGACATCTCCAGTTTGAACAGTCTTCTAAGGAACCTGATCACAGTTAGAATTTCTTTTTAACCAGTCATTGCTCAATGAAAAATCCTGGAGAGCCTTCTGAGTACCCCGTATTGATTCCAACATTAACTGGCTGCCAGGCTGCATGTGGTGTTTCTGATGAAAGCGGGGAGGCAGCAGGGAGAAAGACATCTCTGCCACTGAAGAAGGTGTTCTACAGGAAGGAAAGCAGAGAATTGTATTCATATTCAGTCACAGCAGAGTAGGTGTGAAAAAAAAAGGAGATGAATCAGTCTTGTTTTGAGTAAGAAGCAAAACAGCGTAGAGGTAGACTATTCACAAATGGTGTTGAGACAACTGCATAGCCATTTGGAAAAAAATAAAGTTGGACCTACCTCTCGTACCATACACCAGGAAAAATGGATCAAAAATTTAAATGTAAAACAGAAACCATGAAAGTAGTAAAAGCCAACATGAGGGAATTCTTTCATAACCTTGGAGTAGTACAGGTTTTTCTAACTATGACTAAATCCAGAAGTCATAAAAGACTGACAAATTCAAGTACATTTTAAAAAAAATCTACATAGCAAAAACATCATAAGCAAAGTTGAAAGACAAATGACAAACTACAGGGAAATATGCTGCAACTCATATAACAAAGGGCAAATCTCCATATTATAAACAGCAACTACACAGTGATTTTTAAACCACCCCCGCCTCCCAAAATAGGCAAAGGATATAAGAGACACTTCACCAAAAGGAAATATAAATGGCTGTTAAGCATATGAAAAGATGTTCAAACTTACTCATGAGAGAAAGAAATTAAAGTTACACTAAGATAACATTTTCACCGACCAGACTGGAAAAAACCTAAGGTTAAATAATACACTGTTGGCAAGAATATGGGTAATCAGGCACTTGCCTATATTTCTAGTGGAGTGTTAACTGTACAATCTCTATGGAGAGCAATTTGGTAGTACCTATCAAACAACTATGATATATACCCTTTGGCACAGTAATTCAATTTCTAGGAATTTACCCTACAAATATATTTGCACAAGTATAAAATAATCTATATAACAAAAGTATTTATTATAGCATTATTTGTAATTTGTATCCCTCAATTTCTAGGAATTTATCCTACAAATATATTTGCACAAGTACAAAGTAATCTATATAACAAAAGTATTTATTGTAGCATTACTTGAAACAGCAAAAGATTGAAAACTTCCCAAATGTCCATCAATATGGGGCTGGCTAAATAATGATATATTCACACAATGACATGAAGAGATCTCCAAGGTACATTATACATGAAATATATCTCAGATATATCCCAGATATTTTTCCACTGTATGGAAAGAACTCCAAGATACACTGTTAAGTGAAAAAGGCAGAACAATACGTGTAAGCTTCCATGTGTATAAAAAAGGAAAGGGAAACAGAATTTATATTTGTACTGTCTTGGAAATGCATTAAAACACTCTGGAAGGATCTTGGCACTCTGGCAGGCTGAGGCAGGCAGATTGCTTGAAGTCAGGAGTTTCAGACCACCCTGGCCAACATGGTAAGACCCCGTCTCCACTAAAAAGACAAAAATTAGCCGAGTCTGGTGGCGTGCGCCTGTAGTCCCAGCTCCCAGCTACTCAGGAGGCTGAGGTAGGAGAATCTCTGGAACTCAGGAGGCAGAGGTTGCAGTGAGCCAAGATTGCACCACTGCACTCCAGCCTGGGCAACAGAGAAGGACTCTGTCTCAAAAACAACAACAACTCTGGAAGGAGGGTCATTTAGTAGGGGACAGGAGTGGAAAGTAAATTTCTCATTTCTAAATGTTTTGTCATTTGAATCATGTAAATGTATTATCTTTTCAAAAATGAAATCTTAAAATGTTTAAATATGTTAAGTAGATATGAGTTCCTAGTTAATACCCTACATGTGAGTCCCTTAGTCTATGGGTGATATAGTAGACAAGTAACTATGCACTTCGAGGCCTTGAATAGTAATGTCTAGAACTGGAAAGCAAAGTGAAGATTATAGTTGGAAATCAATTAGACTTCAGGAACTCACTGATGAATAGGTTATATATGCCACCCAGGCACAGACAGTGAAGACAAGAGAAAAGAACACAATCTTGTGAAAGTACTGCAGCAGAAGTGGCATATCAAAATAAAGAGAGAAGCCAGAGATTAATTCCTGGGGGTGTCTGGGGTCAAAAGGTGAGGCATAACAATTCCTTAGGACACCTGAACTGGTTCTCAGTTCAAACACAGATGTCCCAGAGTGCTATAACTCAGGGGTACCTCCCTCAATCTGGGCAACCAGAAGTGTCTGTAGACTCGGTGCAATGGTGGAAGAGGGTAGTGTAGAAGCAGGAGCAGCAGCACAGTGATGTATGCTCCTCTCTTATGCCTTCTCTGCTTCTCCCTTATGCCTAACCCCTGAGTGAAACTATCCCAGAAAAGTTCTAAGGCCGTGAGGATCATTAAGATAAAGAAAATAGAATATTTTGAATAAAGCTTCCTGAAAATTGCTTTCATTCATTCATCAAATGTTTAAGAAGCACCACTCTTCCTCTTAACATCTACTCTTAGCATGCCAAGAACTGTTAAGTACTCGATAAGTTCATCCCAAAGAAGATTCATCCCAAAGAATACACAAGTCCAAGATAATTGAAACAAAAAGACGTTTTTAAAGACATTGAGACAACAGAAGCTGTTCTCAAAAAACTTTTTTAACTATAGAAAAGTCAATTTGACAACTATGAAAGACTACGGTGATTGGGTTTCAAATTTTGTCCAGTTTATGCTGTTGTTTTAAAAAAATGAAACCAGTAATTTAACATGCAAATTTCTAGAAATTAGAAAAAGTTAGGTAGTTTATTTCAATTTTACTAAACATAAGTAGCAGAAATCTTTAAAATATGGCTTTCTATTCTCCTCACCACAATTGATAAAACAGGAAAACATAACTGGAAAAGGGAACTAATTCAGAACAGATGTCAGGGAGGAATTTTTCCAGTAGTGAACTATAAACATGCAGAATAAATACTGGAAAATGTATTATGGTAAAAAAAAAAATCAGAATTGGTTACTAATTACATGATCTAAGGAGGAAACCAGATACCTAAATATGTAGAATAGGCATTTAAAGAATAGATAAACCATGTTTTTACTATCTAAACCTAACTAAAATGATACCTCAACCTGCAATCTGCTAAAATTCAGATACTTCCCAATGCCTACAAAGTCAGCTCTTACTTATCTATAAAGGTCTATCCATCCACAAACTTAACAAGTTTGCAAATACAGCCTACTGTATTCATCCTGGTTGTTTTGCCAATATTTTTTTCAACTTAACACCTACTTGGTACTTTCCTTGTGACCTGCCTTCTCACTAATTCACTATTTATTTACACTCTGAAGGGAGATGTAGACTTGAAACTCCATCATCATCAAGCTTTTTCTAGGAAAAAGCAGAAAAAGGACAGTTCTGCCTCCACTGCTACACTTAAGAAATGGTTTGTGCTTTGCATGCAGTGAGGATCAGAAAGGAACTGAAGAGGAGCAAACAACAGAATCCATTCCAATGAAAGTTTGCTAATTTGTATGAAGTCAATTTGTGACTCATCCATATTCAAATGAAGGCACAAAAACAAATTCCAAAGCTAAATATAAAATGACTTTTGGACTATCCAGGTTTCTGTTCGTTTCTACTTCATGGACAGAAGGCTGTGATGCTGGCAGCATTAACTCTCAGGCCACCAAGATCCCACTCAGTGGCTATAGTTCATTACCATGCAGGCCAAAGCAGTTTAATATAACATTACTACTAAAAGCACACGTGTTGTATACAAGACAGTTCATAAGTCTCCTGGCTATAGCAATCACTTTAGGAGACCAGGGCACAGCTGACTCATGATTCACAATATTTAATGTGTCTAAAAAAGCATTCAACTTTAGAACTTGAAGTTTCCTTAAAGATCATAAAGTGAACCCAACACTGTCATTTTACAAATAATATTTAGGCCCCCCGAAAAGACGAACTTACCCAAGGCTAGGCACCTTCATTGCAGCAAAACCAGACCCAGTCCTCTGAGAAGCAGTCTAGTGCTTTTTGTGGCATACACCATCTCACTGTTGGAGAATATGCTGAAGGAACTGAACTTGTATGTGAGGAAATCTTTTTGTTTTTTTCAGAGTTGAAATGATGGGAAAGGGTTATACAGTTATATTTGGAAAGACGTATTTACTTCATCCATCAACTCTAGTTAAAAGGCAGATCTTATTTCATAGGCAAAAATAATATCCTGAATTGGTTTATCACACGAGTAATAACTTTTCTCCCCCAAATTATTGAGGTCTTCCAGAGTTTACCAATGATTGAGGAAAATATGACTAAGAAATAAACTATGTTTTTAACCAGACTGCAAGCCTGTCCTGACTCTTATTATTTCTAATGGATGAAAATACATTATTTAATGAGATTTTAAAGTATTATTGGCACTTATACTATTAAGTAATCTTTCCATCTCAGGTTTCTACTTTTTCCTAAAATTTTCTACAATTAGAAAGTCTTTCCTGATCTACTATATTACTTTCTCCTTGTTAAAGTAAATTTTAATATTCAGTCATTTATATTAATATTCAGTCTTATTGAGCTTCTATCTTAAAATTCTAAAAAATCGTAATCCAAAATTGTTTTGCTCATTTTACTTCTGCATATAGTAGCATGCAAACCTATTTCAATATATTTTGGAAAAGATAAGAGATTCAAGAATTTTCATATTTAATTGGTTATACAAAAATGTCATGGTTCTCAATTTTCCAAACCTTAAAAATTTCTTTCCAAAAGAAACTGATATTAACATTTCCTAGCCTATAGCTTCTAGTCCATAAGGGAGAGAAAGCAGCATAAAAGAAAGCACAAATAGAGGGGAAAGAGGTTAGAATAAGAGTCAAACCAAAAGTCTATCAGGGAAACAAAAAAATCATAGCAAATCTTCCTATGCAGATACAATAGATACAAACCAAACTGCCATTTTCTTGTTATCACCACGGAGCTGCCTGGGCTTGTGGCAGGCACCTTGGTAAGGTATGTTCTATCGGGAGCATCAAGTTGAAGTAAAGAAAGCAACTAATGAATAAACATACATGCCCACTCATGCCAAAAATACCCTAATCCAGCCAGGCATGGTGGCACATGCCTGTAATCCCAGCACTTTGGGAGGCAGAGGTGGGCAGATCACTTGAGGTCAGGAGCTGGAGACCAGCCTGGCCAAGATGGCGAAAACCCTGTCTCTAAAAATGCAAAAATTAGCCAGGTGCAGTGGCGGGCGCCTGAAATCCCAGCTACTCCAGAGGCTGAGGTAGGAGAATCACTTAACCCAGGGAGGCGGAGGTCGCAGTGAGCAAAGATCATCCCACTGTACTTCAGCCTGTGTGACAGAGCAAGACTCCATCTCAAAACAAACAAAACAAAAACACCCTAATCCATATAATTTGTTACTTACAATACGGCTATTCTCTCTATTCATATCCAAATTAAATGAGGCAATATTTTATGGACATTTACTACCTATATTGAACATTCTTAGGTGCAACAGGGATTTCAAAGATGTGTGGGGCATGTTTTTGAAGCTTACAGTTTGACAAGGGAATAGACCGTGGACACAAGAGCACAAAAAGAAGACAGAAAAATAAGAACTCTGTGAAAGACTCTGTGAAAGACTTTGTAAAGTACAATCTGAGTTCACTTCTTGAGCTAGTTTTAGAGGAAGGGTAAATTTCAATTAGTGGAGAAGAGGAGGAAGGAGGGGATGCCATAAAAAGGAAAACTATGAACAAATGTGGGAGGTTGAAAGGACATTTGAAGAACAGTGAGAACACCAGTTTGACTAGGACAGGGAAATTCTGTGGAAATAAAAGAGGCTCTAGGTTTGATTTTGGAGAAAATATCCAGCTGCTTAAGACTTTTGAGGCCAAAAGTTATATAACAAAATCTAAATTTTAGGAAGACGAATCTGGCAATGATGGAATTGATAAGGAATGACAAGCATGTAGGTGAGATAGAAACTTACTATAATGATTGCAGGTTACTGAGCCAGGTACATCTTAAGTGTATAAATCAATGTCAGCTGAAGTTATTAAATTTTATATATGTACCTTAAATATAGTATAGAACTTCTACATTGATTCCAGAAAACTTGAACTTACAATTTTTTAGTTTTCTTTCCTGTTTTCACCCTAGGTAATAACTTCTGGCTCAGAATTTTTATTTCACCATTCCTCACCCAATCTTTGCATTAATAAGAAATCATCATCTTTATATATTAGCAAAAGCAACAAGATTATACATCATTACTTCATCAGAACAGCGTTTAAAGCAATTTAAAACAATTGCTTTATACCACACATGTTTCCCCAAAATTTCATATTTTATTTTCTAAGAGACATAGTTCTTTCTTGCAGGCAGATTAGGCCTACAAATCCAAAACAAAATGAAAGGTAACTATCCAGTGAATCTGTAATGGTTAATTTAGAGAGTTCTTTAACAGGCTGGCTGCTATAAGCATCATGAAAGCAGAAACTTAACTTTGTGTATGTAAACTGGTGACATATAAATGTCTCTCTTCTGTTATAGAAAAAGGACTGAGCCAAAAAAGTTTTCAACGTTTAACAGATTAAGGTAGTCTTATTTGATTTCCCCAAAGAAGAGATAAAAAAGTTAATAAAATCTTAAAAAGGAAATTGAGATTACTGAAATAGTCACATTACATATGCCTTACATAATATTATGCCTGGTTTCTAATAAATCCGACTTTTGAAAAGATATAGAGCAGTAGACACTAATTCTAAAAAAAAAAAAAAAAAAGACTCGAGAAAAACTAATTCTGTTTGGGTCATCTAAGGAACAGCATACGTTTAGGGACATAGGATTAAGCAGAGGACGGTGTCTCCGTCTGTGAGAGAGCTGTGTCTCTGCTTCCATGAATTTCTATTTGAGTTTTAAAAGGCTGCCACTCAGTGACCTCTCCAGCAGTCAGTCCCGCATCCTACCCAGAGAAGCACTGAGCCAGGAACAGTGGATTGGCTCAGGGAGGTCAGACAACAGCCCTCAGTCTCACAGAGCAGTCCAAGAACAGATATTGGCCACTTGATAGGAAGAAAAGGCTGTAAAGGAGTAAGGATGTAAAGGAAGGTGGAGGGAAGAAGGGAGGAGGATCCACATAAGTAACCAAGACAGAGGTCCAGAAGACACACCCACTCAAAGAGAGAAAACTTTACTTGGAGGTTCTCAGCCAGAGAGACGAGATTTTTTTTTTTTTTTTAATTTAAGTAAACAAGGATACTGGCTTGAAACGGTCACTGGAGCCCAACTCCTATGAACAATTTAGTAGCTTTATAACAACCCTGAGTGGACAAGGACCTTTCATCTATATATCTATATTAACATTTAGAAAATGTAGTTTATTCAATAAATTCATTGAAAGATGTCATGTTTCCTAAAAACTGTACCTAATTTTAGGGTTCCTGCTTACAGTGATTCCAGTTCTGCATGAGAGTTTTAATTGAAAGGGGATTAGGGGGGTGAGGGAGGTGCAGAACACAAATGAAATTTTTACAGCATGGAAATAAAAGTATTTTTAAATCTTCTTGGGGGTGAAGAGTTAGGCAAGAAGTAATACGTGGAAACTGTCAAGTGCTTCTCTACACATCCACCCACCAGATACCATCGCAGCCGGCTGGGGGAGTCTCCCTCTTCTTGCCTGACAGCTTCACTTTCTTTGAGATCTGGAGCTGGTGATCACACTGGCCCGTCATGGTATTTTCAGTTAACAAAGCAGTTACTCAACAGGGGAAAAAGCCACAAAGGAGCAGAGCAGCTGCTGCACCCGTGATGCAAGTGCAGGATGAGCCCCGGGCCGCCACCGCCGCCTCGGCTCCTCCGTGACGTCCGGGAAGGGTATCCCCGGCACTCAGGAAGTGGTGGCCGCGGGCAGCTCCGCCCCCACTCGACTCGGGGCTGGCCGGGCTGCCGGGTGGCAAGACCGCCGGGCCTTCCGCAGGGCGGGCGGGGATCACCGTCTACCCACCTCCGCGCGCACACACATGCCCGCGCCTGGCCCTGCTCACTCCTCACAGCCTGCGCTGGACGCAGAGAGCCGTCGGCGTCCTCTCTCTCACGGCTCGCACCCACTCACCCCGACCCCTGGCGCCGAGCCCAGCCCCGCGTCGCCGGTCACCACACAGGGTCGAACCGAGTCCAACATGGCGACTCCGCCCCCGCCCCCTCCACACTCCCGGCGGGGTCAGGGCGCCCCCTCACGCGGCGGGCTCGCGCCCGAGACCCTGCTAAAAATAGCCAGGCCCGACTATATTTGGTTCGGCCGGATCCCGGCGCGGCCGCGCGCACCCCGCCCCGCCCCGCCCCGCGCGCCCTGCCCCGCCCCGCGAGGCGTTGAATGGAGAAGGGGCGGGGGTGACCGAGGGGAACCTACTCCGCTATCTGCGGCGCGCGCCGGCGGCGGGTCCCGGCCAACCGCCGAATTTAGTAACATCGCCTGCGTCAATCACGCGCCTCGCGTGCGTCAGCGCAGCGCGGCTCCAGGTCCTGCTCCCCCCTCCAGCCTTTGAATGGATACAATGTAGCAGCGCCCTCCTTCCTTCCGAGGCTGGATTGGAACCCGCGGCAGTGCAGAAACTCGGTTGCTCTCGGCTGGGTCAACTTTCGGGGCATCCTCCCACGATCCACTCCGCACCACCCTGTATGAATTGGAAGTGGAGGCGGAGAAAGATATACATGCCATATTTACCTATATGTAGTTTGTCTTCAAGTTTCTTGTCCTAGCTCGAACCTTCGATTCTGAAACGTGCGCTGTCTACGAAGGAATCCTTTATCTCCCCTCGGCGCACCACCCCCCCCGCCACCGCCCCCGCCACACACACACAAATTGGGACAGGTCAAATATATAAAATGGTATTTGTGATTCAAGAGGACCACATGGGGACCACTCTATCTGCATTGTTTCACTGAAATATTTTCTCCTCTCCAAAAATTCATTTCTGAAAGAGGTTGCGTTCACTCAGCAGCAACCTTTGGGACTAGGGATCTTTAACTCTGATAAATTTTGTTTTCATCAGGAAATTTACACTTAAATCTATCATTTCCAGGAAGAAATTGCTTTCCCTCATACAGTCACCCAGGCTATCGGCACACCATTTCATGACAAATGTGTCCCAGGAGACCAAAGCAAATCCCCTAGCGAGGGACTGACTAATAAATCCTGTTGATTGATTTCGAAATGTTTAATTTGGGAGATGTGGGCGGAGGGCATCTACAACCATCAAAAAGTGAAAGTGCTAGTTGAGAGTTCCATTTCTGACCCGGTGCTGGGGAGGAGGAATGATTTGCAGTAGTCAGACCCGCTCAGCTGTTCAACACGTGTGTGTTTGTTTTATACACATTGAGTAGTTTCTGCTGCAGCGCGCGTGTGGATGATGGATGTGCACTTCGCTGGGTTATAACGTGTCCAGTTAAGAAACCCACGCCGTACGTGTAAAGAAATCAAACCTTATCCCCGGAACTATCTGTATCCCTGTGTGAAACACGCACCCAGTAAATGATGCGGGGAGGGAGGATTAGCCTGGGCGCAGAGGACCGGAGAGACGTAAACAGCTTTAGAGCCTTTGCATGAGGAAAGTGCAGCTGCACCTCAGGGCGTCTTCGGGCTGGTGCCAGACGCCTTCTGCACCGGCTGCCAGGTCACTGAAGCTGGTCAGAAGCTGGCTGGCGGAGCCTTCCCTTTCGGAAGAGCTGTCCTCTCCCTTACCCCCCTCGCCCTGGCTCCGTGCCTCGGGGCAGCCTCGGAGGCGCGCCAGCAGCACTCCTCCAACTCTACTCCACCCGAGCCTGACAGCTGGGCGGTCCCGCCTGACCCATGGGCAGGCCGCTGCACCCTCCCGCAGACGCACGCCCTGGCGAGCGGTTCCGCTGCAAAAGGGCTGGCACCGCGGGTCCGAGAAGCCCCTGGTCGGCTGTGCGGCGGAGTTTCCATTGTGCGGCCGTGCGACTGGCCGAGAAACGCGCGCGCGCGCGCACACGAACACACACACCCTCCCTCGCACACGCGGAACCGGCTGGGCCAGGGGAGGGAGGAGGAGGGTGACGTAGCGTCCCATGGCGTCACATTGACGTCTCGCATTCCAGGCACTCTATGGAGAGGCCGCTAGGGCTCCTGTGGCATAAATGACGTGCCGAGAGAGCGAGCGAACGCGCAGCCGGGAGAGCGGAGTCTCCTGCCTCCCGCCCCCCACCCCTCCAGCTCCTGCTCCTCCTCCGCTCCCCATACACAGACGCGCTCACACCCGCTCCCTCACTCGCACACACAGACACAAGCGCGCACACACGCTCCGCACACACACTTCGCTCTCCCGCGCGCTCACACCCCTCTTGACCTGAGCCCTTGCTGGTGCAGCGCGGCGCCGCAGCCGGACGCCCCTCCCGGGCTCACTTTGCAACGCTGACGGTGCCGGCAGTGGCCGTGGAGGTGGGAACAGCGGCGGCATCCTCCCCCCTGGTCACAGCCCGAGCCAGGACGCCCGCGGAACCTCTCGGCTGTGCTCTCCCATGAGTCGGGATCGCAGCATCCCCTACCAGCCGCTCACCGCCTCCGGGAGCCGCTGGGCTTGTACACCGCAGCCCTTCCGGGACAGCAGCTGTGACTCCCCACCAGTGCAGATTTCGGGACAGCTCTCTAGAAACTCGCTCTAAAGACGGAACCGCCACAGCACTCAAGTACGTATGAGATTCGCCCAGTTAATAAGGGGACTTGCTAAAAAAGTTGGCTTGCTGGGAAGCGTCGCTCCTGAAATTGACAACTTTGAGTGTGGGGTTTCCTCCCCGACCTTGCCGCCCGGCTCCGGCTTTGCTAGCCCAGCGGCCCATAGGTTCTGATCTGAAACTTTTCCCCTGTAGTGGGCCCGCGGGGATCTCTGGAGCTCGTGGGATTCCTCCCCCACTCGAAGAGGCGAAAAGCCTCTAACAAAGAGGAGGACCGGGATTTGTGCTATAGCGGCTCCAGCGATGTAATTCAGGGTATTTCGGCTCTAGTTGTCATGGTAATGATGCTCTCGGCGGCGGCGGCGGCAGCGGCAGGGAGTTGCAGCTCCGGTGATGAACGGCAGTAATTTTCCTGCCTTTTAAGTAGGATTGAAAATAGGAGCTCTGGTGGGTCCAAGAAAATGTTCCTAATGGTGGCACCGAGCTGGTTCTCTGGAAGGAAGCTTGGGAGGGAAAGGCCTAGGCAGCCGTGGTCAGAGTTTGCAGAGGCACTCGGAGGACCTCAGGAAAGAGGGCGTAATTGTAGGAATGTGGCTTATTGTATTGAAATGAGCCTGGGGTTCCACTAGGCACGTCTGCCTGGCGTCGCTGACATGCCGGTTTACACTTTTCCCTTAGGAGGTAAATCGGGTGTAATTGGCGACTCCCGCGCGCTGACACGTGTGGGGACGGTGTCCCTCTCCTCCGGACCTTGGTTCGGTGTGGGAAAGGCATGCTTTACTTTTTCACTGACAGAACTCGCGCTTTTGGAGAAGTTGCTCCGAGTGTTTTACTATTAGTAGAAAGGAAAGTTCTCGGTGGTGAGACGAAAGCGGTCATGCGAGCGCGGTCTGCGGAGACTCACTTCCAAAGGCACCTATCCAAACTGTTGGAAGCCTCGGGGCAGAGGCGAGGAAGAACGCATTTGTCCCTTGATTTCCAAAAACGTTCTTGGAGATTGTCTTTTATTTATTTATGCGTCCAGATTCTCCAGAGCGAAGAGCTGCGAGGTGTTAGTAATCAGAAATGTCGGGCTGTGATCCCAGGGCCTTGCAGTGCCGGGAGAGAAGTACAGGGAGCCGTCAGTCATTCCATCACGAGTCCAATGCCGGATCTCCTTTTCCCACGACGGGGAAATATTTTATAGAACCGAGCTGGGGAAAGAAAAAGCTGCCCAACGTGGCTAATGGGCACAATGAATGAAGTTACTTTATTCGAGTTATTTTCGCTGAACAAGATGCTCGCAGAGTTAGTATCAAAGGCTCTTTAGGCCACAGCAACCTCCACGCCCGCTCCGCCCCCACGCCCGGCACCCACCCACCCCGTTCCCTGGGACCGTGCGCTCACAGAAATTCTTCCCCGCGGTTTGTCTCGTCTCCCTCGGTCTTTCTGAGAATCTCAGTCTTTCCCTTTCTGTCAGTCTCTCCTTCGCTGCTCTTGCCCCCGCCCAACCTCCGCCCCCGCTCCCCAGGGTTGGAAACTCCGCAGAGGAGCCCCGGTCACAATGGTGCGTTTCACGGTTTCCTCCACACACTTCACCACGGGGAGGGGAACACGGGGGTGTTCCTTTCGTCTGCCCACGAGAAAGAAAGGGGCTTTGACAGAGGTAGTTATTTCTTACTAATTTACAACCCCAAGGCTCTGTGCTCCTGGCCCCGGCGGCCGCAAACCGGAGCGGCAGAACGTGTTTCCAGGCGCTGAGGCTTTGCCTAGGTAACCGGTCGTTTGTGGGGCGGAGAGAGCGGCGGGGCGCTGGGCTGGGCTGGAGGAAAGGTAGTGTGGGTCCCTCCCGCGAACGCTGGGCGCTCGAGGGGAACTCCTTCGTTGGGGAGAGGCGGTCCCCGCCCACCCGAGTTCAGAGGCCTCCCCTCAGAGAACGACTCCGCTTGAAAGGCCCTCGGGGAATGCGGGACGGGATTGCGGGCACCCACTGAAGGGGCGGGTGGGGGATTGCTGGAGACCCCCATTGAAGATGCGGGGAGACGGGAAGCACGCGCTACAGCCATGGGAAGATCCGCTTCTACCTGCTCTACAGCGAGCGAAAGGTTTCCGTCGGAGCAGCTCTGGCTGGGGCTGGGGGTGGCAAGGGAATCCCCCATTTCCTGACCGTTGAGGGTTACCTGGGCCTGGGGGCTCCGAGTCCCTTTCTCTCTTCCTGCAGGCAAGCCCCGGGCTCAGGGGCGCCAGCAGACGACCCTCGTGGCCCCGCGCACCTCAGAGGTTTTTGGCTTGGTTTGACTTGGGGGTTTTTCGATGCATGTTCCCACTCTTCGAGCTGTGCCCACCCCGGGCAAAGGGGGCGCTATAGGCCGGAGTTTGGGGCACCCGGTTCCTTCCCTGAGGCCTGCTGAGCTGCGCTTTCAGCTACAAAGTTTCGCTGAGGCTGTGCGCTGAGACGCTGGTCCCGGAGCCGCGGTGGGCGCCCTCAGGAATGTGCCCCCTCTAGGCCGCTGGGTGGCCGGGAGTCTCTAAGCGGCCCACCCTCGAAGACACCGCCCTCTGGGTACAGGGGACCTGCCTTCGCCCGCCCCATCGGCCGCGAACGCCGTCCGCTTCGTCCCCTTGCTTCCAGCGCCAGGCTTCCTTTGCTGTGCCCTTTTGTTTGCTTGACCCCTGGCCCTTGAAACTCGCGGCTAATAGAAGCGAAGCTCCATTAGCATTTAGAATGAAAAGCGCAGACTTTCTTAATTCCTTGGGGCATTCATGCATTCGTTCCGGACCTTGTGCATTTCCTATGCAACGTGTAAAATTTGTATTTGAGGGATGGGGGCGGGCGGAGTTGGAAAATGGCTTTTTTCCGCTAGTGAACACTCACTGACCCCCGTATTCCGGCGGAGCTCGTTCTTCAAGTGTTCTGCTTTCTTCGGTTTTCCTGACTTCGCAAGCTCGGAATCAATTGTGGGGGCAGAGAGATCAATTTCTGGGCGATAACAGGCTGCGCGTTTTTTAGCCTCGGTTCCAGTGCCACAAAACAGTGGTAGGCGCAGTGGGTTCGTACAACCTTTCCTCGGCTTCCCCAAGGCTGCGTGATGCTTTTTGCCCAGGGGGACTCCTGTACCATTAATCACCCTTAATTTTATGATAATTCTTTGTAATTAATGTAGCATTTCTAGAGGTCGCCAACCAATTCCCCCAGTCCCCAATGCGCCCAGCCCGGGTCGTAGTGACCCATCCTGGTCTCACTGTGACCTATGTCCTCTCTCCCCGTGCCTGTAGAGCCCACTGTGGAAGAGCGCAGCCCGGCAAGCCCGGGCCCTGAGCCTGGACCCTCAGCGGTGCCGGGGAGCACTGCCGGCACTTCGCCTCACCGGACGTCCGCTGCTCCTACACTCTCAGCCTCCGCTGGAGAGACCCCCAGCCCCACCATTCAGCGCGCAAGATACCCTCCAGGTAGGTACGAAGGCACGACCCTTTTCTCCTCCCTGGCTGAGGGAAGTGGGTGGGGGAACCACACACTCGGCGGGCAGCGTGGTCGATCTGCCCAGTGCCAGGACAGTGACGGCTGGCCGCGAATTTCACAACACAGGTGGCTTCCTCATGGGAAGCTCCTCTGTATACCACACCCTGTTGCTACTGAGTGGAGCAGCCAAATTAAATTAAGCTTGCATTGCTCAAAATTAATTTTCCTAAGAGAAATACAAATACACCAATAGATTAGGGTATATTACACATTTTTATTTCATTTTTGCTCTTTTGTAGTCAGTGTACACATGTAAGAGTTATGGAATCACTTAGAGCAATACTGAGCATTTTCATTTATATACAACTCAAATCATTTGGGTGCAGAAGTTTGGATGATTGAAGCTGGGAGGGAAGGAGAAAAGCATTTGAGCTGAAAACCAAAGAGTAAATTTGAGTTTGGTGAAAGAACAGATTGCACGTTTGGTTTGTACCACCTCTTTACAAATTTGTTAAAGGAATACTAGGTGCCAAGCCTGTGTGGGCACAATAGATAATGCAGATAAATAGAATACAATCCCAGCAAGCTCATCTTCTAGAGAGAAACCTCAGAAAGACACAAATAAGAGCAATAGGAAGGGACTGGCCGGAAAGAATGACAGAAAAGACTAAGGGAGAAATCCTAGAGGTGCTGAAGGGAGAAGGAGAATAGATGAAAGATCAGGCAGTGTTCTTTCTTCTAAATGATTAGCCTTTCATTTCATCCCAGCAACTGGACAGCAAGATAAGTTACTGGACTTCAAACTAGTGAGTGTATTTTTAAGGCCCTGCTTGTTAAAGAAAAGCTTAAACTGGCCTCTCCTCATCACTGCTTCTTCCAACAGGCCCTCACCACCTTTTTTCAAGTCAAGATTTCATCCCATACATGCATGACTCAATCAGATTTGGAAATGTGGGTAAGAGAAAGATGTCAAAGGAAATGTGAAGTATTCACTTCTCTATTAGTCACACCTTTTACACTATAGACTCCAAAGAGGCGTTAAGCACCTGGTTTTCCTTTGGCTCAGAAAAACCAACCACCAGAAACCACCGTTTTTTTACCATTTATATTTAGCCATAAAGAAAGGAAAATAATTAGATAAATCATCCACAACATCTAATAATTCTCAGAGCCTTCTCACTCAGTTCAGCCTCTCTGAACAATAGTAAGCACCCTGGATACCAGCCACTTTGGGGGCAACATAGTCAAACTGGCAGAAAAATCAAGTCTATTCAGAAACTGCTTTTTTCTTTATCGGGGTACTAATTCTAGTGTCATAAGGAAATACCAATACTAACTTGCCTATTATAATAGTTATAAACTGTTATCACAAAACAGCCACTGATTTGTTTTATTAGTTAGAATTGGGATATATATGTGTGTGTGTATATATATATATATATATATGGGTGGGTGTTTTGTTGCAGCTGCTGATCTTTTTCTTTGCAGATGGTATAAACTCCCCCGAGTCCATTTCCTGGGCCTATGTCCCCACCTAGCTGACTGAAGTTATCAACAGGGGTCCAGTTTGTGCAGGCTGCTAGCCCTATTGGAGGAGTGGGGAGGGGGTGGGAGAAAGCAACCACAACGTGTGTGGGCAGCCTCAATTGGCACTCATAAAATGTTAGAATGTCAACTCTCTCCCTTGGCCACTAAATCTCTCACAGGGTAGCTTTTTTTTTTTACTAACTCAGGTTTACAAATCAATGTGTGTGCCTTGGGGGACCAATGGCTTCTTTCCCCCCAAATAAACCGCTGGCTTTCTCTTTGTCCTCCTAGGTTATAGCTGAGGAGGCCACTCCAATTAGTTTACAGGACTCAACGCCTCTTTTTAAAAACATCTGTGAGCTTATGAGGAAAGACTTCAAGTTTCCCAAATCTGGTGGAGGACAGGGCAAGGGAGGGAAGATAGGCACAGAGGTCCACAGGTCAGGTTTTGGCACCCCTTTGTCAAGAATTCAGCTTCCTTACTAGGGATGAAGTAAATAAGTGTGGGGCTTTGTGTCTGTGCTACCAGGAGGAGGACAGGATGACACTTCCTCTCTATTTCCCAGATTAGAGAACAGTGAACTCAGTGCTGCCTGTTGGCTAGAAAACAAGTGTTAACTTGCTTCTGAGAGACCCTTTTCTCGGTCCCTGCAGATATGCCCTGCGTCCAAGCCCAATATAGCCCTTCGCCTCCAGGTTCCAGTTATGCTGCGCAGACATACAGCTCGGAATACGCCACGGAGATCATGAACCCTGACTACACCAAGCTGACCATGGACCTCGGCAGCACTGAGATCACGGCTACAGCCACCACGTCCCTGCCCAGCATCAGTACCTTCGTCGAGGGCTACTCGAGCAACTACGAACTCAAGCCCTCCTGCGTGTACCAAATGCAGCGGCCCTTGATCAAAGTGGAGGAGGGGCGGGCGCCCAGCTACCACCACCATCACCACCACCACCACCACCACCACCACCATCACCAGCAGCAGCATCAACAGCCATCCATTCCTCCCGCCTCCAGCCCAGAGGACGAGGTGCTCCCCAGCACCTCCATGTACTTCAAACAGTCCCCACCGTCCACCCCCACCACGCCGGCCTTCCCCCCGCAGGCGGGGGCGCTATGGGACGACGCGCTGCCCTCGGCGCCCGGCTGCATTGCGCCCGGCTCGCTGCTGGACCCGCCGATGAAGGCGGTGCCTACGGTGGCCGGCGCGCGCTTCCCGCTCTTCCACTTCAAGCCCTCGCCGCCGCACCCCCCCGCGCCCAACCCGGCCGGCGGCCACCACCTCGGCTACGACCCGACGGCCGCTGCCGCGCTCAGCCTGCCTCTGGGAGCCGCAGCTGCCGCGGGCAGCCAGGTCGCCGCGCTGGAGGGCCACCCGTACGGGCTGCCGCTGGCCAAGAGGGCGGCCCCGCTGGCCTTCCCGCCTCTCGGCCTCACGCCCTCTCCTACCGCGTCCAGCCTGCTGGGCGAGAGTCCCAGCCTGCCGTCACCGCCCAACAGGAGCTCGTCGTCCGGCGAGGGCACGTGTGCAGTGTGCGGGGACAATGCCGCCTGCCAGCACTACGGCGTGCGCACCTGCGAGGGCTGCAAGGGCTTCTTCAAGGTGAGCGCTCGGCGTCCCCTCCCCTCCGCACCCAGACCCCTCACTGAAGGGAGCTTCTAAGTGGGTGTAGGAGCATCCTTGTTCTTCCCTGTTTGAGAGCTGTAATCGGTGCATCGTGCTTTATTGCAGCCCTTCCTAGCACCTTCACATCCATTTTCTCAGGGACTTTCTACTGAGGTCCAGGTACAGCAGGCCACCCGAGACGGACTCCGAGGGGTCCGTGAACCTCCTGGCCGGACACTGCCCTATGAACATTTTTCTGGAGAGCTTTCAGCAGAGTCTTAAAAGGACCTGTGACTTCGAAAATGCAAAAACCTCATTGCTTTGTCTGTCCATCCAGGGTGTCTGAGGGGATAGGGTGTGCATACCAAGCCCTGGACATTTGTGTCTCATTTAATCCTTACAGTAAGAGCTGGGGCTCTAGAGTCAGACACATCCAAGATTGAATTCTGGCCACTCACTAGCTATTTTTAGTAACAGTGTTTTAAAGGTAGATATTAATTATCCTTGTTTTGTAGATGAGGATGTTGAGGTTTGAAGAAGTTAATCAGCTGCCTCAGGACACACCTTCAGAGAAGGGAGATGGAGGCAGGGTACCAACCCATGTTTGTGTGACCCCAAAGTCCACTCCCTTTTCACAGTTCTGCAGCTCTGGGAGACGGGACAACTGTCTTCTTCTGTGGAAAGAGGCAGCTCTTTCCATAGAAGATAGAACTTGGGGTCTTGTGTCCTCTAGGAACCTTTCCCTATCTCTGTACCATATACGGTGCCAGGTGTAGACATAGTTCATTCCCTCATAGGCCTAACGGAGAAATTTTCCAGTGGGAGGGCCATCAGCCCGCCCCATATTTTACCCACGAGGAAGCTGAGGCCTGGAGCGGTGAAGCCTTATGCAGGCTGTAAGCAGTGATTTAGCTGCCCATGAGATGTTTCCAGCTGATTTCCCCTGACTCCTGAGTTCAGTGTTATTTCTGCCACTTAGGGAAAAGACCTTGCTCTTTTGCTGTGCTACCTTTTGCTATTGACTCCCAGACTTTATCAGACACTTACTTCTGTGCCATCCTTCTCACTCCCCACCCCACTGGCCATTATTTCAGTCATTTACAAACCCACACAAATTATTCCCTATCCTCTAGTGCTGGACAGGGTAGAGAGAAAGAGGAAGCGGGATGCTGATTGGGTAACTTGGATTTGGGAGGCCAATAGGATATATCTGTGAGCACACCAGAATTGGAGAGAGAAGATTGAAATAGAAGACCTTAATCTTCCACCTTCCAGTTGTATCATGTTGGGCATGACCCTTCATTCTAGGCCTGTTTCCGTATCAGTGAATAAAACTCAAAGAAGGGCTGTGTATTCAATGAGATGAAATATATATGAAAGCGCTTTATAATCTTTAAAGGGCTATACAAATAGTTCATTATTAAACAAAAGCTATAAAGTATTTGTAAAAATACACATTTGTGGAGGGATATACATAGCAACAAGCAACAGTTATTTTTGATCTTCAGATACTAATCATATCACTACTTGAGTTCTGCAGATAAACAAGAAAATGTTTGTGGAAAAACTGCAATATGTTAAGTGCCATACAGATATTCGGGATTATGATGTTTTAAATGCAGAATCTTGGTTATTTTATTTTATTTTTTAGCCATTGAGTTTAGCCATTTTTTGTCTTAATTACTCAAGCTTTATCAGAGCTACTTTCAAGTAACTGCATTCCTTTAGCAGATTTGATTTTTACAGGATTTCAGTGGAAAATGCTGAAGGACAGTGAAACTGGCAGCAGAAGGGGGAAAAGAAAAAAACAAGAATTATGAATAATCTACAAATATAATTATCCCTAAATAATTGAGAGTTGACCAAAATACCAGAGTGGTAATACATTCTGAGTCTAGAAATGTCAATTAAGTGTTCCCCAACAGCTTCCCTTTTCTGCAGCAATCCCTTGAAAACAAATCTATACTTGAAAGGGTGGGGGCAAGATGGGGGAGAACCACCCCACAGATCTGTTAATTAAGGGAACCGGAGCAGGTTTTACCCAGTGGCTTTCTACCATTAAATTGAGTTCTTTAAAAATGTGACATGAAGTGCAGTTAATGATAGGAATTCGGTGATTGAACCATAACGATCTCTCCCTGTCCTTAAACTGTGCACACACACAAATGTACGAAAGGCTTCAGGTTATTGGGAAAATGTATACCTGAAGCAAAATGCCATCAGCACTCAAATTGGCATACAGCCTTGAGGATGATGGCAAGAAATAAAGTGTTAGAAATTACTGCATGTTCAATGAAAGCTTTATTCAGGAAATACACGTATCCTACCCTTACAGACTGCTAAGAATTTAAATGCTGGAACCTCAGAAGTATGCCTGTGTTTCAGAATTTTGCATTTTAAACTAAAGTCACCTACTATGGCGGGGGAGACATGTCTTAGACTTGAGATAGGTTGGCTTTGTTATATTTTTATATAAGCAATCTAGAAACTATCCCCTAAAATGAAATTAAAAGGTAACAGGGTAAAACTGAAACATGGGGGTTGAGAATGACTGAAAGTAAAGGTTGAAAACGAATCTAGATATTTGAACACAAAATAGATCACGAAGCCCAAGTTACCTGGATTTATTTTCTTTTTTTTTTTTAATGCAGCCCAGGCTTCCAAAATAAATTTCAACTTTCTGCTCTATTTGGAGTTGTATAGATCCAGGTAATTTCTGAATAGTTTCACCCTAAGTGGTAAAAATACATTCATTTGCACATATGTTTTCAATTTAAAAAGCAAGCATTTGTTTAAATTTGGAGGATGAAATATGTTTATTTCTCCATGTGTCATTTCTAAATTATATGGATTCTGAAAAATCCAACATCATTTTTCTATCCAAGCTTAAGTTTTATTATGTTTTTTACAATATGGTTATTGAGTCTATGTCAATAGACATTTATGAAATGACCTATTAATAGGAATTTTCACTGAAAATATATGGCTCTCATATCTCTTTCTTTGTCTCTTTTTCTTTTGTCCCTTGAGGTTTTTTGTTTTCTTCCTTGGCTATAATAATGCTTTGTAATAACTGCTTTTAAGATTTTGCTTTGAAAAATCAGGAATGGACTGTTTATCATATATGGTCTTTAAAGATAAAATAAGCTATACAGGTTGATTAAGTGAATTATTTTGCATTAACACATTATTTCCTATATGTTTTAATTAGAAAAATCCTGATTTTGCTTTTTATGATTTCATCTCTGTTGGGTAACAAAGCCAGTTACTGTGATATTTGACTTACAATAGTGATAGCAAACAAAGTATATCCCAGATAATTTTGATTTTATTTTAATAAGGTCAGCAATAATCAGGGGAGTGGAACAAGTAGAAAATTGTTCCCAAAGGGATATTAAAAGTGGAGATAATCTAATTCTCCAAGGTATGATATGTTGACCTGGTAATTTCAGATATGATTTTATCATTCAGAGTTGGGTGTCTCCTGAGACTTGCTTTAGAACAATCTGAGATGATTTTCATTGTCAGCGGCTAACACTAATAAAATTGTTTTTCCTGCAGGCTAGCGTGTTAGGAAATTAAATTTATCGAATTATACGAATTGCACTGTCGCTTTTCACATTGTAATTAAAATACATCTTGTCAGGTCCTACCTCTTTCCAGAAACTATCAGTTGACTATCTTGTATTATATTTTCTCAGAGAACAGTACAGAAAAATGCAAAATATGTTTGCCTGGCAAATAAAAACTGCCCAGTAGACAAGAGACGTCGAAACCGATGTCAGTACTGTCGATTTCAGAAGTGTCTCAGTGTTGGAATGGTAAAAGAAGGTATGGATATAATGCTTTTTACGCAGTTTGCTTATACGTATTCTCAGAAATCACTGAAAAAAGTTAATATTTACATTGGGATGGTGAATTTTACTAGTTCCTTTTTCCTTTCAACATTTTATTTTTATCATATATATCTACATTTTAAAATAACTTAGGACTATTTATTCTAATTTCTCAAAATTAATAGAGGACTTGTATACATACATCTTTGCTCTATTTAAGAAGGAGACTTTTAGGGCTAATTCATTACCAAATGTAAATATGGGTGGCTTTTATGCTGCTTGTTTCAACTCTCATGAAATCATTGTGTGAATATTATTCCAAACTTATTACCACTTTTAAACGGTTGGTCTCATTAATGATTGCTCAACTGTAATGTGTTTTTATTCCTTTTTGTGATTTATGGTCATTCAGTCCATAATCTTTGAAGATTGTTTTCTTTGTCTCTTTTGGCATCAGTTGTCCGTACAGATAGTCTGAAGGGGAGGAGAGGTCGTCTGCCTTCCAAACCAAAGAGCCCATTACAACAGGAACCTTCTCAGCCCTCTCCACCTTCTCCTCCAGTCTGCATGATGAATGCCCTTGTCCGAGCTTTAACAGACTCAACACCCAGAGATCTTGATTATTCCAGAGTAAGTTTTATGATTTCCTTCTTTCAAATGAATGATCAGGGTCTCTTATTTATGGCTACTAGTAATAAGAGTTGATTGAATGATTTTGTGTCTGGCATCATGTTAGACACTTTCCATACTTTTTCTATATTTCTCGCTTCATTTAGCAATTCAATGCATCCATTGCACCAAATAATTTTTGCCTTATTGAATCTCTAAATGCCTTAACAAATGACCCTGACAGTGCTGCACCTGTCATACACATTGTTGCAGGATTCCTGGTGGTTGTGCCAATGAAAATCTGCACAGGCGAACTACAATTTGTAGATTTCTCTCATGATCTAGACAAAGTGACTACTGTTTTTTTTCATATTGTGTTCAAACCATCTGGGTGAGCCTCAAGTTATTCTTAAGCAGTTTATCCAATTGCATCAGCATTGATTGACCTGGTGCTTATTCAGAGGGATTAGACCATTGGTGGAGAGGAGCGAGCTCTGGCTGTGACATCAGATGTCAGGAGGACTCAGACGGAAAGCCACCTCTGCTGCTTCCTGCCTGTGTCACCTGGTTCCTGCTTTTGGCTCTCTCCTGCCTACGGTGGAGATGATTACAATATTTAACCTCGGAGGGGTGTTCTGAACACCAGTCGCACAAGAATGATGGTTGTGAAAACGTTTTTAAGACCATAAATGATTGGTGTTGTTATAGTTAAGTCAACCAAAACATATCAACATTTTTATTTCCTATGGGATATAGTAAAATCCCATCAGTCTGAACCCTGCAAATTCCTCAAAATTTGGATACCACAGAGAAGAACCATGAGAAAGGGTTTTCTGAGCAAATGAATAAACAGCTCTGTAAGGCAATTTCTTTAAAGGACTTAGAAAAGCAAACTTCTAGCAAAACAGGGTCTCAATGACTAGGGAAGGGAAGGAAAAAAATATCACAATTATCGAGCAGTTTCTATATGCTAGACATTGTGGTACATTATCTCATTTAATCCTTTAAACCACCATGAACTGTAGGCATCATTATCCCTCCTACTTGAAGAAAAAACAAAACAAAACAAAAAACACCACCTTAGAAATACAGCTTGCACTCAAATAAAGAAATACCAGTCCAGAGGCCCCCAGTCGGTTGATCTGTCTTGGTAGCTACTACCAAACTGCCCTCCCCAGGTCTAATCAGTGTTTCAAGCTTCTGGCTGAATGGCTGGCAAACAGTGTGTGTCCCTGCTATGTGCCCTTCTCTTAGGTTGCAGTGTTGATAGAAATGATTAGTGTACCTGCTGTGATCCTCTTTCCCTCTTCCCCACCCTCATTATAGGCTGCGAAGCCTCCTCTCTGCACCTGATCACAAAACATCATATGAGAAGCATGGTAGATCCTTAGCATCAAAGGCTGAGGACTCTTATTCTGATTATAAGTAGTGGCTCTTGACTACAATCAAGTCTCAAATAATAGTGTAAGAGAATAAAGCAGAATAATAAAACTAAGTTAACAGTTTAGGCTTCTTTGGAATCACATGGGCCTAGATGAAAATCCCAACACTGTCATTTACTAGCTAAGTGACCTTGAGCAACTGATTACACCTTTTGATTGCTCAGTTTTCTCTTCTGTGTTGTGGGGTAATAGCAATATCTACTTCCTGGGGTTGTTTGTGAAGATTAATTACAATTATACTTGTCAAAGCTTTAGCGCAGTGCCCTGTATGTTATTTCCTTGGCTAAACTTTCTTACTCTGCCATTTGTTGAATGTCCTAATGAGCACGAACACTACACATTAGGTGTCAGGCAGAACACTCTTGAGGTAAGTATTATGATCTCTATTTCACAGATAAGGAAATTTAAACTGGGAGAATCTAAAGCGCTGACTTGCCCAAGGTCACTGAACTAATATGCAGCAGAGACAGAATTAGGAGCCAAGTATATTAGGAGCCAAGTGTATTGAACCTAAAATCTGTGCTCCTAAATACCAGCCTTCACTGCCTCTCTACTTCCAGTGAGAGTAGGTGCTAGAAAACTATGCAGAAATGAAGAGTTCTCCTCCCAGAAGCACCCTGGCCTCTCCATATGCAGTTCATCTGAATTAGTGAAGCTTCTTAGCACTGCCTAGGCTAAGGCTATAGCACGCAATCTGACATTGTTCCAGGGCATTTGAAAGCACAATAGATGGTCACTTCAGATAATTTAGGCCTCAAAAGTGATTTTTTGGCCCCCAATTATCCAATTATGAGTCTACATGGCATAATTAGTCATTCAATGGCAAACCTTTCCCAGCACTTTGAGTTGTCCCAGCTGGGAACTGTCTCCACACTGAAAAATCAATCTAGTATGTTTGCTTGCCTCTGCACCATTCAGTCTGTTAGTCTAGAGTCATCATCCTCATCAACAAACATTTATCCAATTTAATTGTTAGCTTTGTCCAAAATAGCAGATTGACCATGCCAGAGTCTAGGTCACATTGGTACTACCTTTGGGGCCTGGCTCAATTTTGCAAAGCATATTTATTTTAATTGCATTATTTTGGAATCAGGTTGAACCTCATAACTTGGATTCCCCTGCTTTTAGATAGCATTACACAATTATCAAAAATTGGACCCAAATCAACTAAATTAAAAGACTTTTTAAAAATATAGTGAGTTTTCATCAAAAACTTGGATGAAAGCATAGGAGCATGCTGATCACATTTGCAAATGACAGAAAGCTGGGAGGGATCGCTAATATGATGGATGTCAGTATCAACATTCAGAGTGATCTCGACAGGTTGGAACAGGAAGGGCTGAAACCATGACAAAGAAAGTTAACAAAAATAAATGTGAAGCTCGGCATTTAGAATTTAAACAAATGGGAGAGCCTTGGCTTGTCAGTGGTTCATGTTAAGAAGATCTGGGGAGTTTATTCCATATACACTCAAAATGAACCAACAAAGAACGTGTGTGGTAGAAGGGAGGGATGCCACATTACCTTCAGCTGCAGTAGTAGAAGTATGGGACCAGACCCAAGTTGATGATGGTTGCATGGACTCTGTCCTGTCAGACTGTACTTCACAGATTGAGTTCAGTTCTAAGCTGGGATTTACTGTTTCTGGGAACTTGTAATGAATGACTGGGGGAAATGGAAATATGTAGGCAGGAAGGGAAAAGATTTGGTGAAATTGGGTCACTCTTTTGCCCTGTGGCAAAAAGAACTATTCTCCCAAAGACAGATCTGGAGAGAGAAGGAGGGGGGCCTCTTCCCACTCACTTGTCTAATAACAAGTATTGACCATACTAGCTGCTGTGGAAGTGTGAGTTCATCAACACAAGGAGTAATTAAGGTAGTTTTAGTTTTAGCTTTTTGGGGAACCCCCATACTGTTTTCCATAATGGCTATACTAATTTACATTCTCATCAGCAGTATATGAGTGCTCCCCTTTCTCTACATCCTCACCAGCATTTATTTTTTGTCTTTTTAATAATAATCATTCTAACTGGGATGAGATGATATGTCCTTGTGGTTTGGATTTGCATCTTCCTGTTGATTTGTGATGTTGAGCATTTTTAAACATGCCTGTTGGCTATTTCTATGTCTTGTTTTGAAAAATGTCTATTTAGGTTTTTTACCTATATTTTAAATAGATTATTTTTTTCTGCTATTGAGTTGAATTCCTTATATCTTCTGGTTATTAATCCCTTGTCGGATGGATAGCTTGCAGATATTTTCTCCCGTTCTGTAGTATTTCACTTTTTAAATTGTTTCCTTTGCTGACCATCACATATATTCTTACATAATTTCACTAAGGCTCTAGGTCTGTGTGGTATTATTTATGGTTTGAGTAATTTTCTTAATACTGTCATTCACTGAAATTCAATTTTCATAATACCTTCCTTCTTAAAGTTTTACATATACAAATTCATAGAACTGGAGTGACCTTGGGAGCATCTAATCCAAGTCCCATATTTTCAGAAAAGTAAATTAAGGCTTAAAGGGGTTAACTGGCTTGCCTATTGTTGGTGACAGAGTAGAAGACAAAATCCAGATCTCATCACTCAAAGTAGTGTGTTTCTATTTTATCATACTGTCACTTCTATTTAATGACAATTTATTATATTTTTGAACATATAAACTTTATTAAATATTTTAAAATTACAATAATGGTAATATATTTCCATAGGGTTTTTTTTTTAAAGGCAAACCATTTACAAGTGGATAAAATGAAAAACGAAAGTCTCTGCTTCATTTATAGCTGCCTGATCCCACTCCTTAGCAGTATTTTAATGTGTATCCATAATTTATTACATTATAAATAAGAATTTTCGCTGCCAACTTTGAGAGTTTATTTGAGCCCTACAATTTATTAAAGATGCTAGATTCCCCCAATGAGTCAGGTCAATAGAGAAAGGAGGAAATGTGTTGCCAGCCCAGTATGTTTTAATCTTCATGTACTAGCATGTGTTCCTTTAAGGTAGTAAGTGAGCAGTTTTCTCCGTTTGTGGGAATGGGAGGTGGAGGGGTTTTGTTCCAAGTCACAGAGGAAATGAATGTTTTAGAGGCCAGAAAGAGCTCCTGAGTTCTGTGAAGCGTTCCTGGCTCTGGGACCTTCAGTTCTCCTTTGGGCCAAACTTCTCTCCCTCAAAAGTGAGCTCAGATCATTGTACATCAGTGCAGTCAAAATATGTCACGTTTGATTTGTCTCTCCTCAAAATGTTGCTATTCTCTGCACCACAGTTGCTTTTAATTTAGCCATACAAGTATGTATAGATACTGGGCTTGGCTTCAGAGCCTGCATAATTACTAATGAGAAAACATACTTAGTGTCCTCATTAGTTGATCATTTCAAGTATTTTTCAGCATACTAGGATGGTTTTCTGGTAATCAGTGCCACTTAATGGAGTAACAGACTTGCAAATACAAGAGATACTGCTCAGATAAAACCAGGCACCAGCAAATGGCATTTAAATGTGTTCACAAGATAGCCTATGAAACAATGTGGCTTAAGACACATTAGATCTACAAGGTAAACAGAATGAAGCTGCAAAAAGAGTGGTTTCATGAAGCATCTCAGAAGACCCTCTCAAATTGTTACCAATTCACTAGATGATTTCAGGCCGGTTCCCGCTCCTCTGTGGGCCACAGTTACCTGATCCAAATGGTAAAGAGATTAAGCTAAATCCATTCCCATTATCTCCTCCAGCCTTCTCATTCCCTGATATTCTGACCATAATATTAATACCTGCTGTAGTTCCACTATGAGTACAAGTCTGCATTTCCTAAAACATGGTGCCCAGACTGCTCCTACCAGAAAGAGCTGGGGTGTTTGCTTTAAAATGCAGATTCCCAGGCCACACCCTCTCAGACATACTGAATTAGGACTGGGAAGAAGGAGAGGCAGGCAAAAATCTGTATTTTAAAAAGTGCCATTGGATGATTCTTTGGCACACTAAGGTTTGAGAACCATCGATATAGTTTATAATAACAACTCCATTTTACCTTGAATTTTCCAGCTTTTCATGGGATTGAGAAGGGATGAGCAATAGAGATATAAATTTTCCTAAAAGCAATTAATTCATTTGACAAATATTTATTGAATGGCTGCTAGGTAGTAGGCACTGTTCCAGGGCAATGGACACATTGCTGAGTAAGGCAAAGCCCTTATCCACATGAACCTTACATACCAGTAAAGGAGAAAAAGAGTAAACAAATATACAATTGCAGTGATGTCATTGTGGGAGGAGAGGTGTCTTTCGCTTTTTGCTTTTTGGAGTGGGGGGCATAGAGTTAGATCAGCAAAGAAAAATTTGGGGGGAAATATATTCATTGCCAATTGTTTTCATTGCCAATTTTTAAAATGTCACTTTTTAAAGTGTAAGAACCTAAGAATATGTATACATAGTTTGACTTATACAATGATCATATCTAAAATTTTCAGAGCTATAGTTGAGAAAAGCAGCATTTTAAGGGGAGAAAAACGTGTCCTTAGCATAGTCTACATACTTAGCCAGGGCTGAAAGTTGAGATCGAGTAAATATTAGATTCCACTCTGCTGTTAAAGCCTCACATCACTAATTTTTGAGGGGTGGTGTTTTCCATGAGTCTCACTTAATTTCCACACAAATATCTCATTTGGGGCCTGGGCTATTGCTGAAGTCTGGCTTGTATAGCTGCATTACTGCCATATGAAACATGCAGACCCATTTTAGCTTAAATAATATCCATTGCTGTTGTTTGCAGCTCTAGACTCTCATTCTAGGTGCTTCAGAGAAACCTTCCTTAGGCATTGGCTGTCAGTAAATGTAATACCGTGTCTTTAACTAGTGAGAAAGCCAGAGTTCTGACAGATCAAAATAACACCTATAAGATGAAAAAAAAAATTAGTATAAACAGGAAAAAAGTTCATTACAAAAAATCTTTTTGCATTTGACCTATGTTCGATTGGCATGATCAGTAAGCAAGTATTTCTAGATTTTCTTTGTCAAACCCCAAACCTACTTAGCCCAGAGACAGAGCAATCAATGTAGGGCAGCAGAGATGCAGAGCTGGGGGTCCAGTCCTTCCAACTCTAGGACCAGTATTCATTGGTTGAGGTTTTTCTAAACTGGTAGGCCAGGCAGAGAAAAAATCTAAAATGTTTTGTTCCATTCCTTTAAACCTTATGTCCAACAGAGGAGATTTTTCTTTTCCTCCAGCATTGGATGCTGACCCTCCAGTCAGCCCCAAGTTACTGGTGGCTCAGGCTGAATTCACTTTGGCTCTAAAATTCTGAGGCTTGGATCAAAACCACTGCAGGTGAAGCCCAGAGGATCTGGCTGGAGTCTGGCAGGCCAGGCCGGCTGGCTTTCCTGCTTGCTGGGCTCCATCGGAGAAAAGTACACACACAGGGTGGGCAGGGACTTCACTTCCCTGTGTGCAGGAGGCATGAAGTGTGAGCCCAGCAGGGGCAGAAGCCTGCAGAGGACCCTGGGTGAAAGCTACATGCTCTGGTGGATTCTAAACAAATATTGGAAGCAGAGAGATTGTTGAGTTGTGAGCCACGGATTCAGGGGAGTCAGCGCAGGAGGTAGCTGTCAGATCCATTCTCAGGGGAAACTATTCATTCTTTAGTATTTTTCTCTCCATTTAACCCACTGTTTTTAAACAAAATAATGCTGAATCAGTGTCACGTTCTGGGCAATAACATCATACCTGGTGTGATTTAGCAATATTTAGAATCATTTAGTGCAAGAGCCAGACGGAATCTTAGGGATCAGCTAGTCCACTTATTCCTGTTCCAGAGGCTGAAACTGACTCAGAGCAGTTAAGTGACTTGTCTAGAATTGCACAGCAAGTCAGTGCAGAGCCTGGACGAGGACCCCATGACATGCTGCTTGGTCCAACATACTTTCCTTTACTCCCACTCATTTGGGAGTTTCACAAGTAGCTCCCTCAGCTTTTGAAAGGGAGGATCTGCCCTGAATTTCATTCTGCTCTTGGAGAGCCTGTGGAATTATTAAATAGATTTATAAATAAGGAGAAAATAAAAAAGAAAAGTTAATTCCCTTTTCCCCACTCTCTTCCAGTTAAGAGTCTGTGTGCCGGCTGGGCACGGTGGCTCACGCCTGTAATCCCAGCACTTTGGGAGGCCGAGGCAGGTGGATCACAAGGTCAAGAGATCGAGACCATCCTGTCCAACATGGTGAAACCCTGTCTCTACTAAAAATACAAAACTTAGCTGGGCGTGGTGGCGCGCACCTGTAGTCTCAGCTACTTGGGAGGCTGAGGCAGGAGAATCGCTTGAACCCAGGAGGTAGAGGTTGCGTGGAGCCAAAATCATGCCACTGTACTCCAGCCTGGCAACAGAGCAAGATTCTCTCTCTCAAAAAAAAAAAAAAAGAGTCTGTGTGCCAGGAGGTAGTGGGAAGTGTCTATGACATAGGATCGTGCCGCCATGCTTCCTTCTCCTGGACTTTGCTCCCATGGTCTAGCACAACAGAATATTCAGGACTTCATGGAATCCCAGGCACTGTGTAGGATTGTTGGGAACAGAGGAGCCACGATTCTGAACTGGACCAGATGTTATAGGATCTTAGAACATCAGGGCTGAAAATCAAAAACTTTCTACTTCTACCCATTCCATTTCATAAATATGGAAGCTGAGGGATGGTGATTATTTCAGATATCATAACTGCTATCAATATCATCACTGTCATTTGTTAATCATGTACTATATATCAGGCTCTTCACATATGTTATCACATTGAATCATCACAACAAAATTTTGAGGAAGGCCAGGCATGGTACACCTGGTAATCCCAGTAGAGATTGTAGGGAAACCCAGCCAGGTGGATCGCTTAAGCCCAGGAGTTCAAGACCAGCTTAGGCAATATAGTGAGACACCGCCTTTACAAAAAGTTTTTTAAAAGTTAGATGGGCATGGTGGTTCCTGCCTGTGGTCCCAGCTACTCAAGAGGCTGAGGTGGGAGGATTGCTCGAGCTGGGGAAGTCAAGGCTGTAGTGAGCCGCGATCACACCACTGCACTCCAGCCTGGGCAACAGAGCAAGACCCTGTCTCAAAAAAAATTTTTTTTTGAGAAAGGTATCCCCATTTTACAGAGTAGAAAACTGAGGTTCAAAAAAGTTAAATGATGCTACATTATTTCACATATTAGGGGCCAGAACAAAATTGAGATTAAAGTAGGTGGACTCTGATTTTTTTTTTTTTTTTTTTTTTTAGTTAGTTATTTAATACTGCTTCTTGGGAAAACACAAAGAAAAAAAGACCCAATTAAATAAGTGTCTCATTTCCTCTCACCTAGGTAGCTCCACAGTAAGCACCTAGTTGCTTATTAGCTGTTTCTTCTCCAACCAGGTTAGGGTATTACAGCAAACCTAAGCACTCTTCTGACTATTCTTTCATTGGAAAAACATTCAGCAATTATTTATTGAGGTATAATTATGTGCCAGTCACTGTACTGTTGACAGAAACATAGGACCAATGAATATGTACCTGGAGAGCTCCAGTGAGAATAAAGCAAAATGCTTTTTAAAGATTTCATAGGCCAGATGAGGTGGCTCATGCCTGTAATCCCAACATGTCAGGAGGCCAAGGCAGGTGGATCACTTGAGGTCAGGCGTTTGAGACCAGCTTGGCCAACATGGTGAAGCCCTGTCTCTACTAAAAATACAAAAATTAGCCAGGCATGTTAGCACATGCCTATAGTCCCAGCTACTTGGGAGGCTGAGGCACTGAATCGCTTGAACCCAGGAGGTGGAGGTTTCAGTGAGCCAAGATCGCACCACTGTACTCCAGCCTGGGCAACAAAGCAAGATACCATCTCGGGGAAAAAAAAAAAAAAAAAAAGGTTTCATAAACGATCCCACCATCTAGTAACATCAGACATACTTAACAGCTAGGAGAGGTAAAACTTGAAATCACAGGGTCAGCATAAGTCCTGGCTGTACCACTGTTGGTTGTGTAACTTGAGAAAATCTCTTAGCTTCTCTGAGCCTCAGTTTTCTCATCTGTAAAATAAAGATTAAAATCCTTACCCCATGAGGATCAGTTCAGAAAAGGAATGCACAATGATGCACAGCCATGTTAATGTGTAGGAAATGATGTGCCTATTTACGTGTTTCTGTGTATCTCTTAAATCTCTGTGTTGTTGGCTGTCCCTTGATTAGTATCTTGCTGTATCAGTCTTCCTCTCTGCAGCAGAAAAGTCTTTCCTCCCGTGATTCAAGAAAAACTCTGGTTCTACCAGAATTTCTGAAAGCTGGGTGAAGACTTTATTCCTACTTATATCTTTCTGCTCTTTGGACTCTCTAGATCCATGCTGTCCAATAGACCTCCCCTCAGTGATGGAAATGTTCTATCCCAAATTTGGCCACTGAACACTTGAAGTATGGCTAACATGACTGAGGAACTGAATTTTTAATTTCATTTAATTTGTATTAACTTAAATAGCCACAGTCCTGAGTCTAATGGCACACAGCTGCCTGGGTTCTGCCAAAGAGACCTTTCCTTCCACCACTTCCTGGTTGGTTTTATCTCACAGAAATCCATCAACAGCAAGCAAAAATCATTCTTTGTCTTGTTGATTATTTCTGCAATTCCCAAACTTCATTGTATATGAGAATCACCTGGAGATCTTGATTAGACAGTTTGGTGGGCCAGGCATGGTGCCTCATGCCTGTAATCCCAGTACTTCGGGAGGCTGAGAGAGAAGAATTGCTTGAGTCTAGGAAATCAAGACCAACCTGAGCAACACAGTGATACTCATCCCCAACCCACGCCACCATTTCTACAAAAAAAAAATTTTTTTTAATGTTTGCTGTGTCTACCCCCAGAGTTTCTAATTCAGTAGGTCTGTGGTAGGGCCTGAGATTGTCACTTTTTTGTTTGTTTGTTTGTTTTGAGACACAGTCTCACCCTGTCACCCATGCTGGAGTGCAATGGCATGATCTTGGCTCACTGCAACCTCCACCTTCCAGGTTCAAGCAATTCTCGTGCCTCAGCCTCCTGAGTAGCTGGGATTACAGGGACATGCCACTACACCCAGCTAATTTTCATATTTTTAGTGGAGATGGGGTTTCACCATGTTGGCCAGGCTGGTCTCGAACTCCTGACCTCAGGTGATTCACCGCCCCCCCCTCACCCCCCAGCCTCCCAAAGTGGTAGAATTACAGGCATGAGCCACCGCACCAGGCCGAAATTGTCATTTCTAACACATTCCTGGGTGTTGCTGATGCTGCCAGTCTGGAGACCACACTTTGAGAACCACTGGGTTAACTTAGTATCTCATGGGGAGACAGCTGTGCCATAGTGAAATGAGCAGACCCTGGAGATCTACTTGGACACAAACTCCTGGGGCAGTAGTTTTTTTTTTTTTTTTTTTTTTTAGACGGAGTCTCACTCTGTCGCCCAGGCTGGAGTGCAGTGGCCCGATCTCAGCTCACTGCAAGCTCCGCCTCCCGGGTTCACGCCATTCTCCTGCCTCAGCCTCCCGAGTAGCTGGGACTACAGGCGCCCGCCACCTCGCCTGGCTAGTTTTTTGTATTTTTTTTAGTAGAGACGGGGTTTCACCGGGTTAGCCAGGATGATCTCGATCTCCTGACCTCGTGATCCGCCCGTCTCGGCCTCCCAAAGTGCTGGGATTACAGGCTTGAGCCACCGCGCCCGGCTGGGGCAGTAGTTCTCAACTGAGCTACTCCACTTTGGAGTCACCTGGGGAGCTTTAAAAATTCTTGACCCCTAGGCTCCACCCCAGACCAATTAAATGAGAATCTCTAGGCGCAGGACCCAGACAAGAGTTGTTTCCTTCAAGCTCCCCAGGTGATTGCACTGCACAGTCAAGGGTGAAAACCACTTTGCTAATTCGACTTAAGCAAATTTCCTTGTCTATTAAGTGATAACAATAAAATTTGCTGTATTTGTATCAGAGGGCCATTGTGAAAATCACATGAGACTATGAATGTGAAGGGGTTTTATAAACTGTGACACCTAAAAGTAAGAATTTAGGCATTGATGGTCTTGGAAGGGCCTGTTTGCAAATGATACTATTATCCCCACTGAAGCAAGATAATGCTGCTCTCTCTGGTTTGCATTCTAGTACTGTCCCACTGACCAGGCTGCTGCAGGCACAGATGCTGAGCATGTGCAACAATTCTACAACCTCCTGACAGCCTCCATTGATGTATCCAGAAGCTGGGCAGAAAAGATTCCGGGATTTACTGATCTCCCCAAAGAAGATCAGACATTACTTATTGAATCAGCCTTTTTGGAGCTGTTTGTCCTCAGACTTTCCATCAGGTAATTACTACTATTTTATCTTCAGTCTACTTCCTTAGAAGAAGCCTGAAACCTTCTGTGTTTGTAACTGAATCATTGGTGAAACGTTTTCTCAAGAAGCAAATGTGAAATATGATCAGGCACTAAAAAAACTGAGCAACAAGTCATGGAGGGAGCACTAGGCTTGCTGCCAGAACCCCTGGGTTCTAGTCCCAGTTCTAATGTGAACTTGCTGTCACACCCTGAGCAGGTCACTTGCCTGACCGGAAGTTCAAATCCCTCCTTTTTAAAAGGAAGAGGTTGGATTTGATGATCTCTTGAGGTCCCTCGCAGCTCCAACACTCTGTGATTCTGGAAAGATCCTCATGGTGCGTAAGCTATTTCCTGGGAGCAAGTGTTTGCTTTGGAACATTGTATTTACCTCGTGGGTTTCTGTTTAACAAGTTACTATTCTAGCACACCTGATGGGGCCCTAAAGAGTTCCCACACGTTCTCAACCCCCAGTTTTATTCCAAGAGAACACTCTTAGATAGAAAGATTTAGTCCATCCTATCATAGTCAGTGACACCAAACACAAAAAGGAAAAGTGATTTTTCAAAAACATAGAACCTTGGAAGCTCCTCTAGTAAGTTCCACGTGTAAATTTTTTAAACTTTATTTTATTATTGTTTTTATTCACAAATAGCCTGTTTAACTCCATTTTCCTTGCTTCCTTTCAGTTATATATTTTTAGGAGATACCGACTTTATACCAAATATCAGAAAAATCCATCTTTCCCCTCTTTCTCTTTCCTGCCATCCCCTCCCCAATTTCATATCATTACCAGAAACTCCTGTTTAATTTTTACGGTGCAAATTGCCAGGCCTCATTGCCATCTATTTTGGTTTGGTAGACTGTGGGAGAAGTCCAGAAGTCTGCATTTTTAACTCATGCTTTAATGATTCTGATGCCATCAGATTCTGATGTCATCAGGGTCCATGTTTTATATTCTGAGACTGAATCATTCTGTCCTGTGTATGCCTTCTGTGACGGGATCAGTAGGAGAGATGGGGTGGAGTTACAACTAGAGTGCCAGTAATAGCTTAATTTGTAGCCAATCTAGTGTACACCAGAGCTGAGCCAGCAAGGTGGCTGTCATCTATTAGACATGCAACAAAGGATTAAGTAGACTGTAAACTCCATGCAGGCAGGTGCCATGCATGTCCTATTCACCATGTTTTCTCCCAGTGTCTGGCTCCAGGAATAACATGTGCTTCATGCTCAGTAGACACTTGGCTGAGTGAAGGAATGAATGAAGCTGTTCATCCAAGAAGCAACACGAGATTATTTGACTTGTGAATACAACAGGTCAAGATAGATAAATATGTGGCAAGAGATTTGAAAGTTAAAGGAAATCTAAAATTAAAGGAAGAACCACATATAATTCAGCCCATTACTTGTTATACCCAATACTTGTCGAACCGTCCTGTGTACTGGGCACCATGCATGGGCTTTCAAATCCTTTCTTTTATTTAATTCCCTCAACATTCTTAGGAGGTAGCAATTAGAATTTTTGTTTTATAAACAAGGAAAAAGAAGTCCAGAGAGATTTAAGGAGCACCCAAAGCCACACCCCTAAATTGTAATGTCCACGTGGAAGTTCCAAGGCACCTTTCATGAAAGAAAAATGAGATGATGATGGACATAACGTAAACTATCAGGACAGATTTAAAAATAGCCCTCCACAGCCCCAATGTTAAAAGCAGAGAAGGTAATACAAAATAAGGACTTGTTTTATGTTAGGCCACCCTTTAATTTGTGATAGACTTCTGGCACTTACAGGGACTTGGTTTTTGTTTTGTTTTGTTTTGTTTTGTGTTGAGACAAAGTCCCACTCTGTCACCCAGGCTGGAGTGCAGTGGCACGATCTTGGCTCACTGCAACCTCCACCTCCCGGGTTCAAGCGATCCTCCTGCCTCAGGCTCCCGAGTAGCTGGGACTACAGGTGCATGCCACCAAGCCTGGCTAATTTTTGTGTTTTTAGTAGAGACACAAAATGTTGCCACTATGTTGCCCAGGCTGGTCTCAAACTCCTGACCTCAGATGGTCCACCCACCTTGGCCTCCCAAAGGGCTGGGATTATAGGTGTGAGGCATCGCACCTGGCCAGGGACTTGGTATTTTTAAAGTTTACACAATGGAATTGTAGTGTCTAGCCTCAGGCCTTGGCAGTTTTTTAACATTTAAGAAAATCAAGGACAAGCCCTGTCTCAGGAGCCCTGGAGGGAACAGTCTCATGTTCATTGCTGAGAGAGGGGTGTACTGGGCTTCACCTCTGTAACCCATGAGTGCCTGCTCCCCCATGTCCTGTTCCAAGGAAAGCCAGTAATTGAGTCTACTAATAAGACAGCAGGTGCCACAGCCCATATCTTCCCCTGGGCTGATGTTCACTAAAGACATTAGCATAGACAAGTGGTGCTAGTTGTTTATCCCGGAGAACATAGTCTTATTCATTTTGAGTATCTGGGCATGCTTCATAGCACCACACTGGGGTCCCAATGCTGCCCCATGGCTGTCTGGGTGCCTGTGTGTCATAATGTTATCATGTTGGACAGACTGGACAGACCTGTTTAATGTTTCTCTTCCTCTCACCTCCCAGGTCAAACACTGCTGAAGATAAGTTTGTGTTCTGCAACGGACTTGTCCTGCATCGACTTCAGTGCCTTCGTGGATTTGGGGAGTGGCTCGACTCTATTAAAGACTTTTCCTTAAATTTGCAGAGCCTGAACCTTGATATCCAAGCCTTAGCCTGCCTGTCAGCACTGAGCATGATCACAGGTAAGCACCACCTTGCCAAAACCACATCCTCATTTCTCTCCTTCCCTTTGTTATGGTGGGCCTTGACCACCACATACACCAGAAAAGTGGGAAAATAACTACCATTTTTTCTGAAATCTGTTAAGTTTAACCTAGTTTAAGCAAAGAAACATGCATCTATAATTTGTTGTCATAAACTTCTAGGAAAGAGAATCCATAGTCTATTGAATTGTCATTGTCAATAAGCCCAATATATGAAAATCTAACTTCCTACCAGAGATCTGTGGACAGTGGGACTAGCTGCTTCAGGGTTTGTTTGTTTTGAGACAGGGTCTTGCTCTGTCACCCAGGCTGGAGAGCAGTGGTGTGATCATGGCCTAGTGTAGCCTCGACCTCCTGGGCTCAAGTGATCCTCTCACCTCAGCCTCCTGAGTAGCTGGGACCATAGGCACACGCCACTACACATTTGGCTGTTTTGTAGCCCTGTTTCACCCTATTGCCCAGACTGGTTCAGAGTTCTTTTTACAAAGCCTTTCCTAGGAAGATTACCTTACCCAGCCCATTCCTGTGGAGCAGAGGTGATGAGGTTTCCCGCGTCCCCAATTCTTGGCTAGTGACCTAAAGTAAAACCAAAACACTATAGACATATCAAATACAACTTGATTTAATAACTTCGATTGGCAAAGGACTGAGAGAAAGCAAAAATGGCTCAACACAGCAGTTTTTATTTTTATTTTTAAAATTTTATTATCATTATTTTTGAGATGGAGTTTAGCTCTGTCACCCAGGCTGGAGTGCAATGATGTGATCTTGGTTTACTGCAGCCTCTGCCTCCTGGGTCCACGCAATTCTCCTGTCTCACCCTCCTGAGTAGCTGGGATTACAGGTACCTGCCACCACACCTGGCTAATTTTTGTATCTTTAGTAGAGATGGGGTTTCATCATGCAGGCCAAGCTGGTCTCGAACTTCTGACCTCAAATGATCCACCCGTCTTGGTCCCCCAAAGTGCTGGGATTCCTGGCATGAGCCACCACACCCGGCCAACTGAGCAGTTTTTTAACCACAAGCATAAAACGTATTTGATTTATGCCTGTCTCCCTCTATAGATCTCTCTCTTTCTATCTTTTGGGAGATAAAGGATCCCAAGGTGGGGTGGGATGGAGAAAGGTGCATGTTGGGCAAGGGAAAGAATATCATCTCCCCGTGGCCATGGAGGCCCTTGCCCCAGCTCCCTTTGCCCTGGGGGAGAGTTTCCTGTTAGACCTCATTCTTTCCGGTCAGACTAGGGCCTGGAGAGGTGGTGACAGAGGGTGGGGGCTCCAGAAGTGGCCAAATGAGGGGCTCATCCTTGTCCTTTTGGTCAGACACAAGCACAGGCTTGGCTGTTGAACTGAGAGTTCAAGTTCAGAATAATATGCTCTTGGCTATAGAAAACATGTTTCTCAGGCAGGTGGTGAGTTTCCAGAGCATCAAATGCATCCTCTGGTACAGATGGCCCCTTCTTTCTGTTTCACTGGAAATGTACATTGGTTTGCCCAAGCATTGTTCACTTGTATTTCTTGGGATATCTCCTATTAGCTAAAGTTAGATGCATCTGTGCCTTAAGAGGCTAGGCTGGTTCGTCATTTGATGGTTGACATGCAGGCAAAGACAAGCAAATGGTATGGCTGCAGTGAGGACTCAGACACTAGCCGTTCCTTCAGTATTCCAAATGGAAACTGACTTCCTCTTGGTCTTTGGTCCAGGATGAGAAACTCACTTTTTTTTTTTTTTTAATGGGGCTGCTAGACTTCCAAGAGAGCCATTAACGAAACAAAAACCAAGGCAGTCTCAAAGAGTATGGATTCCATTTGGAGGGCTTTCAAATGGCATACTGGAGCATCTGAAGAAAATAAACAGATTTAAGGCACAAGTATATTACTTCATCAGGACTGGAAGGAAACTGGTTCAAGGCTGCCTTTGAACTGAAGCTCTTTAGTTCAATTTCAAAACCATTCAGCAATTCCTAAGTCAGTTAAACATTCAAAACTAGAAAGTATGGAGTTTAGTTCATTTTAAAAAGACAAAAACAAAAGTCTAGATCCAGCTTTGGATTCCCACAAGTAAAAGCAGTACATTGCTTCATCTCTATGGGAACAAGTGTTGAGTCTAGTTAATCAACAAATATTCACTGACCTAGGCACTGTGCTGCATGTCATTGGGTTTTCAGAGATGATAACACACATCCCTAGAGGAGATAGGCATGCAAAGTACTACAGTTGATGCAGGGTGTTGAGTGCCACTATGGAGACAAGGGAGTGAGTTTCAAGTGCCCAGAGATAGCAGGTGCGGGTGGTCTTCTCAGAAGAGATCACAGGAGCTGGTCCTTTGTAAATGGAGAGGATGTCTCCAAGCTAAAATGGAACAAGTGAGAATCCAGGCATAAATAAACATTTGCCAAAAGCCATTGAAAATATGGCTAAGTTTCAGAAAGGAAACAACTGAAAATTGGAGTGGCAGGAGATGTGACTGTTCTGATAGGTCGGGGTGAGGCGGGACATGAAGAACCTTCCACGCCTAGGTGAGGGGAGCAGAGTTTATCTTGAGCACAACAAGGATCCACAGGTTTTGTCCAAAGGAGCCTGATGGTCAGGTTTGCATTTTAGAAAGATTTACCCTGTCAGTGCATTTTGGGCACAGATTAGAGTGAGAAAGAATCTAAGAGGAAAAAGTTCAGTCCAGGTCTGAAAGCCATGATTCAAGAGGATGGCCCATCCCTGAAAGGCCATATCTTTGTTTCACTTTTTAAATGGAAATTGACAAATATCTAAGAGGCCAGGATGTGTGGGTGCCAGGAAGACCCAACCTGGAGAGACTGGGCAGTTCAGTACAGAGAATATAGAGTAGAAATTAGGAGAAGGGTGGTGCTGGTCCTCTTTCTGCATTCCATTTGTTCTGTGCCCTGCAGTTACAGCTGCTCAGCCCGCTGCCCATTTATGTGGAGATTGGCCGGGGGAGGAGGCAGTTTGGCATGGCAGAAATAGCCTGGACTTTGGAATTGAGCACGCCCAGATTTTAATCTTCAGTCCTGTGTTTAATAAATAGGTGCTCTTGGAGAACACATTTCAGTTCTCTGAAATTCAGTTTTGTCATTTGTAAAATGGGGATAACCATGCCTATTTCATAGGGCAGCAGTGAGAATTATAGAAAATTCAGTTGGTGATGTAACCAAACTGGATTCAGGATAGGCAACTCTGAATTCACCTATGGTCCCCCTTGGAGTGATAGTGACAGAGTCCAAGTTAGGCATATGCCTTCCCCTGCCCCTTGGAAGCATCAAACTCAGTGGCATGAGGAAACAGGTGGTGGCTTTAGAAGGCAGTATGTTTGGTGACAGTCTCCTTGGATGCTTGAGAGAGAGGCTTAAAGGAAGACAGTGATATTAAACTAATTAAGCTGCACATAATGAGCACTTACAATAAGCCAAGTGAACTACAGTGGTGTCTTTGGGCCTTCCCGAGTGGGTAGCTCCCTTTCCTGCCTCATTCCTGCTGTGGTTTTAGCCTACAACAAAAATAAGCCCTCTTCTCTCATTTCTGTACCTTACAACACTCTTTGTGACTTACTGGTTGAAAGTGGGTTTGATAAGTGTGAAAATATCAGGAAATGGCAGAAAAGGCGATGCTTGGGAAACAGTGTGCATTGCTGTGGATATTAATTTTCATTTGAATATGAGCTGCCATGGATCTTGACTTCTGAATAAGCTTCGTTGATCATAAAGGGTGATTGTGGAGTAACAGCTGGGCTATTTACATTACAGAATTCATCCCAAAATTGTCTTTTCTTAAACCACAGAGGAGAGCTCATGAAAAGGAAATGGCATCTTAGAAGTTTAACTAGGCTTGCTTCCAGGAAAAGTATTAAGAATCTGGACAGTATTGGTGGTTTGCACAAACATGGCTTTTTTTTTTTTCTGATTCTTTTTTTCTTTGTCCTCCTCCTCTCTCTGTACCCCCTCATGAAAAACTAGGCGGTAAAGTGGGGCAGGAAATGGTTTCATTCAGATCACTCTCCTTTCCTGCAGTAAATAGGGGGTTCCCCACAGTGGTTTGGTTTTCAAACGTTTTTCATGTTCCCTGTTTATCTACCCCAACCATTACCCTTTGCCAGTGCTGCATCTCTGAAGTAATGCGAGTGGTTTGAATCTGATGGGATACCAATGAGTTGATATCTGGTTGCAGTTAATAATGTTTCATAAATAAGAAGCCCCCCCGCCAAACAAAGTTAGTGTGGAATTACCATTTTATAAATATCCACTCATTAAATAAGCATAAGGGCCTACTATGTACCAAGCATTGTGACAGTCTCTAGGGATGCAAAGATGAGCCAGGCATGCATTCTGCTGTCAAGAAGTGGGTAGTCTACTAGGAAGTCATAGATTATGATATATGAACTTGATGTATAGCGATTAGTGCTCAGGTCCTGAAAAGGCACAGAGGCAGTCCAGGGTAAGTCCAGATTACTGCTAACTTTTTTGAGGTGAAGGAAGGTAGAAGTGTTGGTCATGAATGACTTCCCAAAGAGGTAGTATCTAGACATGAGAAGACATAAAGAACATTCCAGATGAAGGAAAGAGAACCGCAAGGGCATGGCAGTTGAATGCCTTAGTACAGTTTAGGGTTAAAACAATTACAGTGGAGTTGCATTGTGCATATATTAAAATCACATATATGATCCAAGTAGAAAGAGGAGAAAAATTAAGAGTGCAGGCTATTGCATTGGATGACTGTATGTCCTGGAGTGAGCATGACAGAGAAGATATGAATCCACTGGAAGTCATGGTTTCTCTGCCTCTGGTGATGAGTGCTGAGAGCATGTCTTGTGCTTTTGGGAAAGTTAAAGGATTTTCAGGGATAAAAGTCATTGTATGGATTATTTACCTTCTGGCCTGATGTGATGACCTAACCTCAGAGCACAATGCTTTTCCTGTAGAGAAATAGGGGAAATAAGATTGGAAAGGTAGTTTTGAAGCAGATGGCAGAGGGAATCTCAAGTGCTCAAATGCCATTTTGTTGTTCCCCATGACTTTCTTTTCCCTACTCAGGTCATCTGTCAGGTGAGAAAATGACTCCTTTCTCTTCTGACTGTAGTCTTTTTCCTGGTCTTATTGAAACATGACCTCTAAGACTGAGAAGGTGGAAGGAGGGCAGAACCAGGGCAGAAAGTAGTGAAACAGTGACACAGCAGGACTAGACAGGTGGCTGACCATGCCACACCCTCCACCATCTGTCTTTCCAGAGCTCCACTGCTCACTGTATATGGTTACCTGGTTACCCCTGCTTTTGCATCAAATAAAGCCGTCAGCTACATTGCAAGGAAAACTAAATGTAAAACTTAGCAGGGCAAAATAGTTAAAAAAGGTGGGAGAGGGGAGAGGCCACAGGATTTAGAGACCGGAGATCTGAGTTCAGGTCTTCACCCAGAAATGTGCTGTCTTGGCAATCTTGGACAAGTTCGTTACCCTCTCTGAATCTCAGTTTCCTTCTTTCTCACAGGGATAAAGATGTCTACTTGCAGGTTTCTTATAAAGATTGAACGAACTAATGTGTACTTTGCAGAAAAAAAATTAGACAAACCTTCATTGTTATTATTATTATATTATTTGTTTTACACACTTCTATGAAGAGCCAGCTGTCTTGCTCTCTAGGAATCCATAAAAGTGTTCATGCATCCCTGCAATTGAATATACACATTGTATTAAGGAATTTCTTTGTGTCTTTACCAGCTAGACTGTGAGGTTCCTAAGGACAGGGAGAGTCTTATTAGTATCTGTAAAATTACTTTACCATTTACAAGTATCTGGCATATGACAAATATTCATTGAATGAATGGGCCAATTGTGAGTATCAGGAAGTCTCCAAATTAGAAAAATCTGAATTAATTTTTAGCCTACCACAGTCATGAGAAAACTATGAATTCTTGAAAATTGCCTTCTTTCGATTCAGATTAATTCAGTAAATACTTATTGAGCATCTACTGTGCACCAGACACACATTCCCTTACCCTTAAAGAGTCTGTGGTCTCACTGGAGAGAGAGACAGACACATACTCTACCAAATCAAAGACAGTCAGACTGAAAAGTACCATTTAAATCAGCCTCACCACAGACTGCTGACTGACTTGTGGCTTCCTGACCAGCGTGGGCTCAATGTCTCTGGGACTGCCCATCAGTAAAGGATGTTGTATATGGCATGAGTGGTAGCAATAAGGTGAATTCCCAGAAAAAGGGGTAGAGCTGAGAGTGGGGAGTCCTGTTTGTTGGTGTTTGAACTACACACACCTCTCTCTCCAGGGGCCCACCTTTCCTTCCCCTTTGGCTGGAACTGCATTGTTGTCACCAAGTTAACCTTTGCCCTAACACCTGCTCAGAAAGGGGAGTTACTTTTCCCCTTGGTGGGGCTCCTGATGGTTACTATCATCCCTTTCTTTATCCCCTACTCCCTGCCATGAGGAAGAGAATTTGACATTTCTCATATAAGCCCAAGAGGCAGAAGTGGGAACTACATATAACAGCAGTCCCCAACTTTTTTGGCACTAGGGACTGGTTTCATGGAAGACAATTTTTCCTTGGACTGGGGTTGGGGGAATGGTTTCGGGATGATTCAAGTGTATTACATTTATTGGGCACTTTATTTCTATTATCATTACATTGTAGTATATAATTAAATAATTTTATAACTCACCATAATGTAGAATCAGTGGGAACCCTGAGCTCATTTTCCTGCAACTAGATGGTCTCATCTGGGAGTGACGGGAGACAGTGACAGATCACCACACGTTAGATTCTCATAAGGAGCGTGCAACCTAGATCCCTCACATGCACAGTTCACAATAGGGTTCACACTCCTATGAGAATCTAATACCGCCACTCATCTGACAGGAGGTGGAGCTCAGGTGGTAATGCAAATAATGGGGAGTGGCTGTAAATACAGATGAAGCTTCACTTGCTTGCCCGCCACTCACCTCCTGTCGTGTGGCCCAGTTCCTAACAGGCCATGGACCAATACCATTTGAGGATCCCTGATACATAGGATGGCAAATTTTAGCTCAATATAAGAAAAACTTTCTCATAGAAAGAACCATTTGAAATTGGAATAAGCTGCCTTGAGGAGTGAGTTCCCACTTTGGGGAATGAGGTTTACAGAGACTAGATGAACACTAGGTGTGGACTGAGTCAAGCATCTTATGGGTACTAGGATTGACTAGAGCAGAGCTTCTCCAGGGTTCACATCACTGGGCATCTTGTTGCATTGCAGATTCTGGTTAGGTAGGTCTGGGGCAGGACCTACCTAAACAGATTCTGCATTTCCAGCAAGCTCCCAGGTGATGCTGATGCTGCTGGTCTGGGGCCCACACCTTAAGTAGCAAGGAACAAGGGAACCTATTGGTAATTAGCAATCTATGAAATTAATAACTACCATTTTAAAATACTCGGTGCCAGGCACTGTGCCAAGGGCTTTACATGTGTTATTTTGTTTAATGTTGCTTAATAAATAAACTTGGAAGTACCTGGAATGGCTAACAGCAGATACAGGAAGCATGGAGATCAGTCAAGAGCTATTAAAATGATCTAGATAGCAAAGATATTGAAGATCCTGGTCCAGAGGCCATGAGTATTGAGAGGGAGATATAAATGCAAGGAACATCACAGAGATAATAACGGAAGTTCTTGCAATGGATTAAATATGATGGCTCGGAGGGAAGGAATTGTTAGAGATGATTATGAGAGTGATGTGAAAGGCTGTAATATCGTAATAGACAAGCTTAAAGAAGTGGCTGATTTGAACGGGAAGGTAATGACTTGAGTTTTAGATAGAGAGGATACTTGCAAATATTCACTAAGTGCTCACTATATGCTAGGCATGGTTCCAAATACTTGACATGTACTAACTCGTTTACTTCTCATAACAACCCATAAGGCAGGTACCATTATTAGCACCATTTTACAAATGTGGAAACAGACCCAAAGTCACCCAGTTAATAAGTGGTCAAGGCCAGGCGTGATGGCTTACGCCTGTAATCCCAGCACTTTGGGAGGCTGAGGCGGGCGGATCACAAGGTCAAGAGATGGAGACCATCCTGGCCAACATGGTGAAACCCCGTCGCTACTAAAAGTACAAAAATTAGCTGGGCATGCTGGCACGCACCTGTAGTCCCAGCTACTTGGGAGGCTAAACGGGAGAATCGCTTGAACCCGGGAGGCAGAGGTTGCAGTGAGCTGAGATTGCACCACTGAACTCCAGCCTGGCGACACAGTGAGACTCCATCTCAAAAATAAATAAATAAATAAATAAGTGGTAGAGCTCAGGTTTACAGCCAGGAAATATAATTCCAAAGCTTTGATATGGTAGGTTTTAGATTTTGTAAAGTTCTTTACTGTTGTTAGCTTCTTACTAACTCCCAACCTGTATATTTATTCTTAGCAGCTTACCCTTTTAGTACTTATATAATCATTTTTCACAGATCCTTGATCCTCTGTGTATCCATTTAACAGATATTTATTGGGTGTCTCCTATGTACTAGGCTTGGTGCTGGAGATACAATGTTAGGCAAATACAGTTCATGCCCCCATGGTACTTACAATTAATGGGAGGAGAAAAATCATGTAACTATCTGATTTCAGACTGTTGTGTCCTGCAAAGGGAAAGATTAGAATGCCAGAGGAGAACATGATCTAGAATGGGGGTAAAAAGGGAAGCTTCCTTCAAGAAATATTTGATCTGAGATCCAAAGAATGAGTAGATCTTAACCAGGTGAAGATGAGAAAACATGAGCACAGACCTAAATGTAGCTCTATTATTTCATTCCATCACTTTCTCTCCCTGACTCCTTCTTCCCTGGTTCCCCCTACCTCCCAGCCCCTCCCTCTTGCTCTAAGCAGAGATGTCTATGCCTGGATAGCTAAAATGCACAGGAATCCAACAGTGTCTTTAGATGTTCATACCACACAAGGATTAGGAGTGTGATCTGTCTGTCGCATCTCTAACCCCAGTAGTTATAACATTCCTTGCCACAGAATAGGTGCTCAATAAATAGTTGTTGAAAGAAGTAATTGGTTAATTTGGTGCACAGAAAATAGGAGAGAGTTATAGAAAGGCTAGCTCATCTCAGGACGAGGAGAAACTTTCTAACAATTAGAGACGTCCAGAGATGGAAGGCATCCTGTTATAAGAGAAATATCTCTGGACTTGGAGTGAAAGAAAATAGCCCCTCGCTAATTTTGACTATGGGCAAGCTACTTAATTGAGCCTTACTCTCCATACCTGTTAGTTAAAGATAATCTTTGTCCTGCCTAATTCACAGGATTGTTGTGAGAGTGAGATAAAATAATCTAAATAAAATAATCTAAATATCTAAGTATCAGAGTGTTATATAAAGTGCTATTAAATATATTTGTATTGTTAAGGCATAATATTATAGTTAACTCCTAGTCCAGCCACTACCTGACACTCTCTTTATGGTAACTTGTAGTAGAGATTCTTGTCTTAGATGGGAATTTGAATTAAATAACTCAAACCCTTTCCAATCTATATATACAATGATTATGACATATAAGTCAATTACTTAACCATTTCTGTATGTTATGTTTTAAAGTTTTGAATATATAATGCCAGAGTTAAAATACTGAAGCATTCTATGAAAATTATATAGACCAAAATGCAAGAAATATTAAGAAGCTTGTTTTGTTTAATGGTGGACAAAGACCTTAAACTAAAATCTTCCGTGTATAATTCTCTAGGAAGGGGGATAGTTCAAATGCCTTATTTCTCCCCGAATTTATGAACTCTGTATATCAGCTCCGTAGCCATGTTTACCAAGCTACAAGAAGAAAGGAGATCCCTTTAACTAAAATGTCAGTGATTAGGTTTTAAGGGATTTCAAATTACTAGGGAAGGACCCAGACACTTAGTGACTCCCTAGTGATTTGAAAATCTTCTTGGCTGCTGGCAGTAGTTTGCATGGAGACTGAATATTATCTCAGCCCTTTTGAAAAAGTAAAGAAGCTACAAATCCAGTGGCTGTTCAAAACAACAAAGAAGGGTTGAGGTGCCTTTGGCTTCTAACAGGAGTGTCTCTGAATTCCTCAAGGAATTCCAGGCCTAGAGTTGATCCAGCTGGCAGGAGGTATCGATCTCCACTTGAATTCACTGAATAAATAATGGTTGCCATAGTTATTGAGCAGTGGCAACTGGTTGGAGAGCAGGGAAAACTCTGCAGTACCTTCTGGGAGTCTGGCCATGAGAAAGTCTGGTTACAAGGTTCCACAATTAGCCCCTCCCCAAATCTAGCCAACATATTGCTCAGTTCCTGTATCCTGATGATGAATATGAGATCTTGAATGTTATGTAAGACATGAGACACTGAAAGGAAGGGAAAGCTTAAGTCAATGGATTGGTATTTATTCTGAGAAAGGCGACTCTTCCTAGGTTATGAATCTAATTGGATATTTCTCACTATTAATTGAATTTAGTATCAGCAAGGTGATGTTTGATCATGTTATAACTACTCAAGGACTTCACAAAGGACGAAATCCATCTTGTTCTGTTTTAACATTATTACACAAAGAGCACAACCTGGACATTTTAAAAGAAACAAAAAAGTTATCCCCAAACCCCATAGGTATTTTCATGTTTATATTTTCTTTCACCCTTCTTTATATGAAGAAATAATATTTGCGTAGATGGAATCACAGCTTTAGTATTTAATATTCTACTCTTTATTTAATGTTGTAAACATTTTTTTATTTTGCTTCACAGCCTTCATATTTGTTCTGTTTGATGTCTCCAGAATCTTCCCTTCCATATACCATTATTTACTTAACAGTTCCCCTATTCTTCAGCCCTTTGCCTTTTTCCAGTTTTTTTGTTTGCTTTTGTTTTGTTTTGTCTTGGTAATAGATAATACTGAATCAAATGTCTGCATGTATACAGTTTTATTCTTCTGTTAAATGTTTCCTTTGGATAAATTCCCAAGGGTGGGATTACATAGTCAGAGGCTATGGACGATTTATAGCTCTTGAAATTTACTGCCAAATTTACAGCGTGTTCTTTTGTTTTGGGGAGAAAAATAAAACTTTAGGCAGAACACCACTGCACTGCATGCAGGATTCTCTTAAAATTCACTCTCAGGTGCTTCTTCTGAGACTGAAACATGGAGCCTATGTATTTAGTAAAGATAAGCCGTAGGAGACAGGTCTGCACCTGGGCTGATTAGCTAATAGTTTCTCAGGGAAAGCAAAATGATGCACTGCAAAGCTTGGAAATTAGGCCACTAATTGCCTTTTGTTAGACCTTGTATTTGCCAGCCACTTGCCCACTGGCAAGCATTGTCTTTGGTTCTGATTATTCCAGAACCAGTTATTCCAGTGTATAGCTCTCTACAGTTGACAGACCACTTTTCCATAACATTATCTTAATTGAGCCACAACAGTCCATGCAGTTGGGTTTTATTATCATTTTACTTTTTCTTTTAATTTATTACATAACATTGAAGACACACAGGAAGGATACGGCAAAGGCTGTGTATCTGCCACCCAATAATTCTGATTTTCCTGTGAAGACATTGAGCCTTAGAGAAATTAGGTCACCCAGCTAGTAAGTGACAGAACCAGAACTAGAACCCAGGTCTGTCTAACTCCAGGGCCAGTGCCCTTCTCTTTATAGCATATTGCATTGAGACAAGATGCCTGCAACTTACAATCCACAGAGATGCCGCTGGCAATCTTCATGGTAGTATTTTGATATTATAACATATCAGGCCAGGTGCAGGAGTGTGTGCCTGAATTTTGATATTATAACATATCAGGCCAGGTGCAGGAGTGCATGCCTGTAATCCCAGCACTTTGGGAGGCCGAGGTGGGTGGATCACTTGAGACCAGTCTGGCTGATATGGTGAAACCCTGTCTCCACTAAAAATACAAAAATTAGCCAGGTGTGGTGCACACACTTGTAATCCCAGCTAATTGGGACGCTGAGGCAGGAGGATCTTTTGAACCCAGAAGGTGGATGTTGTAGTGAGCTGAGATTTCACCACTGCACTACAGTCTAAGTGACAGAGTGAGACTCTGTCAAGAAGTAAAGAAAGAAAGAGAGAGAGGGGAGGAAGGGAAGGAGGGAGGGAGGGAGGAAGGGAGGGAGGGAGGGAGGGAGGGAGGGAGGAAGGAAGGAAGGAAGGAAGGAAGGAAGGAAGGAAGGAAGGAAGGAAGGAAGGAAGGAAGGAAGGAAGGAAGGAAGGACAGAAGGACAGACACACATCAGAACTCAGAGCTTTGGGGCCTTACAGATAATTAAGTTCAACCTTCTCCTTTTACAGGGCCCCAAAGAGGGAGGAACTTCCCCAAATCATACACAACTAGCCAAACTGAGGATAATGCAAATTTTCTGGTTCCCAGGCCTCTTATTTGGGACAAGTCTTGTTCTGTCGCCCAGGCTGGAGTGCAGTGGTGCGATCTCGGCTCACTGCAACTTTTGCTTCAAGGAAATAACTTTTCTTTCTTTTTTTTTTTTTTCTTGAGACGGAGTCTCGCTTTGTTGCCCAGGCTGGAGTGCAGTGGTGCGATCTTGGCTCACTGCAAGCTCCGCCTCCTGGGTTCATGCCATTCTCCTGCCTCAGCCTCCCGAGTAGCTGGGACTACAGGCGCCGCCACCACAGCCCACCTAATTTTTTGTATTTTTCATAGAGACGGAGTTTCACCGTGTTAGCCAGTATGGTCTCAATCTCCTGACCTCGTGATTCACCCACCTTGGCCTCCCAAAGTGCTGGGATTACAGGCGTGAGCCACCGCGCCCAGCAGGAAATAACTTTTCTAACAAAAATGTCTCCAACTTAAAAAAATTAATTTAGAGCTAGCCACAGTAGCTCATGCCTGTAATTTCAGCACTTTGGGAAGCTGAGGCAGGAGGATCACTTGAGTCCAGGAGTTTAAGACCAGCCTAGGCAATATAGTGAGGCCCTACCTCTACAAAAATTAATTTAAAAATCAATCAGGTATGGTGGTGCATGCCTATAGTCCTAGCTACTTGGGAGGCTGAGGCAGGAGGATCACTTAAGCCCAGGAGTTCCAGACTACAGTGAACCATGATTGCACCACTGCACTGCAGCCCAGGCAACAGAGCAAGACCGTGACTCAAAAAAAAAAAAAAATTTCGTAAAAATTAGAAACTATTGCTTGATTTCCCATTAGAAGGATGTCTTCGATATCTCAAGGATTATGATTTTACATGTAAATGTACTGAGAGAAGAAAAGTTTGAGATAACAGAGGACAAACTCTTCCCTTGGAAATGAGGCTCTGAGGCCAAGCACAGTGGCTCATTCCTGTAATCCCAACACTTTGGGAGGCCAAGGTGGGAGGCTCACTTGAGGTCAGGAGTTCGAGGCCAGCCTGGCCAATATGGCAAAACCCCATCTCTACGGAAAATACAAAAAATTAGCTGGGCATGATGGTGCCCACCTGTAGTCCCAGCTACTCAGGAGGGTGAGGCAGGAGAATTGCTTGAACTGTGGGGAGGGGGGTGGGGGGAAGTAGGGGAGCAGTGAGCCAAGATCGCACAAGAGGCCAATATTTGCCTCAGTAAACTGGGTTCTCATCCCAGCTTTTAGCAGCTGAGTGACTTTGGGAAATTCATTTAACCTTATACATAAAATAGATCATAGTATTTAACATGGAGATCATTTTATATATTGTTTTGTAAAATATAAGATACTGGTATTTGTGTCTTGATACATTATAAAGTGCCTGCACCACATCCTTCTGGGCTTCCTCCCCTTCTCTATGACTTTTCCATCTCCACAGCAGGAGGACATGTGTATTTTGTACAGAGTGCCAGGTGTATGTCAATAGGGGTTTCAAGTTGGGGGGAACAAAACAAGGAAAAGAAAAGCTGAATTCTTCTCAGTGCTGGTTAGCATGAAAACACAGGAATGCACTTTGCTATGTTGGGTCTTTTCGAGCAGCCCTTGCATTAGCAAATGGAAGTTACAGCCTCCCCACCTCCCTTAAGTGAGTCTGTCAAGATAGAAACATTAATTCATTTGCCTGGATGTGTTTCTGTGTCACTCTGAAAAATAGTTGCCTACTGACAGGGCTTTGTGAGTCCTTAGTAGGACAATGTATGCAAAAATAATAAACACCCTGCCATTCATTCCATGTGGCTGTGTGCCAGGAACTGTGCTTCCCTTGTGTTACTTACCTAAGCTGGCTATCCCAGAAACCCCAAATTGGGTATGATCATTTTCTTCATCTCATAAGGAAATGGGTGCTCAGAAGTAAAGAGACTTACTCTAGGGCGCACAGCAAGTAAGTGTTGGGACTGGGATTCAAACCTTGGTGTTGTTTAATACCAAAGGCCATGAGCTACCTCTAACAGGGAGGGCACTTTGATTGTTAAGAAGCCACCCAAACTGGCAGAATGAGACACAGACCTCAATTAGGCATTCAAAGTGTCTTAAGATGTATTTGCCTCCTAAACTTCTTGCTCTTCTCTATCCCTCTGCAGAAAGACATGGGTTAAAAGAACCAAAGAGAGTCGAGGAGCTATGCAACAAGATCACAAGCAGTTTAAAAGACCATCAGAGTAAGGGACAGGCTCTGGAGCCCACCGAGTCCAAGGTCCTGGGTGCCCTGGTAGAACTGAGGAAGATCTGCACCCTGGGCCTCCAGCGCATCTTCTACCTGAAGCTGGAAGACTTGGTGTCTCCACCTTCCGTCATCGACAAGCTCTTCCTGGACACCCTACCTTTCTAATCAGGAGCAGCCTGAGCAGTGAGCCGCCTCTTCTCCTAGCACCTGCTTGCTACGCAGCAAAGGAATAGGTCTGGAAACCTATCATTTCCTGTCCTTCCTTAAGAGGAAAAACAGCTCCTGTAGAAAGCAGACTTTTTTTTCTGGCTCTTTTCCTTACAACCTAAAGCCAGAAAACTTGCAGAGTATTGTGTTGGGGTTGTGTTTTATATTTAGGCATTGGGGGATAGGGTGGGAGGGGGGTATAGTTCATGAGGGTTTTCTAAGAAATTGCTAACAAAGCACTTTTGGACAATGCTATCCCAGCAGGAAAAAAAAAAAAAAAGGATAATATAACTGTTTTAAAACTCTTTCTGGGGACTACAATTATAGTTGCTTTGTATTTAAAAACAAGAACAGCCAAGGGTTGTTTGCCAGGGTAGGATGTGTCTTAAAGATTGGTCCCTTGAAAATACACTTCCTGTATCAAAGGTACGTATGTGGTGCAAACAAGGCAGAAACTTCCTTTTAATTTCCTTCTTCCTTTATTTTAACAAATGGTGAAAGATGGAGGATTACCTACAAATCAGACATAGCAAAACAATAATGGCTGTTTGCTTCCATAAACAAGTGCAATTTTTTAAAGTGCTGTCTTACTAAGTCTTGTTTATTAACTCTCCTTTATTCTATATGGAAATAAAAAGGAGGCAGTCACGTTAGCAAATAACGCATGCTAATATTCCTAGCAGAGGCTGGGTTCACCTTTCCTGTAGATCCCTTCTGAGGTATGGCCTATCCAAGATTTTTAGGCCATTCCTGATGGAACCAGATCCCTGCCCTGACTGTCCAGCTATCCTGAAAGCGGATCAGATTATAAACTGGATTACATGTAACTGTTTTGGTTGTGTTCTATCAACCCCACCAGAGTTCCCTAAACTTGTTTCAGTTATAGCAACTGACTAGTATATTCATTCAGAAGCTCCATAAGTCAGTCGAGTATTTGATCCCTAGATAAGAACATTCAAATCAGCAGGAACTGGGTCATACAGGGTAAGCACCAGGGACAATAAGGATTTTTATAGATATAATTTAATTTTTGTTATTTGTTAAGGAGACAATTTTGGAGAGCAAGCAAATCTTCTTTTTAAAAAATAGTATGAATGTGAATACTAGAAAAGATTTTAAAAATAGTATGAGTGTGAGTACTAGGAAGGATTAGTGGGCTGCGTTTCAACATTCCGTGTTCGTACTCCCTTTTGTATGTTTCTACTGTTAATGCCATATTACTATGAGATAATTGTTGCATAGTGTCCTTATTTGTATAAACATTTGTATGCACGTTATATTGTAATAGCTTTGCCTGTATTTATTGCAAGACCACCAGCTCCTGGAAGCTGAGTTACAAAGTAATTAAAATGGGGTGTTCACAGTGACTTGGATACACCAATTAGAAATTAAATAAGCAAATATATATATATATAAATATAGCAGGTTACATATATATATTTATAATGTGTCTTTTTATTAACCATTTGTACAATAAATGTCACTTCCCATGCCGTTATTTTATGGTTCATTTGCAGTGACTTTTAAGGCAGTACTGTTTAGCACTTTGATATTAAAATTTTGCTTATGTTTTGCTAAATTCGAATAATGTTTGAAGATTTTTAGGTCTAAAAGTCTTTATATTATATACTCTGTATCAAGTCAAAATATCTTTGGCCATTTTGCTAAGAAACAAACTTTGAATGTCAAACTGATGTAGTTTTTGTTAGCTTTAAATCATTTTTGCTTTAGTCTTTTTAAAGGAAAGATAACAAAACTATGCTGTTTATATTGTCATTAAATTATACAATCAAACAAATGCCAAATGAATTGCCTAACTGCTGCAAAGTATAACCCAGATAGGAAATCATATTTTTTTTTCCAGGAGTCATTCTAATATTTGATTATGTGTTATGTTTATGTGTGCTTTTATGAAAGATTGTTATTTTTATATATCAAGATGATAGAACCTGGAATGTTAGAATTTTGAAATGTTAGACTTGGAAGGGGCCTGGCCTGTCAACTAGTCCAACCCCTAAAATTCATAGAGGAGCAAACTGGGGCCCATTGAAGGGTGAAGAGTTAATCAAAGTCAAACAGCTAGTAACAGAATCAAGACTAAGACCTAATTTACCTTTCCATAGTCTTTTTTTTTCTCAACTTACTCCATCTATATAAAATCAGGCTTTTAAACATAACCACTAATATTTACCAGAAGATAACCATGAGTAAAGTATACTTTTGCATTAATTTTTTGAGCTTATATGCAAACATAATAAATATTATTAAGTATCAGGAAAGCTAACATTTCATACAAGATAGCTTCAGACCAAATTCAAATTGAATTTGAATAAATTAGAAATACTGTGCATACATAACCTTCTTGTGCACCATGAATATTTGGAAAGTTAATCCTTGTTTTTGTCATGTCTATAAAGGAAGAACAAAACAAAACAAAAACAGAGCCCTAGAGAAATGCCATTACTTTTTATTTTTACACCCATCAGATTTAAGGAAAAGACTTTTTAGCCATTATAATCTAGTGGTTGGAAGGAATGAAGAAGCTTTTTTAGTACTAGGTCCAGATATGAGTGCTAAAAATAAAGATGATAGCATGTTCTTCTGTCTTCCATAGTTATTACAACTATGAGAGCCTCCCAAGTCATCTATCAACTCAACTCCCCCCCTTTTTTTTTGTCTGAATGTTGCACATAAGTTTATACAGAGTGGATGACCACACTAGCACAGAAGAGGACAACATGTATTAAAGCAGGTGATTCCTCCCCTTGTGGGAGAGCTCTCTCAGTGTGAACATGCCTTCTGTGGGCGGAAATCAGGAAGCCACCAGCTGTTAATGGAGAGTGCCTTGCTTTTATTTCAGACAGCAGAGTTTTCCAAAGTTTCTCTGCTCCTCTAACAGCATTGCTCTTTAGTGTGTGTTAACCTGTGGTTTGAAAGAAATGCTCTTGTACATTAACAATGTAAATTTAAATGATTAAATTAAATTACATTTTATCAATGGCTACTGGTGTATTGAATAAGCATGATTCATTTAACAGTTTTCTCTAAATTATTATGTAATAGTATTTGCTGTGAACTCTTAAGCACATCCCCAAAATTGATTTTTAAAGGCTTAGTAATGCTGAAAAATTAATAGGATTTCTGAATTGGATATATATTAAACCTTACTGATTGAAAAGAAGGACATTCTAAATTCAATAACCATTTATTGACTACTTCCTAGGGGCAAACCACTGCTGAGTGCTTTGAGGAGATACAAACATGCACAGTGTGTGAAACTCCCATTTTTCTTTCAACTGTATATAATGTAAATGGAGCTAAAATTTGTTGGCTAAAAGTGTTCTTTAAAGGTAAGAAAGATTCATTTTTATATCAAGAAAATATGATACAGTTTGTGAACCAACATTCCCAAGAATCAGGGTTATAGTTCTCCAAGATGGATGAGTGCTCTCTGCCTTTTTGTTTGAGCCATCACTACTACATTACTTAGAAACCCCTTCTTTGTGGGTAATACTTCTTCAACTCTACCCAAAACATCATGTGTTCTGAGTTAGTGCAAATGTGCTTTTTGTGTGTTGACGACTCAAAAGTGTGGGAGTTCTCATGACTTACTTCATCAGTTCATGCATAAAGTATTGTCTGTGACATCTAAGTACAGATGAATGGATAAACAAAATGTGGTATATAAATACAGCAGAATATTATTCAGCATTAAATTATAAATATATTATTTGTGTACTGTGCAGACACAGTATTTAGATGTCACAGACAATACCTTATGCAAGTGTTTGGTTTAGGAGCCAAACACTTCCTCCTGCTTCTCAACAGGACCTTCACTACTCAACCATAAACTATGATTAGTAAGAAAAGAAAGACAGCTATAGTGGAGTGCCATCTGACATAAATTCAAATGTAGGTGCTTTTATCAATAAAAAAACAAAACAAATATAAGTGCTTGGTTATAATAAAAAATAAATAAGAAGAGAGGGTTAAGCCCCTCTTCTAGGGACAATAAGGACAAAGGTGTGGTTTGAATGGGGAGGGTCCAGGAAGAACAGGGCTAAATAAAGGGGCACTTGCCTGTGGATGAATTCCTATAGGTTAAATGCAAAGAGAAACACAAGCAACTAATTTCTGACTTTAAATTGTGGTAAAATACACATAACATAAAATCTACCATCCTAACTGTTTTTAAGTGTACAGTTCAGGAGTGTTAAGTACATCTACATTGTTGAGCAAGCAATTTCCAGAACTCTTTTTTCGTCTTGTAAAACTGAAACTCTATACCCATTAAACAACCCCCCATTCCTCCTTCTGCAGCCCCTGGCAACCACCATTCTACCTTCTGTCTCTATACATTTGACTACTTATGTAAGTAAAACCATACAGTATTTGCATTTTCATAACTGGCTTATTTCACTTAGCATAATGTCCTCAGGTCCATCCATGTTGTATCATGTGCCAGAATTCCCTTCCTTTTTAAGGCTAAATAATATTCCATGGTATTTACATACTACATTTTGTTTATCCATTAATCCATCAATGGGCATTTGGGTTGCTTCCGTCTCTAGACTATTATGAATAATATTGCGGTGAACATGGATGTGCAAATATCTCTTCAAATCCTGCTTTCCATTATTTTGATTGTTGACTTTTGAGCTTAAGTGTGATGTAAGTGCTTTTCAAGAATAATCTGGGTTTTATGTGGGGTTTTTTTGCCTTAGGCACTGATTTCAGAGCCTCCCCATTTCTTTATCTCAGGAGGCATCTGAGGTTGCTCCATGAGCAAGGCTGTTTATAAACCTTTGTTCCAGGGCTAGGCTGAAAACTGAAAGGACTAAAATCTAAGAAGCTTAAGTAATTTATCACCTTTTCTGAACGTTCTTCTAAGAAGGCCCATCCTTTGCCCGACCAGTTGAAAATCCCATCGGTTTCAAAGAAGGTTTTTGCACCTTCTATTATTTGCCATCCCTCACCATGAACAAAATTCTTCATGAAATGCATCAGCAAAGTCTTCCTCAGAGTTGTCTCTGAGTTGCACTGTGACACTGACATGGGCAATGCTTGTTTTGTTTGGCTTTCGTTGCAAGTGCGCTGTCCTTCCTGTTTTAGTTTTTCTGTCTCTGTCTGACTCATTTCATGGCTCCATCACTGAGCCCAGGGATCATCAGCCCCTTCTCTGATTACCTCCTGTGGTGCTGGCCATCCCCCATGCTGGGCCTCTAAGGGTGCTTGATTTGAGGGGAAGAGAAGACAGACCTAATGTTACTAAACCAAACTCGGATCCGCTCACTCAGTGCACAGAAAAAGCCAAACACTGACACTGGGATTTGCAGTGATAGAAAGTGAGGCATTTATTGCAGGGTGCCAAGCAAGGGGATTGGGCAATTAACACTTAAGACCCGAATTCCCTGATGGCTTACAAAAAAAGGTTTTTAAAGGGAGGGGTACATTTCAGGACAGCAGAAGTTACAGGTAAAATTGTAAGTCAAACATGGAGATTATACATTGGTTTGGCCTGAAAAGATGAGCTATCTTAAAGTGGGGGCTTACAGGTCATGAGGTGGATTCAGAAAATTTTTGATTTGCAATTGGTTAAGGAAACAAGGTTTTGTCTAAAAACTTGGGTTCAGCAGAAAGGAAGGTTAATGTTTGGCCTGTGGGTGTAACTCTTATCCAGGTCCCACAGGAAGAAACTTAGAACAAAGGATGGTGGTCAGTGTTCAATCTTCAGGTCCCCTTTACCTAAGGTCTCCCTGACAATGGCCAGCATTTTTCATCAGTGGGAGTCTTGGTTTCTAATAAACAACTCAAGAACATATGTTAAGGTGTTATATTTTAGTTTCTAGAGGGAACTAAAACACCTTGTGACTCTAACTTGCTCAAGATTATTGTTTATGCTATTCCTTTTTTTTTTTTTTTCTTATGGGATTGCTTTTTTATTTCTCAGGGATAGCTGGGTACCTGGACTTTCCCTTGAAGAGATTCAAAATTTTTCCTTTATTTCCACTCTTGGGGGGCCCATTAGGCCCCTAAGAAGGACCCCTGCTTTGTCTCACTAACATTTATTAATAATCTATGGTGTGTGCCAGATATTCTAGTAAACCCTTTCATCTATACTCTAGTTTAATGGTTACTACTTCTAGGAAGGAGGTGATATCCTCTGAAAATGAGGAAAGAGGCCAGGAGAGGTTAAGTACCTAGCAGCAGGACCTCACAGCTAGTAAGTTAATTTGAACACAGGTCAATATGACTCTACTGCCCCCGGCTGCATTCATGGAGCTGTGATTAGACCCCCGTTCCTTCCCAGGACACAGGGGTCCTCTATTCTCAGTTCCTTGCTCATCAACAATGGTAAGAACTCTACCTGAGCAACGCAGCTACTATCCAATACTCTGACTCAACTTCATCATTCCTGCCTGTCAGAGGTATCAACTGTCTTGTGAATTCTTTAGACTTCTTGCCTCAACAGGTCCCCACCATTGTCCCCACAGTACTCAAAGCTTGTCCATCACCAGCCTCAGTCCCACTGAGCCTTTAATAACAAGGCCCTGCTCCACTTTTGGAATCCCTTTCTAGTCCTTTCATCTCTAAACACAAACATTCCCTATCCTCAGAGTGGGCTTCAGTCATTCAACCCCTCATGACTCTTGTCTGCTTCCAGCCAACCTCCCAATTTCCAGGTGATTTAAAACTCTCACTCAGGCTCTGTAGTCCACATCTTCCAAGTTGTTCTCCTTTGGACTCTGCAACCACCTCTCTGTCCCCTTCCGGTTACTTTCATAAACCCCACAAAGCCATCACCCGCCAGATCTGCCTTTTTTATCCCTGAGAAAAGATACCGGAACAAACGCAGAGAAGCAGGCAATCCTTGCTCATCTCAGAGCCATTTCCTTCCTGGCAGCCTGGCCTCCACCTTACCCTTTGAATTTACGTGTCCACAAATACACTTTACCTTTTGTTCCTAAAACCATAGTTTCTTCCCCCCAGCCCTTTCTTCCCTTGCTCATTTTCTCCTGCCAGTTTTTAATCAATTGCTCAGAACTACATAAAGGTATTTTAAGTATAAATACACATACACACACATGCACACACACACACTATCCTAACATAGCTGCTTACATGCTTCCTCGTCCATATATACATATTCAGGGGATTTTTCCTTATTTTAAAAAAAGGATACATCTTTATATTTTTATTTTTGCTTTTCACATTGTCAAGATTCTATGGGAAACTAAAAGAATATGAAGTTGAAAATATAAAACTGATTAAAAAGAAAAAAGTGAAATATTTCATACATACAAAAGTGAAATTGATTCTATTTTATATTTTTGAGACAGGGTCACAGTCTGTCACCCAGGCTAGAGAGCAATGGGGCAGTCATGGCTCATTGCAGCCTTGACCTTCTGAGCTCAAGTAATCCTCACACCTCAACCTCTCAAGCAGGTAGGACTACAGGCACAAGCAACCACGCCCATCCCATTTTTGTATATTTATTTATTTATTTATTTATTTATTTATTTATTTATTTATTTTAGAGAAGGGGTTTTACCATGTTGCCCAGGTTGGTCTCAAACTCCTGGGCTCAAGTGATTCACCTGTCTTGGCCTCCAAAAGTGTTGAGATTACAGGCATGAGCTACCACACTTGATGAAACTGATTTTAAAGCACAAAATAATTGTTAAATATTTTATACATGCGAAAGAATAATAGAACAAACATATTTGAGCTTACCACCCAACTCAAGAACTATTGGAATCCCTGTGCCTCCCCAATCCCATTTCCCTCTTCCCTCCACCATTCTGAATTTTGGTTTATCATTATATATGTATATATTCCTAAGTAATTTCTTGTTTAAATGTACATGTCTTTGAGTTTTGTATTTAGTATCATAAAGCGTATATTATTTTGCAACTTGTTTTATCTATGATGTTGTATAGCTCTAATTTAATTTTCTCTGCTCTGTAGTACCTCTCTATTAATACACGATAATTAATACATGATAATTTCTCTATTCATTTTCCTGTCAAGGGATATTTAAGTTGTTTCCAGGCTCTTGCTATTACTAGCTATGATGTTATGAAATTTTTGTACACATCTCCTAATAAACACAGGAAATAATTTCTCTAGGCTGGGGGTTTTCAAAGTGTAGTCCTAGGATCAGCAGCATCAGCATCACCTGGGACCTTACTAAATGCAGATTCTCAGGCCCCACTCCAGAGTTACTGAATCAGAAACTCTGAGGAAGGGCCCAGCAATCTGTGTTTTAGAAGCCCTCCAGGTAATTACAATGCATACCAAAGTTTGAGACCCACAGCTGTAGGCCAACCAAGAAGTAGAGTCGGTAGGATATGTGGCATACATGTTGTTTCCTTTACTAGATATATTAGTTTTCTTCAAAAGCAGTGCACCAATTTACATTCTCACCAACAATGAGAATTCCTACTGTTTTACCTCTTCTCCAAGACCTGGATTCATCAGAATTTTTTTTTTTTTTTTTTTTTTTTTTTGAGACGGAGTTTCACAATTGTTGCCTAGGCTAGAGTGCAATGGCACAATCTCGGCTCACCACAACTTCCACCTCCCAGGGTCAAGTGATTCTCCTGCCTCAGCCTCCCAAGTAGCTGGGATTACAGGCATGCAACACCATGTCCGGCTAATTTTGTATTTTTAGTAGAGATGGGGTTTCACTATGTTGGTCAGGCTGGTCTTGAACTCTCAACCTCAGGTGATCCACCCACCTCAGCCTCCCAAAGTGCTGGGATTACAGGCATGAGCCACCATGCCTGGCCCAGGATTTTTTATTATTGTGAATCCAGTGGTTATAAAATGGCATCTTACTGTGCTTTGTATCTCACTTTTTACAGAACAAAGTCAATATACTCAAAACAACATCCTTAATTTTCAGAACTAGCTATCCTTTCCTTCCTTTTCCAGCTCCCCCACTTCTGAGATGGTGTAATTTCTACCATCTTGAGGGCTAGAAATCTGGGCACTCTGCTTCTCTGTCTTCCAGAAGGCAATGGACAGTAGCCTTCTAGTGACAACATCAGTACTGTCTGGCTCCAGAGAGTGGCTCTATGTATGAAAATTTCAACATGGAGAAAGTCATGGGTGGTATCATGATAGGTGATATTTTAGGATGGCTTAGGTGTAGGCTTAGTCTTGGAATATGTCTCATTTGTATTGCAACCCATAGGTTGCTGGGGCCTCTTATCCTTAGGATCCAGAAGGGATTGTTTTAAACACTTTGTTCCACAAACAGGGAGCCTGAAAGTCCTCCTCAAGATATCTGTAAATTCTGCCAACTTTTATGTTAGCTCTGGCTTCAGGCTCCCACGTGTGTTTGATATTAGCTCTGTTAACGATTTCTTTTTTTTTTTTTTTTTTTTTTGCTGTACCGCTGGTATCATCTCTGTTTCTCGTGTTGCTCTAGAAGTAGAATTCACATCTTTTCCAAAATTTCCACCCACACATCATGAATAAGACTTTCCCAGGTTCTAGAAACTTATCTTAAGCAATGGCTGGTGACTTCTGACCCTTATTGTTCTACTGTCTCTCCATCCTTTCATCTGGAACATGGATACCACTTTAGACTATGGAGATAAGGGTATCTCCTAAGAACTGTAGCAAAGGAAGTTGGAAGGAATCAGCCCTGAGGATTTTATGGAGCAGAGCAACCCTATCCAAGCTGGATTGCATATAAGTAGACTTTTCATGAGAAAAAAATTAAACTCCTTGTTAAACCACTGTTATTTTGAGTTTTTCCATTCCTCAAACCTGAATTATATTCCAACTGAGACACACAGGATGCAAGAAACATGGTTTATCTACAGAATAGGTGAAAAAAGAGTCAGGAGTATCAAGGATAGTGACTCAGCGTGAATCACTCATGTTTTGAGGCTACCAAAAAAAAGCCAAGACATCGTAGGTCACAATTATTTGTTTATTTATTCATCCTTTGATTCATTCAACCTTGAACTAGGCCCTGTGTTTCGGCTTCCTCATAGTCTCATAGACCCGATGATGCCTGCCCTCTCAAGGTCTTAATTCTTTCTATCTTGTGGTTTTTCTCTTACTGCCTTCTAATTTCACCTTTATCCCTAACGACCTCATCTAGTATTTTCCAATTTCTATTCCTGAGAAAGAAAATCTGACTGATCTGGCTCAACTTGTCATGTGAGGCCACATTACAGATGCCTGGACAATCTGAGGAGTAGGTGTCCTTGGGTAGTCCCTGATCCAGTAATCTGTGGTCCTTCAGAAAACATTGTGACTTGAATAGTTTCACTCTGGAGGGACTGAGAATATAAGGGCTGTATGACTATAAAGTCTGGTATAGTAGGAAGCTTGACTTGACTCATGGGGCCAATTGCAGGGGGGCAGGTTTGGTAGAATCATTCCTTCTTGATTTCCTTACTGCCTAGCACAATACCTGGTTCACTGGAAACCCTCAGAAAATGCTTGTTGAGTGAATTCAAGTTAGATATCCATTGATGGGAGTAGGAGCTGGAAAACATGTCAAATTCCTAAGAGATAGATGATGTCATGATTTCCAAAATTGGTATCCAGAGCCAAAGTGTCAAGTTTCATCTTTTTCTGAACTTTAATGTAAAAGAAAGGGGTGGGGGGCGGAGAGAGAGAGAAAATCAACACAACCCCAAGGAAGGTTTGTTTTTTCCTTTCCTTCAGAAAGCAGCTGTCAGTTTAACTTATCCCAAAATACTGTCAGTGATGAGCATGACTGAAAATGCGTTTTATCTGTAATTAGAGAGATTACATTAAACACTATTATTTGCAGACACACATTGAATTAACCCTAATCGAGGCTAGCAAATAGTAGAGCCTGCCTATTTTTTGCCGCAAAATTTTTAGAAAATTGTGACAGTTGACACACAAGGGACAATGCTGACAAGATTTCTTTCCATCAAATGCCAGACAGTAATTGTAATTGCCTTTAAAAATGTTTTAAGCAGTTTCGTTAGTAAATCAGAAGTTGCCACAAATCATGCTGATAGTTTCTAAACATGGGGGTTGTTGACTGTGCATTCCAATATGAGTTTAATGAATTGATTTTCTGAGGAATTTAACTTTGCATCTGTTTTCAGGTGTAATTAATTCACTCTGATTAATGTGATTAGCATAGATATCAGTGGATTACAATGATACCCTTTATTTATTCACTTATTTTTAATCTGCCATACTGTCCACTGGGAAATGATAGAAGTGATTTTTGGGAAAATATCTTGCTGGTGGCTCTGATCACATTGGATTTCTGCAAAGCAGAATCCTGGAAGGAATTCACTGATTATTCACAGCCTGTGCAGCAATGTACTTTTGTTTGAGGGACTTATTAAAGTTTACACAGTCCCTGCCTTTAAGGAGCTTATAATCCAGAGGAGAAGATGAGACAAACATTCCAATGCAAGTCACTCACAAGGAAGAATGACTGTCCTCAGATTCTTCATTCTCTCAGTACCCCTCCCCAACTCTCTTAAAATAATGCTATTACTTAGGGTAAACTAATGCTTCCCGTTCTCCTAAGCAGTCTTATTCATGACTCCAATTACCACTCCCAAATCTGTATCTCCAACTCAGTCCTGTCTTCTGAGCTCCAGACCTCCAGGCTCCAGATGCCTCCAGATACCTTCACCTGGATATTCCAAAGGTACTTCAAAAACACACCAGACCCAAATTCATGACCTCCTTCCAAACTTGCTTCACCATTTGTTTCCCCAATCTCTATAAATGGCACCTCCATCCAATCATCCAGGCCAAACTACTACTATGAGTCTCAGGACAGAAAGGCCATTTATTTATTAAGTCCTCAAACTTCAATGTTTATCTTTAATGTTCACTGGACTCATCTGAAAAGCTTGTTATTATTATCATTATTTTGAGACGGAGTCTCGCTCCGTTGCCAGGTTGGGGTGCAATGCCACAATCAGCTACTGCAACCTACACCTCCTGGGTTCAAGCAATTCTCCTGCCTCAGCCTCCTGAGTAGCTGGGACTATAGGCGTGTGCCACCACGTCCAGCTGATTTTTGTATTTTTAGTAGAGATGGGGTTTCGCCATGTTGGCCAGGATGGTCTTGATCTCTTGACCTCGTGATCTGCCCACCTTGGTCTCCCAAAGTGCTGGGATTACAGATGAAAAGCTGATTAAAACAGTTTCTTGATATCCGAGACCAGATATTCTGATTTGGTGATCTGAAGTGGGGTCCATGAATTTGTTGGGAAAGGGATCACATTTGGAGAACCATTACCCTAGAGAATATAAAGAATGAAGGCACATTTCCATAAACCACTGTATTAGTCTGTTTTCACACTGCTAAAAAGAATGAACTGAGACTGGGTAATTTATGAAAAAAGGAGGTTTAATTGACTTACAGTTCTGCAGGCTTCACAGGAACCATGGTTAAGCCTCAGGAAACTTACAATCATGGCGGAAGGCAAAGGGGAAGCAAGCATATCTTTACGATGGCAGAGAAGAAGAGAGCGTGCAAAGGGGTAAGTGCCACACACTTTCAAACAACCAGATCTCGTGAGGACTCACTCACTATCATGAGAACAGCAAGGAGGAAGCTCATCCCACGATTCAATCACCTCCCACCAGGCTCCTCCCCCAACATGTGGGGATTACAATTCAAGATGTGATTTGCATGGGGACACAGAGCCAAACTATATCAGCCACCAAATCATTACTATATGAATTATTGCTGGAGGATGAAGGCCCATATCATTACTATGTGAATTATTGCTGGAGGATGGAAACAGGAAGCAAGACTGCTCTGGGTAGAGCATCTCTGCATCACCCAGAGGCAATATGAATTAAAGAAACAGCTAGTGATTTAATTATTCCTTTATTCATCAATTATGTATTGAGTCCCTACCTTCTCCTAGGCACAGTGCAAAGCACTGAACCAGATTCTGAGATACAATGCTGAGTAAAACCATGACACAATCCATGTTTACAGTCTAGTTTTAAGTGAGCTCAGGCAATTCACTGAGCCTCAGCTGTCTTATCTGTAAAACTGAGATACTAATACCACTGTGTATAGACTTTACGACAGATATCAAATAGAAGACTATGTCAAGTGCCTAGTTCAGTGCCTAGCACACTGATTCTCTAGAAGAATACTTAATGAATGGTAGTTAGTTCGTATTGTTTTTATGTTAGAATTATTCACTTTAAAGTGCTATGCAAGTGCTAATTGTTGTTATTATCTTTAGCATTGTGTCATAGACTCCCTTAATGAACTTACCCAGGTAACTGACTAGACTTAAACAATTTTGAGAAAGGACCTCAAGCAACTGAAGACAAGTTGGAATTCTGAGAGTTGTAGAACCCTCAGTTTCTTTCATTCTCTAAGATTATTAGGGCTTGGGATTTAATAGTAGTTTCCAAACTTTCCTCCAAAAACCAGTTTTCCCAAATTAGTATATTGTTTGATTAATCGTAAATCTTTCAGATGAATTTGAAATGGCACAGAAGCCAAGAGGATTGACAAAATCTGATCCTCCCCACTAGATTCTAGGATTTCAAGCATCTCCTTGGAAGGGAAACAGATATGGGGATAAAAAGAAAACTCCTCTTTGTTATTAGAGGTGCAGTGAGGTACAGCCACACAATGGAATACTATAACATCTTTGAAAATAGGCTTATTTGAATTTGTTGGCATGGAAAAAAAAGTCAAAGATAAAAGATACACAGCATGTATATCATTTTTGATTAAAGAAGAAGCATAGGATTATTTATTTGTGTGTATGTATGTAGACAAATCCCAGAAAGATATACAGCCAATTGTTAACAAAATTTATTTCTCTGTGGAATAATTATGACTACCCTCCAAAAATTAATCAGTATTTTCTAGATTTTATTCAATGACTAAATATAACTGGTATAATAAGCATATAGAAAAGAGAAAGAATGAGTCCACAAGCCCTACAAAGAAACTGTGGGTGCCCTCAGGCAAAGTTAGTGAATCTTGGCTGCATATTATTAGAGTATCACCTGGGGAGATTTAAAAATATCTAAATGGAAAGGCTGCCCCCAAGACTTTTGAACTGATTCAGAATCTCTGGGGCTGAAACCAAAGCTTTAGTATTTTTTTAAAGCTCCTGGGATGTTTTCAACATGTGACCAAGTTTGCAAACCACCGTCTCAGGAGAGCTTTCCTTGCCTTTCCTTGCTCTTCATAGATCCCCTTGGGACCCTGGCTTATAGGGGTCTTCAATGGGTCCCCACAACCGAGCTAGTCCCAGGACAGACATCAGTATTCCTTGACTCCCAGTATCAACATAGTTTACTCAGTTTTCATAATAATTTTGAAGTAGATCAGATATAGAAATTACTTTGGCCCCTGGACAGATATATGAGAAAAGATGGAAAGAGGATAGGAGTTAGACTGTCTGGATTCTTACTGAGGTCTGTCATGCAATAGCTGTGTGATCATGAACAGGTTACTTTTCTTTCTTTCTCTCTCTCTCTCTTTCTTTCTTTCTTTCTTTCATTCTTTCTTTCTTTTTTCATTCTCAGTAGCATGATGTAATGGACAAGTTACTTTTCTCTGAGGCTCAGATTCCTCATAGCTGCACCTCTCTTGGTTGCTATTAGAATTAAGTGAACTAAAACACCCGAAAAGAGTTTAGTAAAATGTAAAGTACTATATACGTATTATTATTTTTCTTACTGTATTTTGTAACTAAGGATATGAAGAATGTGCTCAGGGGAAGATGGTTTCTGAGGAAGGCCCAGGAAAGGTTGACTTAGTCTCCCACAGGTGACCTAGGCCTTTGGATGGACAGAGAGACCTAAGTTCAGAGATAATTAAATAAGGGGCAAATCCATGGGCTGAAACTATAAGCAACTTGACAGACCAAACATGAAACGCTTCTTTCTCAGAAATTCAGAGAAGAGACTCTGAGAAAGATCTTCCCTTTGCTTTTCTGAGGGCTTCCAGGAATTTATCCCAAAGTGGTGATGTCCCAGAATAAATAGGTTTTCTTCTCATAATTAAGCCAGAGGTTCTGGGAATGGGCTGAGCCCAAGGCTGAATTCATTACTGAAATTGCTTGCAATTTAATTCAGGTCTCAAGGAGGTGGTTCCTGTGTGTCACCGGAAAAGAATCCGCGCATCTAGACAATAGTCTCCACGTGTCTCTAGATTGACTTTGAAATGGGAACCTTTTTCCCCTTCGGAACTTAATTTACTCTCAAAAATTAAGTCCACAAAGGGAACTTCACTACCACACTGTCTGTAGAAGGACCTCAGCATTAGGTGGGAACATCTGGGACATCATTCAACATGGGTAGTGACTGAAGGAACTTGAGTGTCCCTTAGGAATAGAGACCACGAATTTTTCAGTTTTGTATCCTCTGCATGTCACATAGTGCTGGGTCCAGAAAAAAGTACACAGTGAATCAGTGCCTTGAAAGCCTCTCCTGCAGGCACAGTTACTAGCGCACGGTAGGAAATTATAAATATTTGTGAAATGGACAGCATTGCCACCAGGTCTAACACACTGAAAATATCCACTGTTGTGCAAATGTATTTTCCTTTTGTTCATCTTAGCCCATTATTGGTTGCAACTACTCCCATAAAATTGATTTATTGCCCACATTCTCAGAGTAGGCAATAATCCATATAATATGGGTCTATAATGAAGATAAACCATAATGTTTGTATGGTATCTTCACAATGTATTATACAATTGGATCTTCACTTCAGGAGGAACGACTACTGCATTCTTCCAGGCCAGAGATAAAGGAAACCTAAACTAGGAAAGTGACAGTGGGAGGGAGACACATGGGAGTTTTCGAACTTGATTTCTGGTTTGGAAACCTGAGTGGATGATGGTGCAATTCGCTGAGATATGAAGAAGGTACAGTTTTGATGGGAAATATGATGAGCTTAATTATTAACATTCTGAGTTTAAGTGCTTGTCTGCCACCCGGGTAGAGGTAGAGCTCATTAGATATCAAAGTATGAAACTCAGAGGAGACATCTGGGTAGATGTAGTCTCTCTCTCTCTCTCTCTCTCTCTCTCTCTCTCTCTTTTTAAGACAGGGTCTCACTCTGTTGCCCAGGCTGGAGTGCAGTGGCACAATCAGAGCTCACTGCAGTCTCAACCTCCTGGGCTCAAGCAATCCTCCTGCCTCAGCCTTCTGAGTAGCTGGGACCACAGGCGCATGTCACCACCACCTGGCTAATTTTTGAAATTTTTGTAAAGACGAGGTTTCATTGTGTGGCCCAGGCTGGTCTCGAATTTCTGAGTTCAAGCCATCTGCCCGCCTTGGTCTCCCAAAGTGCTGAGATAACATGTATGAGACACTGCGTCCTGCTAGTAGATATAGTCTTGAGAGCCATCAGCATATGATAGTAATAGATATCTAGAAATAATGAGTATGGGGGAAGAATGGTGAGAACAGTTTTAGGGGGAAGCAGGTAGCAGAGATCTGTAGCAGAGGATGGAGTAGCAAAATGAAAACGGACACAGCTAGCATGAAAGAAAAGAAAGTAGTATGGAAGGAGACATGAGGTTAAAGGAGAGATTTTTAAAGATGGAAAAGACATGTTTAAATGTAAATGGGAGAGGAGCAACAAGATAGACCCACTGGACACCTCTGAATCTGTCCATCACCACATCTGACTACAGCAGCCTTAAGACAGTAATGACAATGGCTTCACTTCTGCCTTTCAAATCTAACGCAAGTTTCTCTCTTGGACAATCATACAAAAAATGGGATTCTAGGAAATTTAGTTCTCAGTTTATCCATGTTGACATAACACAATCCCGCACAATCCACCACTTGTCAATTTTGCATCCACATACACTTCTTTAACCATATTTAATTTCCAAATAAAAACAATTATAAAATCATGCCTCTAGATAAATTGATTCAATAAATGAGTTTTGTCACTCATCTGGGACTCAATTAAGTCTTTTAAAGGCATTGCAAAAATCTATCAGACCTGAGTATACTGGAGTACACATGTAATTCCAGGTGTCGCTGAAGTGGGGGGATTGCTTGAGTCCAGATTTGATTCCAACCTGGGCAACAAAGGGAGACCCCTCCCCCATATCTAAAAAAGAAAAACAAATCTATCAGGTCAGCTTCCTCTAGGTAGGGGGAAGACAATTCTTCCAGGTTACATAAAAACTAGTACTGGGCTTATTCTCTGTAAAATGAGTGCAGAAGCAATGCTGTATAGGATATCATGATGACAAATAAGGCATTCAATAAGAACAACACATTTCCCCTTCCAAGTAGAAATGGTCCAAAATAATCAGCCTGAACTAGCTGGCCTGAAAAATAGTGCCATATCTCCAGTTGGTGTTGGTCTTTGCTGATGGTAGTTGGAGACTCAGCCTGAAGGTAACCAGACTGGCTTTGGTGAGAGAAAGTCTATGTTGCTGGATAACCTCTGTCCCTGCAGCCACGGCCTTTTTATTTATTGGGCAAGGACAGGAATGACTGGGGAAAGAGGATGACTGACATCCACAAAACAAGTCATCTTGTCTACCTTATTAGTAAGATACTTCTATTGTAAGGCTGCATTTTGGTGAGCCTTCACCTCAGATACAAATATTGTCATATTCTGTAGTCATTTAGAGAGGTCTATCCCCATACCCGTTTTCCAGACCTCATTGCCTCCATTTTTCTAATCATCTTTCATCCAAGTTCATGACCAATCAACCAAACCATTAATCACTGCTCATGAATTAATAGATCCATACCTTTTAGCCATCTCTCCTTCCAGGCAAGTTAACCAATTAGGTGCACTACCCACTGGAAATCTTTCCTTTCAACACTGTCCTTCATGGCCACACCCAAATAGGGCTATGGTGCTAAGGGCATTCAATGGAGCTTCTTCAATTTTGGTAGATATATTTGTAAAACATTCACCGTTTTTCTTCTTTAATCAAACTGTTCATAGGGACCACCCCATGAAGTCATTTGTGCAGAATGACTTCTCCTTGAGAAAGGAGAGGCAAGGTAGCAGAAGAAGGATTCATAGAAATCTGAGCCATTTGTTGATGCAACTGACTTGTGTCTTCAGGACCTGGTTGAGCCTGATCTCGTGCATATCACTCCCACTTAATGATGAAATGCTGCTGTGCACACTCAACATTATAGTTTCTTGAGTCAGAGATCAACCACTTTGCAATGGGCAGCTCAGGTTGTATGCTAACTTCTTGGTTCATGGTGAAGTATTTAGTCTCTCCTCGGGCCCAGTAGCAAGTCAGAAGATGTTTCTCAAAAGAAGAATAGCAACTGGGAGATGATAACATAATTTTGCTTCAAAATTCCAAAAAGTCTAAACTATGATTCACTCACAAAGGTTTGCCACGTGCTCTGTAATGCATCTCTGTCAAGATGCTCCAAGAACTATTGGATCTGCTGGGTCAGACAACTGCTTCTGGTGGTCTTTACTAATGGGCATTGAGAAAAAAGCATTTGCTACATCGATAGCTGCCAGAGGGTATGCTGTTTTGCTTCAGCCAAGAAACCACATTTGGAATTGCAGCAGGGCAAGCAGTCAGGAAGACGACATATTAACAAAGTGGAGGAAAGCAGGACACGTAGGAACCCATTTAGAAACTCTGTGTCCATCAATTACCACATTTTACTACAGTTACCTTCAGAGAATAATGGCTGCTGCCCACTTCCATCTTCCATATGTGCAAGTTTCTCTTTTGGGCCAACCCTAACCCTGAGTCACAGAGTAAATGGAATACTGGAAAACATTGTTCCCAGCTTAACCAAGTTGACCCAGCACTATACGGTACACTGGTTTTGTGCATTACTATTTTTTATTCATTCATACATATAGATTGCGTTTATGTTTTGCATGTACAATTTAGTTCATAATTTAAAAAGAAGATTTTAAGACCAACATAAAAGTTGATGTTTAGAAGCTCCCGCAATAGAGACATGTGTAACAAAATTATTTGTGAATGAAAAAAAAGTATGTTTTATGCATACCACTCTTCCCTCTTCTAAAGAGGGGACTCCTTTTCTGAGTGCTGAGATGGGTCTGAGAATGCAAACTGTAGAGAGAACTATGAGATGGGGGTGAGGTAATGATGACGACTTGGGATGGGAGGCTGAAGAAAAATGTGAGTCTGGAGAATGACTGTGGCAGAACAGGGAGAATTTTTGAAGAGACAAGAAAGCTGCTATCCATAATGAAAAACTGGGGAAAGAGCATACTTATGTGGAATTTTATTACGTTTTAAAATATGATATTGTAATATAGAACCTCTTCCACTAGCTGCATGGAATCTTCAGTAAAATATCCACTTCTCATCATGCATGGAAGAGGTGGACTTATACTGGAGACAAGTCAAAGTGCTGAATGCAGTCGCAATAGTAGGCCTGGAGCTAGAACTATGGCTGTTCCCAGGAAGTCAGCTACAGCTCAGTTACATTGCTGAATAAAACAGTGCAAAATCCTGTTATTAAAGAGTAGTAAGCCATTTCTGTCCTATAAAAAGACACTTTGAGGCAGATTATCTTTTATTTCAGGGGGACAATACTCTGAACTGGCCCTTTAAGTCATACAAATATAAAACAAGCTTCACCTATTGTTCTTGGGAAGATCTGTGATGCAACCTAAATGCAGATATTTCAGCCTAAAAGTAAAGTGACTGTGCTAGAATATAAATTGTCCTGGCTAGGTTTTAGCAACCAGAATTATGCATCTACAGATGTATATGCCCTTATGTGCAGAAATGGGAAGTTGTGAGGAAGAGAAAGGCAGGAGAGACATTTAAGTAAGATCTTCACCTTACCCAATAGTCTTTTAAATGACTAGGCTTGGCTCAATGCATGCTTTTGTTTAATGTCCTAGAAATGAGACATGTGGTTAAGAGCATGGGCTCTGGCTGGGCATGGTGGCTAAAGTCTGTAATTCCAGTGCTTTGAGAGACTGAGGGAGAAGAATCACTTGAGGCTAGGAGTTCAAGACCAGCCTTGACAATATTGAAAGACCCCACCTCTGGAAAAAAGAAAGAAAGAAAAAAAAAAGAACACAGGCTCTGGAGATACACTGCTGCCATCCAAATTTCCCTCTACCACTTACAGGGTGTGTTGCCTCACTGTTTTTATTTTAAAATGGGAAGGAGGATAGTTCTTACTTTATGAGGTTGTTAAAAGGATTAAGGATTAAAAAGGGTATGGAAAAAGTTTAGCACAGTGCTTGATATATAGTAATATCTTAATAAATTTTAGATATTATTATTATCTTGAAGTTGATATTGGGTCATCAATGATATAACTGTCTTGTTGAAACCAGAAGGTGAGGCTGCACTGCTGTGCATAGGTTGGAGTCTCTTCAGAAGTGAAATTCCCACCACCACTCATCACAAGAAAATGTGAATCCCAGGGGAAGTTGATGGAATGAGAAACTATGGATAATGTAAGAAATGAGCCAGAAATGAATGAGATAGAAATACTAGAATGCCAAGTCCCAGATTAGTAATGGAGCTTCTGGGATGCCAGAAATAAGACTCTCAAAATCAGAAGAAATGAAGGCTGCTTAAGCTCTGATTCAGGGAGATGCCTCAGGATGACAAGAAACTTATATATGAACTAGAAGTTGGGCTCTGCACCCATCTTGGATACTTGCTCACAATTTGTGAGGAACATACTAAATACGATACCATTTCTATTGTTCTTGCTATGTAACAAACCAATCTAAAAACTTAGTGGCATAAAACAACAATCTTACTGTCCTCATGGTTTCTGTGGATCAGGAATGTGGACAGAGCACAGCAGAGGCGGCTTGTTTACCTTCTCTGATGTCTGGGCCTCAGCTGGGAAGGCTTGAAGGCTGGAAATAACTTGATGGCTGGGGTTGCAGTCATCTGGAGGGGTCTTTGCAGTTGATGCTGGCTGTGGCTGGGACTTCAGTTGGGCTGTCAGCTGGAAAAAATACAGTGGCCTCTCCATATGGTGTCTCTGTATAAGCTACTTTGGTTTTCCTCACAGCTTGGTGGCAGTGAAACTTTATCACTTTTTATCATCTAACCTAAATCACATCTAAGTGAAGTCACACAGCATCACTTCTTCCAAAGTCACAAACCCACCCAGATTCTAGGGAAGAGAGTTTAGATTCCACTTCTCTATGAGAAGAGAACAGAAATCATATTGTTAAAAAAAAAAAAAAGCATGTGAAGTGGGAATTATTCTTTTGATCATCTCTGGAAAATATAATCTGTCTTAGATGAATGGTCCTACTGAATTTCTCTTTTGCCTGAACCTTGGAAAATTCTTCTCATGTCCCTCAATAGTTGGGACTCAAAAGCCAAATGAGTAAAGTATTGCTGTATATGAGAGTCCAACAGGACAGCATTTCTGTAAAAGTTCCACTGGGAAAGGTTGGGTGGATGATATGTAATCACCGGGAATATGAAAATCTCAGAAGACAGAGAATTAAAGAATAGAAATAAAACAATTTTGGAAAAAACAGAAGCAATCGAAGCAGACCCTTCTTGGAGGAGCAATAGAGAAAAATGGTGGCAGAATGAAGAGTGGGGAGACATAGTAGATCAATAAAAGCCACAAAAGGAAGAAAAATAATTTCCGTGAAATATAAATAAACCTTGGGCAAAATTAACCAATCTTAACTTAGAAGCTGGCAGAAAACTTTTTTCAGTTAGGGAGGCCATTAACTGAAATTATTTGTTGTTAATGTGAATTAACACCAAGCATATTTGGGAGTGACAGCTCAAATATCATATTTGGGAGTGACAGCTCAAATGGGGATTAGAGATGGATCATACTTCTTTCTTCCTTTCTTTCTTTTTCTTTTTCTTTTTTTGAGACTGAGCCTCACTCTGTTGCCCAGGCTGGAGTGCAGTGGCATGATCTCAGCTCACTGCAACCTCCACCTTCTGGGTTCAAGCGATTCTGTTACCTCAGCCTACCAAGTTGCTGGGACTACAGGTGTGTGCCACCACGACCAGCTAATTTGTGTGTGTGTGTGTGTGTGTGTGTGTGTGTGTATATATGTATGTATATATATATATATAGAGAGAGAGAGAGAGATGGGGTTTTGCCATGTTGGCCAGGCTGGTCCTGAACTCCTGACCTCAGGTGATCCGCCCACCTCGGCTTCCCAAAGGGCTGGGATCTTACAGGCATGAGTCACTGCACCTGGCCCTGACATGGACCATACTTCTAAGAGATGGTAATAGCTCAGAACTACATAGTAATTTAGTATTATTACATCTTATATATCTGTTCATAGGTATAACATGTTCATTATGTATTACGCTAAGCTATTGTTATTTTTAAAAATGTTATATCTTTTACTTACTATGTTAAATATCCAGCCTCCTAATTAGTATGTGTTCTCTCTGAATTTAGGTGATACTTCTTGGAGTTTGTCAAACTATTTAGTCATCACTACCTGTAACATTTTAGCACCAGGTGGCAGCAGAATCTGAGGGCTGGGATAAAATACTTAGGAGGGAACTAAATACCTAATTAAGAATTTACTTCAAACCTAAGAATGGTCAATAAGGAGAAGCAATTGTTTTACTTCCTACTTTCCATATTTAGATCTCTCTCTCTCTCTCTCTCATTTTAGTGAGTGATTATTCAAATTGAGCATATATCCTATTCCCCTCTCCACCAAACACTCACATATACTCTTGCAGACACAGAGAAGAACCAGTCAGCCAAGTGAATTATAGTGGAAGTTAGCCTCAGAAGAGCAAGAAGTAGGGTAGCCTAGCTCATAGACAGCCAGCAGGATAAACCCAATTGGAATCTGTTTGGAAAATCCAGGACCTAAAGAACAGAGACCAAGTTCAAACACCAATTCCAAAGGGCCAGGAGCAGAACCAAAGTCAGGCAGCAGAATGAAACAAAGAAGAGACGTCAAGCAAGAGTCAGTATGACTTACTTTAACAGTGACCTGCCTTTAGAGGTCAGCAAGGGCATGTGCCTGGTTATTTTGAGCTGGCCTAGAGACAAAAGAAACTAGACTCAAGCTGTCTTCTTAAATGTATCCAAGTGTTGAACACATCGCCTCTACAAAATTCTCCATTCTATGTAGGCTGGCCAAAGAACAGAGGCCTGGCAACCCTTTGCTGGTTTTAACATGCCCTTTCTGGGTAATCCAAACTGGCTGTTTGCAAGCTTGAGGTGACTCCCTCATCAGATGTGAGTGTGAGTGCTAATCTAGTCTTGCCAGAAGACATGTTAGTGATTTGAGATGGCAGTTCCAATTTGCTCTTATTTGAGAAGCAATGCCTTAGTCACTTCAGATTTTGTTTGGCTAGAGCCTGGTACTTAAGCTGTCAACCTGGATAGAGATGCATATTTTTTAAACACAAATACGAAATCATTTCAAAGTCCATTAAACAGATTTTTTTAGTTGGAGAGTAACTCAAAATTGCCAAGCTACTTTATTTTCTGATGTTTCCTTAATCATGATACAGTTCCAAATAGTATTTTTCAATAATTATAATTTTAAAGCATTTTTTAAAGTGAGTGTTAGAGCTTTTAGGCATCTTCAATCCTTTTTTCTGGTTGCTGCAAAGGCCCAGGATTCAGCCTTGGAACATATATCAGACTCTTCAATTAGATATCATTATTTGAAGAATCCCTAAAGAGTTTTGAATGAAGTCTATTGTAATCTTTCTTTATTCTTGAAGCTCTCCACATAGCTGCATATTTCACTGCATGGCTGTAAAAATGGATTTTCATGTCATACGTCTAAAGAAGAAACAGCAGTCTTTGTTCCAAGGAGTATTTCAGAAGATTTACAGGTGTTAACAGGTGGAAGGATTCTGGGTTTTGCCTTTAGGAAGAAATGACCAACCAAGCACGGTGGCTCACGCCTGTAATCCCAGCACTTTGGGAGGCTGAGGCGGTTGGATCACTTGAGGTCAGGAGTTCAAGACCGGCTGACCAACATGGTGAAACCCCATCTCAACTAAAAATACAAAAAAAAAAAAAAAAAATAGCTGGCCATGGTGGTAGGCACCTGTAATCCCAGCTACTCAGAGGCTGAGGCAGGAGAATTGTTTGAACCCAGAAGGCAGAGATTGCAGTGAGCCAAGATCATATACTGCACTCCATCCTGGGCAGCAGAGCAAGACTCTGTCTCAAAAAATCAAAACAAAACGAAACAAAAACAGAAAAGACCTATTGTGGTCAGTAACAGCCTCTTGAGAAGTAGCTGTGTTTATGTCTGGCCTTACAAACCAAGAGGTGGACTGTCTCACAGAACAGGCATTTGTGGACAACTAGCAACAAGATGGAGTCAAAGTACACCATGGAGAAGGGTGCTAGGTGCCCAAAGAGGCTTCAAAGGGGCAGTACCCTGGTGTGATCTCCATGTTCCAGGGGCTATACTTTAGGAACCTGAGTTAGCAGCATAATGACAGTGGATCAATCTCTCCCTCTCTCTGACCCCCGGATGGACATCCACTAACAAGCTCCAATGTATAAACCAGGAAGTTCATCTATTAACTTATAACTGGGTCTTGGATCTTCCGGTAAGTATATTTTTTTTAATCTATAGGCAGATACACACAGAAAGACAAATTACTCTCAAAAGTCTGCTGCACATAAACATAGACTCAGTACAAGGGGAGTTAGTGTTTCAAGTGTTTCATAGCTTTATCTTGGATACAGCCCCATGTACATGTCTTAGTAAGGAACAAAGCAGATTAAATCCTTATCATTTCTTTATCTAAACTTGATCTCATAGCTTTTCTAGTTCTGACATTTTATACTTAATTTCACTTGATTTCCATTGTCTTCTGGTGCAAATGGAAGCATAACAGGAACTCAAAAGGGTCAGACAAACCACAAGAGTAGAGAACTGTGTCTCAAGATACATGAGGAAGAAGAAAGAGTGCCCTTAACTACTTTGCCTGACTTCGGATCTCCAGACACAGATAAATTATATCATAATGTGCAAGAAACACAGATACTGTTAGGAATCCTCTGAGACATTTGGAGACATTACAGAGATGAGAAGACGTGCTTGTAGCCTAAAAACAAACAAATGTTCTGATTTTCTAAATAAAGACATAATCTAATCCAGAAAGGACAGGAAAGTAAGTCTCAGGAGAATCTCTGACATAGTTTAGGTAGATCACTGAGCACAGAAAAGAATGCAGTGATCTTCAGGAAGCAGCATGAGTTCAGTACAAACACCTCAGCCATACCAGTTCGCCATTTACTATTTACTTTTCAGACATGTTTATTTATTAGTCTGTCAGATTTAAGATTTGAGCCCATATTTAAATAATAAAATAAACTTGATGATGTTTTCTTTCTTTGTTGCAAATCAGTTAATATAGCAGTAATATTTGTGGATCAGAAGTCTGGGTTAAATCCTTTAGTGAGTCCATCCCAACCAGGTGCCATATGTGCCACTCTGCCTTCTGTAATAGAATTGGAAGGCAACATTTCAGTTCCAGTGAAACTATATTACCTTTATTTGGAATATCTCTAAATTCCTCTTTCAGAATTTTCTTCTGAAGTTTACTTTTATTTTCACAGGTAGAAAGTCACTGCCCTTTGGAGAATATATTTTTACCTTTTCCAGAAACAGTTCTATCAGAAACAAAAAGATATAAACTTTGATCACCTAGTCAATTGAAGGATGGCATAGAGGGAAAGAGGAATGTAAAGATTAAGGTATACATATAAACCAAAAAAATAAAAAATAAAAAAAAAACCAATTTAGTGTGGGTCTTGTAAATTGGCCCTGAAAGCAATCTCTAAAGAGGAATTTTTTAATAGGGAAAAACGTCCTTAATACTTTTCAAATTCTTAAAGATTATCTTGCTTTCAAGTGTTTAAAAATGTAAGTTTAAAATGATAAGGCAGATTGAACACAGAAATACATACAGACTTTTCTATACCTTCCTTTCTTCTGATCTAGCAATGTAATCCAAGCATTATAAGTAACTTTTAGTTGCAGAACATATTTCATTTCATTTCAAATGCATTTTTTATGTATGATTTTTTAAATCAGGATATTGGATTTTATCTTCTAATGTTCTGATAGGCTATAAATCATAGCTCCTTTATTTAAACTTAAACAGAATTTTTAAAACACATGAGAACAAAGATTTAGGTAGTTTTAAGTTTGTATTTTTTGTTAAATTATTTTGAAAGCAGAATTCAAACTTTGAATGCAAAAATATTGTTGCTGATAGGTTCACATCATATTCAAGTGTTATGTTATACGTGACTTTAACAGAATTTTAAGTTAGGAGATGAGCAGTAATGTTAGAAAGTTAACATCTGTAACATTACTTTTCCAATATACCTCATCCATGCAAATGTCTCCTAGGGACATTTCAAATAATCTTCACCAAAAGTTAATTAAATAAGAAATGAGGCCAGTTGTGGTGGCTCACGCCTGTAACCCCAGCACTTTGGGAGGCCGAGGCGGGTGGATTACGAGGTCAGGATATCGAGACCATCCTGGCTAACACGGTGAAACGCTGTCTCTACTAAAAATACAAAAAAAATTAGCTGGGCGTGGTGGCAGGCACCTATAGTCCCATCTACTCGGAGGCTAAGGCAGGAGAATGGCGTGAACCTGGGAGGCTGAGCTTGCAGTGAGCCGAGATCGCGCCACTGTACTCCAGCCTGGGCAACAGAGTGAGACTCTGTCTCAAAAAAAATAAATAAAAATAAGAAATGATATTTATCTATTTATAATTAATCTTTTACCTGATTTACAAAACTACATATAATTCAACATTTGATAAAATCAAGGGAGGGATTAAAAATAAAGTGAATGTAGGAAAAATTAGCCAGGGCTGATGCAGGGATTCACAATCATGCTTTGAAGTCCTATGTACTTGGTTAAATTTAGCTTAGGCTTTCTAACAGTCATTGCAAAGAAGGAAACAATCAGTTCCATTATTCACAAGTTTTTTTAAAAAGTGCTATTTAGAGGGGTACAGCACTCTAGGTTCTTGAAGCCTGGGGCTTGAGGAGCTCAATCATCTGCTAGCCAAAAATACTTCCTGGTGGTAAACTGGTTGAAAGCTGAATTAAGAACTGTATTTTGTCAGGAGGGCCTAAAATATGTCATTCCTCTGCTCTAAAACCTTCAGCGACTCTCCACTGCCTATATGTTAACTATACATTTCTTGATCTGATATTTGAAGCCATCCTCAAAACTAAGTCAAGGTGAGCTCCCTGAAGGCAGATAGCATTTCTTATTCAATATCGTATTTCTAGCATTGTCACAGGTCCAGTGACAGTGTAGGTGTCAACAGATGCTCAGAAACAACTCTTACATACAGGGACTCTCAGTCAACCAAGAAAATTGGCAGAAACCTCTCCAGTCCTCTTTTCTCTATCTGTAAGGCCTTCCCCTGCCAGCCCTGCCAGTTAAATGCTGGCCAATTTCTTCAAAATCAATACTAATATCTTCATCACCAATAATAGCTGCAGTAACATCACTTTGTATTTCTATTGTGTTCTACAGCTCACAAGTGGAGACACAAAAAATCCAATTCTATTCTCATAATCAGCCTTGCTTTATAGTCAGGGCAGGGATCATGGTCCCAGCTCCACAATGCAGAAACCACAGCTTGTACAAGATCACATCCTTATTAAATGGGAGATGCCATTGCCTCCTGACTTCCACAACAGGTTGTGGTCTCTTTCTCTTCTTCAAACTCTTGTGGCATTCAGTTTGGCATCTCTTATCAAAATAATTCCACTCATTTTATATAGTCCTTTATAGTTTATTTAAAAAATGGTTTCTCATCCAAAATTCCTATTTTTTTCATTTTTACAACTTCATTCGGAAAAAAATTAATCCTCTCCTTACTGTGAGGACCCTGCTGCTTTCTCCGCGCTCTCTAAAAATATAAAAAGTGAAAGCTACTCAGTAGATTTCACCACCATCACTGCATTCATTTTATCATCTGCCAAGAACAATAAAAACTAACATTTTTAAGGTTCCTACTCTCTGGAAGGTTCTGGGATAATTTTTAAATAGCTAATACTGCTTTATTTTACTTCTTTTCTCTTAGACTGTTAAATTTCACACACACACACACCCTGAAACAGCCCTAACCTGAAAATAAAGTATGTACTCTCCTTCTGTATGTACACTTTGACTAATGGGGAAAGAGAAGAGGAGTAGGTGACGAAAAGGAACTTAAATCCTTTCTGAAACTCTGCTACAGCGACTTATTTAAGAACCAAGTCTAGCTGGAGTCCATCAGAGGGATCCAGAATGTGTTGACAAGAGTTGCCAGTTAGGGGAATTTCTGGTGAAGACAACCTCAGGTAGGAAAAGACTCCAGCAGGGAGATTTTGATGAGGAGACTCTTCATCCTTCACCTTGGATCTGAGTGACAGCTCCAAGCCAGAAGAAGGCTGGAGAACAGAACCAAAGTGGAAGCCACCACCAGAAATCTTTTGGGTTTGAGGACTGGTAAGTCCCTGTGCTAAGATGCAGCACTACACAACTCCAGGGGGCACTCTTCACATGGCCCATACTGTGCACATGGCCTTGGAGTTATGCAACATGGGGTCCTCCTCATGGTACCCGGCCCTGTCCTCCCATACCACTGACTGCATATCACAGGGGACATCCATGTCAAGACCCTCAAGGGAACTGGGAACTTTCAAGCTTTCATTACTCATTTAATGATTTGGTGCTTGGTGTTTTGATTTCAGTTCACTTTATGGCTTCCTTGAATAAGATTTTAAAGATGTCTATGATGGGGAGCACCGAGATTCTCTAGACATGCTAAGCAGGAACTCAAAGGTGAGTATCATGCCAATTGTGTGATTCTTCCCATAGCATAACTCAGGATCCTGATGGCAAAGATTTCTCTGGAAAAAAGGTCAACTTCATCCAGACTGTGTGGCCTCCATTTTTTTAGCTATGTTTTTCTGTGAAAAGCATTACCTTTTGAGAAAAGCAAATTAGAAATTATTCTAATTTATATATGGGGCCCAGCAACAATTTCCCATCCACCCTTCAGGTCTGTAGTTCCCAAAACTGACTGTACTTTAGATCTTGACAAGTAAGTCAAGATCTCTGAAGGTGGGGCCCAGGCAACTAAATCTTTTTTTTTTTTTTTTTTTGAGACGAAGTCTCACACTGTCGCCGGGTTGGAGTGCAATGGTGCAATCTCAGCTCACTGTAACCTCCGCCTCCCAGGTTCAAGCGATTCTCCTGCCTGAGCCTCTGGAGTAGCTGGGATTACAGGTGCCCACCAGCATGCCCAGCTAATTTTTTGTATTTTTAGTAGAGATGGGATTTCACTATGTTGGCCAGGCTGGTCTCAAACTTCTGACCTTGTGATCGTCCCGCCTCAGCCTCCCAAAGTGCTGGGAGCAACTACCTCTTTTAAAAAGTGTCTAAGTGATTCACTGTGCTGTCAGGGTGGTAAACCTGTGCCTTGGGTAGTTTTTTAATTCTTCCTCTAATCTCAGTCTCAGTGATAAATTGAGCTTCAGAAGGTTTGCTTAGCTGGAGAAACTCAGTTATGAAACTGGAGAGGACACGAATGAGATCACAAAGGCAATGAGACAAACAAGTCATTTGAAACAAATATTTATCAAGTGCCACATTCCCGGTCATGTACCAGGTGCTGGGAACACAAAATAATTATGACAAAGTCCCTACCCTCAAAAAGTTTCTGCTTGAGCTGGAAAGACAGGTATGTGAATTACAATAACACAGAGCAAAATTAAATCAAGCTATTATGGGAGCACAGGCTGGGGAAATAAGGGAAGGTTTTGGAGGAGAAAATACATTTGAGGTAGGTCTTCAAGGAGGGATAAAGTTCTGATCAATGGAAAAGAGGCAGAAGGCATTCCAAAGAGGTACAGCTTGAGCAAAGGCATAGAGGCAAGAAAGTGGATGGGATATTGAGGAATTATAGGAACCTGGTTCAGAAAATAGTAGCCTATGAGGCTGGAGGTTTTTATTGTTTAATTATTGCTTTTAAAATTTTCTGTAGAGATGGGGTCTCATGTCACCCAGGCTGGTCTCAAACTCCTGCCTCAGCTTCCCAAAGTGCTTGGGTTACAGACGTGAGCCACTGCACCTGGTGAGGCTGGAGATTGAAATTTAAATGTGAAGCCAGGCACACTGGTGCTATGATTGCACCTGTGAATAGCCACTGTACTCCAGCCTGGACAATATAGCGAGACCCTGTCTCTTAAAATGTTTTTGAAATTAAAAAAAAAAAATTGGTGGAAGGCCTCAGAAGCCCCCATAAGTAATCTGTAGGTGTTATGAGTTTGTGAGTCTATATCTATATGGTATGTGTCTTAGATGAAGAGAACACAACAAAGATTAAAAACCAAATCATGCCATGATAAGATCTGAAACAAATAGAAACATGATCAATATGAACTTTGATAAATACATCTGAGGTAGTTACTCATCCTGTTTTCGGGCAGCCTTCTCTGTTTTTATGCTTTAGCACTTGTAGGTGCTAACCATGAGGCAGAAAGCTGCGCAGACAAGTCACTTAAATTATTCATCCTAAATCAAGTTGTGTTTAAGAGTCTCCTCTTGTTACTCCCACTACTCTGAGGGAGCTGGACACAGCACTGTTGCATTTTTTTTCTGTGCCTTTTACATATGTTCTCTCTGTTGAGAATGCCATTTCTTCCTTCTGTGATAATGCTCATGTACTGACTAAACTCTTAAGTTGCCAGTTCTGTGTGTCTTTCTATAGCATTTTTGTAGGGACAGCTAATCTAACAGTTATTAATTATACTGTATTTAGTAACATGTCTGTCTTCCCCACCAGACTGTGAACCCCTGGAAGACAGAAACAGGATCTTTTTAAACTTTCAATTACCAGGACTCAGCACAGTGGCTGACATGCTGGTGTTGCAGACTGAGTGAATGAATGAGAAAGCACTTACCAGATGTTGGAAATATTTAAACTTATCAATTATGTCCTTTAATGTTTAGGTACTGGGATTTAGGAAAATTTTTTCCATATTTAAAACCATTTGCTCAGGTTCAAAACACTTCTCTTCTGAAGTGTGCACTTATATAAGCAAAATGACAGCTGCTGAACCTATCAATTTATTTCCATGAAACAAGCAACATTTCTCTCTTTAGTACTAATCTGCCAAGGAAATATTAAAGTTAATGTATCTTTGGCTAGAAATATAAATATTACTCAAAAAGCTCCTGAAAACAACTGAAGCCTACAAAAGGGGAAAAAAATCCCCTAAGGGATATGACAATAGAATTTCGGGCTTCCTGGGATAAGAGGAAAGAGGGTGGTGCTCTTTGTGAATTTTGATGATTTCCAGTTCCTTAAATGTATTCCACTACTTGGGGGATTAAAAGGTTTACTGGTGAGAGTGTCAGTTGTCAAAGGACTAAGGATAGATTCTACAATCCTGTAAAAGAGAGCTCCAACAGCTTCTCCAACAGGAATCTTGAAATATTTGTTATCTCAGTAATAATTTTGCCCTATTGTTATACTTCCTTGGTTCTTTAACAGTCCTGTTACCTCTGGAAGAAATAACATGTTTAAGGAAATTAATTTTTGCACAGTTGTTCCCGAACTCTATCTGTAAGGCACCTTGTCTATTACTCCGTGCATTTGTATTGGTTTTTGCCTCATGTATTTTGATGCTCTGTTGTTAGATGTGTACACATTAAGGATTGTTTTGTCCTCTTGGAGAATTGAACCATTTATCATTAGGTAATGTGCTCTTGTTCATCCCTGATAATCTTCCTTGTTCTGAAGTCTGCATTGACTGCAATTAATAGAGCGACTCCAGCTTTCTTTTGAATAGTGTTAGCATATATTAGGGGTTGAATTGTATCCCCTCCCCCAAATTTTTATTGTTGAAGTTCTAACTCCCAATACCTCAGAAAGTGACTTTTATATTTGGACACAGGGTCTTTAAACAAGTTAAAATTAAAATAAGCTCGTAAGAATGGGCCCTAATCCGCTATGATTAGTGTCCTTATATGAAGAGGAAATTTGGACACAGACACGAATAGAGGGAAGTCTATATTCCTCTCAAGAGGGAGAAGATAAATCTACAAGCCAAGGAGAGAGGCTAAGAACAGATCCTCCTCTCATGATCTTCAGAAAAAAATAATTCTGCCAACACCTTGATCTCAGACTTCTAACTTCCAGATTGTGAGAACATAAATTTCCCTTGTTTAAGCCACCAATTTCTAGAACTTTGTTATGGAAGACCTAGCTAATGAATACAGCATGGTATCTCTTCCTCCATTCCATTACTTTTAACCTACTTGTGTCCTTATAGAGTGAGTTTCTTGTAGACAACATATGGATCTTGTTTTTTATTGACTGACAATCACGCTCACAAAAAATTGACATATTTGGACAATTCACACTTAAAGTGGCTATTGACATATTTGGTTTAATATCTACATGTTCCTAATGTTTTCTACTCATTGCATTTGTTTTTTGTTTATTTTTGCTCCCCCTTCTTTTCTATCTTCTTTGGCATATCAATTACACTTCTTTTTGAATTTTTTTAAGTAGTTGTCCTAGAGTTTCCAATATACATTCACAACTGATCTAAGTCCACTTTCAAGTAACACAATGCCACTCTAGAGATAGTGCAGTTACCTTATCCCCAATTCCTCATTCCCATCCCTTAAAGCATTTATGCCATTCATTTGACTTACCCATAAGGTATCATCACCCAATATATTGTTATTGTTATTACTTTAAACAGAGAGCTGAAAGGTTTAAAGCACTAGAGGGACAACAGGACACATACCAAATTACTGTACGAAATTGTAGACTGATGGGTCAAAAAAACACAGAAAGTCTGCATTATAAGGTAATCATTTGGAGGAAGGAGGCATTAAATCTAGAAATTTTAGAAATATTAGGAGAGGCCGTATTTGTTAAGAACATGAAAAGATGAGTAGGATTTGGACTTGCATAGAGGGGAGAGCAATTGGTAGAGAATATCCCAGGTGGAAGGCATGGGATAGGATTGGGGAAAGGATTGGGATTAAAAAACACTGAGAATTTCAAGTTGGTTAGAACTTAAGATGTGTGATGGAGAGTAATTGGAAATAAAGTTAGAAAATAAGGTTGGGCTCACGTGGAATTTCTATTAACTTTCATGTTTGTACATCTATCATGTGATATTAATTGACATTAATAATAATAATAATAACTAAGGTACTACAAAATCCAAAGTGCCTTGTAAACTGCTAAGGTAAAAAATAACATTTAATATAATTTTAATGCTGTTTGTTTACAGTGTTCTCATTGTAAGCAGAGTGTACAGTTTCATTTTTGAGGAGGAGTTAGGATGGTAAGGGATGTGAATAAGAGGAATTAAAGTCAGTGAACAAAGCAAAAATTACATAGTCAAAATTACCCTTGAAAATTCTTTAAATTGCCCAAAAGGTTCATTAAGCATGACTTTATAAATACTATTTTATGCAATAATTCTTAGGCATACTAAGTTGTGAGAATAACTAAACTAGCTAATCTAAAGAACAAAAAGGGAAGAGGGAAAAGGGGAATGAAATTTATAAGCAGATGTCTGGGCATTTAAGCCACTCCATACATAAAATGATTATCAAATTCCTCTGTAGTGAATGGGAAAGTGTTTACTCATTTGGGTTTGCTATAAAGCCTCTTTAACCTTACTATATATATGAACAGACTGTTTGGTGATGGTGTGTGTGGTGGCAGAGGACAATAAAGCAGACAGTGGTGAGGTTTAAGTACTAAAGTCAGTGGATTCATTATATATATATATATGTTTAAATTGATATCATAAGATAGTAGAAACATGGGTTTTTGTGTCTACAATAGTTAGAATTATCTAGATTGAAAGTAGAAGTTCATTTGAGCTAGTTAAAACAATTAAAGAAAAATGAGGGATAGATTGGGGGGAGGTGGAGTCAGATGGCTGAATAAGACACCTTCAATGAACATCTCCCCTCCAGGAATAGCAAATTGAAAAACTATCCACACAAGAAAGTTCCTCTGTAAGAACCAAAAATCAGGTGAGTGATCACAGTACCTGGTTTAAACAGCTTATCAAGGAAAGGCACTGAAGAGGGTAGGAAAGACAGTCTTGAATTGCTAACACCACCCCTCCTTCATCCTCCAGCAGCAGCCGCGGTGAGGAGAGAGAATCTGTATGCATGAGGGAGGAAGAGCACAGTGATTGTGAGACTTTGCGCTGGAATTCGGTGCTGCCGGTCATAGCGGAAAACAGCACAAGAAAGAATTTAGCTGGCGCTCACAGATGAAGCATTTAGACCAGCCCTAGCCAGAGGGGGATCACCCATCCCAATAGTCAGAACCTGAGTTCCAGCAAGCAACATGACCATGGGCTAAAGTGCTCTAGGACCCTAAATAAACTTGAAAGGCAGTCTAAACAAGGACTGCATTTCCTGGGCAAGTCCTGGTACTGTGCTGGACTCAGAGCCAGTGGACCTGGGGGGCATGTGACCTAGTGAGACCCCAGCTGGAGTGGCCAAGGGAGTGCTTGTGTCAAACCTTCCTTAACCGTGGGCAGCACAGCTTGCAGCTCCAAAAGAGACTCCTTCCTTCCACTCGAGGAGAGGAGAGGGAACAGCAAAGAAGACTCTGTCTTGCAACTTGGATACCGTCTCAGCCACAGTAGAACAGGGTACCAGGAAGAGTCCTGAAGTCCCCAAACCAGTCCTAGTTCCTGAACAACATTTCTAGACACTGTGGGCCAGAAGGGGACCTTCTGCCACAGTTCTGGCAGGATTCATCTCTTGCTGACTAAAGAACACTTGGGCCTTGAATAAACACCAGCAGCAGCAGGGCAGTACTTGTCACAGGACTTGGATGAGACTGAGCGCTGTGCTAGCTTCAGGTGTGACCCAGCACATTTCCAGTTGTAGAGGCTATGGAGAGAGACTCCTTCGGTTTAACGAAAGGAGAGGGAAGAGTAAGCCTTGTAGCTTGGGTACCAGCTCGGCCACAGTAGGGTAAAGCACTATGTGGGCTCCTGGGGTCTCTGATTCCAGGACTTTGCTCCTGGATGGCATTTCTGAACTAACCCAGGGCCAGAGGGGAGGACACTGCCCTAAAGAGAGACCCAGGCCTGGCAGCATTCCCTGCAAGCTGACTGAAGAGCCCTTGGGACTTGAGTAAACCAAGTAGTATTTGCCAAAGGCCTGGGGCGGTGGTGGCCATGGGGAGAAACTCTTTCTGCTTGAGGAAAGGAGAGGTAAGAGGAAAGGACTTTGTCTTGTGGCTTAGGTGCTAGCTCAGCCACAGTAAAACAGAGCACTAAGAAGCTGCCTGAGGTTCCCAGCTCCAGGCCCTGGCTCTCAGATAGCATTTTTGAACCTGCCCTGGGCTGAGTGGAGCCTATAGTCCTGAAGGGACTCCTCGCTGAATTCGCCACCTGCTGACTGAAGAGCCCTTGAGCCCTGAGTGAACATTGGTAGTAGCCAGGCAGTGGCTGCTGCAGGCCTTCGGTGAGACCTAGTGCTATGCTGGCTACAGGTATAACCCAGCACAGTCCCAGTGGTGGTGGTTACGGGGGTGCTTGTGTCACTCCTCCCTCAGATCCAGGCAGCTCATCATGGAGAGACTCCATTTACTTGGGATAAGTAAGAGAAGGGAACAAGAGTCTCTGCCTGGTAATCCAGGGAATTCTCTCAGATCTTACCCAAGACCACCAAGGCAGTACATCTACGAGTCTGCAAGAGTCACAGCATTACTGGGCTTAGGGTGGCCCCTAATGCAGATATACTTGCAGTGAACAGAGACTTAGATCACAACACTCAATTCCCTCTGAATACCTGGAAATCCTTCCCAAGAAGGATAGGTACAAACAAGCCCAGACAGCAAAGACTACACCTAACTCTTCAATGCCCAGACATTGCTGAATATCCACAAGCATCAAGACTATCAAGGAAAACATGACCTCACTAAAAAACATAAATAAGGCACCAGTGACCAATTCTGGAGTGACAGAATTACATGAACATTCAGACAGATAATTCAAAATAGCTTTTTTGAGGAAGCACAACAAAATTCAAGATAACACAGAGAAGGAATTCAGAATCATATCCAATAAATTTAACAAAGAGATTCAGATAATTTTAAAAAACCAAGCAGAAACTCTGAAGCCAAAAAATTCAACTGACATACTGAAGAAGGAATCAGAGTCTCTCAACAACAGAACTGATCAAACAGAAGAAAGAATGAGTGAGCCTGAAGATACGCTACCTGAAAATACACAGTCACAGGAGACAAAATAAAAAAGAATAAAGCATGCCTACAAGATCTAGAAAACAACTTCAAAAGGCCAAATCTAAGAGTTACTGACTTTAAAGAGAAGGTAGAGAGAGATAGGGGTAGAAAATTTATTAAAAGGGATAATAACAGAGAACATTCCAAACCTAGAGAAGGATATCAGTATTTAAGCACAAGAAGATTATAGAACACTAAGCAGATTTAACACAAAGAACACTACTTCAAAGCATTTAATAATCAAACTCTCAAAGGTGAAGGAAAGAAAGAACCTTAAAAGCAGCCAAAGAAAAGAACTAAATAACATACAAAGGAGCTCCAATATGTCTGGCAGCAGACTTCTCAGTGGAAACCTTACAGGTTTGACATGGCAGTACACATGGCGTGACAGAGTGGCATGACATATTTAAAGTGCTGAAGAAAAAACTTTTATCCTAGAATAGTATATCCGGTAAAAATATCCTTCAACCATGAAGAATAAATAGAGACTTTCCCAGAGAAACAAAAGCTGAGGGATTTCATCAATACCAAACTTGTCCTACAAGAATTGCTAAAGGTAGTGTTTCAATCTGAAAGAAAAGGATGTTAAGCAATAAGAAGTGATCTGAAGGTACAAAACTCACTGGTAATAATAAGTAAACAGACAAAAACAGAAGTTTTTTTCTTAAGATAGGGTCTAGATTTGTTGCCTACCCAGCCTGGAGTGCAGTGGTGCTATTAATAACACAGCTCACTGCATCCTCAACTCCTGGGCTCAGGTGATCCTCCCACCTCAGCCTTCCAAGTAGCTGGGACCACAGGCTCATGCCACTGTGCCCAGCTTATTTTTAAAACATTTTTTATAAAGACAAGGTTTTGCCATGTTGCTGAGGCTAGTCTCAAACACCTGGGCTCAAGGTGTTGAGACTGCCTGGGCAACATGGCCAAGACTGTCTTGGCCTCCCAAAGTGCTGGGGTTATAGGCACGAGCTACTGTGCCCAGTCAAACACAGAATAGCCTAACACTGTAATTGTGGTATGGAAATTACCCACATCTTGAGCAGAAATACTAAAATATGAACCTATCCAAAGTAATAATTACAACAACTTTTCAAGACACAGACGGTATAAGATATAAATAAGAACATCAAAAAGTTAAAAAGCAAGCAGTTAAAGTGTAAAGTGAAGTTGAAGTGTAGAGTCCTTATTACTCTTCTCTTTGCTTATTTGTTTGTTACAACCCATGTTAAGTTGTCATCAGTTTAAAATAATGGGTTATAAATTGTTATTTCCATGCCTCATGAGAACCTCAAATTTAAAAACCTACAGCAGATACACAAAAAGTAAAAAGCAAGAAATTAAAACATGCCACCAGAGAAAATACTCTTCCCAAAAGGAAGGAAGGGAGAGAGGGAGGAAAGAAAGCAGGCAAGAAGCCAGGCAGGGAAGACCACAAAACAACAAGAAAACAAATTATAAAATGGCAGAAGTAAGTCCTTACTTATTGATAGTAACATTTAATATAAATGGACTAAATTCACCAATCAAAAAGACACAGAGTAGTTGAACTAATTAAAAAAGATACAATGATCTGTTGTCTACAAGAAACACTTTACCTATAAAGACACACTGACCGAAAATAAAGACATGGAAAAAAAGTTCCATGCCAGTTGAAACAAACAAACAAACAAACAAACAAACAAGGAGCAGGAGCAGCCATATATGCTTTTTTTTTCTTTTTTTCTTTTTTTTGAGATGGAGTTTTGCTCTGTTGCCCAGGCTGTAGTGCAGTGGCACAATCTCAGCTGACTGCAACCTCTGCCCTACCGGGTTCAAGCAATTCTCCCACCTCAGCCTCCTGAATAGCTGGGATTACAGGCACCGTGCCACCACGCCTGGTGAATTTTTGTATTTTCAGTAGAGATGGGGTTTCACCATGTTGGCCAGGCTGGTCTTGAACTGCTGACCACAAGTTATCCACCCATTTCGGCCTCCCAGAGTGCTGGGATTACAAGCAGGAGAAGCTGTACTTTTATTAGACAAAAGATTTCAGACAAAATCTATAAAAAGAGACAAAGAAGGTCATTATATAATAATAAAGGGGTCAATTCAACAAGATAATTTAGTAATTCTAAATATATATGCACCTAACACTGCAGAGCACCCAGGTATACAAGGCAAATATTATTAAAACTAAAGTCAGAGATAGACCCCAATACAATGACAGCTGGAGACTTCAACACCCCATTTTCAGCATTGGACACATCACCCAGATAGAAAATCAACAAGGAAACACTGGATTTAATCTGTACTATGGACCAAATGGACTAAATAGACATTTACAGAACATTTCATCTAATGCCTGTAGAATACACATTCTTCTCTTTAGTATATGAATCATTCTCAAGGATAGGTCATATGTTAGGTCAGAAAAGAAGTCTTAAAACACTCAAAAAAATCAGAATAATATCAAGTGCCTTCTCTGACCATAATGGAATAAAACTAGAAATCAAAAACAAGAGGAACTTTGGGAACTATACAAACACATAGAAGTTAAAAAATAGGCTCTTGAATGACCAGCAGGTCAATGAAAAAATTAAGAAGGAAATTTAAAATTTCCCAAAACAAATGAAAATGGAAACATGACACAGCAAAAGCCATGAGATACAGCAGAAGCAGTACTAAGAGGAAAGTTTATAGCAATAACCACCTAATAAAAAAGGAGAAAAACTTCAAATAACCCAACAATGCATCTTAAAGAACTAGAAAACAAGAGCAAACCAAACCTCAAATTAATAGAAGAAAATAAATAATAAAAATCAGAGCAGAAATAAATGATATAAAAATAAACAAAACAATACAAAAGATCAATAAAAAGATAAGATGATTTTGTGAAAAGATAATGTCAATCAACTGTTAGCTAGACTATAAAAAAGAGAGAAGACCCAAAGAAATAAAATCAGAGATGAAAAAGGAGACATTATAATTTAAACTGCAGAAATTCAAAAGATCATTAGAGACTACTATGAGCAAGTATATGTCAATAAATTGGAAAATCTAGAAGAAATGGACAAATTTCTAGACACATATGACCTGCCAAGATTGAACCATGAAGAAGTCCAAAATCTGAACAGACCTATTATAGGCAATGAGATTGAAGCTGTAATAAAAAGGCTTCCAGCAAAGAAAAGCCCACTCAGGTGTCTGCTCCTGGATCAGTTCCCTCTGGTCAAGGGTAGGAAGGGGTTCATGCTGGTACAACAGAGACTCATAACTGTTAGTATTCAGATCTGGAGGAGAGGAGCAGTTCCTGGGCTTTTCTTTGCAGTTCTCAGAAAAGTAATGGGCCAGGAAGATAACCTGTATCATTATGCCAAATTTGGATTTAATTTCAGATTCTTCATATACTTGCTTTATGATACTAGAAAATTTATTTCTTAATTCGTGTAAAATACACTGTTTTCCTAGTATGTTCCAGGAAACATACTAAGTTCTAAGTAAATAATAATGTATACCTTTCCTCAAGAAACTTAGAATCTAGTAGAGTGACAGAAAAGAAGATGAAGAATTTGACTAATTATGATAAGGACCTTTATAGGGATAAGCATAGATTGCTGTAGTAGCTTATAAGGGGACATTAAACCTGGACTTGAGAGGGTGGGAGTATTAGTCTGTTTTCACGCTGCTGATAAAGACATGCCTGAGACTGGGAAGAACAAAAGATTTAATTGAACTTACAGTTCCACATGGCTAGGGAGGCCTCAGAATCATGGCAGGAGGTGAGAGGCCTTCTTACATGGCAGTGACAAGAGAAAGTGAGGAAGATGCAAAAATGGAAACCCCTGCTAAAACCACCAGATCTCATGAGACTTATTCACTACTACGAGTAGTATGGAGGAAACTGCCCCCATGATTCAAATTATCTCCTACCAGGTCCCTCCCACAACATGTGGGAATTATGGGAGTACAATTCAAGATAAGATTTGGGTGGGGACACAGAGCCAAACCATATCATTCAGCCCCTGGACCCTCCAAATCTCATGTCCTCATATTTCAAAAGCAATTATGCCTTCCCCAAAATCCCCCAAAGTCTTAACTCATTTTAGCATTAACCCAAAAGTCCACAGTCCAAAGCCTCATCTGAGACAAGGCAAGTCTCTTCTGCCTATGAACCTGTAAAATCAAAAGCAAGCTAGTTACTTCCTAGATACAATGGGGTACAAGTATTAGGTAAATACAGCTGTTACAAATGGGAGAAATTGGCCAAAACAAAGGGGTTACAGAGCACATGCCCTGTAACAGAAAACCAGTGGGGCAGTCAAATTCTAAAGCTCCAAAATGATATCCTTTGACTCCATGTCTTACATCCAGGTCATGCTGATGCAAGAGGTAGGTTCCATTGTCTTGGGCAGCTGCGTCCCTGTGGCTTTGCAGGGTATACCACCCCTCCTGGCTGCTCTCACGGGCTGGTGTTGAGTGTCTGTGGCTTTTCCAGGTGCACAGTGCAAGGTGTCAGTGAATCTACCATTCTGGGGTCTAGAGGATGGTGGCCCTCTTCTCACAGCTCCACTAGGCAGTGCCCCAGTAGCATCTCTGGGTGGGGGCTCCGACCCCACATTTCCTTTCTGCACTGCCCTAGCAGAGGTTCTTCATGAGGACCCCGCCCCTGCAGCAAACTTTTGCCTGGGCATCCAGGCATTTCCATACGTCCTCTGAAATCTAGGCGGAGGTTCCCAAACCCCAATTCTTGACTTCTGTGCACTTGCAGGCTCAAAACCACGTGGAAGCTGCCAAAGCTTGGGGCTTGCACCCTCTGAAGCCACAGCCCAAGCTCTACATTGGCCCCTTTCAGCCACAGCTGGAGCAGCTGAGACACAGGGCACCAAGTTCCTAGGCTGTACACAGCACGAGGACCCTTGGCCCAGCCCATGAAACCACATTTTCCTTCAAGGCCTCTGAGCCTGTGATGGGAAGAGCTGCTGTGAAGACCTTGACATGCCCTGGAGACATTTTCCCCATTGTCTTGGCAATTAAGATTTGGCTCCTCGTTACTTATGCAAAGTTCTGCAGCCAGCTTGACTTTCTCCTCCGAAAATGGGATTTTCTTTTCTATCACATTGTCACGCTACAAATTTTCCAAACTATTATGCTCCACTTCCCTTATAAAACTGAATGCATTTAACAGCACCCAAGTCACCTCTTGAATACTTTGCTGTTTAGAAATTTCTTCTACCAGATACCTTAAATCATCTCTCTCAAGTTCCAAGCTCCACAAATCTCTAGGGCAGGGGCAAAATGCTGTCAGTCTCTTTGCTAAAACATAACAAGAGTCACCTTTGCTCCAGTTCCCAACAAGTTCTTCATCTCCATCTGAGACCACCTCAGCCTGGACCTTATTGTTCATATCATGATCAGCATTTTTGTCAAAAGTCATTCAACGAGTCTCTAGGAGGCTCCAAACTTTCCCACATTTTCCTGTCTTCTTCTGAGCCCTCCAAACTGTTCCAACCTCTGCCTGAGACCCAGTTCCAAAGTTGCTTCCACATTTTTGGGTATCTTTTCAGCAATGCCCCACTCTACTGGTACCAATTTACTGTATTAGTCCATTTTCATGCTGCTAATAAAGACATACCCAAGACTGGGAATAAAAGGTTTATTTGAACTTACAGTTCCACATGGCTGGGGAGGCCTCAGAATCATGGGGGGAGGTGAAAGGCACTTCTTGCATGGCAGCAGCAAGAGAAAATGAGGAAGATGCAAAAGTGGAAACCCCTGATAAAACCATCAGATCTCATGAGACTTATTCACTATCATGAGAACAGTATGGGGGAAACCGCCCCCATGATTCAAATTATCTCCCATCATTCAAATTTTATCCCACTGGGTCCTTCCCACAACACATGGGAATTATGGGAGTACAATTCAAGATGAGATTTGGGTGGGGACACAGAGCCAAACCATATCAGTGGGGGAAGCTTCCTAGGTGAGATGACTTTTGAGTCCAACAGAATAAAGAGTAATTTCTTTACTCTGGGGTGGAGGGAATGAGATGGGGAAAAATAGGCAAAAAATGGCATTCTAATAAGAAAGAATAATAGTTGCAAAATCAATTTGGATTTTTAAAAATGTTTTATTATAGAAATCATAAAGGGGGCCTGGTGTGGTGGCGCACACCTGTAATTCTAGCACTTTGGGAGGCTAAGGTAGGAGGATCGCTTGAGCTCAGGAATTGGAGACTAGACTGGGCAACACAGGGAGTCCCAATTTCTAGAAAAAAAAAATTAGCCCAGTATAGTGGCATATACCTGTGGTTCCAGCTACTTGGGAGGCTGAGGTGGGAGAAGGTCAAGGTTGCAGTGAACCATGATCACCCCCATTGCACTCTAGTCTGGGTGACAAAGCAAGACTCTGTCTCAAAACAAAACAAAACAAAAAAGGAAGGAAGGAAGGAAATACAAAAAGAAAGGAAAGGAAAAGAAAGGAAAGGAAAGGAAAGTAAGGAAGGAAGGAAGGAAAAAAGAAAGAAAAGAAAAAAGAAGGAAAGAAAGAAAAGAAAGAAAGGAAAGAAAGAAAGGAAGGAAAGAAAGAAAGAAAAAGAAAGAAAGAAAGAATCACAATGGGATTTTGCTAAATTTTTAAATTAGTTTGGTGGAAATGGACAACTTTACAATATTGACTGTATTATTTTTCCATATATTCGAGTCTTTATTTGTATCCTTTATGGAAATATGTAAGTCAGGTTAAAGTATAAATACTGTTGTTAGGTAAGATCTGAGTCTTACTCCTGTTATATAGTATATGAGACTTGGACCTTGGTCAAGTTACTCTCTAAGCCTCAATTTCTTAGTTTGTACAATGGGGGTGATTGTAATACCAACTTCATGGGTTGTCATCAGTATTAAATAACATATTGCATGTAAAGTGCCTAACCAAGTGCTTTACACATCATATACAATCAAATAAAAAGCTACTTCTTCCCCCCTCCCTTTTTAAACGGCTTTATTTAGGTATAATTGACACACAATAAGCACTTATACATAAACGTATTTACAGTGTACAATTTGGTAAGTTTTGACATATAAACATCCATGCAACCATTACAACAATCAAGAAAATGAACATTTTTATCACCCCCAAAGTTTCCTCATGCCCCTTTGTGATCTTTCCTTCCACCCCTATCCCTCATCTAGCTTTCTCAATTCTTCAAATAGGTCTTGTAATTCCTTATAAACACAAACTTGAATTTTGTTATTTTTGAATGTAATATTTCTCCTATTTCAATTTTTTTTTTAAGAGACAGGGTGTCAGTCTTTTGTCCAGGCTGGAGTACAGTGGTGGAATCATAGCTCATTGCAGCCTCAAACTCCTGGGCTCAACTGGTCCTCCTGTCTCAGCCTCCTGAGTAGCTGAGACTATAGGTACATGCCACCATACCCAGCTACCTTTTCTTTTCTTTTTTAGAAATGGGGTCTTACTATTTTGCCCAGGTTGGTCTTGAATTTCTAGCCTCAAGCAATCCTCCCTCATCAGCCTCCCAAAGTGCTGAGATTATAGGCATGAGCCATCACACCCAGTCTTCTTCCCACTGCATTTTAAAATTGATGATTGTTGTTTAGGAGAGGTATTTTATAGCCACCTTATTGAATTAGTTTCAATTTATTCCATGGATTTTCCAAGAAAGCAATCAATCATAATACTCTAAAAGAATTTATTTTTTATTTTCTTTCCAACATATATACTTAATGTTTTGTTTTGTTTGGACTTGCTGGGTTCAGTTAGGACTTCAGGAAAATGTTGGCTAGTAGTAGCAGGCCTGCCCCTAACAACTTGATGACCCAGATTACAGAAAGAGGTCTATACACCGTAAGGTTGAATATTTAAAGATTATACATCAAGCTAACCAACAGTTAGACTGAAAAGTTTTGGCCAGGCACGGTGGCTCACATCTGTCATCCCAGGACTTTGGGAGGCCGAGGTGGGTGGATCACGAGGTCAGGAGATTGAGACCATCCTGGCTAACATGGTGAAACTCTGTCTCTATTAAAAATACAAAAAATTAGCCAGGCATGGTGGCAGGCGCCCGTAGTCCCAGCTACTCAGGAGGCTGACGCAGGAGAATCGCTTGAATCTGGGAGGTGGAGGTTGCAGTGAGCTGAGATCACGCCACTGCACTCCAGTCTGGGCGACAGAGCAAGCCTCTGTTTCAAAAAAAAAAAAAAAAAAAAAAGTTTTATCCTACTACTTTGACACATCTAACTTATAGCAAACATACACATAGCAACTTAGAAGTCCAGGTCCAAATTTAGAATCTTTGAGTACCACACCTCCCGATTTTGTACCTGAGGAAGTTCTTCAGAACTTAACACAAATTATCTTTCATTTCAGAAGGTCTTATTTCACTGATCCTTGCATAAACATCATTTTCTCATGGTATTGACTAATACTTTAATTTTTCTCCTTAGAATCAAAATTTGATAAACACATTCTGGGGCTCATTGTAAAACAAACATCAGCATACATTATGTTCCCAAAGAAAATCCAAATTGCTTGGTAGATTTGGTGCTTTGTTTTAGAAATTGTCTTTCAAGGCTTTTTAAAGGATCTACGGGCCCCTAATCTTCCCTGGTCCACAATTTCTACCTCCAATTCTACTGGAAGACCCTAAGAACTGAGTTTCCTTAACTGTGGTTTGAACATCCTGATCACTTCTGAGACAATACCATTAGTGAATACATTCTAAGCACGTCATCTGAATATTTACAGACATCTTTTAAAAACGGCTGGATCTGGAAGTTAGGCCATGAAGAGAGGAAGACCTGTGACTTGGACAAGGCTTCAAAGCCGGTCACCTGCTTGTTCATGTGGTAGCAGCTGGTCTAACTGGAATAACTTGGGAAGGAAATTAGGACACACAGTTGGAGTTCCAGCTCTGTCATAAGCTGGCTAAACTGGAATGAGTCACTTAAAACTCTTTGTTAAACCCCAGAGTCATAATCTATAAAATCGGGATAAAGACGTTTACCTTAAGCCCTCCACCAGTTTTTGGAGGAAACCACAACTGACTGAGCTTTAATTTTTGCACCTGTTGCAATTAAGATGGCACTCCTGCCCTGTCCACTTCACAGGGTTTTTGGGGATGGGATGGGGAGGCAAAACCTTTCTGAGCTTCAGTTTCAAAACAGAGCTAAGAATACATGCCCAACCCGCAAATAAAATTCTAGGAAGAACAGAGGAAAATAGACAGGAAAACTGCAAAATGCAGTCGGCCATACAAGCATGAATTGTCTTGAACACAACAAGCAGACCTGAAGAGGGTTTGTGCGTCTCTCTCCTCTTGGCTCGAGTCACAACCCCATAATGTAAATCAAAATCACTTTTGAAAAAGGCTTTCGCTGTTCAGAGCGGCGTCCGCATTTGTACTCACCTGCGCGTCCCCCGCACCCCACCCGGCTGCCTCGCGGGACGGGGAGGGGGCGGGGCCTAGCCCAGCCCACCCCTCGCGATGCCCCGCCCCGTCGCTCCTGCGCCTGCGCCGTGCGCACCGACCGGCCTCGAGCGCCACGGCGGGAGGTAAGGGGCTCTCTGGAGGCCGCCTCTGGGGGCGTCGGGCCCTGATAGGCTTGGTGGGCCGGGCGCCCCGTGGCGCGCGCAAGAGGCGCTGGGAGGCAAGTGGGGCATTGGATCAGAAGTGCGAGCCCCATGGTGGCTGCTCCTGTCTTTCAGAAGTGGCGGAGCCTCTCTCGGTTTCGTTTTTGGAAGCTTTATTAGAAACTGGTATAGGGAGGCCGCAGAGGATGCGAGCGGGACGGCCTTCCGGGGTCGCAGGGTGGAAAAGTTTCCGACGCGCGTCCTGTCTCTGGCGCGCTGTAGGCCTCGGGTCGCCAGGGTCGCTGGCGTCTGGGTTCCGGGACAGACCCGCGCATCCGTTCGCTGGTGGGGGCGTTTGTTGTGTGTGGCCCAGGTGTGCTGTGGGTGACACTGCGAGGAATGACGCGACGCTCGAGGGTAGTGGGGAGTGGACAGGGAGCGAGAGGCCGAAAGCCCCTGCTCACCAGACCCAGAGGTGGTTCGCAGAAGGTCCCACCCCTTGGCTCCCTCCTTTTAGCTATCTGAGGTTCAGAGAGGAGACCTCACATTGACTTTTCTCTCCAAATTCACTGTCTCTTCCATAACTCAGAAACCCAAAGCGGCGGGCCCGAAGAAATCGGGCGCCACCAGTATCCCGAAAAGTGGGACCTCTGAGCCGATGGAAGGTGTTCGTCACTTTTGGGGGCTGGGTTTTCTGAGAAATGGGGTCTTTCACTTATTAATAACCTCCCAAGTAACTTACTGGGAAACATAAGTATTATGGTACCCATCTCATATTAGTTGTAAGCACTACATGATAAAGTTTGTAAAGCACCTGGCACAGTCCTGGCACCCCTCTCTCCAAGTATTAATGCAGTGAATACCATTGCAGTTCTTTGACTTCTAAATGTTTCTACCTGTCTTACGTGAAACATCTTCTTATACATAAAAAAACCTTTTTATTTTGAAATAATTTTACAATTACAGAAAAGTTTCAAAAGTAGTACAGAGTTCCCTATTGCTTCCATTAATAATTTTTTAGATACCATAGCGCAATTATCAAAAGCAGGAAGTTAGTATTAGTATAATACTATTAACCGAATTACTGACTTGTGATTTTTTTTTTTCCTGTATTAATGTCCTCTTTCTATTCCAGGATCTACTCTAAGACCCGACATTGCAGTTAGTTGTCTTGGGTCCTTGGTCTTCTCCAGTCTGTGACAGTTCCTCAGTCTTTTCCTGTCTTTACATTGATAGTCTTTTTCAGTCTTTATACTCTTTCTGATCTTTACGCTTTTGAAGAATGCTGGTCAGTTATTTTGTAGAGTGCCCCTCAAATGGGGTTTGTCCAGTGTTCTCTCATGAGTAGATTAAGGCTATGCTTTTTTGTTAAGAACACAAAAGTGTGTGTGCCCTTCTCAGTTCATCATATGAGCGTAGCTGATAGATATGACTTATTGCTTGTGAGGTTACTCTTGATCACTTGGTAAGAGAGTGTCTACTGGGATTCTCCAATGTAAAGGTCTTATTTTTTCTCCTTATAATTAATTGACATCTTGGGGGAGCTTTTAAACTGTACGCATATCCTGTTTCTCCTCAGACCTTCCCTTGCTAAATTTCACATCCATTGGTGGATCTTGCCTTCAGCAATCATGACTATGGTGTTCTAATGATGATTTTCTACTTTCCTCATTTCTTTATTTATTAATTGAAATTATTCTGTAAGGATGAGCTGCGCTTTTCCCATTTGTTTATTTGTATTCTGTTATTTATTTGTATCCATGTGGACTCAGATGTTTTTCTATTGGTTTTTATCTTACACTTGTGTTATTTTATGTGTGAAATTGTTCCAGCTTTGATCATTGGAGTTTTTTTTTTTTTTTTTTTTTTTCAGGTTGCTTTCTGTAGCTTTTCAGCATGCTTCCATCCTTTTTTTTTTTCTTTTTTGGAACTTCCTAATTTTCTGGTACCATATGATGCCCCAGGCTCATCATATGTTTTCTGTGCCTCAGCTCTGATAATCAGCCACTTCTCCAAAGACCCATAGTTTCTTTTTTTGGAGAATAGTATTTAAACACAAAGATCTGTGCTCTAGGGATGTTCATTGCTCTGGGGTAACATTACTTCCAGGGCCCCACAGAAGACACCAGTCTATACATATGCATACCCATGTATACACAAAGATCTGTATTTATTTCTGTATTTATTTATCCATATATTTTTTAAAAACAAAAGTTCATCCCAGTAGCTTTGCTTCTAGTCTAACACCACAGGGTTCATTCTAGTTTTGTCCCTTATTTTTAACTTCTTTATCTGACAGTGAGAAATCTGACTCTTGTAGTCTACAAAATGTTTTCTTATTTTTTCAGTCCTAGTATACACATAAAGTAATTTCAGGATTTCTGACCTATATTCCTGTGAGAAACACATTTACTAAATAGAGGACAGTGTAGTTCCTTTTGTCTCTAGTCTTACAGTATTCAGTTAAAATATTGTTTTCTAAAGTGGCTTAGATTATTTTTCTTCCTCACTTCTTTCAGTGTGGTTATGCTATTCATTTATAATACAGTTTATGTTTTTATAGTTTCTATTCCATTTTGGAGGGAAAGAGTCTAAAGGTAGACTAATTGAAGCTCCTCCATTATCATGTGCTATGCATATTGTGCTATTTGACTAGAGTGATAGGATTAGCAATGGTGAAGAAATATTTTAGTTCAGGCAGCATCTATTGAACAACAGGTGTGTTCAAAAAACATTTTGATAGGAATGATGGTAGATATAAAGATATCTCTTTGCAGTATAGAAAACAAAAGAGGCAGTGTGATAGATTGGGAAATGTTAATGTTAGACAAGTAACTGATATATTTAACATTTAATAACCTTTTATGAGAGAATAAGAGAAAGACATCCTCTGTAGTAAAACAGATATGTATGACATGAACAGGCAATTCATGGAAGTAAGAAATGCAATGGTTACAAAAAAATAGTGAGAAAGAATGAATAAAATCTAGTACTTGATAGCAGAACAGGGTGACTATAATAATTCAATTGTACATTTTAAAATAACTAGGAGTATAACTGGATTGTTTGTATCACAAAGAATAAATGCTTGAGGTGATGGATACCTCATTTACCCTAATGTGATTATTACACATTGTATGCCTGTATCAAAATAACTCATATATCCCATAAATATATACCTACAACTAATATATACCCACAAAAATTAAAAATTAAAAAAAGAAGAAATGCAGCAGGGCACGGTGCCTCATGCTTATAATCCTAGCACTTTGGGAGGCCAAGGCAGGTCGATCACCTGAGGTCAGGAGTTCGAGACCAGCCTGGCCAACATGGTGAAACTCCATCTCTACTAAAAATACAAAAATTAGCAGGGCGTGGTGGTGCGTTCCTGTAATCCCAGTTACTTGGGAGGCTGAGGTAGGAGAATCACTTAAACCCGGGGAGTGGAGGTTGCAGTGAGCTGAGATCACACCACTTCACTCCAGCCTGGGCCAAAAAAAAAAAAAAGAAAAGAAAAAAAGAAATGCAAATGGCTGATAAATCCATCCCGTTAGTAATTTAAGGAGTGCAAAGTAAAGCAATAATGAGACATCATTTTTTTCACCAATGGCATATCTTTTTTTTTTTTTTTTTTTTTTTTTTTTGAGACGGAGTCTCGCTCTGTCGCCCAGGCTGGAGTGCAGTGGCCGGATCTAGGCTCACTGCAGGCTCCACCTCCTGAGCTCATGCCATTCTCCTGCCTCAGCCTTCCGAGTAGCTGGGACTACAGGCACTGCCACCACGCCCGGCTAGTTTTTTTGTATTTTTAGTAGAGACGGGGTTTCACCATGTCAGCCAGAATGGTCTCGATCTCCTGACCTCGTGATCCGCCTGTCTCGGCCTCCCAAAGTGCTGGGATTACAGGCTTGAGCCACCGCACCCGGCCTCACCAATGGCATATCTAAGAATGATAATACTAAGTACATTGGTTGGAATATGGATAAATGGACATCGTGTTATGTTTCTGGTAGGAACATAGTAGGAATAACCTTTTGTGGGATATGGCAATATATATTAAAAAAAACTTTGAAAAATCTGTCTGCCTAATAATTCTATTTCTAGATATTTATTTTTTATTTTTATGTAAATTTTTTCAATTAATACACAATAATTTTACATACTTATAGGATACATGTGATATTTTGATACATGTATACCATGTGTAATGATCAAATCAGGGTATTTGGGATATATATCACCTCAAACATTTATTATTTTTTTGTGTTAGAAGCACTTCAGATCTTCTCTTCTAGCTATTTTGAAACACGCAATAAATTATTAACTATAGGTACCCACTGTGTTATTAAACATGAAAAATTTATTCCTTCTATCTAACTGTATGTTTGTACCCATTTACCGACTTCTCTTCATCCCTCCTGCCCCTTCCCATCGCTCTACTTTCTACCTCCAGGAGATCAACTTTTTTTCCCTGTTTTTATTTAAGAAATGGGGATCTCATTATGTTGCCCAGGCTGGCTTCTAATTCCTGGGCTCAAGTGATCTTCCTACCTTGGCTTCCTGAGTAGCTGGGAGTACAGGCTACATGTTCCATCCATGTTGCTATAAATGACAGGATTTCATTCTTTTTTTTTCTTTTTTTTTTTTTCTCCGAGACAGAGTCTCACTCTGTTGCCCAGGCTGGAGTACGGTGGTGATATCTGGGCTCACTGCAACCTCCGCCTCCTGGGTTCAAGCGATTTTCCTGCCTCAGCCTCCCAAGTAGCTGGGAATACAGGTGCATGCCACCGTGCCTAGCTAATTTTTTGTATTTTTAGTAGAGACGGGGTTTCACCATGTTAGCCGGGATGGTCTCGATCTCCTGACCTGGTGATCGGCCCGCCTCGGCCTCCCAAAGTGCTGGGATTATAGGCGTGAGCCACCACGCCCAACCCATTTTTTTTTTTAAATGGCTGAATGATATTTCATTGTGTATATATACCAAAATTTCTTTATCCATTCATCCATTGACAGACACTTAGGTTGATTCCGTATCTTGGCTATTGTGAATGCTGCTGCAATAAACATGGGACTGTAGGTATCTCTCTGATACACTGATTTTCTTTCCTTTTGATAAGTACCCAGTAGTGGGATTGCTGGATCATATGGTAGTTTTATTTTTAATTTTTTTGAAAAGCCTCTGTACAGTTTTTTGTTTTTTGTTTTTTTTTTTTGAGACAGGATCTCGCTGTGTTGCCTATGCGGTAGTGTAATAGTAAGAACACCATTTCCTGCAGGCTCACACTTTAGGGCTCAAGGGATCTTCCCACCTCAGTGTCACTGGGACTACAGGCACACACCACCACACCCAGCTAATTTTTAAATTTTTCAGAGAAGAAGGGTCTTGCTATGGTGCCCAGGCTACCCTCAAACTCCTGGCCTCAAGTGATCCTCCTGCTTCAGCCTTCCAAAGTGCTGAAATTATAGCTATGAGCCACCATACCCAGCCCATACTGTTTTTCATAATGGCTGTACTAATTTACATTCTCACCAACAGTGTATAAGAGTCCTCTTTCTCGCCAGACATCATGGCTCACGCCTGTAATCCCAGCACTTTGGGAGGCTGAGGCGGGTGGATCACCTGAGGTCAGGAGTTCGAGACCAGCTTGACCAACATGGCAAAACCCCGTCTCCACTAAAAATACAAAAATTAGCTGGGCGTGGTGGCATGTGCTTGTAATCCCAGCTACTCGGGAGGCTGAGGCAGAAGAACTGCTTGAACCCAGGAGGCGGAGGTTGCAGTAAGCCGAGATTGTGCCACTGCACTCCAGCCTGGGCGACAAGAGCGAAACTCTCTAAAAAAAGAAAGAAGAAAAGAAAAAAGAGGCTTCTTTTGCTACATCCTCACCAGCATTTGTTATTTTTTATCCTTTTGGTGATAGCCCTTGTAACTGGGGTGAGATGGTATCTCATTGTGGTTCTGATTTGCATTTCCCTGATGATTAATGATATTGAGCATTTAAAAAAATACCTTTTGGTCATTTGTGTGTCTTCTTTTGAGAAATGTCTATTCAGGTTCTTTGCCCACTTTTTTATGGAACTGTTTGTTTTTTTGCTGTTGAGTTGTTTGAGTTCCTTATACATTTTAGATGTTAGTCCCTTATTGGATGACTGGTTTGCAAATACTTTCTCCCTTTATATAGGTTGTGTCTTTGTTGATTGTTTCAAAGAAATAATTATAGATGGCAGTATGGATTTATGTGTAAGCAGGGTAATTACACTGTAGTTTGTAATAGTGGAAAATTGGAAACAACCTAAATAGCCAACAATAGCCAATTTGTAAAATTGTGAAGCATCTATGTAATTATAGAAAATTATTTACATGGAAACATTTTTATTATACTTCATCATGCTATTCAAAATAAATGTTTTATTTTCTTTCATCCACCCATTTATTCTATCCGGTAACAGTGTATTCTATTCATTGCTATTCCATATTCTATTCTTGCTATTCCACTCCTTTGGGTTTATTTTCTTTATTGTTAAAATATTCCTTTTAGTACTTTTAATGAGGAGCTTGGCAATAAACTCTCTTAGTCCTTGTATGTCTGAAAATGATTATTTTGCTTTCATTCTAAATGATAATTTACCTGGGAATATACCAACTCTCTCAGCACTTTGAAGGTATTTCTGTCTTTTAATATCTTGCTCTTAAAAGCAAGATATTATTGCTTTATCTGTCTTTTATCTCTCATTTGTTTTTTTATGATTCTTGTTCTTTAATGTTTTGCAATTTCCCTTCCATGTATTTAGGCAAATTTGGTTTCTTTTTAATTTATGCTCCGTGAGGCTGATGTGCTTTTTCAGTTTGAGGTCTTACATTTTAATTATCAGTATATTCTCTTTGAATAATTCCTTCTTACCATTTTCTTTGTTCTTTCTTTCTGGGACTCCTACTTGTTATTGAGCTTCTCATTTTATCCTTTATGTCTTTTTTATACTTTACATCTTTTTATTCCTCTGTGTTCTGAGTGATTTCTTCCAATCAATAATTGTCTCTTATCTATATAATTTACTGTTTAACACATCTTTTGAGATTTTCATTTCTAGAAGTTTTACTTGGTTTATATTCAGGCTGGCCTCTTACTGTTTCATAATATCTATTTTTTAAAAGATTTTATTCCTTCCTTTATGTTTTTGGATATTTAAAAATATACTTTCTTTAATTTCTTTTTAAAATTATTTTATTATCTTTAGTCCATTAGCTATGAATTTTCCTGTTTTGTTGGGTCTGTGGATGGTCTCTCTTGGTAATGAATTTCTCCATATGTCCCCAGTTTCCATTCACTGTTGCACCTGTTTTACTCTCTTTGTTTTTGTACCTGGAGATTTTCCTTTTTTACTTTTGAACTTGTGTCAGACATAAAAACCAAGTTACTAATGGGTAGGTATTAGAGGCAGTCTGTATAACTAACACATCAAGATTTTCAACTGTGAAAGAAAGGGAATAAATATTTAATGTTTTGGGGATGATAGATCTCTGAGAATCTCTTGAAACAGTGGGCTCTATTCTCCAAAATAAACTACATTCACTTTTTTTTTTTTTTGGTAGAGATGGTACTTCAGCATATTACCCAGGGTGGCCTTGAACTCCTGGGCTCAAGTGGTCCTCCTGCCTTGGCCTCCCAAAGTACTGGTATTCCAGACATGAGCCACTGTACCTGGCCCCTTCATTCATAAATTTTCATAAAGATTCAGGGGCTCCACAAAGTTTGTATGTGAATTCCTGTCTCTATAGACCCTGGACTAAGACAGCACTACTCAGTAGTATTAACATTCTCAACTTAAAATTTTTTAAACATGGGTGAGGTTGTGGTTAATGAAATGGCATGAAAGCATGGTTTACAACGGTGGCTTTCAAGCTTGGTTAAGCTGTGAAGCCCGTTATTTATATAAGCTCTGATAAGCTCCAATTCATAAAATAGTTGTAAGTAAAGTTTCTACAACTGAAGTGGGGGGTGGGGTCCTGGAACATGCTCACCTGTATACCCTACCCTTGTACTCTGGCCCCAAATGCATACCCTTGGACTTTCTGGAACACTAGTAGGAAACTACTGGTGGAGTGGAAAAAGTATTTCAATGTAATTTTAGAAAATCTGGGTTCTTATTCCAGCTCTGTCACTGGTTATGTGAGTCAGTTATAGGCAATACTAATCACTTTATTGAAAATGGAAGAGGCAATTTAAAGGATATCAATGAGAAGAGTTGCGTATTATGTTATAATATATTTGAAGTTGTGTAATTACAAAGTTACATTATGATGACATTAGATGTGAAGTTTGATACAAGCATCAGTGTTAAGCCATTTGATACCTTTTTTAAAAGGGTTATTCAATGTCCAAGATAGATCAGAAAATGAAAACTTGGATAGTATACTCCTATTTTTTTTTTAAAGTATTTATAAACATACATACATACTTACATAGAAAAAGGCCTGGAGAGACCTATGCCAAAATGTAAAGAGTGCATTTTGTACTCTTTGTAAAAGGTGAGGAGATGACTGCTGACTTTGTTTTTTTCTTCATTTATTTATATTGTCTGAACATTCTAAAATATAATTTTTGTAAAGAGAAAAAGATTTAAAAATCAGTGGTTTCATAAAGAAAAAACAAGTCACTCAAGCTCAACATTAAGTTGATATGTATTTAGAATAAATTGTAAAACTAATTAATTGTTGGCTTTTAAAAATAGTGGAAACTAATTTGAAAACATTTTTAAAGAAATATTTTTCTTTTAGGTTTTTCTATATGAGTGGAGAAGACAGCTGTTACCAGGGAGGTCATATATCATTTTTTTAGGATGTCTGAAGATGAAGAAAAAGTGAAATTACGCCGTCTTGAACCAGCTATCCAGAAATTCATTAAGATAGTAATCCCAACAGACCTGGAAAGGTTAAGAAAGCACCAGATAAATATTGAGAAGGTGAGCTGTTTCATTTACTACCACAAGAAATAATTACATAGTCTGATTTATATTGCTTGTTCATTTCAGCTAAATTTAGAGTATTAGATAAGAGGCTTTGCTGAAACACCTAGCTCCTATTGATTTAGCAACATTATGCATTTTTTTAGCTGGTTTTTCTGTTCTGCATATATACCTCTCATATATTCCTTTTTCTAGGAAGGGATATAGGAATAGAGTCTATAGTTTTGTGTTTGTTTGTTTAAGAGACAAGGTCTCGCTCTGTTGCCCAGGCTGGAGTGCAGTGGCATGGATCATAGCCCACTGCAACCTCAAACTTCTGGACTCAAGCTATCTACACACCACCATGCGTGGCTAACTTACTTTTATTTTTCGAAGAAACAGGTTCTTGCTTTTTTGCCGAGGCTGGTCTTGAACTCCTGGCCTCAAGCTGTCCTCCTGTTTTGACCTCCCAAAGTGTTGGGATTACAGGTGTAAGCCATGGCGCCTGGCCAAGTCTATATGTTTTTAATTGTACATATTGAGGTTTTAGGCAGTTAGTAATTAAGATACAAATTGATTGACAATACACTCTAATGTAAAGGCAGAGAACTTTGGCTAATCTACCTGCCTTAATTTCATTCACCCCATGGCAAGTTTTTGAACTTTGAGTGTGTGTCTTTTGGTAACTCATATCCTCTTTAGGTGTACATACATTAAAGAAGTAAATCATTGTGAGGTATGAGGGAATTTCCTTACTTCACTGCTTCCCTTTGAGGAAAGCTCACAACTGAGAAATACTGCCTAAGTCAGTTGAGGAAATAGGTGGAGGGAAGATGAATTAGTCTCAGGGACTATGGTAGAGGTTGCATAGAACCTGCCCTGGTCGGTGAAGTGGTTGTGGCGTTTTTGGAAACATCAAGTTTACTCAGTACTGAGCATTAATTTGGCAGATTATGTTGTCTTATTTGCTATGGGACAGGTTAGTGATATTTTTTGCTTCAAGAAGACTTTTCCCAGAATAAGTCTTAAGCTGCAGAACCTTCATTCATTCATTCATTCATTTGAAGGTTGGGAGTAGAGGATATGGTCATGAAGCCTTTCAATATAAACATTATTCATTACTTAACTCAGTAGCATATAGAAGTCAGAAAAGTGTCCCTCTTTCTTCCATAGATACCATCTCTCTTTCTAGAATTCAAGTCCTTTTAAAAGCGGAGAAAATCAGTTCTGAGAATATTAAAATGAAAAGTTTAATGCAAATATGTAAGTCTTTCTAGAATTCAGGATTAGTATTTTGTCATCCCTGCATTTCTTTCTTCTTTACTTATAAGCAATAAGTAATACTGTGACTTTTAAGGATGGAGAGGAATTGTTTAGTAAATGGGTTCTTTTTAACATGAATGGAAGCAAATAAAGGCCATTTCTTTCCTTTATTATCCTACTTTTCCTTTGAGGTTTGGCATGTCTGTCTTAGATTTTCTTTTTCTTATGTTTATTCTATACTAAAGTGCCTGCTGTCAGTACCCTCAGATCCTTGCTATATGTACCACCCAATCAGTCATCAATGGAAAAGCCAGGTGGGTGGGGATAGAATGGTTATATTACTGATTTCATTAATTGTGCCAGATGTCACAAGAAGATTATTCTAGAGTTACATCCATCCATCTCTGCCGGACATTTTTTTCTTTAGCATTTTATGAAATTTTTACTTACTGTGGAATTTTTAGACAGTATCAGAATAATTATAATTATAATGTAGGTGATATCATCTTAAGCCAAACAGTTAATTTTATACTGATCTATGTTTTATTCCATATCCTGGATCATTCCACTATATCTAGGATGTCTAGCTTAATTATGAAAGCAACTTTTTTTTATCTATATAGGATTGAATAACTTATTTTAATAGATATGTTATAGAAATGTAAAAACATTTAAAAGCTGCAGGGCTCAGTCTGGACAAAAGAGTTAAGAATTAAGTTTGGACTCCAGGTGTCTGACAGTGCCTCACTTTCAAAAAGGCATATTATTCTTGGAGGAAAGGTGTAGAAAGATAAAATATTCATTATGCTGGACATCAGTCATCCAATATGAATTTAAAAGAAGAAAGTCAGACTGAAGGGAAATTGAAGGTAAGCCTTAGTGGGGTGATTCTGCAACATCTGAAAACAATGAGCGTAGTGTGCTGTGGACACCTGGAGCTGTATTCCATAGGTCCTTCATTTTATTATACAAGATAAACTTGATTAGAATGTAATCCTGAAATTTGAAGTGTTATCATTCAGCTTTCTTGGCTAATGTAAGATAGACTTAAGCATTGTTAATAGGAATGACAAGATAGTAAGCCTGTAACATAATTTTCTTTGTTTTGTATTGTAAGGATTTGGGGAAAAACTTACTGTATAGCACATACTGTATTAATTATATGGATAAGGTACAAGAGGCAGAAAACTAAAAAATCATATGTTAAATAAGATAGAAATTTTTTTGTTTTGTTTTGCTTTTGTTTTTCGTCTCATAGTAACAGAGGTAGTCCAGGGGTACAGTGGCTGCTCAGCAATCTTCAAAGATCCAGGCTCTTTTTATCTTACTCTCCCATCCTCAACTTGGTTCTACCTTGTGTGTAAAATGGCTACTCCAGCACCAGCCATCACATCCACATTCCAGCTTGGATGGAATAACCACAATCATACCTTTTCTATGTTCTTTTTTCTCTCAGTGCATTTGTTGTCTCTCTCTCTCTCTCTCTTTTTTAAATAGAGACAGAGTCTCACTCTGTTGCCCAGGCTGGAGTGTAGTGGTGCAATTATAGCTCACTATAATGTTAAACTCCTGAGTTAAAGCAATCCTCCTGTCTCAGCTTCCTGAATAGCTAAGACTGCCGGTGTGCTCTACCATGTTCAGCTAATTTTTAAATATTTTTGTAGAGACGAGGTCTCACTACATGGGCCCAGGCCCATCTCATCTCAAAGCCCTGGCCTCAAGTGATCCTCCTGCATTGGCCTCTCAAAGTGCTAGGATTACAGATGTGAACAACCATGCCTGACCTCTCCTTTTCTTTTAAAGATAATTCTCTTTTCATTTTGTGGATGCAGTATAATAACATCTTTCTACAGTTTTTTTTTAAAATTTTCTTCTGCTTCTTTGTCCTGTTTTTCCCAAGTCCCTTTTTTCTTTCTTTCTTCTCTCTCTCTCTCTTTCTTCTGTTTCAGCATATAGTATTATAGGCTTTTCTTGGCTGACTGTTGATATTTTAAAGTGCTGATTGGAAGGTATGTGTGTAAATGTGTTTGTGTGTATGCATGTGGATAGCAGGTTAGAGTGGGGGCTTTGCTGTCTGGAGGGGTGAATAGCTGAGAATCTATTTTAATTGGAGAACCACTAGACATCAGTAACTCTAGGTCTTGTTAGCTGTTCAGTTTTAAGAAAGAGCAATCCTCCATCTCCTACCTGTTGGGGTATGTTTATTTTTTCAAAGGTGATAGTTGTGGCAGGGGTTGGGGTGGGGAGGTTGGAGGGGTGGATATAGTATGAATTTTGTGACCAGCCTTTTAAGCCAGGGGAAGGAAAGTAGGGGAGGAGGTGAGCAGGCTCACCACCATTCAGATATTTATTGTCCAGGCTTAATCTTCCTGGTTGTGGTGTGGTAACTGATCCCTGCCCTTAGCTGTGCTTGGTGTCCAGGATCCTTAGCGTCTCTAGCCTCTCCAGAGGCTGTCTCCTATAGTATTGTCTTGTGCAGTGGTGGAACAGGGCAGTTGCTTGGGCAAGTATAGAGGGGATCTGGTGGACTACCTGTTCATTACATAAACTTTCAACCAAACCTTTTGCATTTTGCCCCACCATACACTTCCATCAGGTTACCTGGTAGCTGGTACCTTCAGTTGCTTAGTCATTGTTTAGAGACGGGGTCTCACCATGCTGCCCAGGCCCATCTCATCTCAAAGCGCTGGCCTCAAGTGATCCTCCTGCATTGGCCTCTCAAAGTGCTAGGATTACAGACATGAACAACCATGCCTGGCTGTGGCTTGCTTCTCATTGCCACTCTCCCCCACCATGCACCCCTTCTACAGGCTTACATTTTAGCTTTCTTTGGCTTGCTGAGTCAGTTACAACATATCCATACTCTTTCCAGCTTCCAAAATGTTACAAAATGTTAAATTTTTTTGTTAGTTGATGTCTTCTATTCTATTCTCATTATTCTTGTGAATTTATACTTTCTAAAGTTCTTTGTTGTCATTTAGTGGGATTTTGGAAAAGAGTAGAGTTGAATATTTGTGTTCAATCTGCCAGGTTTAATGAGAAGGGAGATTATTTATTATAGGAAATAAATGTTAGCTTTTCATAGATATTTATTGATGTTTGCTGTTTCTTAGATTGTTAGCATTGAAGAATATGTAAAAGATGGATTTTTTTTTTTTTTTTTTTTTTTTTTTATTGAGGCGGAGTCTTCACTTTGTCGCCCAGGCTGGAGTGCAGTGGCACCATCTCGGCTCACTGCAAGCTCCGCCTCCCGGGTTCGCGCCATTCTCCTGCCCCAGCCTCCCGAGTAGCTGGGACTACAGGTGCCCGCCACCGCGCCCGGCTAATTTTTTGTATTTTAGTAGAGACGGGGTTTCACCGTGTTAGCCAGGATGGTCTGGATATCCTGACCTCGTGATCCGCCCGCCTTGGCCTCCCAAAGTGCAGGGATTACAAGCATGAGCCACCGCGCCCGGCCTAAAAGATGGATTTTTCAATCCTCAAGAAGTTTGCAGTCCAGTTAAGGAAATAAGATAGGAAATAGTCAAAGAATGATAAGAGGCAGCATATAATTACTATGAAAATGGATGGCATGAGCTATTCAAGCAACATGAAATCTGAACTGTGTAGTATAAAATCAGACATAATCAGTCTTATTTATTGTTAATCTGTGATTACAATGAAAGTATTTTTCACTTCTCTTTTTAGTGTGTGACTATCTGCTTTGATATTTTAATCAGCTTTCTCAACCTCGTTCCTTTTTTCTGACAGAACCCCATTCAGTTTCCTTCCTTTGTGTTTCAAGATAGGCAAGCCTCAGGACAGGTGGTGAATGATGATGGTCTGATGAATGCGGTAATTCCAATCTTGTCAATGTTTGGTTACCAGTGAACAATAGACATATCCTGTAGTTCTGGCCAGTTATACCTGAGGAAAAACCTGTTTGGGATATGGAAACTGGAAAGATTTTCCTGCTGTTATGAAGATATACAGATATGCATGGAAGGAAAGAGTCCCCATCTTCTTGGTCTTGTGTGTCTTCCTGTTGTATCTAGAACTGTAGCCAATCCTCTTGCAGCCATTAGGGGACAAATCTGAGGACAAAAGCTCCTTATTGATAGTAGTAAAGCAGCAACATAGAACTTGGACACCTGATGACCTTGTGAGCTTCTGAATTAAACTAACGTAGAGTCATCCTACTTCTAGATTGCTTTGTATGTGAGATAATAAATACTTATTATTAAAGCCATTTTTAATTTTGGGTTTTCTGTTGTTTGCAACCCAAAACATAGTACTTGGATAAATTATGGCACTGCTTTAATCTACCCTCCAGTGCCGCCATGCAAAGAGACAATACCAAAATGATATTTTGTGAAAGTAGTGCTGTTTAGCAATGCTTGTCAGGGATCTCAACTTAACTAAATTTGTAAGGAGTTACTTGTAATTTTTTTCACACATATCATTAAATCATTTTAAGTTTTTTTCTCCTTCTCAAACATTTGGACTGATAACTTTTAATAGTGTTTCCTAATTTAGTTATAAAATCGTGTAGTAAACAATAGGAATCTGAATTATTCCTTATTTTTCTTATAATTTGTTACAATAAGAAATAAAGTCATCTAGTTCATCCTCCACTTGATATAGTAATCTTTTCTAGTTTTCTAGACAAGTGAGAAAATAATAACAGTGGAGGGAGTAGTTGTTGTTTTCATTTGCTGAATGCTGTGTTAGGTGTTTCTATATATCATAGCATTTAATCCTTATAGCATCATTGTAGATTAGTTATTGTTATTGCCTTCGCTTTTTAGGTGGAGAAAGATTTAGAGTAAATTACTTGCTTGAGATGTCAGTAAATGTGTTAAACTTCTAATGTGCTTGAAATGTAGTGTGCTTCTGAAAAAAAGTGTGTTGAATGAATGAATATACATATACATGTATAGAGCCTAAGATTACATCATTTTAGAAGCCACTCTATACTGCCAGCTTTTTAAATTGACTTTGTAATCAACTAAATGAATTCCATAAGACTTTTTTTTTATGTGAATTATATCTATTGAATCAGATCACACCTATTTCTTATACTGGTGCAGTTGCTCTTTTTAATTTAAATGCTGGACTTTACAGTTATCATTGTTATATTTGTTATTATGTGGAATTGTGATCTTTCATCTATGTTAATCCTTCTAATTTATGTTATGTGCAAATTTGATAATTATGCATTCTTTGTTTTGAAGTCATTGATGAAAATGTTGGACAGGAAAGGGCCAGAGCATACTGGTATACTGTCACCATTTCTACACGCTCTCCCAAACCATCTCACTAATTATCTAGTATAGAATTTTCCCCAAGATTCACATTAAGATTTACAGCCTGCAGTGTTTTAAATATACTTTCTTTTGTGAAAATTGGGTCAATATTTGCAAGTCTCTAGGAACCTTACCAATTCTTTGCAGTTCTTCATAGATAAGCAGAAATATTTCTGTGATCACATTTGCAAGGTCTTTTGGTTCTCTCGAGTGTAATTTCCCTGGGCCTGTTGACTTGAAATCATTTAAAGTATCTAGATTTGTTCTTAATCTTCCTTTGATTTTTTTTCATCTTAATCATTTTATTTTAGATTTTTGTATTTTGAAGATCATTTTCCTCAATAAAGAAGGAAGGTGTAAAAACTATAGAGTTGAATAGTTTTGCTTTCTCTTTTACATCCATTGACAATATCCACCCTATCATTTGTCGCCTTTCAGACTCTATTGCATAGCTCAGTTACTTCCTACTCAACATTCCTGATGATACCATCCCCAGTCAGATATAAACACACCACCCTTACACAGTACTGGGCCACAGACCTTAAGGTTCATAGATTTAACATTCACATGTTTTTTGTTTTTGTTTTGGCTTTCAGATTATTTATCTCCTGGTCATCAAAGATTTCCTTTTTCTGTTTACCCAAAGGGAACAGGAGTCATTCTGTGTATTGGAAAATGTGACCATATTTGGTGAGGGTGGAGGGGTACAAAATATTGTGCAAATGAGGGATATTTACTGCCTTCTTGACTGTAGACTGAAGGAGGCAAGGACTTTGACATTTTCCCCAACGCCTATCTGTATTTCCAGTGCCTGTCACATAGTACATGCTCAATAGATATTGATTGAACTAATTAAAATTGTCCTTATCTACTGTCAAACTATAACAACCTAGAAGCGGATAGTCTTGCTGAACGAGAACATCAAGAAGACAGGAAGGGAGCAGAAGATATCTCTGTCAAGTCATCCTCTGTGTCTGTCATGTGTCCCACATGTGTGGTCCTAAATGCCACTGTCTCACAGTTGGCCTCTTACCAGGACCTAAGCCCTGTGGAGACAGCAACTTGCAGAGCCCCATTTAAGGGGTGGGCAAGATGGAATCACTCTGCTTAAGGAAGGTCTTCCCTATTCATGCTTTTGAAGCAGGAAAAAATGGGACTATCATTCACTAGTCTAATCTTACTGCTAAAATTAGACTGAGTGCTCCATCTCCAAACCTATAGGGCCGTGGTGTGGTGTCTGTCACACAGGCCAAAAGTTGTTCTTCCCAAGGTCCGGGCAGTGGAAGCAGTATAAACACTGATCAATGAACTCATCTGAATTTTAAAAGGATGAAGAAAATTGTTCCTCTCCACTGGAGGAACTTTACAAATGACCTTGACAAAGAAACCTCTCAAAACCTATAGAACCAAATTTTTTTTACAACCCTTTTTTATTCCCTTTTCTATGTCCTCCTTTTCCTCCTCCTCCTTCTTCTATTTATTTTCTCACTTTCCTTTGCTCTCTCTCTTTTTTTCTTCCAACTTTTATTTTAGGTTTAGGGAGTATATGTGCAGGATTATCACATGGGTAAATTGTGTGTTGCTGGGGTTTGATGTACAAATGATTTCACGAGGTAGTGAGCATGGTACTTGAACATTCACATTTTAATAATTCATGGGAAAGCTGCAAATGTCTATGATATTAGACAGTTGTAATAGTAAAACGATAATCTTCCTCATAAGATTATTGTAAGGATTAAGATATTATATGAAAAAAGCTTGCATGCAAGGTTGATACTTGGAAGTGGAGAATATAACAAGTAAGTTAGGCTACCCAGGCATTCAGCATAGGCACTGTGAATGGAAAAATCAACACGCAACATGTTTTCTCTTATACTCTCACTCAACAACAATAGTCACCAACACAGAAGACTTCTGTTACCAAATGTGTGTGAGTTGCTCCCCATATTTCAAGCAAGCAATCAGTTCAGCAGACCCTAGCTTAGGTATCTTCCAGTTGAATTCAATTCTGATGCTATAGACCTAGAGATAGCCTCCGAAACCACAGTTTGAGAGCCAAGTGCCACAAGACCACACCCTTCCCTCCCACCAGTCACATGTCCAGGCCCTTGGAACTTCTGACCAACCAGCTTCAAGTTGGAGTTCCCACAGCTCCCTTTTTGAGCTCGATTAATTTGCTGGAATGGCTCACAGAACTCAGGGAGACAATTTACCAGTTCTTTATAAAGGATATTACAAGGGATACAGCTGAAGAGATGCATAAGGTGAGCTATGAGGAAATGGGTGCAGAGCTTCCATGCCCTCCTTGGAGACACCACCCTTCAGGAACCTCCATGTGATCAGCTCTCTGGAAGCTCTCCAAATTCTGTCCTCTTGGGCCTCTTATGGAGACTTCATTGGATAGGCATGATGGAAGCATGGACAACCATGTCAAAATGTGATTGGACAAAACAGGTATGGTCTAATAGTAACAGACTGAGTGGAGAAACCCCAACAAGGCCTGTCTGTTCAGATTCTTATTGGCCTCTCCATGTATCATGTCTTCCTCCAGGGTATGGGGCAGGACCCCTTCTGACCCACAATGGGTTTGGAGTCCTGCCATTGGCAGGTTCAGAGGGCAGGAGGGCAGAGAGAGGTTCTGTTTCCTGAGGTCTGCTTTGGACACTGAAAGTGCCCCAGCATTGTAACAAAAGACTAACAAGGGCCATGGGAGTTATGGTCAAGGAACTGTGGACAAAGACCAATGTATATATATTATATATATGTAATATTTATATAATCATAATATCACAGACACCATCAGTTAATAGTTTCTAATGCATTAGATTCAGAACGTTTCTGAGATATATCCTTTGTGTTATTGGTTTTGTATTTTTGATATTTGGTAAGCAGAGTGAGGTGAGTTACTCTTAACTACCCTATGGGGTAGATATTATTTATCTTCAAGATACAAGTAATTCTCAGTTTATGGCCTGCAATCATTGGGCCACCTGTTAATGTTAGGTAGCTTTCTGTAGATTCTTTGATATTTTCTATGTAGACAATCAAGTAATCTGTGAAGACAATTTTATTTTTTTCTAGTCTTTGCCCCGCCCACCCTCTCTCCCTTCTTTCCTTCCTTTTTTAATCTTACTGCCCTGGCTAGGGCCTCCAGTATGAAGTTGAGTAAGAGTGGTGAGATCAGACATCCTTACCTTCTTCCCAATATTAGAGAATGGTCTTTCACCACTTAAGTATGATGTTAAATGTTGGGGTTTTGTAGATTCCTGCTATCAGGTTGAGAAAGTTAATTTCTATTTTTTAGTTTGCTGAGAGTTTTTATAATGAATAAATGTTCAATTTTGTCAAATTATTGTCTTTAAATCTACCATCTTGCTATTTTTGTCTATTTGTCCATCTGTTTTCCCTCTTTCTTTTGGTTTAATTAAATATTTTTTATGATTCCATCTTTTTTCTTTTGCTGGCTTATTATACCTCTTGGTTTTTTATTTTTTATTTTTTTAGTAGTTGCTTTATGGTTCAGAGTATATATCTTTAACATCACAGTCTCGCTTCAAGTAATGTTATATAATTCACTTCACATATAAGAACCTTTTAACAGTATACTTCCAGGTCCTCTCTTAGGGTCTTTTTACTATGGTTGCTATACATTTTACTTCTGCATATGTTATCAACCCCATTTGTTTTCATTATTTTTGCTTTAAATTGTGTTATTTTTTAAAGAGATTGTAAAAATAAGAAAAAATATTTATATTTACATATATATCTGTATGTGCCATTTTCAATGCTCTTCATTCGTTTGTGTAGAACCCGGTTTCTGTCAGGTATCCCTTTTCTATCAACTTGAAGTACTTTTTTAAACATTTCTTCTAGCACACCTTTCTGCTGGTGATGGATTCTATCAGCTTTTTTATGTTTAAAAATATCTTTGTTTTGCCTTATTTAAAAAAAAACTTTCTCTGGGGATAGAATTTTAGGTTGCATTTTCTGTCGTTTTCAAATACTTCCAACATGTTGTCCACTGTCTTCTGGCTTGGATTGTTTCTCACAAGAAGTCTTCTGTCATTCTTATCTTTGTTTCTTGGTACTTCATGTGTCTTTTTTCTTCCTGTTTTTAAGATTTTTTTCTTTATTTATTTTAAGTAATTTTACTGTAATATACATTAGTATAGCTTTCTTCATTTTTCTTGTCCTTTGAACTTCTTGGATCTGTGGTTTTATCATTTTTCTCAAATTTAGAAAATCTTTGGCCATTAAGTTTTTCAAATTATTTTTCTCTCATGGAGTCCAGTTTCATGTATTTTATATTGTTTTCATTTGGCCCATGACTTGTTGATCTTGGTTAATTTATTTTCAACTTATTTTTCTCTGTGTGTTTCATTTTGGATAGTTTCTACTGCAATTTCCATAGGTTTACTAATCTTTTCTTCTGCATTGTCTTATCTGCTATTAATCCCATCTAGTGCATATTTTAATTTCAGATACTCTTTTTTAATTCTATTAATTTAATATTTTAAAATATCTTTTATGTCTTTTCTTCTAATGTGCTTATATTTTCTTCTACCTTCTTGAATACATGGAACACATAATAATAACTGTTCTTAATATCCTCATTTATTAATTCCATTATTCCTATCATATCTGGGTCTATTTCTGTTGATTGGTTTATCTCATTGCATATCATATTATTCTGCTTTTTTGCATGCATGGCAATTATCTTTTGGATACCAGACATTGTGAAATTTACTTTATTGGGTACTGAATATTTTTAAATTTCTTTAAATATTTTTTAGCTTTATTCTGAAACACAGTTTAGTTGGGAACAGTTTGATCCTTTTGAGTCTTTCTTTTTTCTGATGGAGTCTCACTCTGTTGCCCAGGCTAGAGTGCAGTTAAACAATCTCGGCTCACTGCAAGCTTCGCCTCCTGGGTTCACGCCATTCTCCTGCCTCAGCCTCCCGAGTAGCTGGGACTACAGGCGCCCACCACCACGCCCAGCTAATTTTTTGTATTTTTAGTAGAGACGGGGTTTCACCGTGTTAGCCAGGATGGTCTCGATCTCCTGACCTCGTGATCCGCCCGCCTCGGCCTCCCAAAGTGCTGGGATTACAGGCGTGAGCCACCGTGTCTGGCCTTGAGTCTTTCTTTTAACCTTTCTTGCTTAGGACCAGAACAGCCTTTGGTTCAGGGCTAATTTTTTCCTACAAAGAGCACTACTTTGGAATATTCTACCTGATACCCAGTGTATTCCAAGGTTTTTCCACTCTGACTTATGGTCACATGAACCATTTCTAGCCTTGTGTGATCTCCGGGAATTATTCTACCTGTTCTTTTTCTGACCACGGGTACTTCTCTGACATGCATGTGTGGAGGAGTCCTTTGCTGAAGACTCAAAAGGAAAACCCTGCAGATCTCTAGCATTCTCTCTCAGCGTATTCCTCTCCTCTCAGTGCAACTAGCCCTTCACCATGCAGCCCTCTCCTCTCTGGTATTCTCTGATCCATGAATTCTGATAGCCTTGACATCTACAAATTCTCAACTCTGTTTCCTTAGTGTTAATTTTTCTTGAAACATCACAACAGATTAGTAGTGGGCAATAAATTTAAAAGTGGTTTATTTTCAAACATGAACCTCTGGCTTCCTTTCTCAAACTTTTATTACTGTTATAACACTGCCTAAAAGAGCTTTCACACTGGATCTGATGGCATCAATTAAATTTTTCCTATAAATGAAAGTGGTTTGGTAGTGATTTTAAATTTATGTTTGGTAAATACATGTTCAGTATGGTCTGATTGTTTTTTGTTTTTTTTTTTTTTTTTTTGTTTTTTTTTTTTTTGTTTTTTTTTTTTTTTTTGAGAAGGAGTCTCACTCTGTTGCGCAGGCTGGAGTGCAGTAGCATGATCTCAGTTCACTGCAACCTCCACCTCCCGGGTTCAAGTGATCTCCTGCCTCTGCCTCACAAGTAGTTGGGATTACAGGCACCTGCCACCACGCCCAGCTAATTTTTTTGTACTTTTAGTAGAGACGGAGTTTCACTATGTTGGCCAGGCTGGTCTCAAACTTCTGACCTCAGATGATGCGCCCACCTCAGCCTCCCAAAGTGCTGGGATTACAGGCGTGAGCCACTGCGCCTGGCCAGTCTAATTGTTTTAAGCTTAATAGTTATTGTTTAGTTCTTAGATGATGTAAAAATTTTAGGAGTATCAAAAGAAGTTTTTGCTGCATCATTCTTTACCAAATTTTAAGAATTGTGCAGAACAAGGAATATAAAAACGCCCTAGAAATTTTTTTAGTGCTCTACTCTTATAATCTATGTTTTCTATGCATATATGAGGGCATTTTTATATTTCTGTCCTTTCAAATTATTTCTAGGTTGATTTTTTGGGGATGTATAAAGTACCAAAAATGTGTTTAATGTAGCTGGTCACATCTGCTAACATTTTAATTATTTGATTTTTAAATTTTGAATAAAAATAATATATGATATTTGGTGTTGATATTTATATTCTGTATAAATATTCGGCTATAATGTTATCACATATTCCTATGGTTCCTATCAAATGAAAAAATTCCCATGATTCTGTTCCCAATTCTTTTTGGATGATACTCTGAAAGGTAACAATTGCCTTGGTAAAAATGAAAACATATATATTAAAAGTTCAGTCTCATTTTTTATTTACTCTCTAGTCTGTGGTTTCAGTGTTACTTTTTTAAAATTCAGATTTTTAGTTTTCAATACTTTACACTATCATTGACAAACATGTACAATTTTTCATATACAATAAGAATATCTTATGAACACTGTTCTTTTTATTTTTAGTATTATTTTACATTCTCATTCTTTATATTTTCCATTTCAGGAGTGTTTGCAACATAGACAAAATACATACTCTTTTTCAGTAAAATAAAATAACCTGATTAGTGGGGGTTTTTTGTTTATTTTATGATTTCCATAATTTTGTATGCAGTATTCTTAATAATTTCCTACTTGTATGTGTTTGGAAAATTAATTACCACTACTAAATCACTATCTTCTCCAGCTCGTATGAAGTTTGGGTAGGTGAGTGGGAATTTTTGTGGTAATGGGATAATCCTTTAGTGATGAAAAATGTAATACCTCCCCCCTCTCTTTTGTATAGTATCAAAGGTGTAGAATCTGGGACAAGTTGCATGAAGAGCATATCAATGCAGGACGTACAGTTCAGGTAAGGCTATTATATTTTTTCTGCTAAATCAGTATGAAAAAGACAGTCTTAAGACAATTTTGCTAAAATATTACCTTTGCAGCTGAACCCTTTTATATACATTTGTTACTATTTCCTTAAGGATACATTTTTAGCAGAAATTGCTGAATCACATGCCATACATATTTTTAAAGTTTTGTTTTATTACCAAATTTTCCTCCAGAAATGATACACAGACTTACACTCTCACAAGCAATGCATTTTGTAAAATCCTTTAACATTGGTATTACTCATTTCTTAAATTTTTGCTAATTGATAGATTAAAATTGTGCCACTTTGTTATTTTAATCTGGATTTGTAAATGCTTTGAAGGGTGAACTTTTTTTCACGCTGCCTGGACAGTAATTTTTTTCTTGTTAATTGCCTGTTAATATATTTGTATATATTATATTATGTTGATGTCTTTTGTGAGAGCTCCTTATAATTTGAAAGATATTGATCTTCTGTCTATAATTAGTATTGCAAATATTCTTTGCGAGTTATTTACTTTTTAAAAAATAATATGTGTACATGGTTTTAAAAGCCAAATACAGATAGATGGCTTATAATATCCTATATTCTCCACCTACAAGTCCTCCTACTTGGAAGAAACCATTGTTAATCCTTTTGGCCTTTCTTCCTGAAATTTATCTCTTTATTACTAAATAACATGTGTAGACTGATATTTCTTGATTAATCAGGTTTAGATTTTTTTTTCTTATGGTAGGTGAAGCTCTAGCTTCCCACCTTGCTCTCCTACTTCCCTTCCCCTATATAATTACATATATTACAATTTTTGGTTAAATTAATATAATATAAACTCATCATATGGATTATGGAGATACTGTTTTCTGATAAGTCAAATAGTGAAATACAGTACCACCTTTTACTTTTTAAAAAGTTAATAATTGCCTCATTTTTTAGTTGCCTGGCTTTCTGTGTATCTGCGGTTAATTTTCTCTAAATGCTCCACATCTATGTCACATACTATCAGTATTATTTCTTTTTCTTTCTGTTTTTTTTTTTTTTTTTTTTTTTGCAACAGAGTCTCACTCTGTTGCCCCGGCTGGAGTGCAATAGCGCAATCTCGGCTCACTGCAACCTGTGCCTCCTGGGTTCAAGCAGTTCTCCTGCCTCAGCCTCCCGAGTATCTGGGACTACAGGCGCCTACCATGCCTGGCTAATTTTTGTATTTTTAGTTGAGATAGGGTCTCACCATATTGGCCAGTCTGGCCTCAAGCTTTTGACCTTGTGATCTGCCTGCCTTGGCCTCCCATAGTGCTGGGATTACAGCCATGAGCTACCACACTTGGCCAATAATATTTCTTATATGCTCAAATATATCAGTTCCATTCTTTATTTTAAAGATTTTCTTCTGAACTCTTCTTCCCCCCACTTCCTATGTGGACTTTCAAGACTTGTTTTGCAACTCCTGTTCTGGGACTTTCCTTGGCTGCTTTTCTGTGTTTACATCTCTATTTTCCTAGGTATTATGCCCTCCTCATTTTTGGTTTATTCTGTTGTTTTATTGGAGTAGTCTTGCAGTAGCCCTCTAATTAAGGGTACTTTGGAGATAAATATAAGTAATTGTATTTCTTTAAAAATGCGTTTATTTTCTCCTGATATGTGATTGCTAATTTCACTAGATATAGAATTCTAGTTGGAATTCTCTTTCAATATTCAAGCCTTTCTATCTTTTTTTTGTTTATACTTAAAAAAGCTAGTATGATATCATTTCCCAGTTTTTTGTTTTGTTTTGTTTTGTTTTTTGTTTTTTGAGATGGAGTCTCGCTCTGTCGCCCAGGCTGGAGTGCAATGACACAATCTCCGCTCACTGCAATCTCCACCTCCTGGGTTCAAGCGATTCTCCTGCCTCAGCCTCCTGAGTAGCTGGGACTACAGGTGCATGCCACCACACCCAGCTAATTTTTGTATTTTTAGTAGAGACGGGGTTTCACCATGTTGGCCAGAATGGTCTCAATCTCTTGACCTTGTGATCCGCCCACCTCAGCCTCCCAAAGTGCTGGGATTACAAGCATGACCTACCGCTCCCAGCTGATTTCCCAGTCTTTGTATAGGTCCTGGTTTTGTTTGTTTTGTTTTTTCCCTCTTTGGGAGCTTTTGTGATTAGTTCATCCCTGGTATTCTGAAATTTGATGATGATGTCATTGTGTTGGACTGTTTCTTTCTAAAAATTCATGTTCTTTAGTTCTGGGTAATTTTCTTAGATTTTTCTTTGGTCATTTATTCTTTTGTGTCTTCTCATTTTGCTTTTTTTTTTTTTTCTCTTTAATTCTAAAGGTCAGCAAACTGATTCAGAGGCTATGTCTGGCCTCTGTCCATCCCATTTGCTTACACATTTCTTTGGCTGCTTTCACACTGTAACAGCAGAGTTAAGTAGTTGCAACAGAGACTGTATGGACTACGAAGCCTAAGCCATCTACTCTCTGGTTCTTTGCAGAAAAAATTTGGCAGTCCCTGTTCTCTTGGGTGTTGGAACTCTTGGGTTGCTTGTCTGATTTTCACTCTATTTTCTGAAAGATTTCCTCAGCTTTCTCTGTAACTTTTTCCTTTGAATTCTTTTTTTCTGCTATTATGATATTTAGTTTACAAGAGCTTTTTCTTGTTCTCTTTTCCTTTCTTGATAGCATTGTGTCTATGGGTGTAATAGGTTTTTTTGTTTGCTTGTTTTTCTGAGATATTAAAAACTAGATTGCTTGTCTTCTGGTGGACTTCACTTAAGGGTGCTTGGGCAAACTGGCATTTTCCTTAGGGATACCTCCAAATATCAGTATCTGGAGGTTGTTCTTATTTAGTTTTCTGAAGAAGAATTCTCATTTTCCCCCTACGGCAGGTAGGTGCTCATCTTACAAAGTTTTAGAGGAAGATTAGATAAAAACTTCTGGGCTTTCTTCAGTACAGGCTTTTTAGCCCTGTGCCTGATGTTTCTGAATCTAGAGTCAGTTGCTCCAAAGAATACATCTGTGGTCCTCTTGAATTCAGAAAGGTTATTATAGCTGCAGTATAGTGATTAAATTATGATAAAATGAAATGAATTCAAGAGATCATTAGGAAGGGTTACAGAGGTCCAAGAAATAGATGTTAGTAGCTTAGAGATAGTGGAGATGAAGGAAAACAGATTGATTCGAGATTTAGATTGAAATTTGACTTATCTCTCTATAGCTGTATTTAATGCTTGCTAACTAGATTATAGGCCTAACAAGTAGAGACTATGTCTCCACTATTTGTATATTCTGCAGCACCTGGTGCCCAGCAAGATTTGGTGTCTATTGAATGCTACTGAGCATGTTAATGATTTAATGAGATTATTATGACTTAGATTTCTTACCATCTTCGCTGTTTAATCTATCATTTAAAAATCACATGATTTGGTTGAGACATTGGCTATGGTCAAAGTATTTGTTTACTGATTTTTAAAATTTGCATGTATATTTACCGTATTGACCTCCATCTGGCATAAAAGATTTATGGGTGCCATTAGAGTAGTAAGATCGAAGCTATTGTTAGATATAGGTATTTGGTGAGTTTTATTTATATCTGCTCTGAATTTTGTAGAAATCAAAGATTTCTACTTTGCTAGTTAGTGTAAAAGTTACTTTGGGACAAATAATCTCATCAACAATTATCACAGATTTTCTAGATTTATCATCATTAGATTTACATAGTAAGAGCTATATTGTCACATTCATTATGGTGTCTTGATAAAAAGAAGTTCTCAATTTAAAAATAGTTTAAATTATCAGTCTTTTATGGTTCCTACTTTGGTGGCTTGTTCAAGAAATCCTCTCTTGGAGGATTCAAGAAGATATTTCTTTATATATTTAATTGAGTGTTTTAAATATTTTGCTTTTAACATTCAAGTCTTTAATCCATCTGGAATTGGTGGTATGAGATAGACATCAATAAAATTTTGTTTTATTCCATCTTGAAAAATCACTTGTGTGTCACTATTACCTGATTTCTGTGGTGCTACTTCTGAGGCATATTATAATTCCAGAGTTGCATGTAATTCCATATGTCTCTGATCTTTATTTTCTATTCCATTTGTCAGTCTATTCTGCACCAAATTCCACATACTATCTTAATTATGACAGTTTTAAGAGAAAGCTTGATATCTGATTGTACAATACTTCCACAGTATGCTTCCTTTTCAGGAGTGTTTTGGCTATACTTGGCTCTTTATTCCTCCACATGAAATTCAGAATCAGCTTTTTAAAGTCCATACACAGTCTTGTTGGGAAGTTGGGAGTTGCCTTGGTAGAGGAAATTGACATCTTTACAATATCTAGTTTTCCTACCTGTGAATATGGGATATTCTTGCATTTGTATTTATCTTCTTTAATATTTTGGAATATTTATAGTTTTTTGCATACAGGTTGTGGTAGACTGTATTTTCTGAAGATACCCACAAAAATATCTCCCATTCCACATGGCCTTTTATATTATGACCTTGCTACTCCCCCACCAATAGGTGGAGTCTAATTCCCCTTCTCTTGAATCTGGACAGAAGTAAAGCTGCTTATTTGTTGACTTGCTAGTTTAATTTAGAACACACTGTAATTACATTATTTTCCCCATTTTTGTCACTAGTCATACAAAAGTACAAAAGGAATATTTTACAAAGCTGCGTCTTCCTAGCTCTCCTTCCCAAATACTTAATATTTAGTAACAACACTAATTGATAATAGAGGATTCTGAAAAGTACATCACAGTTTCTTCCTTGAAGGAACTTACCTAGACAGGAATTCACAAAACTTAAGTATTTAAACAATAGTTTAAAACCTTAGTAAAAGTTAATATAAGTCAGATATGATTAATTGACAATTGCGTTATAGAGACCAATAAATGATATAGTACCTGCTATCTGGATGCTAGATAAGGGGTATTATCCTCATTTTTCAGATACTAGAAAGCTGAAGAGATTTATTGTTTGTCTAAGAAGTAGTAGGAAACCAGTTTATCTGGCATACTGTCAATGCTCTTAGTTGGCACTTAATAAGAATCTTTAATGAGAACCCATTCTAGTGTTGTATTCTAATGTTTTTATTTTAATCTGGAAACATTTTGAATAATAATTCAGGTGGGTAGGGACTCGAGTGCTACACTTAATACCTATATAAGATGCTCATTAGATATTTATTAAATAAATGGACGGAGACCTTTTTCTCTATTGATTTTTACTCTTTTTGGTGGTTTAGTTGATGCTTGTTAAGCTATATATATTCTTTTTGGTGACTTTTGATGTTGAAGTAAGTGTGAAGTCATTATGTTAGTATCAGTGCCTTAAGTATGATAGTTAGGTAATGAAAGTATAGTCCAGATTTATTTTAATTAAATAGCTATGACTCTGGAGCCCTTGGCAATAAATTATATGCTGTCTAGAATGTGTTTACTCTAAGTTATTTAAATGTTTACCAGTGGACTTCTGCTCTGTGTTTGTAAAGATATCAGATTAATTATTATGATACCAAATGTTTTCTGCTGTACACAATTTGTTCTCAAAATTACATGTTGTAAAAACACATTAAGAATCCTTAAATCAATATTTTAAAAAGGCAAATATATGCATAGCCACTCTTAATCATTAAGTACATATTTAGCCATTTTTCAGAATTTTCAATTAACTTAAAATAATTACTTTTTACAATTATCCATATAGATAAGTATATATTTGAGTATATTTTTTAATCTTTAGACAGAAGTTTTGGGACATTTCTGAAAGAAGGAAAAAAGCCATAAGTAGTTATAACATTTAGTTATAAAACCAAAGAGAACAAAAGAGAGAAGTAGTTTTTAATTTGTTGAAAGGTAGCCATAGTTAACAGTTTACTATTTGTGCACTGCAAAGCTTGTTAAGTTGATGTATGTTCTTTTTAAAAAACTTATGTCAGTGATTATAGATCCCTTGATTAACTGCTGGATATTTCTGAAAATTTTCAGAATTTGGTACAATGTCTGCTTTTCTGACCTGATTATTAGAAAAGCAGAAGCATTTGAACATTTACTGTGTTCTAGATACTCTTCTAGACACTGGGCATACAACTGTGGCGGTGGCAAGTGGAGAGAGCAGAGAGAGATTTTTTAAAAAATAAACAAATATGTAATATGTTAGATGATTGTAAATGCCATGAAGAAAAGTAAAGCAAGTTAAAGGGAACAAAGAATCACAGAAGGTGTTGAGTGTTCTTTTAAATAAATGGTGTTTGTGGAAGGCTTCTGATGACATTTGAGCAGAGATCTAAAGGAAGTGAAGGCATAAACAATGGGGAATAGAATTGCCAGGCAGAGGGACAACTCTGAGGTGAGAGGATGTGGCATAGTCAAGGAATAGTAAGGAGGTCAGTGTGGCTACTGTGAGCAAGGAGAGTACAGGAGATGAAGTCAAAGAGATCAAGAGGGTCAGATCGTGGAGAGCCTTGCAGGATATGGTATCTCAGAGTTAGTAGACAGCTTTTGGAAGTGTCTGAGGTTCTTCCACTCTGCATAAATATTTTGAAATTCATTTATGTTGTAATGTGTGTCAGTGTTTAATTCCTTTTTATTGTTGAATAGTATTCTATTGTATGACTATACCACTATACCACTGTTTGGCTATTACTAATAAAGCTGCTATGAACATTTGGGTACAAGTATTTCTGTGGACAAAGGATTTCATTTACTGTGGGTAAATACTTAGGAGTGGAATGGCTAGAACATATAATAGTTGTTTTTTAGGAAACTGCCAAGTTGTTTTCCAAAATGATTATATCGTTTTATATTCCCACCAGTTCCTCCATTGTCCTTGCAAACAGTTAATATAGTCAGCCTTTTACATTTTAACCATTCTAATTAAGTCTGTAATGGTATCTCATGATTTTAACCTTCATTTGCTTAATGATTAATGATGTTTCTGTTTTCTTTTGAATTTTGATAAGTTAAAAACAACTTCTCTCTTTTGTTCTCTTTGGTTTTATAACTAAATGTTATAACTACTTATGGCTTTTTTCCTTCTTTCGTGAATTTTTTATTCCATTTTATCTCCTTGCCTTGCTAGCTAATACCTCTGTTATTTTAGTGGTTCCTTTAGGGTCTTTAGTGTACATCTTATCACAGTTTATTTGCAAGTGGTATTATTCTATTTCACATATGTTTACAAAACTTAACAATACACCTCTATTTCTCCTCTACCAGCCTATATGCTGTTATTCTCATATATTTAGCTTTTATACGTAATATACTTCATAACATTTAAATAGGCATTTTTTAAAAGTGATTTAGATATTAAAGAAAAAAAATCTTATATATGTACTGGTGTCATTTCCATTTTTAGTGTGCTTAATGCCTTTATGTAGATCCATATTTCCATCTGGTATGGTTTTCCTTTTGCTGGAAAGATTTCCTTTAACATTTTTGTTAAAGGGAGTGTGATTCTGCTGTGACGAATACTTTGAGTTTTTGTACATCTGAAAAGTTTTTATTTCACCATTGTTTTTAAAAGAAATTTTGCTCTACATACATTGACTTTTTTCTTTCAGTACTTTAAACATGTTCAGCTGTCTTCTCACTTGCATTGTTTCTGATGAGAAATCTCCTTAATTCTTATCATTGTTCCTTTGTTTGTAATGTGTCTCATTTCTCTCACTACTTTTATGATTTTCCTTTAATCACTGGTTTTGGGCACTTTGATTATGATAGGCTTTGGTGGCATTTTCTTCGTGTCATGTGCTTTGAATTTATCGAGCTTCTTGGACCTCTGGATTTATCGTTTGCATCAAATGTGGAAATTTTTTGGCCATTATTCATATATTTTTCTGTCCCCTCCCTTCTCTTCTCCTTCAAGGGCTCCAGTTACACATATATTAGGTTGCTTGAAGTTATCTGACAGCTCATTGATGCTCTTTTAATTCTTTTTGATTTTTTATCTGTGTGTTTTATTTTGGATAGTGTCTGTTGCCATGCCTTTATGTTTATTAGTCTTAGCAGTGGCAGTGTCTAGTCTGACATTAATCCATTCAATGTTTTCTTCATCTCACTCACATATTGTAGTTTTCTTCTCCAGAATTTTGATTTGAGTCTTTTTTATATCTTCTATGTCTCTAATTAACTTTTTGAACACATGAAATACAATTGCAATAACTATTTTAATATCTTTTTCTACTAATGCTAATATCTATGGCAATTCTATGTCAATTTCAGTTCAGTGATTATTTTCCTCATTATGGGTGATGTTTCCTTGTTTCTTTGTGTCTAGTGATCTTCAATTGGGTCTCTTTTACTTTGGTAGGTGCTGGATATTTTAATGTTTTTATAAATCTTATATTTATATAAAACAGTGAGCTTTGTTCTGGAGTGTAGTTAAGTTGCTTTGAAACTGTTTGATCCTTTAGGGTCTTACTCTTATGATCCATTAGGCTTAACTACAGCACTGCTCAGTCTGCGGCTAATTATTTCTCATCATGGGGGCAAAACCTTTTTGAGTGCTCTACTCAATGCCCTGTGAATTAAGAGTTTTCCCATTTTGGCTAGTGGCAACAGGCAATGTCTCCAGTGTTGAGTGAGTGCTGGGTACTATAACCTCTAACTTGTTCAGGTGGTTCCCTCCCCAGCTTTGGGTAATTTCCTCACATACATGTTCTGATCAGTTCTTTGCTGAATTCTGGTATTTAGTGACCTCTAAATACTGATGTATCACTGATCCCTCTGCATATTTCCAGGGCTCTCTCTCCCTGTGCTGTACTCTCCTCTCCAATTAAGTGAACTGTGCTCACCTTGGAAAGAACCAGAAGTCATCTATTATTGTTTTGAAACTGCAAATATAGTATACTTAACAATTTTCTTCTCTGGGATAAGAAAACATTAGGATTAAGAAACATTTTGTGATCAAAATTTGAAACTAAATGAAAGAGTTGGAAATTGTTACTACTGTAATAATTCACTGAAGAACATTAACTTGGCTTTTATAGAAATCTCATAAAGGCCAGGTGCAGTGGCTCACACCTGTAATGCTGACAGTTTGGGAGGCCAAGGTGGATGGATCTCCCGAGCTCATGGGTTCAAGACCAGCTTGGGCAACATGGTGAAACTGTCTCTACAAAAAATAGCAAAAAATTAGCTAGGCATGGTGGTGTGTGCTCTGTAGTCCAGCTGCTTGGGAGGCTCAGGTGGGAGGATCTCTTGAGCCTGGGAGATTGAGATTGCAGTGAGCCATGATCATGCCACTGTACTCCAGCCTGGGTGACAGCATGAGACCCTGTCTGGAAGGAAGGAAGGAAGGGAGGGACTTAGGGAGGGACCTGATGAGAGGAAGGGAGGGAAGAAGGAAGGAAGCTACCAGCCTAGCTTTTTCTTCATAATAGTGATAATGTAGAACTTGTTGAGGTCACGGATTTCTGGGATCCACATTAGAGATTCTGATTCAGTAGATTTCAGACCACATTTGGAAAGATACTGCTTTGGAGAAGCTATCCCAGTTCCGTAAGTACACGGATGCACAAAAATAAAATCAGCCATGGAATTTGTAGATGTGAGATGTGACTTTCATGATTTTACTAGGAAACATGTAGAACATTTGAGCTGTTTACTTTTTAATTTTTTAAAAGGGGGATGATTTAAAAGGGAGAAACAATAGAAAAGAGAGGGAATAAGGAGGAGAGTGGAGAAGCAAATGTAGTAGACTGGTTAGCAGAAAAGAAGAAACAAGAAGAAGCAAAACCGACAGAGAATGGAAAAGAAGATACAAGAGTAGATTCCAAAATTAATGCTATTAGGGTATGAGTTGTTTTAGTTTATTGTGAGATTTAGAGGAATTTATAACTTAAATTTTGCCTTAAAATTCTTATGAGCTGATTAATCAGGATTTAGGATCCTTGACCTCTACTCTGATTGGCATAGGTTCTACAGAATCTCAGGGAAGACATTAAATCTAAAACATCATCAGTTGTAAGACACACTGTTATTCTGTATACCTCTAAGAAAGAAAAAAGTACTGCCAGTTAACTATGCACAATGCTTTTTACCATTTATTTTAGGATACTTTCCAATTTTAGAGATGTTAAAATGTGGACAAGATACTGTCTTCTAAAATTGATGAAATACAGTATTTAGAAGGCTCCACCCCCTACCTCGGTCTTTTCCCAATCTATTCTTCCTATTTAGTATGTTCTATTTTCCCAGTATTATTTTTCAGAGACAGCACAAGTCTCCCCTCCTTGAGGAAGCCTACCTAGATCCTTACTGTATGATATGTTTCAGATTTCCTTTGAGCATGTTTCTTCCGCCCCTTTCATTTTGAATATTTCCCCTTAATAGAGAATCAAAGCAAAATAGAAGTTACATAATTCTGCTTTCTCTGCATCATCTGCTAACACTGCACCATCTGCCCCAAGCAGTGGGCCTGAACTTTCTTTCTTGTTGTTACTCTACATGTATTTTTTAAGTCCTTTTTATTGTTCTTAACATTTTCTCATCAACCTCCACTCATTCTGGGCTCTTACTTTACTTACAAGATTCTCCTTGTTTTACAAGTCTCTTAAAATTCTGAACTTATCATAGCACACCTTATGCAACAACCATATTGGATTCTTTAGATGCCACTTTCTTTTCTTTCTTATCAGATTAACTTATTTTTTATTTTTTGAGAGGCAGTCTCACTCTTGTCACCCAGGCTGGAGTGCAGTGGCATGATCTTGGCTTACTGCAACCACCACCTCCCGGGTTCAAGTGAGTCTTCTGCCTCAGCCTCCCAAGTAGCTGGGATTATGGGTGCCGACCAACATATCCGGATAATTTTTGTATTTTTAATAGAGATGGGGTTTCACCATGTTGACTAGGCTGGTCTCAAACTCCTGACCTCAAGTGATCTGCCCGCCTCGGCCTCCCAAGGTGCTGGGAGTACCGGTGTGAGCTTAACTGTTTTTATAGTGTCAGATTAACTTGTTTGTATAGTGTAAGAATTTTACTTTTTTTTTTTTGAGATGGAGTCCCGCTCTGTCACCCAGGCTGGAGTGCAGTGGTGTGATCTCAGCTCACTGCAACCTCCACCCGCCGGCTTCAAGCAATTCCCCTGCCTCAGCCTCCCAAGTAGCTGGAATTACAGGCGCATGCCACCACGCCTGGCTAATTTTTTTGTATTTTTAGTAGGGATGGGGTTTCTTCATGTTGTCCAGACTGGTGTCAAACTCCTGACCTCAGGCAATCTGCCTACCTCGGCCTCCCAAAGTGCTGGGATTACAGGCGTGAGCCACCGCGCCTGGCCTAGAATTTTACTTTTTAGAAACTTTATCTCTTTTTCAAAAAACTTTATTACAGTATGATTTCTGCTATGGCATCATACAGCTTTTTTCTTTAAACTTGATCAAATTCTCTTTCCTAAAGAATCGCTAATCCTAGTGTTCCTTCAAATTCTTGTGAACTGAAAGATGGCATCATGGTTTCTCTCTCATGCGTCTCACTTCCACTTCATTATTTTATGCTTGTATGTCAGAATTAATTCCAAAGGAGTAGTTATTTTCATTATTTCTTCCACCTAATGAAACATGGAATGTTTCATATGCTAGTGACTTATACTTTTCTAGGGAAGAATTTTAGTTGGTTTCTTGATAGTTGGGAGATCCATGTTGTTGGACTACTACTTTGCCACTTTGTGGAAAGTATTAAGAAAGCATTCATTGTTTTACCATATTGATTAAATCATATCATATGCCAGGGACCAAACGTGGCCATTAGGATATTTGACAAAGAAATTAGACACAATCCTCGTTCTTAGAAACTTTACAGTTTAGTTGAATGTTAATATCCTTATCCAATATACTTCCACAATAAAATTCCTACTCAGTTTTACCCCTACTCAAATGCTTCAACCTTGTTTCTGTCCTGAGGTTAATTGACTATACAAGGCAATATAGTATTATTTTCTGAAAGTATTATTTAAACTTTTTATTGTGAAATATAATTTACATATTCTAAAAAATGCCTAAAATATAAATATACACCTAAATTATTATACTGTGAACACTCATGTATCACTGCTCAGATCAAGAAATAGACAGTTGCTAGTATCCTGGAAGCCCATAGCCTCTTCCCAATTACAACCACCTTTTCCCCTGCAAAAGTAATCACTATCTTGATTTATATGGTAAATACTTTGTACCTTTTGTATATAATTTTACTGCCAAAGTGTGTCCTTAAGACTGTAGTTTAATTTAGCCTGTTTTTGAACGTTATATAAATTGAATTAAACAAGATATCTTTTGTGTCTGGCTTGTCATTTACCTATGTTTTTGCCTATAACAATAGTTTATCCATTTTCATTGCTGTATGCTATTTAATGAATATACCATATGTATCCATTCTGTTGATGGACATTTGAGTTGTTCAGTTTATATTATAAATGCTGTTAACATTCTTGTATATTTTTACGCATGTGCACATATTTCTGTTGAGTGTATTCCTAGGACAGGAATTGTTGGTTCCTTGAGCATACTTATTTTCAACTTTAGTAAGTAATGCCAAGCTATTTTCCAAAACAGTAATGTTAATTTTACATTCCTTCCAGCAGTGAATACAATACTGTGGGCACCACATCCTTACCAATACCAATATTTAGTATTGTCAGACTTTAATTTTAGCTGTTCTGGTGGGTAAGTTAATTGTGGTTTTAATTTACATTTACCTGATTATTCATGAGATTAACTTTTCATGTGTTTATGAGACATGCCCATTTAGAGTTCTTGCCTACATTTCTGTGGGTTGTTTGTATTTTTTTGTATTGATTTGTAAGACTTCTTTATATGTTCTGCCTATGACCCCTTTATCGGTCATATGTGTTGCAGTTATCTTCTGCCACTCAGTGGTTTACTTTTTCACTGTCTTAGTGGTGTTTCTTGATGACTAGAAGCTCATTTAATTTAAAGGTTATCAATCTTTTATAGTTGGTGATTTTGTGCCATGTTTACTTTTATTTTTATTTTTTAGAGATGGGATCTCCCTTTGTCACCCAGGCTGGAGTGCAGTGGTGCAATCATAGCTCACTGCTCTCGAACTCCTGGGCTCAAGGGTTCTTCCGTGTTTAAGAAGTCTTTCCTACCCAGGGTTACAAAGATATTCTTCTATTTAAAAGTGTTATTGTTTTGCCTTTCACATTTAAGTCTACAGTCCATCTGATTGATTACTGTATATGGTGTGAAGTGGTATATCCAACTTCGTTTCTTTTTTTTATAAGGATACCCAGATTACTAAGCCTAATGTTTTGAAAACTTCATTTTTTTCCCCAGCATTGCTCTGTAGTGCTACTTTTGTCATAAGTCAAGTGCATATATGTTTGGTTTGTTTCTGGGCTGTTTCACTGTGTGTTTGTCTATTCTTGCACTAATGCCATACTCTCTTAATTACTATGGCTCTATAATGAGTTTTGATATCTAACAGAGGAAATTCTCCTACTTCCTACTTCAGAAGTGATTTAGATAGTCTCAGCCCTGTGCATTTTCGTATACATTTTAGAATCAGCTTATCAAGTTTCACCAAAACAAAACAAATTATCAATTAACCTTTTATAAATTTATTTGAATTTATTGAATCCCTATATTTGTTTTTGTTTGTTCATTTGTTTGTTTCTTTGGTTTGAGATGCAATCTTACTCTGTCACCCAGGCTGGAGTGCAGTGGCTCCATCTCCGCTCACTGCAAGCTCTGCCTCCCGGATTCAAGTGATTCTTCTGCCTCGGCCTCCCAAGTAGCTGGGACTACAGGCACATGCCACCTCGTCTGGCTGATTTTTGTTTTTGTTTTATTGAGTCGGAGTCTCACTCTGTCACCCAGGCTGGAGTGCAGTGGTGCAATCTTGGCTCACTGCAACCTCCGCCTCCTGGGTTCAAAAGATTCTCCTGCCTCAGCCTTCCGAGTAGCTGGGATTACAGGTGCCCACCACCACACCCAGCTAACTTTTTGTATGTTTAGTAGAGACGGGGTTTCACCATGTTTGTCAGGCTGGTCTCGAACTCCTGACCTCAGATGATCCGCCCTCCTCAGCCTCCCAAAGTGTTAGGATTACAGGCATGAGCCACCGCGCCCAGCCAGCATTTTTAATTTCCATTGTGATTTCTTCTCTGACTTGTGGGTTATTTAGAAATATGTCTTTCTTCATTATTGGACATGAAATATTTACAGATATATTTTATGAATGATTTCAAGTTTAATTTTATTATGATCAGAGTACATGGTCTGTATGATGTCAGTGTCAATATTTTTGAAATTTGTTAAAACTTCCTTTAAGACTCAATATATAATCCATTTTTATAAATGTTCTCCATGTGTATTTGTATGTTTTTTACATGTGTATCCTCACCTTGTTGGTTGTAGTGTTCTGTATAATTTATATATAGTTTGTGTTAAACTTATTGTTCAAATCCTCTATATTAACTTACATCCTTTTGTCCATTTGTTCTGTTAATTACTTAAAGGCGTTAAAGCCTTCCCTTAAGATTGTGGATTTGTTTAAATTTTTCTTTATAGTTCTTGTCCGGTTTTGCATTATTATGTATTGTGGGTATGTTATTAGGTATACTTAACTTAGGTATTATTATATATTCATGGTACAGGTATTGAAACTGATTCTCTTTGTTTTTAGTAATGTTTTGGCTTTAAAGTCTGTTTTTTCTCATATTGCTACAGCAGGTTTTCTTTGGAGAGGAGATGTTAGGGTTAAAGTGATTTATCTTTTTCATCTTTTTACATTGAACCTTTATGTTTTAGATACAATCTATGTTTTATGTTTATGTTTTAGATACAATCGCTTAAGTTTTTTAAAATTCAGTCTATAAATCTTCGTTTTGTAACTGGAATATTTATCTCATTTTTAATTAATGTAATTATTGATATATTTAGGTTTAAATCTTTCACCTTATTGTGTGCTTTCTGTTTCTTACACATATTTTTTAAATCTCCATATTTACTTTCTTTTGTATTGATCTTTTTTTTTTATTATTGTACTTTAAGTTCTAGGGTACATGTGCATAACGTGCAGGTTTGTTACATATGTATACTTGTGCCATGTTGGCGTGCTGCACCCATCAACTCGTCAGCACCCATCAACTCGTCCTTTACATCAGGTATAACTCCCAATGCCATCCGTCCCCGCTTCCCCATCCCCATAATAGGCCCCCGTGTGTGATGTTCCCCTTCCCGAGTCCAGGTGATCTCATTGTTCAGTTCCCACCTATGAGTGAGAACATGGGGTTTTTGGTTTTCTGTTCTTGCGATAGTTTGCTGAGAATGATGGTTTCCAGCTGCATCCATGTCCCTACAAAGAACACAAACTCATCCTTTTTTATGGCTACATAGTATTCCATGATGTATATGTGCCACATTTTTTTAATCCAGTCTGTCACTGATGGACATTTGGGTTGATTCCAAGTCTTTCCTATTGTGAATAGTGCCACAGTGAACATACGAGTGCATGTGTCTTTATAGCAGCATGATTTATAATCCTTTGGGTATATACTCAGTAATGGGATGGCTGGGGTCATATGGTATTTCTAGTTTTAGATCCTTGAGGAATCGCCACACTGTTTTCCATAGTGGTTGAACTAGTTTACAATCCCACCAACAGTGTAAAAGTGCTCCTATTTCTCCACATCCTCTCCAGCACCTGTTGTTTCCTGACTTTTTAATGATTGCCATTCTAACTGGTGTGAGATGGTATCTCATTGTGGTTTTGATTTGCATTTCTCTGATGGCCAGTGATGATGAGCATTTTTTCGTGTGCCTGTTGGCTGTATGCATGTCTTCTTTTGAGAAATGTCTGTTCATATCCCTTGCCCACTTTTTGATGGGGTTGTTTGTTTTTTTCTTGTAAATTTGTTTGAGTTCTTTGTAGGTTCTGGATATTAGCCCTTTATCAGATGAGTATGTGGCAAAAATGTTCTCCCATTCTGTAGGTTGCCTGTTCACTCTGATGGTAGTTTCTTTTGCTGTGCAGAAGCTCTTTAGTTTAATGAGATCCCATTTGTCACTTTTGGCTTTTGTTGCCATTGCTTTTGATGTTTTAGACATGAAGTCCTTGCCCATGCCTATGTCCTGAATGGTATTACCTAGGTTTTCTTCTAGGGTTTTTATGGTATTAGGTCTAACATTTAAGTCTCTAATCCATCTTGAATTAATTTTCGTATAAGGAGTAAGGAAAGGATCCAGTTTCAGCTTTCTACTTATGGCTAGCCAATTTTCCCAGCACCATTTATTAAATAGGGAATCCTTTCCCCATTTCTTGTTTTTCTCAGGTTTGTCAAAGATCAGATGGCTGTATATGTGTGGTATTATTTCTGAGGACTCTGTTCTTTTCCATTGGTCTATATCTCTGTTTTGGTACCAGTACCATGCTGTTTTGGTTACTGTAGCCTTGTAGTATAGTTTGAAGTCAGGTAGCGTGATGCCTCCAGCTTTGTTCTTTTGACTTAGGATTGTCTTGGAGATGCGGGCTCTTTTTTGGTTCCATATGAACTTTAAAGCAGTTTTTTCCAATTCTGTGAAGAAACTCATTGGTAGCTTGATGCGGATGGCATTGAATCTATAAATTATCTTGGGCAGTATGGCCATTTTCACGATATTGATTCTTCCTATCCATGAGCATGGTATGTTCTTCCATTTGTTTGTGTCCTCTTTTATTTCACTGAGCAGTGGTTTGTAGTTCTCCTTGAAGAGGTCCTTTACATCCCTTGTAAGTTAGATTCCTAGGTATTTTATTCACTTTGAAGCAATTGTGAATGGAAGTTCATTCATGATTTGGCTCTCTGTTTGTCTATTACTGGTATATAAGAATGCTTGTGATTTTTGCACATTAATTTTGTATCCTGAGACTTTGCTGAAGTTGCTTATCAGCTTAAGGAGATTTTGGGCTGAGATGATGGGGTTTTCTAAATATACAATTATGTCATCTGCAAAGAGGGACAATTTGACTTCTTCTTTTCCTAACTGAATACCCTTTACTTCTTTCTCTTGCCTGATTGCCCTAGCCAGAACTTCCAACACTATGTTGAATAGGAGTGGTGAGAGAGGGCATCCCTGTCTTGTGCCAGTTTTCAAAGGGAATGCTTCCAGTTTTTGCCCATTCAGTATGATATTGGCTGTGGGTTTGTCATAAATAGCTCTTATTATTTTAAGATACGTTCCATCAGTATCAAATTTATGGAGAGTTTTTAGCATGAAGGGCTGTTGAATTTTGTCAAAGGCCTTTTCTGCATCTATTGAGATAATCATGTGGTTTTTGTCTTTGGTTCTGTTTATATGCTGGATTACGTTTATTGATTTGCGTATGTTGAACCAGCCTTGCATCCGAGGGATGAAGCCCACTTGATCATGGTGGATAAGCTTTTTAATGTGCTGCTGGATTCGGTTTGCCAGTATTTTATTGAGGATTTTTGCATCGATGTTCATCAGGGATATTGGTCTAAAATTCTCTTTTTTTGTTGTGTCTCTGCCAGGCTTTGGTATCAGGATGATGTTGGCCTCATAAAATGAGTTAGGGAGGATTCCCTCTTTTTCTATTGATTGGAATAGTTTCAGAAGGAATGATACCAGCTCCTCCTTGTACCTCTGGTAGAATTCAGCTGTGAATCCATCTGGTCCTGGACTTTTTTTCATTGGTAGGCTATTTAGTATTGCCTCAATTTCAGAGCCTGCTATTGGTCTATTCAGGGATTCAACTTCTTCCTGGTTTAGTGTTGGGAGAGTGTAAGTGTCCAGGAAATTATCCATTTCTTCTAGATTTTCTAGTTTATTTGCATAGAGGTGTTTGTAGTATTCTCTGATGGTAGTTTGTATTTCTGTGGGATCGGTGGTGATATCCCCTTTATCCTTTTTTATTGCGTCTATTTGATTCTTCTCTCTTTTCTTCTTTATTAGTCTTGCTATTGGTCTATCAATTTTGTTGATCTTTTTAAAAAACCAACTCCTGGATTCATTGATTTTTTGGAGGATTTTTTGTGTCTCCATCTCCTTCAGTTCTGCTCTGATCTTAGTTATTTTTTGCCTTCTGCTAGCTTTTGAATGTGTTTGCTCTTGCTTCTCTAGTTCTCTTAATTGTGATGTTAGAGTGTCAATTTTAGATCTTTCCAGCTTTCTCTTGTGGGCATTTAGTGTTATAAATTTCCCTCTACACACTGCTTTAAATGTGTCCCAGAGATTCTGGTATGTTGTATCTTTGTTCTCATTGGTTTCAAAGAACATCTTTATTTCTGCCTTCATTTTGTTATGTACCCAGTAGTCATTCAGGAGCAGGTTGTTCAGTTTCCATGTAGTTGAGCAGTTTCGATTGTTTCTTAGTCCTGAGTTCTAGCTTGATTGCACTGTGGTCTGAGAGACAGTTTGTTATAATTTCTGTTCTTTTACATTTGCCGAGGAGTGCTTTACTTCCAATTATGTGGTCAATTTTGGAATAAGTGCGATGTGGTGCTGAGAAGAATGTATATTCTGTTGATTTGGGGTGGAGAGTTCTGTAGATGTCTATTAGTTCCGCTTGGTGCAGAGATTAGTTCAATTTCTGGATATCCTTGTTAACTTTCTGTCTCGTTGATCTGTCTAATGTTGACAGTGGGGTGTTGAAGTCTCCCATTATTATTGTATGGGAGTCTAAGTCTCTTTGTAAGTCTCTAAGGACTTGCTTTATGAATCTGGGTGCTGCTGTATTGGGTGCATATATATTTAGGATAGCTAGCTCTTTCTGTTGAATTGATCCCTTTACCATTATGTAATGGCCTTCTTTGTCTCTTTTGATCTTTGATGGTTTAAAGTCTGTTTTATCAGAGACTAGGATTGCAACCCCTGCTTTTTTTTTTTCTCCATTTGCTTGGTAGATCTTCCTCCATCCCTTAATATGAGCCTATGTGTGTCTCTGCATGTGAGATGGGTCTCCTGAATACAGCAAACTGATGGGTCTTGACTCTATCCAATTTGCCAGTCTTTTAATTGGACCATTTAGTCCATTTAGATTTAAGGTTAATATTGTTACATGTGAACTTGATCCTGTCATTATGATATTAACTGGTTATTTTGCTCGTTAGTTGATGCAGTTTCTTCCTAGCATCGATGGTCTTTACATTTTGGCATGTTTTTGCAATGGCTGGTACCAGTTGTTCCTTTCCATGTTTAGTGCTTCCTTCAGGGTCTCTTGTAAGGCAGGCCTGGTGGTGACAAAATCTCTAAGCATTTGCTTATCTGTAAAGGATTTTATTTCTCCTTCACTTATGAAACTTAGTTTGGCTGGATATGAAATTCTGGGTTGAAAATTGTTTTCTTTAAGAATGTTGAATATCGGCCCCCATCTCTTCTGGCTTGTAAAGTTTCTGCCGAGAGATCCACTGCTAATCTGATGGGCTTCCCTTTGTAGGTAACCCCACCTTTCTCTCTGGCTGCCCTTAACAGTTTTTCCTTCATTTCAACTTTGGTGAATCTGACAATTATGTGTCTTGGAGTTGCACTTCTCGAGGAGTATCTTTGTGGCGTTCTCTGTATTTCCTGAATTTGAATGTTGGCCTGCCTTACTAGGTTGGGGAAGTTCTCCTGGATGATATCCTGAAGAGTGTTTTCCAGCTTGGTTCCATTTTCTCCCCTCACTTTCAGGCACCCCAATCAGACATAGATTTGGTCTTTTCACATAATCCCATACTTCTTGAAGGCTTTGTTCATTTCTTTTTCCTCTTTTTTCTTTAGACTTCTCTTCTCACTTCATTTCATTCATTTGATCCTCTATCGCTGATACTCTTTCTTCCAGTCGATCGAGTTGGTTACTGAAGCTTGTGCATTTGTCACCTATTTGTCGTGTCATGGTTTTTATCTCTGTCAGTTCGTTTATGGCCTTCTCTGCATTGATTATTCTAGTTATCCATTCTTCCATTCTTTTTCCAAGACTTTTAGTTTCTTTGCGCTGGGTACGTAGTTCCTCCTTTAGCTCTGAGAAGTTTGATGGACTGAGACCTTCTTCTCTCAACTCGTCAAAGTCTTTCTCCGTCCAGCTTTGATCCGTTGCTGGCGATGAGCTGCGTTCCTTTGGAGGGGGAGATGTGCTCTTATTTTTTGAATTTCCAGCTTTTCTGCCCTGCTTTTTCCCCATCTTTGTGGTTTTATCTGCCTTTGGTCTTTGATGATGGTGACGTACTAATGGGGTTTTGGTGTGGGTGTCCTTCCTGTTTGTTAGTTTTCCTTCCAACAGTCAGGACCCTCAGCTGTAGGTCTGTTGGAGATTGCTTGAGGTCCATTCCAGACCCTGTTTGCCTGGGTATCAGCAGCAGAGGCTGCAGAATTTAGAATATTGCTGAACAGTGCGTGTACCTGTCTGATTCTTGCTTTGGAAGCTTCGTGTCAGGGGTGTACCCCGCTGTGTGAGGTGTGGGGTGTCAGTCTGCCCCTAGTGGGGGATGTCTCCCATTTAGGCTACTCAGGGGTCAGGGACCCACTTTAGCAGGCAGTCTGTCCGTTCTCAGATCTCAGCCTCCGTGTTGGGAGATCCACTGCTCTCTTCAAAGCTGTCAGACAGGGTCGTTTGCGTCTGCAGAGGTTTCTGCTGCTGTTTTTTTTGTTTAGCTGTGCCCTGTCCCCAGAGGTGGACTCTACAGAGACAGGCAGGCCTCCTTGAGCTGCTGTGGGCTCCACCCAGTTCGGGCTTCCCAGTGGCTTTGTTTACCTAGTTAAGCCTCAGCAATGGCGGGCGCCCAGCCTCACTGCTGCCTTGCTGTTAGTTCACAGACTGCTGTGCTAGCAATGAGGGAGGCTCTGCGGGCATGACCCTCTCGGCCAGGTGTGGGATATAATCTCCTGCTGTGCCATTTGCTAAGACCCTTGGTAAAGCACAGTATTGGGGTGGGAGTTACCCGATTTTCCAGGTGTTGTGTGTCTCAGTTCCCCTGGCTAGGATAAGGGATTCCTCTCCCCTTTGTGCTTCCCAGGTGAGGCGATGCCTCGCCCTGCTTCAGCTCTCGCTGGTCGGGCTGCAGCAGCTGACCAGCACTGATTGTCCGGCACTCCCTAGTGAGATGAACCGGTACCTCAGTTGAAAATGCAGAAATCACCCGTCTTCTGTGTCGCTGGTGCTGGGAGCTGGAGACTGGAGCTGTTCCTATTCGGCCATCTTGCCCTGCCCCTGATCTTTTTTTTTAGTTTATCTAATTTTTTCCTTTGTAGTTTAGGAACTACATTTGAGCCTTCTGCATGGATTTCACCAACCATGGAACAAAAATATATTTAAAAAAGAATGGATAGTTGCATCTGTACTGACTCTTTTCCTTGTCACTGTTCCCTATGAAAGTACTGTATAACAACTATTTATATAGTATTTACATTGTATTAGGTATTATAAGTAACCTAGAGATAAAGTATACAGGAGGATATTCATAGATTATATGCAAATATGACACCATTTTATATAAGAGTTTGAACATCTATGGATTTTTGGTATTCGCAGGGAGTCCTTGAACCAATCCTCCATGGATACCTAAGAATAAATGTATATACTTTTACTGGAAATTACAACATACATATTTGACTTAGAAGTATAGATTATATCAGTTCCTTAGACTATTTTAGTTCCATGTATGCCCTGCAACTCAAGTGCTATTTTTATGTAAATATTTCTAAACCCCACAGACATTATTATTGTTGTTTTAGTAGAGTTACTGGTCATCTAGATTTACCCACTTTTTAGCTTATTTTCATTCCTGTTCATTTCTTTTTGCATTTCCAACTTTATATCTGGGATTAATGGTTATTTTTGAAGGTCACCATTTAATATTTCTCTTACTGAAGGCAAATTCTCTCAGCTTTTATTTGTCTAAAAATATTTTTATTTTACCTGTGGTCTTGAAAGATATTTTTGCAGCATATAGAACTTTAGGTTAGTAGTAATTTACTTTCTATACTTTGAATATATTGTTCCATTTTCTTTAGGCTTTTGTTATTGCTGTTGATAAGTCATTATAATCTTACTGTTTCTTTGCAAGATACTTTTGTCTGTAGCGCTTTTAAACATCTTTTCTCCTTCTTTTTCTCTCTTCTGGCTAGGTGTGTTTTTCATTTTATTTATTCTTCTCAGGATTTGTTGACCTTGAATTGTGGATGGATGTTTTTCTTCAATGTTTTGAAAATTCTCAGTCATTATGTATTCAAATTCATTTTCTGTCTTCTTCTGGAATTCTAAGTAAATGTATATTGTACCCTTTTCTAACTATATCTTCTGTATTTCTTAACTTTTCTTCTCTATTTTTCACTTTCCTTGTTTCTATTTTACATAGTTTTACATAGATACTTTTTACATAGTTTCTTCAGATCTGTTTTCCAGTTTATATCTTTCTTGAACTGTGCCTAATATGAAGCTAAACTCATTTATTAAATTCTTTTGAACACTATTTTAAAATTATAGAATATTCATTAAAAAACCTGCATGTTGCTTTTTATAGTTTCCAGTGGTCTGCTAAATTTTCAAGCTTTATTTTTATGCCTTTGAACAAAATAACTGTAGTTTTATAGACTACATTTGCTCATTCCCATATTACATGTCCTTTTGGATGTTTCTGTTCCTTGTTGTTTTGCTGTTTCTTCCTCACGCTGCATATGTCCTCATGTGCTTGATAATCTTTGATTGATTGGTGGACATTTTATTTCAAACATTATTTATAGAAATTATTTGAAGCTAGGGATGATGTTATCTTCCTCCAGATATTTTCATTTGCTCTCCTAAGCCCCTGGGGGCACTAACTTTCCTAGATTATTTTTATCCAGTTTTAGAGCTTAAGGTTTTTTATGAGCTACTGGAGACTGGAAGCCAGTCTGCAGTTCTTGCAAGGGCTGTTTTATTTTAGGATTACCTGTGTTCTTAGGGTGGAGCTCTGACGATCCCAGCCAAAAGTACCAGAGTCCTTATACTTAGCAGGTCCTGGCATGGAAATTTAAATCCAAGCTTTGTGAGCTTGTACTCTGGTATGCAAATACTCCCAAAGCAAATGTGGCCCTGAGTTCAGGACTCATCTCTCTAGATTTCTGTCTTTGCCCAACTGTTGTCCTATAGTTACTTACTATCTTGTTTACTTTCTGATACTTTTCAAGTTTTTTTTTCCTTTTCGTTTGTTTTGTGATTTGATTTTTGTTCAACTTTTTAAGTAGCCATTAGTGGGAAGGTTAGTCTGAATCACCTAGCCTGTTGTTTTTAGAAGCAGAAACACCTAACTTTATGTTCTTCACATATGGTTTTACCATCCTGTTCCCTCTATTTGATTTTAGAGAGATTCCCTTGTTGCCCTATCCAATGTAGTAGCTCCTAACTACATATGACTGTTGAGCACTTAAAGTGTAGCCAGTTTGAACTGAGATGTGCTGTGAATGTAAAATATTACCAGATTTCTAAGACTTACTACAAATAAAACAATTTAAAATATTTTGTTAATAATTTTTATAATTGCATATTAAAATAGTATTTTAGCTATGTTAGGTTAAATAAAAATATTATTAAAATTAATTTCCCTTGTTTCTTTTTACTTTTTAAATGTAATTTTTGAAATTTTTAAATTACATATGTGGCTTGTGTGTGTAGTTTGCATTATATTTGTGTTGGATGGTGTTTGCTATGTAATAAAGTAGTTAAGAACATAAGATCTGTGGCCTGGATTTGATTCCTGCCTGTACTATTTACTAGCAGTGTAATCTTGGGCTACTTGTTGAGCTTCTTGCTTTAATTTTCTCTTCTGTAAAATGAGAATAATAGTAATACCCATTTCAAAGATATATTGCAAGGGGAAGATAAAAGATATAAAGCAGTCAGCACAATGGATAACTTTAAGTGTTGATAAAAATTTAGCCATTATTTATGTTTTTGTTATTGTTTATGTTATTATAGTATCAGATTTTATACTTCAGTGGGTTTTTTCTTCCTCTCCCTCAAAATTTTCCACATTACTCATAGTAATAGAGTTCTCAGCTGGCTACTGTAATTTGACTGGGGACAGGCATATGTACAAATTATATAAGAGAGGAAGATGTCACAAACAAATACTCATTAAGTTTGACTGTAGAAAATTTTTAACGCTCCTCCAAGATAATATTACCTAAAATATTTCTGTAGACTGGCAACTATACAACCAAGCTTTATAATTATGGTCCAGAAAGGAGTCACACAGCCAGGAAATGGTGGTGTGTGGCAAACAGTATTGTTCTGGGACTTGAGGCCTGGGCTGTAGTCCTAATTTAGTGAGATGACATGCAGGACTGGCAGCATGTGGAGAAATAGGCACTGTGTTTATCTAGACTCCAGTTTCCTTATTGTAAAATTGTGAGATTGGATTAGATGCTCACCTATGCCGTTGTATAATTTTAACATATTAATACCTACATTTCACATATTTTGAATCTACAGTTTAATTATCCTTAGGTTTTTGAGCTCATATTAGAATGGTAAGAGACTGAAGATAAGGTTACAGGAAGTATGGTAAGATAGAGGTGCAGTTTTTTCACCCAGAAAAGTCTTACAAGATGCTTTAGGTTGTAACTAAACTATTTTTTTTTCTAGAATTGACTTTAATTTTACTACAGTAAAATGGAAACTTTAGATTGTATGATATTAAGATACTATATAGATAGGCATTATGATTTTAGTTTAGTGGAAAGATTGCTGGCCCTATAGGAATACCTGGGTTTTCAACCCCAGTGTCGCCACTAGATAACCAAGTAAATCCTAAACAGATTTTTTTTGTTTTGCTTTTTCTATATGTAATAATTTAGACTATAGCAATATAATACCTCACTCAGAGTATGCACTTGAAAAATTAATTAACATGTACTGGTCTGTCTACTGTATAGGATTTGCATTAATATTGTGAAAACACTTTAGGGGAAAATAATTTAAAATATATGAATAGACATATAACTTTTTTGAAACATCTTACTTTGATTATTTTTGCAAATTTGTCCTATTTAATCTTAAAGGGATAGTTTCTTTGTTTTCAAAGTATAGACCATTGAGAAAGAGGGAAAGCTCCCTGGTATATTTTATGAAGCTAGCACAACCTTAAACCTGTTAAAGCAAGTTTAAACCTAATAAAGATAGTAGAAATACACAAACTGTGTACATGCACACATGTGTATACACACACACACACACCCCATGTGCTAAAGTTTCAGATAAAATACTAGCAAGTGAATTCAGCATTGTGTTTAAAAATTATGTATATAGACTAGAAAGGATTTATCCCAGGAATATAAAGATGAGTCTACACTACAAAATCTATACATAATTCATTACAGCAACATATTAGAGGAAAATTTATGACTAAGCCAGTAGGTATTTCTCAAAAAGAAGGAAAATCATTTGATAAAAAAAATCTAACAACTTCATTCATAGGGCAGTGCAGAGTAAAGCAACAGTGAGATGACATGCAGGACTGGCAGCATGTGGAGAAATAGGCAATCATACTTTGATGCTAGTGTGAAGTGTTACTGCTTTTTGGGAAAAAAACAATAGCTTCTGAAATAAAAATGCACATTATCATTTGAATATTCCTGTTTCTGAGAGTCTTTCCTACACAAAATAACATATTAATATTAGTATATACTAGAATAATATATACTAATATAGTAAATTAGGACTTATATGCAAGGATATTTGTTTCATAGTTTGTAATAACTAAAAATTGGAAACAACACGAATGACTGTTGATCACCGAAGGAGTGATTGAGTAAATTCTTCTGTGCTTACACTGTGGAATATAGTGTAACCATTGAGCAGGAGGAATGGTATTGTTGAGTATGGAATGACAAATTATAGATTACTGTGTATAATGTAATCCATTTTTTTAATAAAAAGGGAGAAGCCTTATATATGTTAAATGTGTGCATGAACCGTGAGAAATGTGTGGGAGGATTGGGTTAAGAGGGGGTGGGATAGGTGAAGTGAGAAAATCATTTTTATTTCATATGCTTCTGTAGTGTTTGATTTATTGTGAAGAGCATTTATCTTTGTATAACCACATTTAATGAAGGAAAAATGCTAAATAAATTCAAAGTATGAGCATGTGGTTTCTAAAGATGCTGGATTTGGCCAGCCAGAGACATGGAAAATGTAAAAGTATTATGCTACACCTTCTATTTTGGAGATATTTGTAATAATTTCCATCCACAACTATTATAACATTACTTCTGAAAAGAAAGATACTTTATACTAAGAAATGGTGGCATTAATCATTTTTTCTTTTATAGCAACTCCGATCCAATATCCGAGAAATTGAGAAGCTTTGTTTGAAAGTCCGAAAGGATGACCTAGTACTTCTGAAGAGAATGATAGATCCTGTTAAAGAAGAAGCATCAGCAGCAACAGCAGAATTTCTCCAACTCCATTTGGAATCTGTAGAAGAACTTAAGAAGCAATTTAATGATGAAGAAATTTTGCTACAGCCTCCTTTGACCAGATCCATGACTGTTGGTGGTAACGTATTGTACTAAATCTTATTCTCAATCACAGTAATGCAGTTAATTAAAGCTCACCTCCTTGAGTAGATACTGAATTACCTATAGGTCTTCAAGGATCATTCGCTATCCCAATATGCTAAATGCTTGGACCCTGATCAGTGTTCCCGGAAATGTGTACCCTGGATATTTTGCAGAATAAAAAACTTGAGGTTATGTTTATGGAGTGGATTTCAGGGCAAGTACCCATTTGTCTATTTATTGAAGAGAAATTTAAATATATTTCCTAAGGGATAATGTCATTCTTGTGTGCAGAGTACTCTTCACTCCTTTCCAGGTGCAGGGGTGACCTCTTCAGGCATGCCTTTTTTTCCTTAAGCATTCTGATTTTCAGAAGGGATGTTAGATCTATCTTTCAGCCAAGTTCTCTGAATAACTGACAACATTAAGTAATCTGCAACGGGAGTCAAGCCATCATCTTCTGTGAAGTGATACTCTAAGAAACAGCCCTGTGAAATTTGTCATTACATCTCTTCTAAGGATGTGATTGATAATTGCCGATCACATTATAATGTCTTTAACTCTGAAAATATTCTTGGCTTAATACATAGTAGTACTTCAAAGTAGTTGGTCTCTTTTTTATCTTTTGGGTATTCAGTGGAATAACTGATAAGGTTTTCTTACTTAAATTGTTTACTAGAAAGCTTAGAGCCAAAATTTTTAGCCACCAAAACTCAAATTTTTAAACCTATCCTAGCTTTGTTTTATAATTACTGCCCTTGTTTTCCTTTTTGTTTTAGTGTTTCTCTTTTATTTGTAACTTGTCTCATCTTGTTATATTTTATAAATTATTCTAAGCTACCTTTAATCTTTGTGGAAAAGGTAGAGTATAAGTCATTTACAAATTAGAATAGAATCTTAGAGATGTTATACCTGCCCGTTTTTTCTTTTTTTATTTACTTAGGGCACTCCTGCATCACTATCTCCAAAGCCAGATTATTTTTTAATTTTATATTTTCAGTGCTAATGATTCAGTAATTTTTAGAGAGATTAAAAAAAAAAAAACTTTGGAAGGAACATTTAGGCCACTAGTCAGAGTTTCTGAGTAATCTTGCTTTTGTCGTAGCCTTAGTACCTAGCACAATGCTTGGCATATAGTGGACCATTCAGAAATATTTTATAAACATAAATACATAAATATCTTTTTAGAGATAATTTTGTAATTTCACATGTGCTGTAATCACCTCACTCAGAGGATAACCAGTACCAATGTTTTTGAGAGAAGGAGATGCTAGCACTCAGTCCTTGGTTGAAAAGTATTTGGAAAGAATGCTTTTTGATAGTTTATAATTACCACTTCGTTATTCTGTTCATCTATAGTTATTGCTGCCATACTGGTGAGGTTGAAGGCTGTTTTTATCACTTAGTGCAAACTGATGCTTTATGTGCACATGTGGGGTAACTGGGTTTTATAGTTCCATGTGATTAAGGACCCATCTTATGTACTCAGACATTGTGATAGTTGTTATGGTAATAATAACTGTGAAGATAAGCTGGATTTTCTGGAAAGAGTAACTAGCATCAGTCTCTTTGCTACTTAGCTTTGAATTGCCTATCTCTAGCAATTCCCCTATCAAACGAAAATTTGGAGTTCTATCTGAGAGTTTTCTCAAAATATGTTAATACCCTAGTACTTGCTTTAATTTGCATTTTATTATTGCATTATTTGTGTTACTACCAGTAGAACTGTTTGGGATCAACAACTTTGGGCTTATATATCATCAGAGGAATTGGGTGATTATTATTAATAGAAAAAGGCAGTTTACCCAGTTTGCTGGCAAATAAACTTTCTCCATAGGAAGCTGATTGATATAAAAAAAAAAAAAGTTCGGCAGATTTTGAAGAAGTATGTGCATAAAGGAAATGGAAAAAATTGGAGCAGAGCCAGAGGATGAGGGAGAAGAAATAGCAGGTGAAATTCACTTCCCAATTCTTTTGATTCTCAAACTTTTCAATTCACCAAATAGGCTACTAAAGACCTAATTACTAGGAGAAAACTAAAAAATTAAATCTCTGTAACTAGTATTGATTTGATTGAAACAGTCATTCTATTAATAAAATCAATACCTAGGTTATACCTAAAACAGTGTATAGAATTTCGAATTCTGAACAGTCTGCTTGTCATAGTGTGCTTTCACTATGAATCCACTGCCAACATAAAGCAATTAAAAAAACTGCTGTCTCACCAAGTGCCTGAGTATTTCACCGAGTGTGAGAGTTTCTACTATATTGCCTCAAATCCAGAAATATTATTAATAAATAATCAAGAGGATGGAAAGGAATAGTGAAAAGAAAGGAAGTAACTAATTTACATAAGACTTTAATAGTGGGGTAGGAATTGAGTTTGCTCCATATTTGATCTTCTTCTAGCTATAGACTGTTTTTTGTCATTCTACATGTTTTTATTCTATGCTCTCCAGTTTTTCCTTATTTTTGCTTTAGATACTCATTATAGTAGCAGCAGCCTATATGGAAAATCTGTTTTATTGCATAGAAGTTAAGTGCCTTAAAATACTTTTTACTTTATAAATTCAATCTGATTCTAAATAAATAGATTGGAAACATCAGCAGAGATTCAGAAGCAATGTTGCCACATTTCCATGAGTAAGATCAAAAATACAAAAATAGTTTTTCATTCACAGATAGAAATAACAAGTAGAATAGGATGTTTTATGTTCTCTGGAGAATGAAAGAAGCTTATTAAGTTTAGGGAGAAGCTGTGATGATTTTGCTGTTTCTTTTGTCCAGATTCTGAGAGTTCCTAAAGCAAATCTTCTCTGCCAATCTTCTTGATCTGAGAAACTCCCTTCTGTCTCACTTGTGTGTCTGGTTTCACTTTTAGCATATTGCTTTCCATCCAAGTGAAGTGAGGAGCCTCCAAATCTGATTTGTATTTAGAAAGGTGATTCAAGTCATACAGAGTGAATCAGTGCTTCTCTCCATTTTTGTCTTTCTTTACTCTCAGGACACACACTTCAGTAGTGCAAAAGGAACAGAATCTTATTACATTTTAAACAAATATTCACAAAAGAAAAGAATATAATCTTAAAACTGCTGGGAACTTCAGACCAGCATATTGAATTTGATGAAATTTAGATTTTTATCACAGGTATGTACATGTACTGAAGAGTTTTGTGAAACATGTAGATGGTTTGTATTATATGGTTCAGAAGATGTATTTTCTATTGGTTTTAATTTTTTTTTTAAGTCTTCATTCGCAGCTAAGCCATGCTTAGAAGTAATTTTATTTTGATTGATAGGCTTATGTAGATGATCAGCAAATTAATTTCACTATTTTTAAACTATCAGAACTGGAAAATATTTCAGCAATGCTTTTGAATTAATTTAGATTTATAATAAAACTTTTTCTTATGTGGTGAAGTTTAGTGGAAGTTTTTTATATATAATAATTCTTGGTAAAATCATTGCTGTTCATAAGTGGAGAAAGAGGGAGAGAATATTTGGATGTGTATAAAAGGGAAAAGTCTTATGTTATTTCGTTTATTTCTCACTTCAACTAAACCAACAATAAGGTTTTAAAACCAATTCTGGGGTTTAAAAAACAGTGGTGAGTGATAGGTCCTATGTTCTACTTGCCCTTTATGCTTCCGGTTTGTGTGTGGGTGGGAGTACCTGAGATGATTATGTTATATGAAACAGTTGCAATTTTTTACTTCTGTAGACAAATCTAAAGTTCTTCAGCCTTCTTTTTTTTTTTTTTTTTGAGACGGAGTCTCGCTCTGTCGCCCGGGCTGGAGTGCAGTGGCGCGATCTCGGCTCACTGCAAGCTCCGCCTCCCGGGTTCCCGCCATTCTCCTGCCTCAGCCTCCCGAGTAGCTGGGACTACAGGCGCCCGCCACCTCGCCCGGCTAATTTTTTTGTATTTTTTTAGTAGAGACGGGGTTTCACCGTGTTAGCCAGGATGGTCTCGATCTCCTGACCTCGTGATCCACCCGTCTCGGCCTCCCAAAGTGCTGGGATTACAGGCTTGAGCCACCGCGCCCGGCCAGTTCTTCAGCCTTCTTTCCTGAAACTATAATCTATCTCAGTGTTTTGCCTTATCATGTCCATAGCAGTTTGTAAAAGTTCAAAGTCAAAGGATCATCACTGAGGTAGTGATTTTAAATGCAAGCTGGAATAAATGAATTATGGAAGTTGTAGAAATGAAAAGATTTACTTTAATTGATAGTCATGCCTTGAATTGATTAGCGAGGTTTAGAGTTTTAAGTTTACATCAGGGTTTTTTCTGAAAGAGAACAGACCTCTTTGTTCTAAGACTCTATTTGAACTAAGATGCATACGTAGTTTGGTTTCAAGTGAGACGTAAATGACTTAAACATTTTTATTCTTTACTGAGGGAAATCTTTTATGTTTGTTTAAAATGTCAAACATTTCCCACCCGTTATTTTTTAGATTAAGTATTAATATATAATAATCTGTCCTCATTTTTTTGCGTACCCTCGCAAACTTCATTTGAATCCTGTTTAATAGTACATAAATTATGGCTTTAAAAAATATTTGGAGTGGTCATAGTTATAAAGTTCTCCTTTATATTTGATCTGTTAATAACAATGAAGTTATCATTATTCATCATAATGTTAAAGAAGTGTAAATACCTGGAAATGTTAAGTAGAAGAAAGGCTATAGAGTAATTCATTTATCTTGGTTGAAGTGAAAATGAGAGTGTCTTTATGGTGATAATGTAAAGCGTAGAGTAACTATTTTAAGCATTTGTAAAAAATCATTTAGAGCTTTTAAAATATTGGCTATTTGCCGTAATGTTTTAATGTAAAACTTACTCTGTATCACCTGCCTTTGCTCTTCCTTTAAGTTAAATAAATATATTCAGATAAGATTAAAAACACTGTCAGTCCTGATAAATCTACAAATTACTTTTTAGTCCATTGACTATGGTCTTCCTAAACAATTGAAACACTTTTCCTAGAGAGGTAAAGCATTCATAGGCTTTAAAAGTAAAATAGTAATACAGTTTTATAAAATACTATTTTAGTTATAGGTTTGGCTGAAAGGGTCATTGAGAGAATATGAACTCAGAGTTATAATTGCTTACTTTTAGGAGTAGATCAGGTGCCACATGTCATCATGGCATTTCTCTGCTTATAACACTTCAACAGCTCTCCTTGGTTTGCCAGATAAAGTCCAAAGTCTTAAACTGGTCTGCAAGGCCCCTCCTGACCATCTGTAGGCTTATACTTGTAACTTGTCTTTTACTTCTTGCTTTGGTACCATCAAACTGCTGATTTACCTGCCTACATTGTTTCTTCCTTGAGGGCCTTTGTTCATACTGGTTTTTCTACCTAGAATGTATATTCTTCTCTTCTTTGCCTAGTAACATCAAGTTTTCTAGAAAGGCTTCTCATGAGCTACATACCGTATCAAACTGGATCGGACGCCACCCACATGGAACTCTCATAAAATACTTATGTATATATGTCTGATTCTAGGTAGATACCAATGCAGTCTCCTATTGTTTTATGATTTCTTTTTGTATGTCTGGCTCTTCTAAAATATAAGTTACTTGAGAGAATGTACTCTGTGTTAATTACTTTTTATCCCTGGCACCCTAACACAATACTCAGTGGGTGCTCAGAAAATGTAAGTGGTAGGTGTTTTGAGCTTGAAGTGAACGGGAGACAGTGGACCTTCAGATCTCTCCATTTCTACTGTAACTATCCTAGAGCAGATCACCATCATGTTACACTGGATATATTGGAAAGCCTTCAGAGTGTTTTTTTGTTTTTGTTTTTGTGTTTTTGTTTTTGTTTTTTTGAGACGGAGTCTCATTCCGTTGCCCAGGCTGGAGTGCATGATCTTGGCTCACTGCAACCTCCACCTCCCAGGTTCTAGCAATTCTCCTGCCCCAGCCTCCCGAGTAGCTGAGATTATAGGTGCAGGCCACCACACCAGCTAACTTTTTGTATTTTAGTAGAGATGGGGTTTTGCCATGTTGCCCAGGCTGGTCTCGAACTCCTGATCTCAGGTGGTTTTTTTAGTTTCTAATTTTGTCACCTTTCAACTTCATCCTTAATGTGTTTTTCACACAGCAGCTATGGTTTTCTCTGTAAATCTAAAATCTGATTATGGCACCTTCCCAGTAGTCTCCAACTATTATTAATAGTAACATATTGATCTTTTGTGAAAAACAGAACTGTTTAACATAGTTTACAAATGCCATGAATAATCTCAAAGTAGATTTCCAGCCTTAAACTTTACTTTTCTCCTTATCACAGTCAGCTATACTGAACGTTTTTCAGTCCCTAAGCATATGCACATACTGTTCTCTCTGACCTGAATACTCTTTGCTTCTCCTTCCACCCCTGCACCAGTTCACCTATATAGTAATTTCTGTTCATCCTCAGGCTTCAGCTGCAGAGCCTTCTCTGACCACTCTCCCCATCCACAAGTCTAGGTTAAATACCTCTCATCTGTGCCCATGTAGCACTCTATACTTGCCAGTGTTACAGTTCTTATTAGACTATACTGGCTGAACTTGATGATTAATATGTCTGTATCGTGCATTTTATAATAAGATCTGTTAATAATAGCAGCAGCAGTAACTAATTTATTGAGCACTTATACTTTATATATAACCCAGGTACTGTGCAAAGTGAATATCACTTTATTTTACAAATGAGAAAAACCAGCCAAAGAGATGAAATACCCAAAGCAAACAGTTAATAAATAGCCAAATCAGAATTCTCCCAAGTCTTTCTGACTAGGCCCAGGCTTCTAACCACTATACTATGTTGCCTCCTCCGAACTGTTTTTATGGTTTAACATTGTGTCTACAGCACCTCAGCACACTGATCAGCAGGTAGTAGGCATTTAATAAATGTCAACTCAATGAATGAATGATTGGTAAAACCAATATGAGGAAATAAAGACTTGAAGGTAGATTTTAAAGTATGAATTAATTCATCATCATGGTGGTGTTTAATGGGGAAAGTCCTAGTGGGTTGATGACTTTTTAAAACTCAAAAGAAGTAGAAGCAATGGAGGCATGGGCCAGAAGATTGACTCTGAGGAGAAGAGTAGTGACAAAAAAGACACATATGGTAAGAATGTTTGGTGACAATCTTATTGTTACCAATAGTGACTGATTATCATTAATAAAAACATATTACTTCCCTGCTTTCAACACCTTCTGTATCTGGTATTTACACTGAAATAGCCAAATGGGAGTTTAAGGATGGAAAGTATTAAACCTATTTATATAGGTACGTCTCCTTGGAACATTGGCCAAGTAGAATAGTTTTCCTTTGGTGCTTCTTCCACATCTAGCCTTAGTTATTCAGATTGGATAGATGATATTTGTAGCCATTTTTTAGATGACTGTGTAGGTTAAAAAATATGTGTGTAAGCTTGGTGTCGTGGCTTATGCCTGTAATTCTAGCATTTTGGGAAGCTGAAACAGGAGGATCAGTTGAGGCCAGGAGTTCAAGACCAGCCCGGGCAACATAGCAAGACTGTGTGTCAATTAAAAACAAAAAAGAAAAAATTTAAGAAAAAAAAATGTGTTAACTAATCTGGGGAACAAGCTGTCCCATGGATAATTTTTTTTTTTTTTTTTTTTTGAGACAGGATCTTGCTCTGTCACCTAGGCTGGAGTGCAGTGGCATGATCACTGCTCACTGCAACCTTGACCTCCCAGGCTCAAGTGATCCCCCCCACCTCAGCCTCCCAAGTAGCTGGGACTACAGGTGTGTGCCACTACACCTGGCTAACTTTTTAATTTTTTTGTAGAGACAAGGTCTCACTCTGTTGCCCAGATGGGTCTTGAACTCCTGGGCTCAAGCGGTCCTCCTGCCTCAGCCTCCCAAACTGCTGAGATTATAGGTGTGAGCCACTGCACCCAGCCAAATTCTATTTTTGCAGAATAATCAATTTCCTTTTAGCCTAAATTTAGAGAGCATTTAACATGGCATTTGTTTTATGAAATCAATTTATGTTATCTTCTTTCTAACAAAGCAAATAAACTCTAAACATGGGGTTATTATGTTCATCCAGGAGCATTTCATACTACTGAAGCTGAAGCTAGTTCTCAGAGTTTGACTCAGATATATGCCTTACCTGAAATTCCTCAAGATCAAAATGCTGCAGAATCGTGGGAAACCTTAGAAGCGGTATGTTAAAAATATTTTCTTTTTGGTAGTTGTGAGGCATAAAAGTAACTTCCTCTCCCTTTCTTTTAAAGGACTTAATTGAACTTAGCCAACTGGTCACTGACTTCTCTCTCCTAGTGAACGTAAGTATATAACTGTTTTGGATGCAGAATTGTTGGATTATTAGAATGAGAAGCTTTTATAATCACTAGGCTTTTAATTAGAATTTTAATAGAACTTAGACTTTTAAAAACTGGTATTAAGCCATAGATAGAAGTTTAACTGCTCTCAAATTCCAGATTAATTCAATAAACTTATATTAAGCATTTGTTATATACAAGCACTGTGTTAGATGCTTAACATTGAGGGTGTGATCAGGTTGGATATAGAAATAAATGAAGCCCATTCTCTGCCTTTGAAGATTCTTTTTTTTTCTTTGAGACGGAGTCTCACTCTGTCGCCCAGGCTGGAATGCAGTGGCATGGTCTTGGCTCACTGCAACCTCGGCCTCCTGGATTCAAGTGATTTGCCTGCCTCAGCCTCCTGAGTAGCTGGGATTACAGGCACATGCCACCATGCCCAGCTAGTTTTTGTATTTTTGGTAAAGACGGGGTTTCACCATGTTGGTCTGGCTGGTCTCGAACTGACATCATGATCCACCTGCCTCAGCCTCGCAAAGTGCTGGGATTACAGGTGTGAGTCACCACGCCCCGCCTCCTTTGAGCATTCTACAGTGAGTGGAGATAGGCCTGGACCCCAGAAACTGAGCTTTCAAGCATGATGGCTAAATGCAAAAGCAAGAATGAAGAGAGGTATTATCAGCTCCAAGGAAAAGCCTTTAATTCCAAAGGAAGGAGGCAGGAGTCATGAGGTGGAAGCATTAAAGATAGCTTCACACAGGTAGACAGTATTTGTTTGAGCCTTGAAAAATGAGTAAATGTCCACAGGGGGAAGTTATGGAGTATATTTGAGAGGCTGAACAAAGACATGGAGTAGAGAAGTGTATGGCATGTTCCAGAACGGTAAGTACTGCAGTATAACCAAAGCCTAAGGCACCATGGGCAAGCAAGGTGGGTGAGGGCCGGATTGTGGTGGCTTTGAATGCCATGCTAAAGAATTTGAACTTTACTTTGTAGGCATTAAAAAGCCTAATACTGATTCTTGAGCAGGTTAGAGTCATGAAATTCAGTCTGTGCTTCAGAAAGATCACTGTTGGCTTTGTGAATAATGGCCTAAGAGAAGAGGAGGTCATGGAAAGGAAGACTGGTTAGGAATCAATTGCAAGAGTTCACCTGGAGCAATGACAATACCAGTGTAAAGGTAAAGGACAGCTGAGAGATATTTCTGGGAGAAGTATTAGCAGAAATTGGAGGAAGATGGAGTCAAAGATAAGGAACATTGTCTTTATTCTGCATAATTGGGTGTCAGTGATACTATTAACATAGATTAGGAAGCACAAAGTCAATTTGGTGGGAAAGATAGATTTTCCATCATTTTTCTGAATTGTTCTTATTTGTCTTTCCCAGGAGTTTCTGCTTGCAGTTCTCTCTAGGTTTAGTTCTTTGTTCCTGATCAAACCATGATTTTGGGGTTGTTTATCTTTGAATTATGGTTTCCCTGAAATCTAGTTTTAAATGAGAAGTTCCTAGATCACACAATCAGAATTGGAATGGTAAAGGACTGAAGAGGCCAACCAGTCTAATCCCTCTACTCTTGCCCCAGTGTCTCAAATAAATGGTCTTTTAGCCTCTTTTGGAACAATTATAGCACAAGGATATTGATACTTAAACCATTACATTTGGAGGGTCTAACTCTTAGAACAGTTAGAGTTAAAAGTATCTGCCCTATAATAACTTCTTTTTGTCATTTTTAGCCTCTAAAGCTACACTGAACAAATGTTGTCTTCTTTCCATATGAAAGTTTTTCAAGGTTTTGAAACCATCATCCTTCCTCACTCTATCCCACCCCACCGTATTTTCTTCTCTTCAGAACCCTTGCTTCTTTTGCATTCCTTCTACAATATAATTTCTAGGCTTCTCAATACTGGCTTCTTACTCTGCTTATGTTCCATATTCTGCATATTTTCTTGAAATGTGTTACCTAAAATAGAATGCAGTAAATTGAATTGCTTCTGGATGCCTCTAAGTTAGAAGAAGCAAAATATTTGAAGTTTCTGGATTAGGTATCTGTACAATATTAATATACTCGCAAACAGAAGGAAATAATAGAACAAGAATCCCAAAATATTTGTTGTTTCAGAATCAATATTTATTCAACTATTGTAAACTAATAATCGCTGAATCCAGTGCAGTTTGTAAAACCTATACATGTATGGTTACACAAATATATACACTTGCCAAAAGTCATTGATCTGTACACATAAAATGTGTTTTAATGTATGTAAATTATACCTCAATAAAGCTGATTTTAAAAAACAAACTACACATGTACAAAGTTCTTACTCAATACAAACACATTTCTTTTCTACTGGGATAGGCACATAAAAGAAATATTAAAGGTTTGTGACCATATGATAGTTACATGTTGGATTACATTATGTAAGCAGCTCATAACCTCTAATCTAGGGGAGATTTGTGCAGGAAAACTCTGGCTGTACCCACAGCTCTATACAAATGTCCTATTTATAATAATCTGTATAAGTACATGAGACAGAATGCTAATAAGCAAAAGCTCAAAGGAGAACCCCTGATTATTATTCCCAGGGTGACTAAGTTCTCATGACCACATGGCCAAGGATTCACAGAAGCTCTATTTAGGCACAGAATGACCTGGGAACATAACCAGAGTGACCACATCCTTTCATTTTCATCACATGGACATGATGGCATCTAGACAAATTAACCCTGTATTTAAGGAACACTTTCTATGTGCGTAGCACTGTGCTAAGCTCAATGAGGAACAGGAAAAAGCATTTAAAAAAACTTACAAGATAGTAGTAGTGGTTGCACAATATTGTGAAGGTACTTATTGCCACTGAATTGTACACTTCAAAATAGTTAAAATGCTAAATTTATGTTATATTTATTTTACCACTATAAAAAGAACTTACAAAGCCATTGACAGATCAAGGTATAGTTCAATAAATGTTAATAAATTAATATCTACTAGGTACCCTGCTCTATTTTTCTTCAACCTTTGTTGTTCAGGTGCCCTGTTCTCTTCCTATAACTTTGTAACTAGCCCTATTTCTAGTCAAGGAGAATTTAAAGAACCCTGGGCCAGTAGTTCAGTAACAACTCACCCTTGCTGCTGGTCTGTTTTGACTTCTGCCTTTTGCCTTATTCCCTGTGGTTTTTGTAATCCAGTTTTACTCTGGAAATGTAAAAACTGGTTGCAATGGATTAGATCAGATTCCTTCATTTATTACCTACGTGACCTTCAGGATGTTATTTGACAGCAATGAGCTTTATAACATTGATGAGAGGACTAAATGAGATAATGTGTATTATTAAGTACTTCCCATTCTCTTCCCTTCCACTGACTCCAACTGCATTCCCACTTTTATCCTTCCTTTATTTTGATTCCTTGTTTGGTTCCTTGCAAAAATTCTACTTTTTCCATCACTATTATCCTTAGGCTAAATTTTAGTATTGGAATTCCTTCAGTACCTTTCCAACTGCTGAATCCTTTGATAGCAACACCCTACATATCTACTCTGCTTGTTGCTTACTCAAGGCCAATATAACCACTTATTTTGCCTATATATCATAGTATTTGTAAGTTTGTTTCTGGGCCTTTTTGTATATATGATTGCATATGATTAAGGAGTATATAGAATATATCATAGGAGTTTAGAACCAGAATAGCTCAATGTGAACAGGATTGGTCAAGATCTAAGATTAGAACTTGGCCTTGAAGGCTGGCTGGAATTTAGAGAGGAATAAATGGAAGTACCTGGAGTTTTGGTATTACCTTCTTAAATAAACTCATAGCTTTCCAAGAACCTTAAACTTTACAACTACTATCGGAACTCTCCAAGGAAGACCATTGTTAATGATATAAATGGATTTGGGGATTAATTTTTGAATGTATTATTATTGCTTGACATAGAGGATACTAGGCCTACAAGTGTCCCCAACAGGCGTTCAAGAACAAAACAATTCATTGGTTTTGAATTTATATTCCCAAATTGTATTCTGCTTGACAAGTATAATAAATCACAGTTTATACAGAAACTTAGGTACTCCTATGGCTGTTCATCAAAATTTGTTATGTTCAGGCCAATAGGGGGACTTAATTCAATGTTCTTTAAAATGAAATCCATAGACATATTCTTAGAGTCATTTGAGAATTTTTTTTTCTGTAAAAAGGGGTCTATATATTACTCTAGCTTGAGAAACACTGCAGTGTAATGATCTAAACACTTAAATATGGTTTAGCTCATTGTTAAAGGAATGCTGAGAACATATATGGGGTGCCAAACTATAAAATGGCAGGCATGGAATTTGAAGATTGTAAGATGTGGGAGGCCTAAGCAGATGAAAATAAACATGAACAAATCAGAAGCAAAACCTCAGGGGAGATTGATAGATAGAGGTGAGGAGGCTCCTGCACCACCGTTAATGTTTGGAGCTTGATTTCACAGGCTGGGACAGGGTTGTATATGTATCCTTTGGTCCCACAAAAAGAGCCAAGGACATAGTGGACAGGTAGTGACCCAGTTCAGCTCTGTATGGAGTCTAGTTTGGCATTCTACTGATGGCGATTGACAACTCTGTGACAATAGTTTGCTGGCTAAATGTAACATTTATGGGGGTCGGTGAGTCCTCCTTAATCAAGAAGCAGAATTTGAAGATATGGGCAAAGTTTGAAGTTGCAAACCAAGCAAAATATGGACCAGAGAAAGGCAGATGTGCACAATCGAGGGGTGGCTATTGATCCCAGGATAAAGGCTGTCTGCCCTCTGCCTTCTCCCCACACCCCAGCCCCATATTTTAGCATGCTTTCTGATGGCATGAATAATTACTTACAGATGTGGGCTACTCCCCAGCGTGGGATGGGCCTCATCAAATGCTGGTGATTGCAATGACGGGGAACTTTGTAGTTTAAATAATTAGTGATCTCAGGATTGGTTTTTTTCTTGTGGTTGCTTCAGTTATTCCAAATGATTTTTATGAAAAAATATTTAAATTGTATTAAAGTTTTGCTTTAATTTTAAAAAGTCATAGAAATACAATATCCAACCGTTTTTAAAGGAAGGAACATTAAAAAGTATTTCCCTAAGGCTTTACGATTACACTTGGGGTATAGAAATGGCCATAATCCTGGCAGGCTCCTCCCTCTTGCTGGAATTATTTTGGGGCTGAAGGAAGGGAGACACATTGACTATTTTTCTTCTACCTATCAACTCATCAACATATGACGGCTGATGATAGAGTTTTAAGCCTGTGATTTATCTGCTAGCATAGACTGTTTCAGGCAAGAGTGGAAAGTGTTGGGGGTGTCCTAAATAGAAACAATGATAGGGTGTCAGAAATCTAGACAAGTTGTATATTATTAGTGCTGGAACTTTTTCTTCTATGGGTCAGAAAAAGAAAGCTGACTTAAATAAGTTTTGCTATTGAGGAAAACAAAAATTGAATGAATGAATGCTAAAAGATACCTAATGTTTTAGTGTCCTAGAATTGTCAAGATTCAAAAGAAAAAGTTAAATATATTTTTTTGATAGAAAGATGAGAGTTAACACTTCCTTGGGGAAATCAGGATGAATTTTTCTATTTTTCCCCCTCACACTTTGCAAACACATTTTATCCCCACTTCAACTCTATGAAGGTGTAAGTATCATCATTCTCACGTGATAAATGAGAATACTGACACCTAGAGAGCTTGAGTAATTTGTCTAAGAGCACATAGTGGCATTTGCTGAGATATGAACACAGATTACCTGACTAAAGGTGATGCCCTTGATCTGAGCACATATAATAGTGGTTCTTAAAGTGTGAGAATTGTGGACTGGCAGCATCAGCATCACCTGGGAGCTTACTATCTCAGGCTTCATCTCAGGCCTACTGGATCAGAAACACCAGGGATGGGGCCCAGCAATTTGTGTTTTAAGAAGCCTCCAGGTGGAAGACTGAGAACCATTGTTAAACTTGTCTCTAACAGAGACATTCAAAGGAAAACTGATAAGGGACTTTCTTAGGGATTGTGTTAGAGATGTCAGGATAGTGGTGGAGAATATTGGAATGAAGGGATACCACAATGGCGAAGACAGACATATTTTGTGTATGAGAAGGGAAGGAATATCAATAATGCTAAGAGGAAACAAACATGGGAAAAAAATAGCTGTGTGATTTGGGCTTCATGTTTTCAAATGAAATAATGGTTGGAATTAGAAAAGTGTTATTTGTATCTGCCTCAATATAAATGAATAGGCCAATTATATAAGGGCAATCAAACTCTTCAGGATTAAAGTTAATTATTTCACCCTCATTGTAGGTGGCATCTATCTAGGATCAAAGAGAGATTCTCTTTTTTCTGCACATTAAAAAAAAACAAAACCAAAATAGTCTGTAAACTGCGATAGTTGATTATATGTTGGCTTATACATTTGTTGTTTATACATTTGTGATTGTTGGTTTATACATTTACTAAATTTCATACTATACCATTAAAAGCAGTACTTGTTATATGTAAATTCTATCTAAGTAAAGTTGAATTAAAAATGGGAATGTGTTCCTACAGCAAGTAATGAGTTCGTGTCACTGGAGGTTTCTGAGCAGTGGTTCAGTAACCACTTGTCAGGAATGTTTTAGTAGGGCTTCGCACATCAGAGAGGAGACTGACCTGATGACCTCAACATTCCTTCTACCCAGAGATTCCATGAGTCATAGTTGCTGTTGTGCCAGCACAGGTGTTGCCATTTTATGTAAATGCTTTATTAATATATTTGATCTGAAACATTTTAAACTGTCATGATTTTACAATGTGTTAAGATATACAGGTATAAAGTGCAGAACAGTGAATTCATTCACTGTTCCCTACTGCATATTACAAATGGAAAGATCTCATAGTAGATCAAACCATATTGTAGTCTTGTTCCGGAAACATCACAATTTGTATTTATTGGACCAAGGGCATTTTACTACTAAGGTAAATGTGCCTGATTTAAACTGAATCCTCAAAGAAGATAAGTTAGGGAGGTGTTTTGGGGTTTGATTTTTTTTTTTTCCATCAAACCCAACATGACATGTAAATGATTATTTGGATTTTTTTTTTTTTTTTTTCTGGAAAGTAGATTCATTTGGAGAATAATATGTTTGTATGTTTGAGTGAATTTTAGTGTGAGATGGTTTTTGCTGTAAAGTTGCCACCCTTTTATTACCTAATAATTAAGACCCCCCCCTTTTTTTATGAAAGTTAATTGGTCCTTTTGACATTGCTTATCAGATGCTATTAATGAACCACTATTAAGACGGCAAGGCTGCCGTACCCGGGGCCCTGATTACAGGAATTAAAATAGTGTGTGTTGACTCCCTGCTGCTCCCCAGCAGGACCGCTCACTCATAATTCCTTTGCATCTAGTCTCAGCAGGAGAAGATTGACAGCATTGCAGACCATGTCAACAGTGCCGCTGTGAATGTTGAAGAGGGAACCAAAAACTTGGGGAAGGTAAGATTCTGCTCCTGCTGACAAATCAATGGTACTCTGGCTCCCAGGAATCTCTAGTATTAACCCAATTGATCTGCTCTCTTCAATGTTGAGGGAACCAGCAATTAAGGAAATAAGGAAGAAATGACACATAGGTAGTGCAAGAAATCAATGTTGTAATATTCTACTCTAAGATTCATTCTATCAGGAGAGGAATTTCTTCAAAGAGAGAATAAACTGTAGCCCTGCTATAAGGTATTTGGTGTTACCAGGAAATATTTGCAGAGGGTGAAAGTGTAAGTATGTGACAGCACACGTGGAGTGGGACCATCTATTTTCCATAGGATGTTGCTTTTAACCCCAGGCACACAGCACAGAATAATCTCTGTGCAACATAAAAGCTTTGGGGGAAATCTGTGGCTGCCGAAACAGTTTAAATAAGCCAGCTAGATAGTTAGTGAATTGATTGTTTTGCAAGTAAAATCAATTTGTAGCAGTCCACTCTTTGTAGCTCAGCTCTCTAAGTTCTGAGATCTGGAGCAATTGCTGTACCTGTGGAATACTTTCTTTTCCCCCCTACAAGTACAGTCTCGAAGGTTAATTATGTACCAAGAGTTAAAGAGGCATTGCCAGGAGTAATGATAGGAAAACGCACATCACCACAGGCAGATATTCTCAACTCAATTTCTAAATTGAATTTTTTTTTTTTTTTTTTTTTTTTTTTATACAGGCTGCAAAATACAAGCTGGCAGCTCTGCCTGTGGCAGGTGCACTGATCGGAGGAATGGTAGGGGGTCCTATTGGCCTCCTTGCAGGCTTCAAAGTGGCAGGAATTGCAGCTGCACTTGGTGGTGGGGTGTTGGGCTTCACAGGTGGAAAATTGATACAAAGAAAGAAACAGAAAATGATGGAGAAGCTCACTTCCAGCTGTCCAGATCTTCCCAGCCAAACTGACAAGAAATGCAGTTAAAAACCAAACTTCAGGATTATTGGTGCCAACATGTGTATCCTAATGAGGATCTTTGCTGCTGTTGGACCCTCCGTCACCTTTTGGAACACAAGTATATCAAGATAGTGGCTACTGATGTTCAAGTGGGATTGAAGTGTGATAAGTGGATATATTTTGTTGTTTGCTGGGGTGTTCATGGAGATGTTAGAGATTGAGGCCCTGGGCTGAGGGTGTATAATGTATGTCAGCTAAGTTTGAAGACTGCCAAGGAGCAGATTTTCTCCCTGGAAATGTGAAAACTGAACCTCTAACTCTGATAAGGACTTGAGATGTGTAGAAACGTTGGGTTATGGAAGACTAGTTTCTTCCATAACCCTGAATTGGAGACCTTAAGGCTAAGTGTAGATTATTGAGGTTTGTTAGCAAGGAAAAGAATAAGAGTTCAGAAGCCTTTGTTACCGGATAGGGAAATCAGGGCCTAGTGAGGAGCACGGGTGGACTGCATAATGGAGTCCATTGGCGAACCCTATTGCAGTTTGGTCCAACTATATTTTCTGGTGAAGGAAATTAATGATGTAAGAAAATGAAAGAGGCTCAACTTCTCTTCCCAAAATCTTCTGGCTTCTGAACTCTTCCTCTGCCTCTCTTTAAATAAATAACACAATTTCAAATGGTAGGAGACTTATTAAGCCAGTCACCAAGCTTGGTCTGTCAGCCTGTCTCCAAACACCTCAAAGATCTTGTGCCCTGTGCCGCCCCTCCCTTGTAATTACGAAAAAGTTCTTTGGTTTTTGGGGTGAATTCTACCCATGTATAATGAGGAATTCTCTCATAACCTTTTTTGTCTTGTCTGTCATCTCTGTTCATCCCTTCCTATAACCTCTAGGTAAAAAGAAAAGAAAAAAAGAAATTTCCAGATATTTTCAACATTGTTAGAGTTTGGGCTAAAATGAGCAAGGAGAAAAAACCACCAAGAACATTTCCTGGGGCATGCTCCACTTTTGAGGGGTGATATATCTGCCAGAGAGGGGGTATCTGACCCAGTCTTCTTTTCAGCTGATCTCTGGGGGGAGCTGAGAACTCGCTTGCTACCTCATTTCTGTTCCTACCGTCCTTTTCCCCAGACTTTTTATCTCCTGTGCATCCCTTTGCTTTCTATTGCTGCTGTTTCTTCCCCAAAATGGTGTACCCGTGCTTACCTTTCTCACATTCTGGACAATGATGAACAAAGACCCATGCAAGACTCAGACCCAGGGAAGGGTGTGGTGCTAATCTCAACACCTGACATTCACAGCAAGCATGGTCCAGCCCAACCACGTGTCTATCTCAAACTGTAGAAAGGCTTTAAATTTGGAAAAAAAGAATTTAAGATTATGGGTAGCTTCCCTCTGTTCCCCAATTCATTTAAAGTGGGAGGGAATAACCTTTTGCCTTACTTACTCTTTTTTCTGAGCACAGGAACGGGCACCTATACTCCAGGTGGTGTGAGCTGTCTCTCTGCCAGGAGTTAAGGTTCATCAGGGGATTGGACGGTTTATCACTGCTTTCTTTATGAGTTTACTTTTAGTAACTTTTATTGATGGCTGCCTTTCATGTCCTTGTCTAAAGAGACTTTCTCTTTCATACTTCTTGAATCTCATCAATGAATTCCAGTGAAACAGCACCATTTCTTAGTATCATTAAATAACTAGAAAGTAGCAAGTATTGCTCTCTGCTGCTTTATATCATTAACATATTAATAATACCAAGAAGGAAATATTTGAATAAGTATCAGATTCTGATCCAGTATCTGATACTGGACACCTGTGAGGCTGGGATAATTACTTTTGAACTACATCTCTTCTCTAGTTTCTGGACCTTGCTCTGTCCCTTTAACACAGGGTGATCAAACCTGAATGAGGATCAGAACTCACCCAGGCACTTACTAAAGCAAGATTCCTAAACCTCTGTTCCAGGGGTAATTCTGACATCACCAGTCCAGCATAGTCAGCTGAAATTATAAATCTAAGATACAGCTACATCAAGATTCAGCTGTGTCATTTAATTCTGAAACTCCCAGTATTCTACCCTTCTTCATCACTGCATATTACCCCACTCTTCCCCACCAAGTGGGCTATCCTTTCAGCCCACCAACTTAGTGGCAGCACTAGGGAATCATTATAAGGTAAGCCTGGTTTACATAAGGACCTGAAGGAGAAAGGAAGCCTGTATTTGAAGCTTACACTTTGTGTTGGTATCTCTCAATTTTACTGAGCCAGTGTGGAACACCACTGTATGTATTCATATAAGCCCTTGACTTTTACTGCTCATCAGGATTGGAATATTACTCTAGCGGTCTTCACATATAGGCAAGTTATAGTACTTTTAAAAAGTATCTCATTTCCCTATAATGGAACCTAATAGCCAACTTTTTCATAGAAATTGCTAGAAGAGTTTGATCAACTATGAACGATAGTGTTTATAAGCATAAAATAGTCAGTATGGCACAGAAACCAATCTTAAAATTGAATTTAATGTTTTATCGTATCAGATTAAATATCTTCTCCAATTCATGTCTTATTTTTACTACAACAAGTTAGAAAGTGGGAACACTTTGATTAAGGTCTTAAAATTTGTGGGCCCTCATTTGGATAAAGGCAGCAATCCTAAGGACTTTTTTTTTTTTTTTTTTTTTAACCTGAGAATTTCTCTGTAGAGCAGAGATTTTCAAACCTTTTGGCTGTAGCCCACAGTAAAAAACGCATTTATATCAAACGTTAGAATATGCCTAATGAACATTATGTACCATTCTGATGCTTTTTATATTTTCAGTTTTTAAAATATGCCAGTTGCAACCCACTAAATTGATATCTACCAATGGGTTGCAACCCTTAGCTTGAAAAAAACACTCTCACAGAGGAACTGGAATTTCTTGAATATCTTCTGTTTGCCAGGCACTTCACCAGGCATTTTACAAGTAAGGAAACTGGGCCTCAGAGAAAATAATTTGCAGAGGTTTACTCAACTACAGAGGGGTGAAGCCAGGAATGTTAACTAGGTCTGTTGAGCTATAAAAACTGTTTTATGTCTCTCATACTATACTGCCTCTATACAAAATTGAGATGGGGGTCGGGGCAGGGGCTCATGCCTGCAGTCCCAGCACTTTGGGAGGCAGAGGCCAGAGGATCACTTGAGCCCAGGAGTTTGAGACCAGCCTGAACAACATAGTGAGACTCTGCATGAAAAAAATTAAAAATTAGCTGGGTGTGGCATAGCACACACCTGTGGTCCCAGCTACATGGGAAGCTGAAGTAGGAGGATCACTTGAACTCAGGAGCAGCCTTGGTGACAGAACAAGACCCTGTCTCAAAAAAAAAAAAAAAAATTGGGTCGTCCATTCTGCTTTACCAAACAGGCTTTGCAATGACACTTTCCATTCATTTGCATCTTTTTAAAAAACTTCTGATTCCTCACCGAGTGTCCAGCAGCCTCAAAGTTTTTAATGGTAGCTGATGCAGACATACACAGTGTTCAATTTGGCCCTTAAACTATAAAATCAAGAGTATTTCAATCCATCCACCTGCCTACAAGTTTTCTTAATGTTTACTGGTTATAACCATTGTTTAAACAGTGCTTTTTATGTAATTTAAAAATAAACTTTAATGCTTTATAAAACAAATTTATCATAATTCATAGATCAAATGATTATCCTTTAAAATGATACCCTTGGGAAATCATGTACTTACTGTAGTGATGCTAGTATTAATATTACTTAGACTAATTTTGAAACTGTTCTTTCAGAATTGCCTCCAAAGACATTTTGCAGACCATCCCAGAAAGGAGGGTATGATGGTGCTGTGTAGAACTGGCCAGAGTTCCTGGAGGATTCTGAGGTTATACTGAAACTCAGTGCTGTACAGGGAGAATTCCATGAGTCCAAAAACCTCCTTTTGTGGGCTGCCTGCCTCCTGCCCTCCCTTAAGTGCTCTAAGATTTTTGTACAGGAGTAAGAATCAAATACTGGTAACATCAATCACAAGAAGTTGAGGAAACCTGTAATATAACTATATAATATAGAACCTTTTTCTTCCATTAAAGTGCAGAAACCAAACCATGCTTTGTGTTAACCTTAAATATGAAAGGTGTTTCTCAGGGTCCCCTTTGTCCTTCCTTGCTGCCACATGAAATCTTACAAGGAAAGATGAAGAAAAGCCTGGGGGGAAAGTTCTCCTGGGAAATGAGGTGTTTTCTTGTTATAAAGTAGAATGTGGCTGTGGTTCACAAGTACTTAACGAATGTTAGATAATGTTCTTAAGTAATCAGAGGCCTAATAAAAGGTAGGGGAGTTTCTCTTCTAGCCTAAATTAATATTAAAAGTTTGGGGGTATTTTTTGTTTTTAAATTAATACTTTGTTGTTTTTAACAGGTGCTTCTCACAATTTACATTGATTAATTTGATGCCCTTTTACAAAGAAACTTCTTAGGTATTATAAACAATCAATGTAAAGGATCCACATGGTATGTATCCACATTGCTACTCTCATATAGAAATGGGAGATAAGAAATATATCTGTGCAATATTAAATTGAAAAAAAAAACCATAAAAGGTGTCAAAGGCAAATGATTTGTTCCAGATCACAAAACTAGTTGGCACAAGAGATAGGATTATAACCAGGGTCTAAGAAAAAAAATCCTGAAGGTAATTTCACTGAGTGTTATGCCATATCAAGTTACCCGCTAAGGCTCGAGGTCTTTCAGACTAGCTTTAACATTCCAAATCAGGCAGTAGCTACAATGGAAAGATAATTGGATGGGGAATCCTGAGATCAGAGTCCTAGTTTGGCTTTGTCTCTTGTAGCAACATTTTTTAAAATCAGGGGCAGCTGTCTTCTCCTATCCCAGCCATGAATCTTCCAACTTTAGTGGTCACCAACTTGACTCCATTCCTTACATCAAGCCTTGTCCTGTCAATTCTCCCTTAAATGTTTGTTGCATCTATTTCTACATATATCCATGGCCATCACTCTAGTAAAAGACTATTACCTCACACCCTACACTTGATCTTCCCCCAACTTTAAGTGGGTCCGTTCCTCATATCACTGCCACAAGAATTAACAACCATGCCCATCTTTCATTTTTCTGCTGAAAGATTTTCAGTGGCTCCCATTGAATACCAAATAAAGTTTGAATCCCTTAGATTGGCATTCACAGCCTTCTATGTTCTGGCCCCAGCTTTATCTCTTGAAACTCATTACTCACTATCTGACAATGCCACTAAATATCCACAAGAGTGATTTCAAGGTTTTTCTATGGTGAAGGTTCAAACTGGTAATAAACCATGTTTACATTTTTCTGGTCTAAAATAATTTCTATATTACTTTATAATAGTCAGCTGAGGTTTGTTTAAGCTCTTGGACAAGCCTAAAACTTGTATCTTGAAGAAAATATTTTTTTCCACCCAAAGAAATTGCATTCAATTTCTTAACCTTCAAAACAATGTCACTGTTGTCACCTGTGCATTTGATAGCTAAAGCACAAGTATTCTTCAGGAGCATAAATACTCCAGCCTTGAATGAATACTCCAGCCATTGTCCAGCTCCTGTGAAAAACTTAATATTTGAGAAAGACATTCAACGGTATGTGTTTTCTATACACTTCACAAGTAGTTGAGATTTTCTTGTATTAAGGTTAATCACTAAAAAGATGTTTACTTGGGTTTCATTATCTAAACCCCCTAAAGATGTTTTCCATTTTATTGTTAAACACTTGGTGTTAGCAAGGGTCAGCACAAGAAAAGGCCCAATGGCAAGTTGTTCTGCAAATTCTGTAAAGCTTACTGAATTCATTTGTCATTTATAATGTTGCTGAGTGGTGCTCGAATAAGGAAACATGCAATAAATTTACTTACTTAACCAACATTTAACTGAAGGCCTGTTGTGTGTTGAGTGCTGGGGCCATACATAGAAAAATACTAGACCTATAGACTCTACCCTTGTAAACCATTCAGGCTAATGAATTCAGATACCTAAAGCAAGTAAATCCCAGTAAAACATGGTAAGTGCCCTAAGAGAGGAATGAGCAAAGTAATACGAGGGCACACAGAGTGGAGGGACCAAACTCTGTTTGGAAAAGAAGGGGCAGGCTTTGTGGAACATGTGGTATTCGAGAGTACCTAAAGAAGAATATGCCTGATTGAAGACAGAGTTATGGACGAAGGGCTCAAAACATAACATGGTGGGCTCACAGAAAACTAAGAAATTAAACACACCTGAGTGATGAAGCTGGTTGGATGGAAATAGACTAAGATGTTATCTATTTAAAATGTAATACTTCTTCATAGGAATTGATATATTGCTTTGTGTCAGATAAGACTATTACTCCTCTGAGTTCCTCATTTTGCCTTCTTGCCAGGGAAGTTAGTATTAAACTTCACATTTGGTGGAGTTTTTGGTATATTTGGCATATTTGCCTTTCCCACAGGTTGTGCTTTCTTCCCTCTCTGCTTAAGAGATCATCTGCTTAACACTGAATGCCCTCTTTGTTCGTAATAGTCATTCCATATTTACTGAAAACCCACTGAGAAAACAGTCATGAAACTTACTTCTTAGTGTCCAAGTCCTTCACAATCATTTTCCATCTCTACATGAATATTTCTTGACCACTGTAATTCAATGGCTCCAGTTTTCACTTACGGTTAATTCTGCAATGTTCTCGAACTTCAGAGGGGTAAAATTCTTTCACTAGTGGTGGTGTGATCTCCCCAACTAGACTAATCTGCTTTCAGGGCAGGGATCATATCATCTTCTTTGAGTACTTCTTGCCATGAAATAGAGTGATGAGAAGGAAAAAAGAAACTACATTCCTGTTAGTGATTGTTAGATGATGAGTGATGAGGTAATAGCATGTGAGTTCTGCTCTCTTTTGGGGACGTGTATTGAAATATGAAATAGCTTTCTAAGACATATCAAATCCTTGCTTAGTACCCACTTTTGTATATTAACAGGAATGAATGAAGCAACAGAAGAAATCCAGACAACAACTCCAGGACTTGGAAATCATGAATTTAAATTTTCAGAATTTGTAGGTAAAGATATTTCTATCTCTTTTTCCAATTAAAAGTCATGACTTGGAAGAGAGAAGATATAGGACCTGAATCACTGAAGAAATACTGTGAGAAAATTTGGACTGACTTATCTTCCATCCTACCTTAGGATTGCTAGGTCAGAATAGCAGGAATCCAAGAAGTATTGATAGTCTGACAGAGTAGTATTGAAACAGGGTGCAGCAGCAGGAATGTAATGGCCGTGTCAAGCAAGCAGGTATTGGCATTGGGCAAGGGTGGGGCTGAAGAGGTAAGCATTTGACAGGATTTGAACCTGGGTCTCGAATGCTAAGGTTCATGTACTTACTCCAACAAACAGCTGCTCAATTAGCTGATAGGAATGAAAAGAAATCCAGCGGCATTTACTAGTTCTCCATAGTTCCCTTTCTTTCATCTATAGGTTTTACTGTTCATAACAGGTTGCTGCCACTTATCAGGGTACACTGGGGGTCAACAATTCAGGATGTCCTTAAGTCTTCCTCCTTCCTACCTTGACACCTTGCTATCTCACAGGGTGGTTATGAGGATTAAAAGACTAAATTCATGTTCAGTGCCTATAATAGTGCCTGGCTCCTAGTAACTGTGCAAATGTTAGTTGCTGTTACTAATTGTTACCATTTTTTCCCCAAAGTTTAAAGGAAATGCACATTAATTTTAAAAAGGTATCGTGTACCTACAAGAAGTGTTAGGGAGACACCTAAAATGAGTGGAGACTTGAGAAATATACTAAGAATCCTTAAAATGGTTTTTTTAAAGGCTTTATTAAGAAGACTGTTCAAAGATGACAGATGCCTGGTAGAAAGTGCATCTTTCTCATCTTTATTAAGAATGATATCCAAACATGAAAATATGTAAGATACGGTTAGGAGCAGGGTGATCATACATCCCAGTTTGTCTGGGACAGTCCTGATTTACATCTGTTGTCCTGGTGAAATTATTACTAATGCTCCCTTTTCATCTCAATGTCCTGGTTTGGATGAAAAAAATTACATGGTCACCTTAGTAGTAAGGGCGATGAAAATAAGTGTGTTATCAAAAAACAGAGCATCTATATTTAAAAAGAATTGATCATTTCTAGGCTCAGATAAAAAACAAAATCCCAACGTTAGTGGGAACGTATACATGCAGGTTAAATTACTACCAGTAATTGTGAAAAACAAGAAAATAGAAAATGTTCCAGAACACTGAGCTTGGGCAAAAGGCTAAATTTAAGGGGTAAAAGCTGAATTCCAGAAGCCACACACCAGGAAATTTACCTTTGAATCCTGGAAAATTTCTGAATGGACACTTGTGTTTTAAATCAGAAAGCCATGCTCATTTTGAAGTCAGAATTGATCACTCAGAATTGATGACCTGTCCTATTTTCCTTGCTGTGTGCATAGCCAGGAATGCCATGTTCGATTCCGCTTCCTGGGCAGTAGTCGGGGCAGGAAAACAAGGCGTCAGAATTCTAAGATTGATATAATCCTATGTAGGCAAGTTTATACAGGGCACCAAGACAGTAGGCATGTGGATTCCTCCCTGGTAGCCGTGGCAATAAGTAAAACACATGGGACATGTTGTTATTACCTGAGAAGACTAGAGCTGTGAGGAAAAAACAGGTCAGCAATACCTAATAATACTTTTTATTACAGTAAGATAATACAATAATGACAGTCTTTATTAATAACAATTCTCCTGGAGAAGGGCCTGATGTGCTTAGGAAAGTACAGCTCTTTCTGAGCAAGAAAGCACTTCTAGGAAGGCTCCCAATTCCCAAGGCTGTACACACCTCCATGTTCTCTGCGACTAACTCACATCCTAGCACCTACAACATTCCATTATTTACACATCTATTTGGCTCCTTCACTCAACTTTCAGCTCCTTGATGGTAGGTACAGTCTCCTTACTGTTAGATCTCTAGCCTGGAAACAGTAGATAATGCTTGCCGAACGGCAGATCGTGTTTTGAAAACCACAACAGGGCTATTTTGTCAGGTCTTTTGCTCCATGAGGCCAAGATAGGGTCAGGTTTACCTCACAGCAAATGTGGAGTTCAGAAATTTTCTGGCACCTCTGCAGGACTCTGCATTACCCAAGAGGGTATTCAAGTGCCATTCTGATAGTTATGTATCTCTGGCTTGGTGTGCACTGTAAGATTTTAATCTATTCTAGACAAAAACTCTTAGGACCCCAAAGCCGGATTCGGATACAGGATTAAAGGTGACTAGATTCACCTAAACACGTATTTATGATGGACAGAATCATCAGATAATTGAGATTTGCAGATTAACCAGTAGAGCTCATTCCATTTGTGGTGATGCTTTCTTGTTCTTTATTCATTTGCTCACATACTTATTATTTAATTTGGCTTTTTGTTTTTTTTTTTCCATCAGAGATTTCCTGAGTACCTTCAGTGTCGCAAGTGCTGGGATTACAAAGATAGAGGAGTTCGTGCTTTCAGGGCATTCACACAGTAATAAGAGAGATACATGTACTTCTAACTCTGAATTAGACTGAGTACTCTAAAATCCATAAAGGACTGTGGGACCACAGGGATTGACAAGTGTTATTAGGCACTAAGGATGAATGGGAGGAATTTACTAAGCAGGGTTGGGGGAAGGGAGCATTTTAGAGAAGCAATTTGTAAGCTGCACTGTTCCTCTTCTGGTGACTCTAAAACCTATTGTTTAAGGGCAGGCCAGCCTTTCCCCAATGTGTTCTTCAAGAGGGAAGTTGGATGCTTGCTGCAACGAAAGGCTGGGTTTGAGTGATCACATGGATTCATATAGCTTCCCATTCTGATTTGGTATAATTACCTGGGAAATAACTTTAAATCTGAGAAAGCTAGCAACTGTGGTCATCTAGATTCTGAGTAAAGTGTTTACAATATGATGTTATTTATAACAAAGTGAATTAGTAAAAAGTCTCAAATATAGAAATATTTTATAAATATAATTTTATTACTTGGAAATATATACAAAAATTCAAACACAGCTAAAAAACAGTTGCTAAGCAGAGTTCCTATCCAACCTGGTTTAATGAACATAAAGTTATCAGCATAAAACTTGAGTCCTGAAACAACTTATTGTCTTCAGGGTCTTTAAATAATGGGTTTAAAAAGAGGTGACTGTTTTGTTCTTTACACCTATTTAAATCTTTCCCCCAAATACAGAGTACTAACATTTGTTTGGTTCATGAGGTTTTATTTTAGAAAAATAGCTAAAGCTATTAGCTAATTATTTGAAAACTGCAATATGTTTCCCCATTTCCAGTCTTCTGTCACCTTACATTCTCCATAGTTTCTCAAAAATTCCCAATAGTTGTTAACAGAAAGCATTTGCAACCTCCAGTAGCTCTCTAGGATACAGAAGTGCGGATCTAACAATCTTGAAATCATTTAAGGGGGCAATAATTTTTTTTTATTTTTCATTTTTGCAATTTCATGTCATTTTATTTTGGTCCAGCCATATCTCCTTGTAGGAGAAAAAAAAAAATGAGTTATTCTGTTTTTCCTGATTGTCAATTCATTACACTACTTTATCCATTCTTTTTGCTCTCAGGTTTAAAAAAGAAAAAAAAAAAAAAGTCTTCTGGACAACCTTAGCATTTTCTATAAATTTAAGCTTATTGTGAGCTTGAACATTTCAAACATTTTTATATTTCACTCTCCTCTAACTTTTATCATGCCAGTTTTCCGTTCTTTTGCAAATGATCTTTGACAACCTGGCTTCATCAGAGAGCTCTGAGATGCTTTAGATGCCCATTCTCTATCTTATTGGCTAGGTTCTTTTAACTTAAAAAATAATAATAATAATTTGTAGAATGTCATCTAAAAGTTTTCACAACGTGAAGAACTGGAAAAGGTAGCTGGCTAAGAAGCAGAAAGGCCTCCTTTTGGTTTTGGGAGTCAGCTGTGATCTTCAGTCTGGCCTTGCATCCTCTCTTCCCAGCTGAGAAGCCTGAGGCCCTGAGTAGATTAAATAAACTGGGGAAGACGTCTACCTGAAATGGTCTGATTCACGGTTCAGAGGGGAACAAGTCTAAATTTGAGACTTGCTTCCACAATATTCTTTCTCAAAGTTGAAAGTGAACATATTTCCCTGCTTGCAATCTGTTGATGGATCTCTGCTGTCTACAATATATACTACAAACCCCTTAGTCTGGTACACAAGGCCCTGTGTGACCAGCTCCCATTTCTTTTTCTAGCTTCTCCAACCCCAAATGCCTTACTAAAAGAACTTTTTTCTCTAATGCATTAGGCTGTTTCACACCTTTGCTCAGATTATTCCCTCTCAGCCAGATCTCTACCTCCTGAGAACACCTGTTCATCTTTTAAAAGCTCAAAATAAAAATAATGTCTTCAAATCTCTGCAATTGAGTGCTCCTTTATGCCCTCATTAACCTTTATTTTCTTCTGTCTTTACATCTATAACACGTTACAGTCATTGTTTACATATCCATCTGCTGACTAGACTGTAAACACCTCTAGGGCAGAAATAATGCTTTATTCAGCTTTGTCAGGTACTCTAGCACCAAAAAACTTGCACTGAATAAATGTCAGACTGAAATCTGCTTCCCTGTGACTTCCTCAAATCCTAGTTCAAGCCCTGGGATTCAGATAGACAATGCCAGCCCTTCAAATATCTAAAGACTGTCCAGTCCCAAGTCTTCTCCAAACAGAACAGCCTTAACATCCATATTTTAAAAACCTTTTTATCCAAGCTGTCCTTTCATGGAGTGCACTTGAGCTTAGTGACTTTTTATAAAATTAGGTAGGCACCACGTCCTAATGAGTGCTGAGCCCCTCGGTAAAAAAGTAACCAAGGTCACTTCGCTTCTCATTCATTAACTAAATGCCTGATGGTGACTACTAAGTGTCCAGAAATTCTAGGCACTAGTGATACAGACATTAAATTTAGTTTCCTTGTCCTCAATGGCTTCACAGTCCAGAGAAGACAATGATAGTGGCAGGGCTAGAGCCTAAGCCCAGTATGCATGAATGCTAAATAATACTTCCTCAAATCAACTCCTTTTTTTAACAGCCACTTTATCATCTTACAGAATAGTGAACACGTACTCCTTGAGGCCTTTTTCATAATAACTACTCTTAAGTCAGCTCTCTGCAACCTCACCCCTGAATTCTATCTTTTGTTGATTATTTTTTCAAACCCAGTTACAGGATTACCATATTATTCCAGTTGATTGCATGTGCTGCTTTTGGTCCTGTGTGCTATCTTGTTGAATGTTTGTGAATTTCCATGCTGACCTTCACAGATCTGGTCCATCATCTAACCTGAAGACCATAACTCTAACTTGATTCAACTTACTGGCTAAAAGCAATGAGGATAACAGAACTAAGGCCCAATCTCTAGAAAGGTCCATCCTACTTTCTTATTCACAATCTGGTACAATACACTAAAATATACCCCTTATCACCTTATTAACATTTATTATTTTCAATAAAACTATGGATAAATCATGCATCACTAGGAATTATAAGCTGGTTTTTAAAAATAATCATTAAATATCCATTATAAATATTTTATTTTAAAACAATTGGAAGATGTTACATATATTACATACTACATATAATGGCACATGTCAGCCTTTTAAGCTTAAAAATAATCTTTTCCCAAACTGGGATTGATTTATACCCAAGTATAAAATGACCCTTGGCCTATAGCACCAACCCGGGCCCAGAGGAAAAGCCAATTTTGAGCCTGTCTGTCCTCTGGCATTGGGCTTCCTGATATGACACTGAGGGACCTCTCCCTCTGGTTTTATTCCCTGGCAGTATTGAGGCCTGGCACAGGGACCCATCTTACTGTATGCTGCAGGCCTGGGAAATCAGGGAATCTAGAGGGGGTAAGGTCCTCTAACCATTTTACAATGGAAAGAAAAGTTAAATATGTTCCTTATTCTGTGTTTTTAATTTACACAACTATAACAAGACTCTACAAGACAGAAGGAGGTTAAAATTACCGAAATACAATTTCTCTGCTGGTTCTTCTCTTTGGAAATTGAAGTCTCATAATAGGAGTAGCGTTAAAACTCATCTAGTTCTGACTGGTAACCTGTTCCACTTCACTTCCCTTTCCCAGATTTAGGTATAATTCATTCAAAGTTTTAAATGCCATCCATATGCCACATTTTTAGACAAACACAGAAGCTTAATAATACTTTTCATTTTCTTTTTCTTGGTTCATAAGGACAATTCCTGCCAAATGTTCTGTCTTATGACTCTCCTCCGCTTCAAAGTATGTTTAAGTTACACATTAAGAATCCCAAAAAATACCACTATGGAATTTTCATAAGCAATATCCAACCAATCAGTAAAACACAGTACACAGTGTGAAAATTTTAATTTATTCCCCTCCCAAGTATCCAGAATGTATATCTCTTTAGCTTTGAGAAATGAGATACTGAAAATACCAACAGAATTGATCATATGAAAGAAAGAAAAGCACATACGACACAGGAAACATCCCTAAGTCCTCCCTACCGTAGTAGTGCAAGTTAATGGTAAGTTTCTGGCAATGTCACCTTTCTTTACATGACAGATTTAAAGTGGAGATAGGCCTCTGATTTTTATTTTTAAATCCTAGCAGGTTTTTTTTTTTTTTTGAGGCTATATTAAATGACAATGCATTTTGAGTCGGGGAGAAAAAAATTAAAAACCCAAAACTTCTTTCAGTTTATTCAAAATAAAAATACACATAGAATTATGAAAATATAGGTTTACTATTTCCACCACGTAGGTTGATGCTGCTGTTGAAAGGCTTACAAACTGTTTTTCAAGTTTTTAAAGCTCATCTCGATCCCTCAATAGAGTATACCTATATTCACTGGGTGCTAGTTTCTGGAAGGAGCTCTCAGGTGGACTGCTTGCTACATCTTGGGCTTGCTACAAAAGAAAGAATAAAACATTTTTATACCAATATAGTTTATAGTGCCATAATATTTTAATAAGAGTATTTGATGAATGGTAGTTCCCCTATAATTATTTGCTTATTAATCAATAAAAGCAACTGTGTGCCAAAGCAAGAGATTTAAATGTGAAATCTTGCTTTCCTCATTTCAAATGCTCTTACTCAGATTCTCCAGGGCAAGGTTGCCACAGGGCCATTAACTGTGGGCTTGTTTTACATTTGCTGAGGTGTGGTGGAAGGGACCAAAATACCTGACACCTGGGTGCTTTCCTAGACTAGTCTACAGAGGCAACGCAACCCTAGGTTGGCTCAAACCCTTCCTTTGTGCATGACCGCTAAGAGAATTAACAGCATCCACTATGTAGATATTATCTTAGTTATCAATTACCAGGATACCAGAAATTATTACAACTTAGTTGAAATAAAGAGGAAAGCAAACATTTCAATACTGAAAGAAATTAATTTCTGTAGTTTACTTGTGTACCAAGAGTAGACAAAAATACACAGTGAAACAAGAGCTACTTCCAAGAATTTTAAAGAAAAGACAGTGCAGTCCATCCTCTATTTCCAAATTGTGAGCTCAAGAGCAGGCCTGATTGTTCTCATTTTAATATCCCCTGTAGTTGACATAGGCACACAGTGCATATATTACATACTATATGTAATGGCACATTGACTCTAACAGGAAGCAATGTGTCTATAAACTTATCATTTGACTTTATCATGTGCCTCTTTCCCAATACATTTTAAATTGTTTCAGTGAGATATATGTTCGGATTAAGCTGAAATTATATTACTATAAAACAAACATTTATTTGGTGCCCTCTGTTAGTACACAAAGATGAACAAATATAAGTTCACTGTCTAATGAGGAAATTGAAACAAGTCAGGATAATACAATAATGGTAAATGACATCTTTTCCTAATCTGATAAAATACTATGCAGGCCTTCTTTTCTGAGGAAAATAATCACCTTTGGGTTATAGCCGACAAGTTTGCCTCCTATAGTTGCTTAATTATCAAAAATCTGACCTCATTTTTAAAGGAAAAAGCATGTTTTTGGATTCCTATAGGGAACTCTTGCCTCTGAACCTAATCTGACTCTTAAATAAAGAAAAACTCAGTTTTTATTTTCCTTTTATAAATAGAGGTTTTATAGGCAAAATAATGGATTTAAGTTCTGAGCATATGAAATAGAGGATTTTGGTACATATCATCTTCCCTCTCGGGATCATGGTACTAGGCATGATAGAAATCATTATCTATCAAAATGCAAATTTAGGGCTGTTTAGTACAATAGGAACATAGAAATTACTTGTAACAGAAGTTACAAGGTGGAAACAGTAAAATTCTCAGGTAGAAAAAAAAATAAGAGAACATAAAATTTTGATAAAACAGTTGTCAAGTATTCTAAATCACAAATGGGAAAGCTGCATTAAACTGTAAAGTTTTGAGCATTATGAATAGTGTATTTGTGAAGGCTCTTAGAATGATTTAGCAGAATAACCAATCATTACTTTCTTTATAGTGTGGTCAATCTTCCAGCCACAGAGGAAGGCTTGGAATTATTGGAATCCACTGATTTCTTCACTGATTTATCTGTTTTAGATTCCTATTTCCTATTTCCATTTGAAGCCAACTGTATTTAAATCTGTTATAGCCATATTCCACAGAGGTCACATTCAGAACACTTTTATACAATCAAGAAACTATGTTATAATATCCTTTCAACTTTTCTGAAGACCTAAAACTAAAAATTAATTTAAAAGGATAATTTCTACTCAGAATTTCTCTACACAAATATTCAGAAGCTGAAGCTCAAGCCGATGCAAGAACTTCAGACTCTCTTTGAGGCTAACTGAAAAACAAAAAAAAAGAGTTCCCATTGAAAAATAAACAGGAGTCCTACCTCTCCTGGGGCTATATCGGTTGGGTCAGGTCCATGATGGAATTCTCTGTGCAGTTTTCCAGAATGTAAGTCAAATACAAATTGCTTGAGTTTTCCAGGAATTCTAAAACCATAGTCAAATAAAATTTAAACTGTTAAAATGGACTTACCTCTATTTTACCAACTTCACAGTATTAAAAAAATTTTGCTAACCTACAATCCCACCCTCCTACCACAACTATTGCAGGCCAGGTATGTGTCAAACATTTTTACACAATTGTAAGCATAGTATCCAGATACTCAGTTTTGTATTCTAATTCCTGTACTTGTTTCATAGAAAATTTTCCATGCTTATCATTAAGGCACATTATAATCTACCAAGACGCTGTACCGCAAATTCTTAACCATTTTAAATTAATGGGCACTTTATATATTTTCCTAAATTACATATATGTAACTAAAAAAACTTTTGTTCTGCAACATCACACTAAAAATAACAGGGCTCAAAGGAAAAAGAGGGGCTAACCACTTAAAACTATACAGCTTTGTAACCAAAGCACTATTATCAAGCTGTAATAAAAATATTAGCACCATCCAACGTCCACCACCATTTAAAACTAGTGTCAACCAGGTGATCCTCTGCAGCCTTAACATAAAGGTTGTGAGCCCACTTTTGAGGTCCAGGTCCTTGAGGGTATTCACTAGACAGTAAAAACCAATTTCATCAAATTAACCTGAACCAGGGCATAGTATTTTCATGTTTTTTTTTCCCTACACATAGGGGGAAATGTCTTCATAACTTCTTTAAACCATACATGCAACTTCATTGGATAACTTAACATTATGAAAAGCAAAGCACTTCTCAAGATTATTAAACTAGCTTTTATTTACACTAAGAAAGGCACTTCCTCAGGATTTTTAGCTGTTTTGTTTTGGAGGTCTTCATATACCCCAATGGCATTCTCTTTATGAAAAAGCTTATTCTCTGGCTCACGCCTGTAATCCCAGCACTTTGGGAGGCCAAGGCGGGCGGATCACGAGGTCAGGAGATCGAGACCATCCTGGCTAACACAGTGAAACCCCGTCTCTACTAAAAATACAAAAAAATTAGCCTGGTGTGGTGGCGGGCGCCTGTAGTCCCAGCTACTCGGGAGGCTGAGGCAGAAGAATGATGGGAACCCGGCAGGTGGAGCTTGCAGTGAGCCAAGATCGGGCCACTGCACTCCAGCCTGGGCGACAGAACGAGACTCTGTCCGCCCCCCCCCCAAAAAAAAGAAAAAGAAAAATCTTATTCTGATGGCTTCAGGACATTCTGAGAATAATGATATATGAACCGACACAACTTCATTTTCTATGGACATTATTCTCTTAATTACCAATCATGTATGAGCAAATCTGCAGCACAGAAACAATGCACTGTAGCAGATAACACCATATTGAGCTAAGCAAATTTATATATCAAGCTTTCTTCTTTGTAATATTTCCTTGAGTTATATACAATAAAGTAGGATTACTGGGTTAACAAATAAGAGCTTTTGACCAAGTGTGAGCAAATTATACCTATAAAACATCAGTTGGTTTTTACTGTTTGTTCTTTAAAGTGTTGCCAGCATGTCTGTCTTTTTAAAATTAAAATTGGTTTTGCTAATTTGATAAGTAAAAGATACCTGCATTTTAATTTACATTTCTTCACAAATTAAGCATTTTTTCATTGCTTCTCTGAATTTACATTTCTGCTCATATGAATTGTCTGCCTTCTAACTGAGATCTTGGTGCTTTAAAAAATTAATTATATATTTTAAATAGAAACACTTTTTCATTCTGTTACAAGAATTAAAATGCAGGTCCATATACACTTTAATTCCTTGGGTAGAACTGATTGACTTTTAAAATCATTATTTTTTTGGTAGCAAACAATAGCTGGCTTGTAGTTAATATTACCAGTTTCTTTTTCTTTTTATCCTCTCCTGAGGTCCTGGAAGTGCTGTTTCTTCCCTTCAATAACTCCCACTGAGCTGTACCAACCAATAACTTCATTGTATACCCATTTTGGCTCCCCACTAGCTCCAATGCAACAGAGACCAGCAGGTGCCAAATGCACAGTTTACAAATACAAATGACTGTCAGGTAGCTATATTGACAGAATGCCTCTGAAAGGTTCTCTGGTGCTGAAGTAATTGCACATGTACCAGAGATAAACATTGAGAGGAGATCAATTTAAATTTAATCTGACATCATCTACTGTCACCCACAGCAAGTGCTAAAATATATCCATTCAATCCATAGCATTGCAAATGGTCTATAATGTTAAGATAAAGCCTCTGCTAGTTTGTTTTATGAGGTCCAAAGATTATCAAAACTAATACAGTGTGAACTGCTTCTGCTAGTCAAGAAATAATTTATGATTAAATCTTAAATGTGACAAATTCATTGAAAACACTCAAAACACATTTTTCCAAGTTGATTTTTTTCCCTTGTCAACAGATGAAAGAAAAAATTGTGTGCAAAACGAAAAGACGAGAGAGAGGATGAATCTGAATTGATGCAGTAGAAAAACAGATTATAAAAGAGCTATCTAGCTTGTGGCCAGAAACTATCCATCATTATTAAGAAGTAACATTCAGTGAATCAACAATAAATTGTCAAGAAAACAGACAACATGCTAATCTCCTAAAAAGGAAAATAAATGGGCCCTTGCCATAATAAATAAAATTATATACATCATGCTTTAGGGCAAAATGAGAACACCTAAGTGTTTCCCATCCTCCAGTTACTTTTTTGTTTATTTACAATTCTTTATTTTTAGGTGAGACAAAATTTTGACATAGTGAAATGCACAAATGTTAAGTGTATGAACAAACTTTAACAAAAGAATACAAGGTAATATGTATTTTTATTATTTCTTAAAATTTAGATACAGCAGAATTCACTTTTTTAGGCTTAACTTTTGAGTTTTAACATGTGCATAGCATTTTGCTACCTGCTCCACAAACCAGGTACAGAACAATTCCAACACCCTTTTTAAGTCAGACTCTCCCCTTTCCCACAACCCCTGGCAACTGTTGACCTTCTATGATTGTCATTTGTACAAAATCATACAACATGTAATTATAAGAATGGCTTTTTTTTCACTTAGCATATTGTATTTGAGATTCATTCATCCATTTTTGTATATATAAAAAGATATGTTCCTGTATCCACTGCGGAATAGTATGTCCCATTGAGTAGATATACAATTAGTTTATCCATTCTTCTATTCAAGGACATTCAAGTTCTTTCCAGATTTTGGTGATTATGCACAATACTGCTACAAACATTTGTGCACAAGTGTTTGTGAACTTTGTCTAGAACAAATACCAGGTATATGGTAGGTATATATCTAACTTTTAAAGAAACTGTAAACTGTTTTCTAGAGTGGCTGTATCATGTTGTAATCCACCAGCAATGTATGAAACTTCTAGTTGTTCCATATCCTCATGAACACCTTGTATTATCAGTATTTTAATTTAGGCATTCTAAAATATATATACTGACTAATGATGCTGAGCACCTTCCACATGCGTTTATCTGCTATCCCTATATCTTCTTTACATTCTATCAGTATCTTTCACAGAATAAAAGTTTTTAATTTGATGAAGACCAATTTATACATGATTTCCTTTCATGGATAGTGCTTTTGATACTCTAAGAACTCTCTGTGAAACCCCAGGTCATAAAGTTTCTCCTATGTTTGCTTCTAAGAGTTTTCTAGTTTTATCTTACATATAGGTGCATGATAAATTCTAAGTTAATTTTTCATAGAAGGAAATTCTTTTTTGGATGAGGACATTCAGTTGGTCTAGCACCATCTGTTGAAAAGACTATCCTTTCTCCACTGAATTGCCTTAGTACCTTTAAAAAAATCTATTACTGAGATTACCCTTCCAAGATGGCTGAATAGGAACAGCTCCGCTCTGCAGCTCCCAGCATGATCAATGCAGAAGATGGGTGATTTCTGCATTTCCAATCGAGGTACCTGGTTCATCTCATTGGGACTGGTTGGACAGTGGGTGGTGCAGCCCACAGAGGGTGAGCTGAAGCAGGGTGGGGTATCGCCTCACTCAGGAAGCACAAGGGGTTGGGGGATTTCCCTTTCCTAGCCAAGGGAAGCTGTGACAGACGGTACCAGAAAAACGGGACATTTCTGCCCAAATACTGCACTTTTCCAACAATCTTGGCAAACAGCATACCAAGAGATTATATCCCACACCTGGCTCAGCGGCTTCCATGCCCATGCAACCTTACTCACGCTAGCTAGCGCAGCAGTCCAAGATCGAACTGCGAGGTGGCAGCCAGAAGGTGGAGGGGCACCTGCTATTGCTGAGGCTTGACTAGGTAAACAAAGTGGCCAGGAAGCTCGAACTGGGTGGAGCCCTCCGCAGCTCAACAAGGCCTCCTTGCCTCTATATACTCCACCTCTGGGGGCAGGGCATAGCTGAACAAAAGCCAGCAGAAACTTCTGCAGACTTAAATGTCCCTATCTGACAGCTCTGAAGAGAGCAGTGGTTCTCCCAGTACAGTGAGCTCTGCGAATGGACAGAATGCCTCCTCAAGTGGGTCCCTGACCCCCGTGCAGCCTAATTGGGAGACACCTCCCAGTAGGGGCCAACTGACGCCTCATACAGCTGGGTGCCCCTCTGAGACGAAGCTTCCAGAGGAAGGATCAGATAGCAATTATTTGCTGTTCTACAATATTTGCTGTTGTGATACCCAGGCAAACAGGGTCTGAAGTGGACCTCCAGCAAACTCCAACAGACCTGCAGCTGAGGGACCTGACTGTTGGAAGGAAAACTAACAAACAGAAAGGAATAGCATCAAAATCAACAAGAAGGACGTTCACACAAAAACCCCATCTGTAGGTCACCATCATCAAAGACCAAAGGTAGATAAAACCACAAAGATGGGGAGAAACAGAGCAAAAAAGCTGAAAATTCTAAAAACCAGAGCACCTCTTCTCCTCCGAAGGATTGCAGCTCCTTGCCAGCAATGGAACAAAGCTGGACGGAGAATAACTTTGACGAGTTGACAGAAGTAGACTTCAGAAGGTAGGTAATAACAAACTTCTCCAAGTTAAAGGAGGATGTTTGAATCCATCGCAAGGAAGCCAAAAACTTTGAAAAAAGATGAATGGCTAACTAGAATAAACAGTGTAGAGAAGATCTTAAATGACCTGATGGAGCTGAAAACCATGGCACAAGAACTACGTGATGCATGCACAAGCTTCAGTAGCTGATTTGATCAACTGGAAAAAAGAGTATCAGTGATTGAAGATAAAATTAATGAAATGAAGCGAGAAGAGAAGTTTAGAGAAAAAAGTAAAAAGAAATGAACAGAACCTCCAAGAAATATGGGACTATGTGAAAAGACCAAATGTACGTTTGATTGGTGTACCTGAAACTGACGGGGAGAATGGAACCAGGCTGGAAAACACTCTTCAGGATATTATCCAGGAGAACTTCCCCAACCTAGCAAGGCAGGCCAACATTCAAATTCAGAAAATACAGAGAACACCACAAAGATCTCCTCAAGAAGAGCAACCCCAAGACACATAATTGTCAGTTTCACCAAGGTTGAAATGAAGGAAAAAATGTTAAGTGCAGCCGGAGAGAAAGGTCTGGTTACCCACAAAGAGAAGCCCATCAGACTAACAGTGGATCTCTCAGCAGAAACGCTACAAGCCAGAAGAGAGTGGGGGTCAATATTCAACATTCTCAAAGAAAAGAATTTTCAACCCAGAATTTCATATCCAGCCAAACTAAGCTTCGTAAGTGAAGGAGAAATAAAATCCTTTACAGACAAGCAAATGCTGAGAGATTTTGTCACCACCAGGCCTGAAGGAAGCACTAAACATGGAAAGGAACAACCAGTACCAACCACTGCAAAAACATGTCAAATTGTAAAGACCACTGATGCTAGGAAGAAACTGCATCAACTAACAGGCAAAATAACCAGCTAACTTCATAATGACAGGATCAAATTCACACATAACCATATTAACCTTAAATGTAAATGGGCTAAATGCCCCAATTAAAAGACACAGACTGGCAAATTGCATAATGAGTCAAGATGTGCTGTATTCAGAGACCCATCTCACGTGTAGAACACACAAAGGCTCAAAATAAAGGGATGGAGGAAGATCTACCAAGCAAATGGAAAGCAAAAAAAAGCAAGGGATGCAATCCTAGTCTCTAATAAAATAGACTTGAAACCAACAAAGATCAAAAGAGACAAGGCCATTACATAATGGTAAAGGGATCAATTCAACAAGAAGAGCTAACCTAAATATATATGCACCCAATACAGGAGCACCCAGATTCATAAAGCAACTCCTTAGAGACCCACAAGGAGACTTAGACTCCCAAACAATAATAATGGGAGACTTCAACATCCCACTGTCAACATTAGACAGATCAACGAGACAGAAAGTTAATACGGATATCCAGGACTTGAACTCAGCTCCACACCAAGCAGACCTAATAGACATCTACACAACTCTCTACCCCAAATCAACAGAATATACATTCCTCTCAGCACCACATCACATTTATTCCAAAATTGACCACATAGTTGGAAGTAAAGCACTCCTCAGCAAATGTAAAAGAACAGAAACCACAACGAGCTGTCTCTCAGACCACAGTGCAATTAAATTAAAACTCAGGATTAAGAAACTCACTCAAACCACACAACTACATGGAAACTGAACAACCTGCTCCTGAATGACTACTGGGTACATAACAAAATGAAGGCAGAAATAAAGATGTTCTTTGAAACCAATGAGAACAAAGATACAACATACCAGAATCTCTGGGACACATTTAAAGCAATGTGTAGAGGGAAATTTATAGCACTAAATGCCCACAAGAGAAAGCAGAGAAGATCTAAAACTGACACTCTAACATCACAATTAAAAGAATTAGAGAGGCAAGAGCAAACTAATTCAAAAGCTAGCGGAAGGCAAGAAATAACTAAGATCAGAGCAGAACTGAAGGAGATAGAGACACAAAAAACCCTTCAAAAAATCATCCAGGAGCTGTTTATTTGAAAAGATCAACAAAACTGAGAGACCGATAGCAAGACTAATAAGAAAAGAGAGAAGAATCAAATAGACACAATAAAAAATGATAAAGGGGGTATCACCACCGATCCCACAGAAATACAAACTAACATCACAGAATAAACACTTCTATGCAAATTAACTAGAAAATCTAGAAGAAATGGATAAATTCCTGGACAAATATACCCTCCCAAGACAAAACCAGGAAGATGTTGAATCCCTGAATAGACCAATAACAGGCTCTGAAAGTGAGGCAATAATTAACAGCCTACCAACCAAAAAAAAGTCCAGGACCAGATGGATTCACAGCTGAATTCTACCAGAGGTACAAAGAGGAGCTGGTACCATTCCTTCTGAAACTACTCCAATCAATAGAAAAAGAGGGAATCTTCCCTAATTCATTTTATGAGGCCAGCATCATCCTGATACCAAAGCTTGGGCAGAGACACAACAAAAACAGAGAATTTTAGACCAATATCCCTGATGAACATGGATGCAAAAATCCTCATAAAATACTGGCAAACCAAATCTAGCAGCATATCAAAAAGCTTATCCACCAAGATCAAGCTGGCTTCATACCTGGGATGCAAGGCTGGTTCAACATATGCAAATCAATAAGTGTAATCCATTACATAAACAGAACCAATGACAAAAACCACATGATTATCTCAATAGATGCAGGAAAGGCCTTCGACAAAATTCAGCCCTTCATGCTAAAAACTCTCAATAAACTAGGTATTGCTGGAACGTATCTCAAAATAATAAGAGCTATTTATGACAAACCCACAGCCAGTATCATACTGAATGGGCAAAAACTGGAAGCAGTCCCTTTGAAAACTGGCACAAGACAGGGAGGTCCTCTCTCACCACTACTATTCAACATAATGTGGAAGTTCTGGCCAGGGCAATCAGGCAAGAGAAGGAAATAAAGGGTATTCAATTAGGAAAAGAGGGAGTCAAATTGTCCCTGTTTGCAGATGACATGATTGTATATTTAGAAAATCCATCGTCTCAGCCCCAAATCTCCTTAAGCTGATAAGCAACTTCAGCAAAGTCTCAGCATACAAAATCAATGTACAAAAATCACAAGCACTCCTATACACCAATAACAGACAGAGAGCCAAATCATAAGTGAACTCCCATTCACAATTGCTACAAAGAGAATAAAATACATAGGAATCCAACTTACAAGGGATGTGAAGGACCTCTTCAAGGAGAACTACAAACCACTGCTCGACAAAATAAAAGAGAACACAAACAAATGGAAGAACATTCCATGCTCATGGATAGAAAGAATCAATATCATGAAAATGGCCACACTGCCCAAGGTAATTTATAGATTCAATGCCATCCGCATCAAGCTACCAATGACCATCTTCACAGAATTGGAAAAAACTACTTTAAACTTCATATGGAACCAAAAAAGAGCCCACATTGCCAAGACAATCCTAAGCAGAAAAAAAAAGCTGGAGGCATCACGCTACCTGACTTCAAACTATACAAGGCTACAATAACCAAAACAGCATGGTACTGGTACCAAAACAGAGATACAGACCAATGGAACAGAACAGAGGCCTCAGAAATAACACCACACATCTACAACCATCTGATATTTGACAAACCTGACAAAAACAAGAAATGGGGACAGGATTCCCTATTTAATAAACGGTGCTGGGAAAACTGGCTAGCCATATGTAGAAAGCTGAAACTGGATCCCTTCCTTACATTACATACAAAAATTAATTCAAGATGGATTAAAGACTTAAATGCTAGACCTAAAACCATAAATACCCTAGAAGAAAACCTAGGCAATACCATTCAGGACATAGGCATGGGCAAGGACTTCATGGCTAAAACACCAAAAGCAATGGCAACAAAAGCCAAAATAGACAAATGGGATCTAGTTAAACTAAAGAGCTTCTGCACAGCAAAAGAAACTACCATCAGAGTGACCAGGCAACCTACAGAATGGGAGAACATTTTTGCAATGTACCCATCTGACAAAGGGCTAATAGCCAGAATCTACAAAGAACTTAAATTTACAAGAAAAAATCAAACCCATTAAAAAGTGGGCAAAGGATATGAACAGACACTTCTCAAAAGAAGACATTTATGCAGCCAACAGACACATGAAAAAATGCTCATCATCACTGATCATCAGAGAAATGCAAATCAAAACAACAATGAGATGCTATCTCACACCAGTTAGAATGGCGATCATTAAAAAATCAGGAAACAACAGGTGCTGGAGAGGATGTGGAGAAATATGAACACTTTTACACTGTTGGTGAGAGTGCAAACTAGTTCAACCATTGTGGAAAACAGTGTGGCGATTCCTCAAGGATCTAGAACTAGAAATACCATTTGACCCAGCCATCCCATTACTGGGTATATACCCAAAGGATTATAAATCATGCTGCTATGAAGACACATGCACACATATGTTTACTGCGGCACTATACACAATAGCAAAGACTTGGAACCAACCCAAATGTCCATCAATGATAGACTGAATTAAGAAAATGTGGCATATATACACCATGGAATACTACGCAGCCACAAAAAAAAGATGAGTTCATGTCCTTTACAGGGACATGGATGAAGCTGGAAACCATCATCCTGAGCAAAGTATCCCAAGGACAGAAAACCAAACACCGTGTATTCTCACTCATAGGTGGGAATTGAACAATGAGAACATTTGGACACAGAACAGGGAACATCACACACCGGCACCTGGCGTGGGGTGGGGGCAGGGGGGGAGGGATAGCATTAGGAGAAACACCTAATGTAAATGATGAGTTAATGGGCGCAGCAAACCAACATGGCACATATATACATATGTAACAAACCTGCACGTTGTGCACATGTACCCTAGAACTTAAAGTATAATTTTTAAAAAATCTATTACTATATTTGTATGTCTATTTCTGGACTCCCTCTCTTCTCTTCCATGGCTCTATGTACGTACTCTTTCACCAAAACTGCACTGTATTAATTACCTTAGATGTATATTTTGTCTTAAAACTAGGTAATGTGAATCATCCAACTTTGTTTCTTTTTCAAAACAGTTTTAGCTATTCTGGTTTAAGCTTTCCATATAAATTTTAGAATCTGGTTGTCTATATCAATGAATCTAGCTGAGATTTTGACTGGGATCACATTAAATTTATAGGTCAAGTTGACTATATTGAGTGTTGTAATCCATGAACACAGTATGCTTCCTTGTTTATTTTGGTTGTCTTGGATTTCCTTCAGCAGCATTTTGTAACTTTCAACATACAGCTCCTGTACATGTTTTGTTTGATTTATATCTAGGTAGTTTTTTTTTCCTCCTTTTGGAGTTATTATAAATGGAACTTAAAACAAAATCCTGGTTTCCAATTGTTCACTGTCTTTGTATAGAAATATAAGTGATGTTTTAAAAAGTTAACCTGTATACTGCTCAAATCACTTATTAGTTCTAGGAGCTCTTTAACAGATTTGTTGGTAATTTCTACACAGACAATCATGTTATATACAAAGAAAGTTACTTTTATTTCTTTCTTTCAGGTCTGAATGCCTTTCATTTATTTTCTAGTTCTATTGTACTTGCTAGGATTTCCAGTACAATACTAAAAGAAGTGGTGAGATTGAACATCTTTGCCTAGTTCTCTATCATACAGGAAAAGCATTTGGTTCTTTATCATTAGATATGACATTAGCTGTAGGTCCTTTATAGATGCTCTTTAAAAGACTGAAGTTTCCTTTTTTAAAAATCTCCCCAATCCCCATAACCCCCAGCCTCTGGTAACAACCATTCTACTCTCTACCTCTATGAGTTCAACTTTTAATATTCTGCGTATGAGTGAGATCATGCAGTATTTGTCTTTCTGTGCTTGACTTCTTATTCCACTCAACACACTGTTCACTCCTGGTTCATTCATGTTGTTACAAATGACAGAATCTCATTCTTTTTTAAGGCTAAATAGTATCCCATTGTGTATATATAGCACCTTTTCTTTATCCATGCATCTGTAGACAGACGCTTACATTGATTGCATATCTTGCCTATTGTGAACAATGCTGCAATGAACATAGGAGTGCAGATATTTCTTCAACAGACTGATTTCCTATTTTTTGGATAGATACCCAGTAGTGGGGTTGCTGGATCATAGGGTAGTTCTATTTTTATTTTTTTGAGGAAACTCCATACTGTTTTCCATAATGACTAATCTACATTTCCACCAACAATGTGAAGGATTCCCTTTTTTCACACATCCTCATCACCACTTTTGTCTCTTTTATAATAGTCATCTTCTATGCTTTGCATATGGTTGGTTTGTCTCCACCAAATCTTATTTTGAAATTTTATCCCCAACATGGAGGTGCTGGTAGGTGTGGCCTAATGAGAGGTGTTTGGGTCATGGAGGCAGATCCCTCATGAATGGCTTGGTGCCATTCTCATGGTAGCTGAGTTCTTGCTCTAGTGAGATAGGATTAGTTTTGCTGGGATCGAATCAGATCCTGTGAGAGTGGGTTGTTACAAAGCCAGGTAGCCCCTCAGGTTTGGTCCCTCTTTGCATGTGCCCACTTCCACTTTGACTTTCTCTGCCACGTTTTAAGGCAGCATAAAAGCCCTCAAGAGAAGCTACACAGATGCAGGTGTCACGCTTCTTGTACAGCCTGTAGAACTATAAGCTAAATAAACCACTTTTCTTTATAAATTACCCAGCCTCAGGTATTCCTTTATAGCAAGACAAAACAAAGACGCCATTATTTTTTTCCCCATTGGTTATTGGGGTACAGGTGGTATTTGGTTACATTAGTAAGTTCTTTAGTGGTGACTTGTGAGATTTTGGTGCACCCATCACCCGAGCAGTATACACTACACCCTATTTGTAGTCTTTTATCCCTCACCCAGCTCCCACCCTTCCCCACAAGTCCCCAAAGTCCACTGTATCGTTCTTAAGCCTTTGTGTCCTCATAGCATAGCTTAGCTCTCACATATCAGTAAGAACATACAATGTTTGGTTTGCATTCCTGAGTTACTTCGCTTAGAATAATAGTCTCCAATCTCATCCAGGTCACTATAAATGCTGTTAATTCATTCCTTTTTATGGCTCAGCAGTATTCCATCATACATACATACATACATACACACACACACACACACACACACACACACACACACACACACACACCCCACAGTTTCTTTATCCGCTTGTTGACTGATGGGCATTTGGGTTAGTTCCATGATCTTGCAATTGTGAATTGTGCTGCTATAAACATGCGTCAGAAGTATCTTTTTCATATAATGACTTCCTTTCCTCTGAGTAGATACCCAGCAGAGGGATTGCTGGATCAAATGGTAGTTCTACTTTCAGTTCTTAAAGGAATCTCCACACTGTTTTCCATAGTGGCTGTACTAGTTTACATTCCTACCAGCAATGTAGAAGTGTTCCCTGATCACCACATCCACACCAACATCTACTATTTTTAAATTTTTTTATTATGGCCATTCTTGCAGAAGTAAGGTGGTTATTGCATTGTAGTTTTGATTTGCATTTCCCTGACTGTTAGTGATGTTGAGCATTTTTTAACAAAATTTTTATTTAATAAATGGTTAAAATCGCAGCGCCAAAAATACATTAACATTGAATAATTTCACTGAAAGGAAGAAATTGTAGAATGCACGGTTTCAGAAAGCTATTTTCAGTTATTTACAAATAAAGTGTCTAAAACTCAAAGACAGGCTCTATATGCTATACCTAGTTTATCCCTTCCCGAACAAAATTTCTGTTATTTGGGAAAATTCTTAAACGATGATTTAAACCGTAACAGTTACAAATCACAAATGCATCCAGTGGACTGTGAAACCATTTTCATCCAGTCAGTGGCAAAACTGTTGAACGGGCAATAGTTGAAGCTGCTGAGTTTTATATAGTGTGAACTGTGGTATATATATTCCTACCAGGACTAAAACACTTTGCAGGCATGGCTGACTCACAAAGGTTGTAACAAACAACTGCTCTTTACTCGACACCACGGCTTGGAGGCCACAGAGAAGCACGAGAGACTGACAGCTCTTCTGCTTACAAACAAATGAAACCCAAAGTGGATGTCGTTCTCAGAGCACTGAAAGTGCTTCAGGACTCGCACTGATCCCATACTAACTTTCTTCCCTATTTTACACACATTTTTCTACTGTCCACTGGAAATCATTTTCTGGTTTGGCTAAACAACAATTACTAGTTTATAACAGGAATAGTAAAATCCGTGAGAATTCTGTTCGATTTAAGACTTGACACTACTTTCTTTAGAATGGTTTCTGCGTGTTTCTATGTCACCCTCTGTATTTTTAGCTTCCAGCTTCCTGGTAAGGAGTAAGTTCTCCTTTCCCGTCACACTCGGGGTCATTTACATGTTTCTGAGATGCCCTCGCTAGTTCATGGAGGCCAGGTGCGCGCAGTGACTCACTCTGCCTCTGCCTCCACTCTTCTCAGGACCAGTCCCCGAACCTTCTGCCTTGCCGTTCCTCCCGCTTCCGCCACACTCTCGTGCTCGGAAGCAAGCTCCCAGATCATACAGCCGCAAGGCCGGCCGGTCCTTGTTTGCCAGTCGCTCCTTTCTGGGTGCCGGACCGTCCTCACACCTCTGAGCTCTTCCCGGTCTCTCCACAGCCTCCCCAGGAGCCCCGCTGTCCTGGCTCCCCTTCTTCCCTCTGTCTTGGCCAGGTTCTTTACCCCATGTCTGCTCATCTTCGCTCCTGCTGGAAAGCCGGTCAGGCTCGTGGTGAGATCTGTGCCTCCTGCTGTCATCCACATGGTGTCTTTGTGCTTCAGATTCTTTTTCTTGAGATCTCTCCACATCCCTGTGCTCTTTGTCACTGCCGCCGTGTGACCTTAACCCTTACTTCTTTCTCTGCAATTTTTTTTGTTTTGCATCTTTCTTTTTCTTTTTCCTCTTCCTGCAAACGTTTCTTTTCTAACTCTCTCTTCCTCCGTTCTTAATCGCTTCTCTTCTCACATTCTGTGCTTCTCTAATTTTCTATTTTTAATATATTCCAAAACAGGTGTAGTTCTTCTAGCAGTGAGCTCTCTTGTCTTCGCCTCCATCTCCCCCAGCAGTCTCAGGGTTGACACTGGTCTTCTCTTTCTCCACACAGTAGGTTTCTAAAAACTTCTTATATTCTGCATCCCAAGTTGGCGGCGAAAAACTCGAAGTAGTTGTGCCCGGGCAGCGGGTGCAGCTGCTCCTCCAGCAGCTCCTTGGGGGAGGCCCGTGGACAGGTGGCAAATGACCACCTGCGGGGAGCGCGAGGAAGTTCCCACCGCAGCGGGGGCGTGGACATCCAGTTCGGGAGGCACCGCCTACAGTGCTAGAAGGCCCGGGCCCCACCCCTCCAGGCCCCCGCCCCTCCCCCTCCGCTCAGGGCCGTCCTCTCGATGTTGAGCATTTTTTCATGTTTGTTGGCCATTTGTGTATCTTTTGAGAATTATATGTTCATGTCCATAGCCCACTTTTTGATGGGATTGTTTTTTTCTTACTGATTTGAGTTCATTGTCAATTCTGGATATTAGTCCTTTGTCAGATGTATAGATTGTGAAGATTTTCTCCCACTCTGTGGGTTGTCAAAGACACCATTCTAACATCTCTGATGATTAGTGATGTTCAGCACTTTTTCATATACCTATTGGCTACCTGTATGTCTTATTTTGAGAAATGTTTATTCAGATGCCTTACCCATTTTCAATCAGGTTGTTTTCTTACTATTGACTTGTTTGAATTCTTTATATATTTTTAGTATTAACCCCTCATCAGATGTATGGTTTCCAAATCCTTTTTCCCATTCTCTAGGTTGTTTTTTTCACTTTGTAGATTTCCTTCACTGTGCAGAAGCTTTTTAGTTTGATGTAATCCAATTTTTCTATTTTTGCTTTTATTGCCTGTGCTTTTGGGGTCATATCCAAAATTTGTGGCCCAGACTAATGTCATGAAGCTTTCCCGTTTTCTTCAGTACTCTTAAATAATTTCAGATCTTATGTTAATGTCTTTAATCTATTTTGAGATGATATTTGCATATGGGGTGAGATGAGGGTCTAATTTCATTCTTCTGCATGTGGATATCCAGTTTCCCCCCACTCTTCCTAGCACAATTTATTGAAGAGACTCTCTTTTCTCTTTTTGATGCTGGGAAAAGTGCACCTTTTGCACTTTTGTCAAAAATCAATTGACCATAACCAGGGTCTCTAGTTTGCTAGGATTTTGTTGAGGACTTTTGCATCTATGTTCATCAAGGATATTACCCTGTAATTTTCTTTTCTTATAGTGTCCTAGTCTGACTTTGAATGTGTTTAAAAGTGCTCTCCCAGGCTGGTGCAGTGGCTCATGTCTCTAATCCCAGTGTTTTGGAAGGCCATAAGTAGGAGGATCACTTGAGGCCAGGCCAGGAACTTGAAACCAGCCTGGAAAACAGCAAGAATCTGTCTCTACAAAAGCAAAAACAAATTAGCTGGGCATGGTGGCACATGTCTGTAATCCCACCTACTCGGGAGGCTTGAGGTGGGATTACTTGAGCCCAGGAATTTGAGGCTGCAGTGAGTTATGATTGCACCACTGCATGCCAGCCTGAGCGATAAAGCAAGATCCCGTATCAAAAAAAAAAAAAAAAAAAAAAAAAAAAAAAAGGTTTCTCCCTTCTTCAATTTTTTGGTAGTTTTAGAAAGAATGGTCATCAGGTCCTGGGCTTTTCTTTGATGGGAGACTTTTCATTACTGATTCAATTTCTTATTTGTTATTGGTTGCTGTTGGTCTGTTCAGATTTTCTGTTACATGATTCAGCCTTGGTAGATTGTATGTGTCTAGTATTTTCTTCTAGGTTATTAATTTGTTGACACATAATTATTCATAGTAGCCTCTTATTCTTTTGTATTTCTGTGGTATCACTTGTAATGTCTCCTCTTTCATTTCTTATTTTATTTTTTGAGCCTTCTCTCTTTTCTTCTAGCTGCAAGTTTTTAAATTTTATCTTTTTAAAAAACCAACTCATAGTTTTGTTGCTCTTTTCTATTGTTTTTCTAATCTCAATTTCATTTATTTCTTCTGATCTTTATTATTTTCTTCCTTCTACTAAATTTGAGCTTGGTTTGTTCTTTTTCTAGTTCCTTGAGATACAATGTTAGGTTTGAGATCTTTCTTGTTTTCTGATGTAGGTGTTTATTGCTGTAAAACTAACTTCCTAAAACTATTTTTGCTGCTTCCCATAAGTTTTGTTTGGTATGTTGTATTTCCATTTCCATTTTTCACAAGATATTTTTAAATTTCCCTTTTAATTTCTTCTTTGCTCCACTGGTTATTCAGGAACATGTTTGATTTCCATGTATTTGTGAATTTTCCAATTTACTCCCAGTTATTGATTTCTAGCTTATACCATTGTGGTCAGAAAAGATATCTGATACAATTTTAATCTTCTTAAATTTGATAAGACTTGTTTGTGGCCTAACATATGATCTATCTTGAAGAATGTTCCATGGGCACTTGGAAGAATGTGTATCTTGCTTCAGTTGAATAGAATGTTCTATATAAGTCTGTTACGTCCATTTGAGCTAAAACTGTGGAAATCCAAACTTTCCCTATTTTTCCGTCTAGATGATGTGGCCCTTGCTGAAAGTAGGGTATTGAAGTCCCCTATTATTACTGTATTATAGTCTCCTTTTGGATCTATTAATCTTTTCTTTATATATTTTGGTGTTCCAATGTTGCATGCATATATATTTTAATTATTATATCCTCTTGCTGAATTGACCCCTTTATCATTATATAATGACCTTGTTTTACAGTTTTTGACCTAAATGCTATATAATTATAGCTACCCTGCTCTCTTTTGGTTTCCATGTCCAGAATATCTTTTTACCTCCCTTCACTTTTAGTCTACCTGTGTCCCTTATAGGTGAAGTGAATCTCTTGTAGGCAGTTTATACTTGGGTATTGGTTTTTTATCCATTCAGTCACTCTATGTCTTTTGATTGGAGAATTTAAGCCATTAACATTCAAAATAATTATTGATGGGTAAAGACTTACTACTGCCATTTTGTTAATTGTTCACTGGTTGTTTTGTAGATCCTTTGTTGCTTTCTTCCTCTCTTCTTGTCTGCCTTTGCGCTTAGGTGATTTTCTCTAGTGGTATGCTTTATTCCTTAATTTTTATCTTTTGTGTATTTACTAAAGTTTTTTTGCTTTGTGGTCACCATGAGATTTACATAAAATATAATCATAATAGGGTATTAATTTTTATTTTATTTTGTATACTTCTTCACTATGTCCTGTGCTCAAAACAGGCTATTTTAAGCTGATAAAAACTTTATTCACACACACACACACAAACTACGCTTTTACTCTACCCTCCTCACATTTTAAATTTCTGGTGTCATAATTTACATCTTTTTATACTGTGTATCCCTAAAATTATTGTAGCTATTATTATTTTAATAGTTCTGTCTTTTATCCTTCATACCAAAGCTATAAGTGATTTATATACCACAATTACAGGCTTAGAGTATTCTGAATTTGACTGTATACTTACTTTCACCATTGAGTTTTATACTTTCATGTTTTCATGTTAGTACTTACTGTCCTTTTCTTTCAGCCTGAAGAACTCCCTTTTAGCATTCCTTTTAAGACAGGTCTGATGAAACTCCCTCAGCTTTTGTTCATCTGGGAAAGTCTTTAGCTCTCTTTCATTCCTGAAGGACAGCTTTGCTAGGTATTAATATAATATTGCTGGTTGGCAGTTTTCTTCCTTAAGTACTTTTGAACATATCATCTCACTCTCTTCTGGTCTATAAGGATTCTGCTGAGAAAACTGCTGCTAGCCGTACTGGAACTCCTTTACATGTCATTTGCTCTTCTCTTACTGCTTTCAGAATCTCTCTTTGTCCTTGATTTTCAACAGTTTATGTGTTGGTGTAGTCTTTGAACTAAAGCTGATTGGAGTTCTTTGACCTTCCTGTACCTAGATACTTATACCTTTCCTCAGATTTGCAAAGCTTTTCTCATTTTAAATAAGTTTTCTACCCCTTTGTTTCTCCTTTCTCCTTCATTTACTCCTATAACTTGAATATTTACTCTTTTGGTGCTGTCCCATTAATTCCATAAACTTTCTTCATTCTTTTTTTCTTCTTTCACTGTATGTTTTCAAATAACCTGTATATTCAGGTTTAAATTCTTCTAATTGTTCAATTCTGTTGGCGATGCTGTTACATTTTCTTTTCATTCATTGTGTTCTTCAGCTCTATAATTTGTTTAATTTTTAAGAAATATATAATTTCAATCTCTCTGGTAAACTTCTCACTTTGGTAACTTGTTTTCCTGATTTCATTGAATTCTCAGTATTTTCTTGAAGTTCATGGATGTTACTTTTTAAAACAATGATTTTGAATTCTTTGTCAGGCAGTTCATCAGATTGGGTCAGCTTCTGGGAGATTATTGTGCTCTTTGGGTGATGTTATGTTTATGTCTCCTTGGTTTTTCATTTCTTATTGCCTTACATTGATGTCTGGGCATTTGAAGATGTAGAGACTTATTTTAGTCTTTGACTTGTTTTGTCTGGGAAAGCCCTTCACTAGTCAGTCCATTCAGGGATTCTAGTCCAGCTGCCTGGTATGGTTCATAGGTTGGCTTGCTCTTAAGTGTCTTCACACTGGCTGGCCCGGTGCCTGGGTCACCAAGGGGGTGAGCTCGGTGCCTGGTTCCATGGAGTTAAGCCTGAAACTTGGGTCCACTGGAGTGGAGCTGTTGACTGGTTCTGTGGAATGGGTCTGCATCTAACAGGGTGGGCCTGAAGCCTGGGTCCACTAGAGCTAACCTGGCACTGGGGTGGGCCTTTGAGTCTACAGGGGCCAGCCAGGCACTGGGATGAGCCTGGTGCTTGGGTCCACTGGGATAGGCTGAGTCTATGGGAGTGGGTCTGGGTCAAGAGTCCACAGGGGACTGGCCTGGAGCCTGGGTCTGCAGAAGTAGTCCTGGAGCCTCTGTCTGTGGAGACTGGCCTAGAACCAGGGCCTACTAGGGTGAACTTGGACTCTGTGTTTACTGGAGCAAACCTAGATCTTAGGTCTTTGGAACCTGCAGTTGACCTAGTGCTGGGGCAGGTGTGGAATCAGGATCTATGGCAGCTTGTCTGGAGTATAGGATCATGGTTGCTGGCCTGGTATCTGAAGCCACTGAGGCTTGCTGAAAGCCTAGGGCTTTGGAGTCTGGCTAGAGCCTGGGACTACTTGTGTTGGCCTGGAGGCTGAGTGTGCAGGTGCTGGCCTGGAGTCAGGTCTGCAAAATCTAGCCTGGGTCCTGGGGCTTCAGGGGCCAGTCTGAAACCTGGATCCACAAGTATGTTCCTAGAACTTGGGTCCATGGAGGCTGGTCCATCACTGGAGTCTACTAGGATAAGCCTAAACCCTTGGTCTGTGGGTGCTAGCCTGATGATTAGGGCTGTGGGCAGCTGGTCTGGAGCCTGGAGCCACTAGGATTGGCCTGGTGCTGAAGTAGATCCAGAGACTGAGTCTGCTGGGCAGGCCTGGGGCCTGCAGCTTTGGAATCCAACCTGGGGCTTTGAGATCTAGCCTGGCACCATGGTGGGACTAAATGCTCGGTCCATGGGTACCAGCCTGGAGTCTGGGGCTACAGAAGCCTTTCTGGCACTGAGTTTTACCAGGACAAGCCAAGTGTTAGGGTCTGAGGAAAAGTTTAGTGCTAACTTCCTTCTCCTTTCCCCACATGAAGGGTATCTCTCTCCATACTGTGCTGCCTGGGGTTGGGTGAGGGGTGGTGCAAGTAGTATAAAACTGTCCTTTTTAGACTCTTCAATGCATCATTTCTTTACTACACTCAGGTACTGTAATCTCTGACCTGGTTTCCTTAGCTCTTGTAAAGGTATTTTTGTGCATGGATGTATGTTCAACTTGATGTTTCTGTGTGAGAGGAACATGGAAAGTCCTTTTCTGTCATCTTGCTGATGTCCACTGAGACTAACTTTCATAATCAACTCTTGACTAGATTACTGAACAGTCACCTAGATTTTATTTTGACCCCCTCTAATCTATTCTCCAGATTGCAGCCAGAGTAATCTTTAAAAAACAATCTGATTATGTCACTCCCTGATTAAAACCTTTCATTAGCTCTTGATGGTTTTCAGGATAAAGTCAAAATTCCTTAACACAGCATGTAAGGACTTCCATGAATTAGTTCTCTTGACCTCATTCCTCAGCATTCGCCTTTCCACTTATATTCACCAACAGCGCTTGAACTTGTTCCTGCCAATGTCACCTTTCTCTAAGCCCTGTCTCCTTCTCACCTCCGGGATAAACTTCTACAAAACTTTATACCTACCTTGGGCATCAATATTGCCAGAAATCCTAGATCAGGTACTACTCTGTTGATCTCTGTCAGAGCACTTATCCCTTAATAAAACATAATTGCCTGTTAAGCTGGTTGTCCCTTTCCTCCACTTGGTTATGAGTTCTCTGAGGGCAGGGACCCAGTCTCAGTAAAAAACCTTGGTTCTTAGCACAATATCTGTCATACAGAAGAGATAGCTAAATATTTAATGAATTGATAGGTTGAATGGTATCTTTCTGAGCATAGATAAAGTAAGAACAACTAAGATTTGTTACTACTTTATGGTTTGTAACATAATCATTATCTCTCATCAATTTTTACAACAATCCTGTTAGGTAGGTGGTATCATTAACCATTTTTTATATATGAAGAAACAAGAACAGAGAAGTTAAGTGACTTTCCCAAGGTAGGACTCAAATCTAGGCTTCCTAGATAATTTTAGGATTGGGAATCTTCTACCAAACAACCACATCTCCACTGAAATATTTAGAACTGAGTGGGGTAATTCATTCTGCCATAGGACTACAAATCATCCTCTGTGTAATTTAATCTTTTGAGATAAAAATGGCATTTAAATGAATTTTCAAAATAAAATGTCTAATTTGAATACTTGTATTGCTTAAACTTTTCATATAAAAAAATCTACATTTTTAACCACTGTATTTAACACCTCACAAAGCTGATAAAAATTCAGTATCTGTAGTACCTACAAGGCTTATACATATATTAATACTCTAAATATCTGAGAATTGAGTCAGAAAGCTTACCTATTCTTGGAACAGTTCATAGCTATATGCCATTAGAAATGCCTAGTAATAGCAAGATTCATAAATACTACTAATGTTCTTGCTAGGTGCAGTCACGAATGAACAGCACTATTACACAATTTCCTTTACCCTGCCCAAAGGTTATAAGCTGTTTTTCTTGATGTGCTTGGCAAAGACCAAACTCAGTGAAAAGCTAATTTCTCACAAGACAAAAATGTTCTTTGAGACTGATTCCCAAGCATTAATCATTAATCATCCAAGCATTCATTATCAATCCTAATCACTTAATGTTGGTATTTCTACAAGGGTATATCATAATGTTCATAATTATACCACACTCTATAGTGAAAAAAAAGCAGCAGTCACCCAAACCTCTCCCATCCAGTTAACAGAGTCCTACTGTTCCAACATAGGATTATTTAAAATATTCAAACAACTATTTTAAGTTCATTTTTGAGACACATCTCAGTAATTTTTAAACAACAAAATGAATACTTACAATACATCTTTGAAGTCTCCAAACACATACATATGCCTAAAGCTGTCAATAGCGATTACAGGACAATCTGCTGGAGTTTTCTGTATGTGCAGAAGAGGATGTCTAAATTTGTCACAATCGGCATGTAAAAAGTTTATTGTACCTTTTAAAAAAAAAAGAATTTTGAGAGGTAAATTCAAATTTTCTCGATTATATTTTCATAAGATTGCAAGCTCACAAAAAGTGACATACTAAAAAAGCACCCCAACATTCTTAAGAGTAATATAGATCAGAAAAACTAAAACCTAAATATCTAACACTTAAAATAGGTAGGCTTTTAGTTCTTAGGGCACGAAGTATAACTTCTTTAGAAATCATATTGACTTAGCCCAAATTTGAAGGCTATAATGAATGTTTTACTCTCCTTAAATGGGCAATCATTTACTTTGCAGATTACCAGGTTCTAGGCAGGAAGCTCAAATTGATATATGAGCCATTCTCATGGGACCATTTTCATACCAGCCTATTCCAGCCATACTGGTTGATTTTTAGTGGAATTCAACCTGCAAGATAGTATGTGACTAAAATGGGCAGCTCTATACAGTAACTTTAGTTTATTTTGTTTGACTTTCTTCCCCAACTACAGAGGAAAAGCTGGTGATACCTCAAATTCCATTAAATGCTTTGGAGAAATCCACAGACAACTACTCAACTTTCTTTCATTTAGAAATAAATGTTAATCAGACTGTGTAAGCTCTCTCAGTAATACCTCTGGGAATGTCCGTCGGAAAAGGAGTCAGACAAGCAATGAAAGAAAGTGCCCAGAACTAATGCTCATTCATGACCCTGCTTTTCATGAACTTTGATTTTTCTCTCCAAAATAGTAATGGTTAGAAGACAAACAAAAAACACTACTTCATATTATCGCTCTACTAATGCCTCCTTACTGTCACATTTGAATGCACTAAAATAAGGTTTTAACCCAAATATGTTTATGTGATTTGAAAGTAATGGGAGGGGAGACGATGAAAGGGGGAAAAAAAAGAGAGAAAGAAATGATGAAAATAAACACCTTAATCTGTCTACCTTTTTCACTTATTAATTGCCGAGCTACTTCATTCTGGAATATTTCTAAACTTTCTGTATCTTCTTTCATGTGAAAGAGTATGAGAAAAGGCAGTCCTTCTTCTGTCAATTCCTGTAGAGAGAAGCATTCAATGAGAATTATCAGGCTTCTCCATTCAGTTGTAGCTATTTTCTAGGTAGGAACAATTTTGAACCCGACCCATGTAATGTAATAGTTGTAATATCCCAGGGGGGAAAAAAAGGCTCAGTGGTGTGAATAAACATTAGCCTGAACAGAAGACTGAATTCACTCCCCTCCCCACCTCAAGCACCCAGGCAGTCAGAGGATCCACATGCCCTGCTTTGCTGCAGAAACTGATCTGCCTTAAAGGAACCACTGTCTGTCAGCCAGTATGGGATACGAGGCCTCAGGGTTAGGCTGTTGAACTCATGACATATAGAGGTGAACTATGCTGGTTCTTTACCAAGGCGTTAATTTTAGGGTAGGGTAAACATGACCAGTATTTTCAGTCTTCACAAGTAACACTGAAAATTGAGTATATCAGCAATAAATAAATATGATTTGCAAATTTTTTTGTATTCTAAGGTTGCGAAAACCATTACACTTATATATAAAACTTAACCAAAGCTGAAGTGTTTTATCCAGGGTAAAAGACAAAAACTCCATTATTTACTAATTTTCAACCAATACAATTATTAATAAATACCTGCCCCTATATATTTTCACATATCTCTTTATACACATACAAAAGCACCTTGAAAATTATAAAATGCTATTAAAATTTTTATTGTTGTAATTGGAGAATAATACAATGGGTAGTCATGATTAAATGAAATGTGATACGTAGATAGATTTAATTAATCATTTATTCTCCCCAACAAATGCTAAGTTCTGAGTCATCAGAAAAAGTCCAGAAAGGGTCTCAAAACAAAATTATTTTCATCAACTATCCTTTTGAGCATCTCTCCATAAATTTAGGAACTACCTCACCAGAAAGTACAAATGTCCTTTATTTAAAAAAAAAAACAAAAACTGAAACTGGGACCTATTTTACAAGATTAAAAGTTTTCTTCTGGTTCTCATCTCCATATTTAAGCCTGTTTCACTTGTATATAAGATCAATTATTAAGCCTCTTGTTACACTTATTTTTTAAAAAAATGAGATACAATTAGCATACCATAAATTTCACCACTGTTTTTTGGAGACAGGGTCTCACTCTGTCACCCAGGCTGGAGTACAGCCTCAACCTCCCCAGGCTCAGGTGATCCTCCCACCTCAGCCTCCCAAATAGTGAGGACTACAAACATGCATGACCATGCCCAGTTCATTTTTGTTATTTTTTGTAGAGATGGGATTTCGCCATGTTGCCCAGGTTGGTCTCAAACTCTGATTGCTCAAGCAATCTGCCTGCCTCAGCCTCCCAAAGTGCTGGAATTACAGGTATGAGGCCACACACCTAGTCCATCATTTTTAAGTGTACAATTTTGTGGTTTTAACTATATTCGCAAGTTGTGCAAACATCACCACTAATTCCAGAGTTGTTTTTTTTTTTTTTTTTTCTTGAGACGGAGTCTCACTCTGTAGCCCAGGCTGGAGTGCAGTGGCGCGATCTCAGCTCACTGTAACCTCTGCTTCCCATGTTCAAGTGATTCTCCTGCCTCAGCCTCCTGAGTAGCTGGGACAACAGGCATACACCACCATGCCCAGCTAATTTTTTTGTATTTTTAGTACAGACGGGGTTTCACCATTTTGGCCAGGATGGTCTTGATCTCCTCACCTCATGATCTGTCCCCCTCGGCCTCCCAAAGTGCTGGGATTACAGGCATGAGCCACTGCACCCACCCTAGAACATTTTTTGTCACTTCAAAAAGAAACTACATACCCATTAGTACTGATTCCCATTTCCCCTCTCCCCACCCCCGGCATCACATTAATCTTTTAGTAAGCTGATTTTTTTTTTCCTCATCTTTTATCTCTTGGACTCCCATTTTTTCTTCCACCATCCATTAACTGATGCTGGTCTCAATGGTTGTCTTTGGACTTCTCTGGTCTAGCCTGACAACTTCATGTAGTTCAACAGTTTCGATCACTACTTCTGATCACTTATCTGTGTCTACAAGCCCAGCTCCAGTACAGAATCCAAGCCTAGGTTTCCATCTGTCTGCTTAACATCTCCATTTCAAATTCTAAACAAGTACTTTAAATACTCAAACTACTGCCTAGTCCCCTCCTGTCTAACCTCCTTCTCCTATCTCCCCATTTTCTTTAGTACTTCTACTTCTCTCTTAGTACTTTTCTTTTCAGGATGTAGTGCCTCTTCTCTAAAGCCATCTCTCATTCCACCCCATCCCTGTCAAAGGAAAATTCTTTTTTCTAAACTCCAAGAGCATTTTATCAGTGCCCCTCATGTGGAATGGGGCATGACTTTGTGTTATATTATCTGTACATATGAAATATTAAACTGAAAACCCCTTGAAGACAATCTTACTTCATTTCTGTTTTGCTCACAATCAACATATGTCAATAAATAAACAAATGCTTCTAAATAGGTGGTAATGTATGCTGCTTAGGCTTCCAAGTTTACCTATGTCCATACAAGCATATTTTTTACCAAACAAATGTTAAAAGATTAAGGAGAAGAATAGTAAGATAACCAGATTTACAGGAAACAGCTATTTCCCCACAGATTAAATGACTGAATGGTTGGTTACAACATAACAAATCTCAAGAAGTATTAAATGTGCTGACAACCACGGGGAAGGGTGCTACCCTGTTTCATTGTTTAAGATTTTCCAGGTCTATACCTTTAAATCTGGTTTTAAAAATTATCCCTGAACGAACTGCCAGAGCAGGCGAATAGTCATGACAAATTCTTAAATTTTCCTGGGCCTCTGAGGACTAAATGAGTGAATGCAAATTGTCTAAAAAATGTAAGTAATCCAACTAAACATACCTGAGGCCTACAGAAGTAAGAAAACCAGGGACAGGCTGGGCGCGATGGCTCACACCTGTAATCCCAGCACTTTAGGAGGCTGAGGCGAGTGGGTCACCTGAGGTCAGGAGTTCAAGACCAGCCTGACCAACATGGTGAAACCCTGTCTCTACTAAAAATATATAAATTAGTTGGGCGTGGTGGCAGGCACCTGTACTCCCAGCTACTCCTTCAAGGCTGAGGCAGGAGAATCCCTTGACCCTGGGAGGTGGAGGTTACAGTGAGCTGAGATCGCACCATTGCACGCCAGCCTGAGTGACAAGAGCGAAACTCCATCTCAAAAAAAAAGGCGGGGGGGGCCTAGGACATTCATTTGATAAACTGTAAGCAGAAAGAGTCTAATCCATCCTCTCTTTCAAAACTAAGTTTAAAATCAAAATGGAAAAGACTAACAATTCAAATATAAATAAATAAGTATTTTTTAAATGTTTACTTTCTTAAAGTTTGATTTAAAGTACCTCAAACATTCTGCTTTACAATTGCTTGTCTTAACTATTCTATTAATAAATTCTAAGTTTTTTTTTTTTTTTTTTTTTTTTAATAAGTATGAATGTGCATTAAAAAGCAGAGGGAGCTTAAATCCCAATCTCTTCTAGGCTGCTGGTACTATAAAACTATGACACACCACTGACACCTTGTGGCCAAACACTCAAATTGTAGGAGCAGTATTTTGAATTCCGTGAAATGTCTTACAGTCCACTTTAAAATGCTATTAATGATAGGAAAGAGATGGAAGCAAGACAAGATTATGTGTGCTACATCCAATCTATATATCCAGTATTAAAAAGAAAAGAATACAAAATTGAGTGCATTGCACACAGAAGGGTATGATTCAATGAAAAATAAGAATTATGTATATTCTAGTGAAAATTTTTTACTTTGCCCTGCAATGAGAAATGGTTTGAAAGACGCTATTTGATCCAAACATTTGAATTCCTGTACCTAAGCATTTAGTGTGTCATGGGGGGTAATGACACATGATTAAAGATTGAAAGACACCCAATCTGAGCATATTTATTCAAACCATCTCAAAAAACTACAATGACTTAAGATGCGTCTTAACAATATGAATTACTCAAAATCCAGGAAAATACTACTTTGAGAAGAAGGTTCAAAAATAACACTGAAAGAAGCAACAGAACATTACTGAACAAAAAAATACTCTGGTCACTAAGAATGGCCTCCAAGTGCCAAGCTGTGACACAGAAATAAAAGTTGAGTATCTCTTACTCAAAATGCCTGGGATCGGAAGTGTTTTGGATTTTGAAATATTTGCATTATTGTTAACGCTTCAGCATCCCTAATCTAAAAATATAAAGTGCTCCAAGAGTGTCATGGAGGTACTCAAAAAATTTTGGAATTTGGAGCATTTCAGATTTCAGATTTTCAAATTAGGAATACTCTCTGAAATTCTAAAAAACTAGGGAAAAGGAAGTAGAATCAAAGAATTGCAGGAACAAAAGAAACCAGAAAACTTGGTAAAGCAACTTCTTTAAACCAAAAAAAGAGACTTTGCAAGAAAAGGCTTGTGTTAGAATTTTCACTCAAAAGTCTTCTATAATTCAAAATTCCAAAATATTTTATAATATGGCATTGCATTAAGATAATAACCAGTGCAATAGAGCCTGATAAGTTTATGATATTTAAGCTTGCAGGATTAAAAATATATTAATCACATTTCATGAGAAACCATTTTTAGAACTTTGATTTGAGAAATAGCTATTATAAACAAGTAGGATGTCCCAGTGGAGTATTCTTACATGTTAAACTGGATCCTGGCAGCACTAATCCTCTTTCTATGAAACACTCAGCAAAGAGCCAATGTAAGATGATTTAGGCTTGCAATGATCTGTCCAAGCAGACACACCAAGAATCTCATACAAACATTCATACATTTGATTTGAAATTGCTACAAACTTAATAAGAATTAAATATTATTTTATGGTGGAAAAGGTACACCAAAAATGTACCATGCTGACATAAAAATACTAACTTATTTTTATGTACTAAAATGCAAAGGCAACATTTAAATCAGGTAAAAAAAAATCTTATAACGAGTTTTTAAATGCTGTTGGCATAGACTTCTGCTTCCAGAAAGATGAAGTAGACACTTTTCTCTATTTCTCCCAGGAAGTTCAGCTAAAAATCCTGGACATTATATAAACAAACATAAGGCCCTGAAAAGCGAATATAACAAAGCAGACTGGCTAAGGACTTAAGGACCTAAGAAATGGCACTCAGTTCCTTGAGTTTTCTTTTTGCCTTATACATCTCAGTCTAAGTGTTGGAAATGCCAATGGACATAGATCAGAAATACTCCAAGAATGCATTCTCAAGACGAAGAGGGGGCAAAGAGCATTCTGGTTTGCTCACAATGGCCAGTCCCAAAAGTTAAGTGTTGCTCTCTCTTCCCCAAGAAAGGGGGAAAGAGATACTAAGATCTAAGAGCTGGAAGCCTCTGGAAAGACTCAGGGAGAGTTTCAGGGAATCTTGGAGAGTTCACATATATTATCTCCAAATCTTAAAGCACTTACCAATATACATACACCTTAGTAACAGAAAGCATCAAATCTGAGATTATATTCTTCCTTAAGAACTCCAGGTTTTGTTGTATTACAATTAGGTTAAGCTACAGTGCTAAAAATTACATTCTGAAGTAATAATGGATGTGCTTTGGACTAATCTTACTACTGGGAAAATTAGAAAAACCAGGGTAATAATAATAAGAATAAACCACCTTTTTGAAAGCATCCAAAAGTTAAAAAAAAAAAAAAAAAAAAAAAGGAAAGAATTATGGGCCAAGACTGGAATAGAAGGAAACCCAGAACATTAAGCATTGCATTTGAAGCTGCTTTTCTTCTAGGACCATCTGTCTTTCCAGAAAAGGCAACTGATAGTGCTCAATCCCACTGATCATCAGGGAAATACAAATTAAAACCACAATGAAACTCTACTACACATACACCAAAATAGATTAAAAATGTAAATAGCTGATACAAATGTGGGTAAGGATGTGGAGCAATGTGAACTTTGATACACTACTGGTAGGAATGTAAACTGCTAAAACCACTTTGGAAAAACTGGTTATCATACACTGAAATTGAATATATATATGCCCTATGACTTGGCAATTCTATTCATAGGTATATATATCCAGTAGAAATCTGTGCATATATTCACCAAAAGACATAATAAGAATGTTCATAGCAGCATTATTCACAGTAGTCAAAATCTGGAAGCAGTCTAAATGTCCACCAATAGTAGAATGGATACATTGTGTTATATTTATATAGGGAATTATATTCAGCATGAAAATGAATGAACTACAGCTTCATGCAATATGAATGAATTCCATAAATATAAAGTTGAGTGAAAGAAGCCAGACACAAAAGACATGATTCTATTTTAGGTTCAAAAACAGGAAAAACTTCCTATAGTCCTATTCAAAATAAGTGATTATGAAGATGGTAAATGGGGGTAATGATTGAGAAGGAAGATAAGGGGTTTGGAAATATTTTATTTCTTGACTTAGCTCAGGGATTGACAAATTATAGCCATGGGTCAAATCTGACTCGTTGCCTGATTCTGTTAGGTCCATAAGCTATAACTGGTCTTTAACTGTTTGGTTTGGTTTTTTTTTTTTTTTTTTTGAGACGGAGTCTCGCTCTGTCGCCCAGGCTGGAGTGCAGTGGCCGGATCCCAGCTCACTGCAACCTCTGCCTCCCAGATTCAAGTGATTCTCCTGCCTCAGCCTCCCAAGTAGCTGGGATTACAGGCGCCTGCCACTATGGCCGGCTAACTTTGCATTTTTAGTAGAGATGGGGTTTCACCATGTTAGTTAGCCAGGCTGGTCTCGAACTCCTGACCTCAGGTGACCCACCCACCTTGGCTTCCCAAAGTGCTGGGATTACAGGCATGAGCCATGGCACAGGGCCCTCCCTGGTCTTTATATTTTTAAATAATTGGGGAAAATTTTAAAAATATTTCATGGCATGTGAAAAGTATGTGTCCAGAAATAAAGGTTTATTGAAACACAGCCACACACATTTGTTTACGTATTGTCTAAGGTTACTTTTGTGCTACAACCGAAAAGTTGAGTAGCTGCCACAGAGATTATATGAACTGCAAAGCCTAACATACTTATTACCTGACTCTTTGTTGAAAAAAATTGTCTACCCTCTCTCTTAGTTTGAGCTGCTATATTAAAGTACCATAAACTGGGTGGCTTGCAAATTAACAGAAATTCATTTCTTATCATTCTGGAGGCTGGAAATCGAAAATCAGGGTGCCAGCATGGTCAGTTCTAGTGAGAGCTGTCTTCTAGGTTGCAGACTGCCTACTTCTCATTGTATCCTCACATGGCAGAAAGACAGCTACATAACTCTCTGAGGTCTCTTTTATGAGGTCACAATCCCATTCATGAGGACTCCATCTCATGAATGGAGGATTCATTCCCTAATACTATCACACTGGGGATTAGGATTTCAACATATGAATATTAGGACACACAAATATTTGTTCCATACCACTGTAAGTAGTGATTATATGGGTATGTTTACTCTGTGATAATTTTGGGGGACCAGATATTTAAACTGTGATTTATACACTTACAATTCTTTGAAGTGTATATGCATACACAAAGTTTTTAAAAACTGTACCTAATACAAAGTTTTTAAAAACTTGCATTCTTAGGCCATTGATTTTAAAAACAAAAGACCTGGAATGAAAGATATGTCTTACATAAAGTAAAGAAAGGACAGAGGTCCTTACAGACATAACTCTTTGTACTTGTTCCTCCAGCCTCTTAGGTTTTTAAGTTTTGTTTTGGTGGGAGTTGAAAGAATTTTGATGGACTTGATTTCAGACGCATGGGATGACTGAGGTCAGTTACATGATCACTGCTAACTGCTTTCATTATTTATAATGAAAAAGACAACATTAACTGCTTTACAAAAAACAGAAGAATCTTTTAATGGCAAAGGATTATTCATTATATAGAAATAATTGTAACTAAAATCTGCAAAGCACTGCTCCTAAAGCAGCAGTCCCCAACCTTTTTGGCACCAGGGCCCAGTTTCATGGAAGACAATTTTTCCACTGATCGGGGTGGGGGATGATGATTTCGGGATGAAACTGTTCCACCTCAGATCATTAGGCATTAGTTAGATTCTCATAAGGAGAATGCAACCTAGATCCCTCACATGCACAGTTCACAACAGGGTTCACATTCGTATGAGAATCTAATGCTGCCGCTGATCTGACAGGAGGCAGAGCTCAGGCTGTAATGCTCTCTCGCTGGGCAGCCCTCTTCCTAGCAGGCCATGGCTGCGGACCCTTGTTCTAAAGGACATCCACCCAAACAGGGATCCTCAACCAACAGATGGGCATCAGAATCACCTGAAAGGCATTTTCAAACTCATTTTCAAGGTTATGGTGAACTACTATTCTTACTGGAAATGTAATAGAGGGATTCTGGGACAGCAAAGGTAAAGAATCACTGGCTTATATTACAGAAACAGCTATGATATAGTTATGTTCACTATATGATTCTTACAACTGATAACTCTGTTAACACAGTAAGACAGGTGGAGGAAGCTTGTGGTTTCAGACATTTGAATTTAAAGTAACAATACACAGTAGAAAGCCCATACCTCTCCATTTTCAAATGTTATTTCTCGGACAAGGGGAACACATTTATCTTGAATCCAATTGTAAGTCACATCAAAATTTGTCATAGCTCCCAAGTACACCATATCCGGAGCAGAATGCTATTACAAGACAGAAAAAAAAAAAATTAAATCTAAACTGCTGGCAAAAGTATATTCTTTTTTTTTTTTTTTTTTTTTTTTTTAAAGCAAAGTCTCACTCTGTCACCCACGCTGGAGTACAGTGACATGATCATGGCTCACTGCAGCCTTGACTTCCTGGGCTCAAGCAATTCTCCTACCTCAGCCTCCAGAGTAGCTGGGACTACAGGTGCATGCCACCATGCCAAGCTAATTATTTTATTTTATTCAGAGATGTGGTCTTGTTCTGTTGCCCAGGCTAAAAAGTACATTCTTAAATCCATCCATGAACCCAGAAAATCTACCGGTGTTACAAAAGAAACATAAATCATGGAACTTCCAAGAAAGAGGGCCATGGGTGGTAAAAAGCAGGTAATTCTGTGATTACCAGTGAGCTAATAATCTAACCTGTGACACCCAAGCCTATTGCTTTTTCTTGGATTTAGGTCAATTAACTCTTTTTCAGTATCCTCACCAAAGGCAGAAAGGCATTGTGAAAAGAAGAATTCTCCAAATGAATTAATTTAGCTATTCCTTAGAGCTGAAAATTTTAGAAATTACTTCTTTTAGAAGAAAATATGGATAGTGAAAAAGCCTTGAAAAATACAAGATGCTATATGGATGTAAGGCAAGACTATTTCATTTTATTACCTCCATATCTGTTTCCACATTAACTCAAAGTCAATTATCTATGAAGTGTCTAAAATGATAAAAATAATAGCTAATATTAATCGATAAACTTACTGTGTCTAGGCATGATTGTGAACATTTTATATGTGTTGATTCATTTAATCCTCCCAACATCCCTATAAAGCAAGTACTGTTATTATCATCCCATTTTTACTAATTAAGAAATTGAAGCATGGGGAAGCGAAGAAACTTTCCCAGAGTAACATACCTAAGAAGGTGGCACATTTGACATTCAAACCCAGTCTGATACCACCAGAGCCCATGCTCTGAACAACCACACTACCACTGGGAGATATGTACTGCATTCTGATAATCTAGAGATGATGATACTAAGTAAGCTACTCAAAGAAATGTACTTGCAAAAAACATAAGCAAACACCTATGTGAATTTAAAATAGAAACTTTCTAAGCAAGAAATTCATTTATCTGCACAAAAATTTAAAATCTCAGTGTAAAAACACTGTAAACAACATTAAAATGAAAACTACAAATTGAAAAAATATCCATAAATTTCCTTTTTTTTTTTGGTGAATTTGGGATAACACATGCTATGATTTTTGCCTCTTAGTTATGGCTACCATCACCTGGTAGGGCCTAAGCAGCTACTTAAAACTTCTTACCCTACAGGTTAAAAACAACCTAGCTGCTCCTTATTACCTGGCAGGTACTGAGTAAATTTATACCCCAGGAGATTTGGGAGTTTGGCTAGTACAATACTAGCCAAATACAACAGGTAGAAATGACAATCACAGGCAACTGCAGCATTTTAAAAATTTGGCTCCCAGACTGAATGCCAGAGAGATAGAAAAGGCCTGAGAGTCAGGGGATCCCTAAGGCCAGCTCTGCTACTCTAATGCCTGTGTGACTTTAGGCTTCTGTGCTCCCATCTTCGTTTTGAAGGGTTTAGATCAGCACAAGATGATGCTTCAAAGTTCCTTTCAATTCTAAAGTTCTATGATTCTATGAACATTAACACATATAAAACTACATTTTATACATGTATTTAAATTATATCTTATCATACAACATTAAGAAATAGCAACTTACCCCTGGTGGTTTGTAGATTATGTTGTCTCCACTATATCTTTCCGGTTTTGAAACATCCCTATAGGAAGGGAGAAGCAGTAATAAACCTGAATGACAGGATTCTGCAATGTAGGAATTACAGACTTGAAATACATACTTATCCATCATAGTCCCTATTATAAGACTATGCAATACCAAGAAAAGCATACATTTAAAGAAAACATTTAATATGAGGCAGACTTTTTAAAGGAAAATTTTAGTTGTTTTTGTGTTTTGTATAAGTTTAGATTGGGAGTTTTAGCACTAAAAGGTTGTTTTTGACCCCAGACTGTTTTCTAGCAACTAGGGATCAATGTCATTGGTTTGGTCACAAGGACTGAAAAAAAAAAAAAAAACCAAAAAAAAACCCCCGAAATAACCCACATCACTAAAATATAGTTCCATAAATAAGTAATTTTTTGTTTATTTGTCCATTGTTGTTTCCTGAACCTAGTACAGTATCTGGCACATAAAAGTTGTTCAATAAAAATATGTAGAGTGAATACTATAACAAATTACTTTTGTAATCAATTATTTTTAGATTAATTGAATATTGATTTATCTCTAGTTTCTAATTACAGTAGTCCAGGAGATAGGGGGAAGGGGTGCTAACCTAGATTGATAACAGTGAGAACAGAAAAAGTGTGTTCCATTAATTAATTAATTCAATAACTATTTACTATGTGCTTCCTTTATATCAGCTATGCCTTGACATTGGGTAAACAGGAGTGAACAAAACTAACAAAACTCTCTCTCTCTCATGGAGTTTACATTTTGGTGAGTAGAGATAGACTAACAAGTAGATATATTTATCTTTGGTGGTTACAAAAAAATGCTATGAAGAAAATAAGTGGAATAAGTAGATAAAGAATGACAAATTAAATGATGGTAGTGCTCCTTTATATAAAGTTATCAGGCAAAGACTTTCTGATGAGATGACATCTGGGAGGAGCACTTTCAGATACAGGCTCTGCTGCAGAAGTGTGCTTGCAGCATTTAATGAATACGGGTTGGGCACAGTGGCTCATGCCTATAATCCCAGCGCTTTTGGAGGCGGAGGCAGGAGGATCACTTGAGGCCAGGAGTTCAAGACCATCCTGGGCAACATGTGAGACCTCATCGCTTAAAAAACAAAAAACAAAAAACTAATAATGCACACAATAAAACATACAAACAAAATCTTACAAAAGCATTAAAGCAAGGACAAACAATAAAGGTCAAAAAATGAAGAGGATACATTGTGCCAGACATCCAGGCTCCACTCAAGATAGCTACTACAATTGAGCCTAACAGTCATGAGCCAATGAAAAGAAATAATACTGCATGGAAGTCAAAGGATGGTTGAGATAACCTCCAATGAGGAGAGAGGGTCAAGAACAGAACCACAAAAATGATTCCATCTTGAGAAAAAGAAAAAAAAAAGGAGATAAAGTCAGAGAATTCAGACAGGTAGGGGCCAAACCAGGGGGATTCAATGTAAGTGTTGACACAGCAGAAAAAGAAAAAGGTAGTTGAACGTCACACCCTTCAGAGGAATTGAAAAGGATTAAGATGTTTAAAAGACCACTCAATCTGGTAATTAAGAAGTCATTTTGTGAATGTGTAGAGACAAGTTTCATTAGAGCAATGGAGGTGAAAGTTAGCTTCCAAAAGGTTAAGTTTTTTACTGGTTAGAATTTGAGAAAATCAAGGTAGCCAGGCATAAACTATTCTTTGAAAAAAAAAAAAAAAAGAATAAAAAGAAAGATGACATTATAGCTTAAGAGAAGAGGCAGGTCAGGAAAGAAAGAAGCATGTTTTCAGAAAAGGAAAGCAGTTCTTGAAAAGGGTCAGGTTGAAAACACAAGAAAGCAGGAACAACTGGTGGATCAAAGCCCCAGAGGAGTTTGAAAGGACAGTTACAAGGATACCAGAGAACAGGTTAGCCTTAGAAAGAATTGTTCCTCTGAGACAGGGAAGATATAAAAAAAGGTGGTGGAGAGATGGAGACGAATGACGACGATAAAACTCATGCTTCTTAACAAGAAAGACAGTGTGTTGTTTCACTGTGGTAACCCCACAGATTAGCATTTTGTCTAACATAGGATAAGAGTTAGTAAATGAGTTCAATAAAAGCATGAATGAGTTAATTGTTAACTTGTCCATTTTTTCCTGCTTGCCCACATTCTGAAACAGATAATACTATAGAAAGAAAAACAGAGTTTTAAAACCTTAAAAAGAATTCAGAGACAGGCATAAAGACTGTTTGGTGATTTTAAAAGGACTGAGATCATTTTTGAAGAGATCACCTTCAGAAAATGACCAAATACAATAGGAATTTAACATGGCAGCCAAACCAACCCACTAACACACTTTTAAATAAGATACTTACCCAAATGCAGAAAGAAAGGCACAGTCATCATGCAAAATATTCGCTACTCGTTCAAAAACTCTATAGTTGTCCGAGTCCTTTTGCTCAAAATATCCAATGATATTTCTTTTGCTGCGCTGTAAAATAAAGTATGTAATTATTTTGCAAACACACAGTTTTATAAACATGTTATTTCATTTACCCCTTATCTTAGTCTAGTTATTGTTCAAATGAAGTATGACTATAAATGCATATTTAGTTTTTAACACCTAGTCCAAAACTATTAAAGATTACATTGGGTTGAAAACAATCTTAACTATAATAAATATAATCATAAACATTTCCTTCTAGCATTTAAAATTTTTAAGAAATAGATAACTATTTGATCAGTGACAATCTTTTCCTAAGTAAGGGGACTAATTCTAAAATGTGTTAAAACAATGTATCAATCATAACTTGTGACTGTTGGAGAGACTCCTCCATGGCTCTCTCACACTCCTACCCATCTTACTGGGTCTACCAAAAAATGCAAGACTCTGACTACTCTTTATCCAGGCCATTTCTCAGAGTTGTGCTTGCAGCGAGCAACACTGATACGAGGGAATGCCTCCAGCCAGGACAAATGCAGGGTTACTGCTTGCTCTGAAATAGTGAGTTCCCCAAGCCCACTGTCCCTCTCCTGTGACATAACCCACTGCATGTGCAGGTATCCATCTGGGGAGTCCTCTGTATTGCCTCCATAGGATTTGGAGGGCAAGGAAACAAATGCAAACATGCTCACACTACTTGCTGTGATGTGAGCAATAAATTCCTTTGTCTCTGACCCAGCAGTCTTGTGTCTTCTAACAGAATCCATGAAATGGTAATTGGTTAGCTTAGCTTGCAAGTAGGGTAAAATCAAATCTCAAACCTGACAGTGATGATTGGTGATTGTGATAGAGCCCAAACTCAATTGTTTTTGCTTTTGTTGTTGTTGTCTTTAAAACACTACCCAGTGTACAAAGAAAGGGGTGTGCTAAACTTATCGTTAAGCAGAGGCTATTTTAGAGGACATTAAAACTCATAAAAAGAGCTCACACAAGAGCGATTAGAGCAGACACCCTGAAGGTCTCCACAAGAAAAATACAGAAGCTCTGGTTGTATATACTTGACTTTAACTTCCATTTCTTTATAATTGAAGCTTTCATATATGCTCAATTCACATTAGTACAGCTTTACTGTATGCTATATCTTTCATCCAGAAGTTCAGTATAACGTAAGTATTTCCCTTGAGATTAATTCAAAAAAATTCAACTCATTAAGTATATGTATGTCAAATCCACTGCAATAAACTATAGGAGAATGTCCAGATTTTTTGTTTGCATTAGAATTTGTTTACATTAATCAGGGAATGTTCATTTAATCTAGCAAAAGTTACAACTTACATCAAGAGTGGTGATTTCTGCTAAGTCCCGAATTTCTTGAATGGGGTTACTTTTTTGTTGCCTGATGTAATCTGCCAGTGCTTTCACTGATCGCTGACCCCTGTATTCTCTCTTCATCATCATCCCATTACGAAACAATTTGAGGGTTGGGTATTTGCTTATCCTGTATCTCTGGGCTATGTCAGCTAAAAGAATGAAAAAAAATTATTTACCCTCATATGTAGTCAGGGTGAGCCCATTAGCCTAATGGTCAAAAATCTTACAATTGCTTAGTGAGAACTTTTTGGTTCAAGTCATTATTTTTCAGTGAGAGAGAAAAAAATAGTAATAATCAGGACTTGAGTTTACACTAGTTAAGAGACCAGGTTCTGGACTGGGTTTAAATCCTAATTTGTGACTTACTGGCCATGTGAACTTGTAAAATGCATAAACTCTCCATGCCTTAGTTCTCATCTATTATATAAGGATAATCATTTCTGCCACGTAAGATTGTCTTAAGCATCAAATTAAATAATACAACAGATGCCACAGTAAGCATGGCACATGAATAATGACTATAAAAATAGCAATAATAATAATGCCTTATGGGGTTCGACAGACGTTAAAATACCTGAGAGCAGCATATAAGCTGGGGAGGGAAGGTAAGCAGGAGGTAAATTATGCTAAATATTCTAAAGTCTTTGCATGGTCCAGGAAGAGGCAAAAGTACTTATAATATTTTGTTTAGTCGAGGTTGTACTTTATTCTCTCTACTATAGACAATCAAAAATACTAAAAGTATATTAGAGGTTAAAATGGAATATGAGCTCTCAGAAGGGGGGCTGGAGAAAAGATATAACACTTTGGCAAACTAAGTAACTAAGATGATATAATACTTTGGCAAACTCCACATGGATTTATAAAGTAGAAATCATGAGTGATTACTAAAATTCTTTAAACAGAAGACACATATGAATAAACAACAGGAACAACTGGTCATACTGAGATTGAAAAGAATGCTTTATTCATCAAATCACAGAAATCTGAAGTAAGACATTTTAATTTATACATAATTAACACAGACAATAATCTGTCTGCTTTAGGAGTTGGTACTTCCTTGAAGCAGATGAGTAATAGATACATATCAACTACATGCCCCTTTTCAACCTGATAAATTACAAGGAGAGACTATGTCTTTGGGGTGTTATAAAGATGATGGGTTCTATTACCTAAGCAAGGACTTAATGAGATTAAATTGGTACTACAAATTGAGAAATGAGAGAGCGGTACCATAAACAAGTAGAAGTCTTTTAAATAAAATAAAGACAACTGTAATAAAGCAAAAGCCACAAAGACTTGAGCTTATCCTACTTACAATGATAAATAACCTGAGAAATCATAAAAATAAAAAAAAAAGAAACTTGGATTTTTTTTTTTCTTTTGGAAGACAGGGTCTTGCTCTGTCACCCAGGCTGGAGTGCAGTGGCACGATCTCAGCTCACTGTGACCTTAACTTCCTGGACTTAAGCAATCATCCCACTTCAGCCTCCAGAGTAGCTGGGACAACAGGTGTGTGCCACCATGCCTGGCAAATCTTCTTAAATTTTTTTAATTAAAAATTTTTTTTTTTAGAGATGAGGTCTCACTATGTTGCCCAGGTCAGTCTTGAACTCCTGAACTGAAGCAATCCTCCCGCCTCAGCCTCCCAAAGCTGGGATTACAGTTGTGAGCCACTGTGTCTGGCTATAAAATGAATTTTTGCATGATGTATAAACAAAAAGTGTTTAAAAATTAGATCAAATAGTTCTAATGGCCAACACTACAGTGTTGTAGTCTTGAGAATGGAAAATGCCTTTTTAAAAGTTAGTATTTTGGCCAGGCCCAGGGGCTCATGCCTGTAATCCCAGAACTTTGGGAGGCTGAGGTGGGTGGATCATTTGAGGTCAAGATTTTGAGACCAGCCTGGCCAACATGGCAAGACCCTGTCTCTACTAAAAATACAAAAATTAACCAGGCATGGTGGCGCACGACTGTAATCCCAGCTACCCGGTGGCCGAGGCACAAGAATCTCTTGAAACTGGGAGGTGGAGGTTGCAGTGAACCAAGTTCGTGCCAGTGCACTTCAGACTGGGCGACAGAGTGAAACCCTGTCTCAACAACAACAACAACAAAAAGTTACTATTTCTCCAAATGCTTATCAATAGGAGACTGGCTGAATAAAGTATGGTACCCATATAATGAAGTACTAGGCTGTAATATAAAGAAATAAAAAAGATCTCTGTTTGCTGCTAAGGAGCAATCTTCAAGATAAGTTAAAAAAAAAAAAAAAAAAAACCCAGGTGCAGAAGAGCATGTACAGGTCAAATATTTTGTATAAGAAATAGGGAGAAGAAACTTGGGGAAGAAATATAAATACATATGTATATACATGCACACATATTTCCATGTCTATATATGCTTGCTTATATAGTTGTCTTTCTTCTACCCACAAAAAAAACACCATGGGAGAAAATGGATGGAGAGGTCTAGGATAAATTCCCTGACTATACTTTGGTTTTACAGTTTTGACTTTGGAACCATGGAAATGTTTAACATTAAAACAAAATAAAATTTTTAAAAAATTTAGTACTGGCATTGTTATTTTGAAATTAAATACATACACATATATTACCGATAAAGCACATGAGTAATCATGTTAATGCCATTAAGAATTAAGATTTTCAGCATAAGGAAAAAATATATAAAAACTGAGTGATTAAGTAAAAACCCTATAATAATTTGAATTGGAAGTACTGGTATGACCTCATGTTTTTCTCTTTCAAAAAATATACTTCTAAGATCCTTCCACTGATAGCTATTATCAGTAAGTTAATTCCAATAAGTTTGATGATTCATATAACTCCCATGAAAATATAACTTATTGAAACTGACACTAGAAGAAACAGAAGATATAAATTATCCTAAAATTATTGCCAGGTATAGTGACACATGCCCACAGCCCCAAGGCAGGTGGTTTGCTTGAGCCCAGGAGTTCAAGACTAGACTGGGCAACACAGCAAGACTCCATCTCAAAAAAGAATCCTACAATTATTAAAGAACCCAAATCTAATTCAAAGCCTTTCCACAAATGAAACTCCACTCCCAGCCATCTTCACCAGTAAATTCTGCCAAACATTTAAGGAGCCAATAATGGCAATTTTACACAAACTATTCCAGAGAATACAAAAACAGGGAACACTTCCCAACTAGTTTTCGAGGTCAACGTAATCTTTATGGGAATCCTGATAAGAAAATTATGAGGAAAAAAAAGTATTTGTTAATCTTACTCAAGAACACAGATGCAAAACTTGAATAGAAATATTAAAGGCCGGGCGCGGTGGCTCAAGCCTGTAATCCCAGCACTTTGGGAGGCCGAGACGGGCGGATCACGAGGTCAGGAGATCGAGACCATCCTGGCTAACACGGTGAAACCCCGTCTCTACTAAAAAGAATACAAAAAACTAGCCGGGCGAGGTGGCGGGCGCCTGTAGTCCCAGCTACTCGGGAGGCTGAGGCAGGAGAACAGCGGGAACCCGGGAGGTGGAGCTTGCAGTGAGCCCAGATCACGCCACTGCACTCCAGCCTGGGGGACACAGCGAGACTCCGTCTCAAAAAAAAAAAGAAATATTAAGAAACTTAGCACTACATACAAAGGATAATACATCACAAGAACGCTGGATTTAGTTTAGCACTTCAGTTTAGATAAATATTTGAAAACCAATTAATGTACAGCACAACACTGACAGAATAAAAGAGAAAAATTTTGTTATCTCTCAAAAGCAGAAAAGCATTTGATAAAAATCTATATCCATTCATGCTTAAACACTTTCAGTAAACTAGGAAGAGAACCTCCTTAACTGAAAAAAGGATAAATAAACAAGTAACAAACAACTGAATGGTGATATACTAAAAGCTTTCAAGTTGAGATCAAAAAAGAAAAAAGATGCCTGCTATCACTTCTCTATAACACTGATTTGGAGTTCTTGATCAAAATAATAATAATAAAAAAAAGTCTGGAAAGGAAGAGATGTCATTATTTGCAGATGTTTTTATTGAGTTCACAGAAAATCCAAAAGGGAATCTACAAATGGATTTCCACTTGCAAGCAGGGTGTAGTGGGTAGCAGAAATGTATTGGTCCTACTGCAACAACTAGAAAAAACTTTGTATCATTTTTGTTGTTGTTGTTTTGTTTTTTTTTTTTTTTGAGATGGAGTCTTGCTCTGTGCCCCAGGCTGGAGTGCAGTGGCGTGATCTCGGCTCACTGCAAGCTCCGCCCCCCGGGTTCACCCCATTCTCCTGCCTCAGCCTCCCAAGTAGCTGGGACTACAGGCGCCCGCCACCACGCCCGGCTAGTTTTTTGTATTTTTTTAGTAGAGACGGGGTTTCATGGTGTTAGCCAGGATGGTCTCGATCTCCTGACCTTGTGATCCGCCCGCCTCGGCCTCCCAAAGTGCTGGGATTACAGTGTATCATATTTTTAAGATATCAGAAATCATGAAAGCAATGAAGACTAAAGGAACTGACATTCCAGGAAGGGAAGAACCATTCCTAGGGTAAGCAAAGATCACTAGCCATTTTCTTTCCTATAGGTTTCCTGTGTAATTCGTTTTGGAAATTAAGTCTGCAGTTGCAGATTTAGGGCTGAGAATTATACCTGCATAAGCAAAAGAAATGTCTCCAGAGGACATCTGCTAAGTGCTGGGGTGATACAGGAACCTGCGGAGTTGGGTCACAAATATGAAAAATCTCCTACGGCCTCCTGGTACTTAGGAGACAGCATCTACTTTGAAAAGGACCTGCAACCCTGTATCAAGACCACATGTAGCCAAGACAATTGCCAGATTTTGAAGCCAACAAGGCCAGGAAGCATCTAGACATTTTAAAAAAACCATGAATTTTTAAGACAGACAGGAAGAAAGGTACTTGTGACATGTACTAGAGACAACTGATTAGTATTCAGAATATAAAAAGAATGAACTAAAAAAAGATTACCAAAAAGATAAGTGAGCTAAAGCTATCAGTGTATGAAAGAAACACAGATTGCCAATAAACATATTACATATGTTCAGTTGTAATCAGAAAGTTACAAATTAAAACTCCCATATAACATTTTGTCTTTCATACTGGCAAAAAATCAATAATAATAAAAATTTTTAAGACTAAAATTCAATAATATGAAACCCTACGAAAGTAAAATATTCCTAGTAGGTTTCATTTAGGTTCAATATTCAATGTTAATAAAGGTAAACTAGCCTAGCTGGTGCCTACTTTGTCAACAAGAAGTCAAGGAATCTTTTTTAATACCCAAAGACTTTTTAATATCCAAAGGATCTGGCAGAGAGGATATGAGATGGACTCAGAAGCAAAGAAACTAGTCTAATAGAAAACATCTATTTTCCATCTGTGTCCTAAGTATCAGTATGAAAATGGACAGCAAGATGCACTACAGGAGACAATATAATGCTTTTAACTTTCTAAACTTGATGAATTAGTGGGCACAATGAGAAAGCAGTGTGCTAATAGCAAGTTTGCATAAACTAGGAGTAGAATAAATAAGGTTAGAGACAGACTCTAGAGGGTCTTAAGCACTAAGCTGATGGAGTTTGAATTTTATCCTGTTTGTGATAAGCAGCCACTGAGCTGTAGAGCTGGGCTTTCAAAAAATTCACCTGGCAGTAGTAGAGAACCAGGGAGACTAGTAAGGAAGCTGCCGTAATAGTTGTGGCAAAAATCACAAGAGTCTATTAACAAACATTACAACCTTTAGGTTGCTTTAGAATTCTGGTTATGGAGATAAAAAGATTTAAAATATTTGAAAACTATTAGGGGATTAGATACTCATTTGATTCATTCTCAAACAACATCCCGGCAGCAGGCATGCTGCATGATGCTGTGGCGTTTAATTATTAAAAAGCAAAAACCTTAAAATTACATTGATCAATAATCTCAGACATAATGCTGACTTTTTTTTTTTTTAACAAGCTTCGGCCAAAAGTGATTTTAAGATAATTAGAATGTGACACTTTGACAATATAACAAAGAATGACTTAAGGGGTATAATAAATGGGTTTTTTAAATTAACTGGATAGAGCAAATGTTAAAATGGATGTCAGAGAAATTATAAATCCCAGAAGGTTAACAGCTCACTGATTGAAAAATTAGCATGTATTTTTGCTCCAATGGTCACTTACTTTTCCTTGATGGGTCCTGCCTGCCTGCCTGCCTCACTAATGCCCAGCAGGGTTCCAAATGGGGAAACTGCCTCATACTCTTGTTTCAGCAACGTCTCTCCCTGCGATGGTTATCCATGGCAGAAAATACAAAGAGGCAGATCATTTCAACAGGAAAGTTTTATTGTTCTTCTGGTCCTAGGAGAAGGACCACTGCTGCCTATATACCTCTTCTCATTCCCAAACTGTACCCCTCAAAACAAACAACAACAAAAAAAACCCAGAAAGACAAATATCCTCAAAAAACAAAACAAAAGACCTCAACAGAAAACTGATAAGCAAAGCCTAGAAGCTGACTCAGAACTCAGGCTTAACCGCTCATCCAAATTCTGTTCTATGCACATAAATTCTTCACTTCATATTTTCTTGTTCTTATTATGGTACTTATACATAGTTCCTATAAAAAGCATCTCAATTTCCAATAAGTAAGGTCCTAGTTGCACTGGAAGACAGACAGGTAAGAGTAACTCAGGTATATGGGCGCGTGTGCTACCTAATCAAGGTACAATTACAAATTACTTTCCTAAAAACGTGAGTGTGGGTCTGTTCTGCACTGACCAGCAAACATATGAACGCCTCTTGCTTAGTGCCATACAGCCCAAGGCCACTGGAGGTCAGCAGAGAACCTGGTCCCACCAGGGGCTGACTGATGGGACTTTCTACATCCCAGGCAGCAAGCATGACCACCAAGGAGAATAATGAATTCTACTCCTGAATTCCCCAAATGATAAGACTGCAGAAGATGAGACGTGATGATGATCCACAGTTGAAGCAAGGCCATGTTTTAACTGTGCATGTGTACATGCATGTGTACACATGTGTCTATGTGTGTTTAGAAATTTTGGAAAGCAGAAAATTATAAAGAAGAAAATAAGAACCACTTCCAAACACCACTGGAGAAAACCACTATTAACATTTTGGTTTATATTTTGGTAACTTTGAAGAAAAGTTGCTTAACTAGCAGAGATATATTTCAATTCAGAAAAAATAAACTCTGAGGTTAGTCAAATAGTAAAGTGATAGCATCAATACTTGCAGAATGGGTTTTGGCAGCTTGGAAGAAATTCCCAGAGAGAGTAGAGCATTACCAACACTCTTAATGTCATGAAGGCCAATATTATGTTTAAAAAAAAAAAAAAAAAATCGACTCAGTTGAGAAATGATGCACAAGAGTCAGACTCTGAATGTAAAGTTGTTTCAGAATAACTTGAACAAATTTATTCTCCTTTTAAGGCACACACATTAATGACACAATTTTAAAAATCTATTTCTAACTGAGTCTAAGATAGTTTTTACAATAGGTATAAAAAAATTCTAAGTGCCCTCATCTCTCACCATAAACAAAAATCAACTCAAAATGGATTAAAGACATAAATCTAAGACCCGAAACTATAAAACCAGTAGAAGAAAACATAGGCGAAATGCTTCTGGATATCGGTCTGGGCAAAAATTTTATGGATACAGCTTTAAATGCACAGGCAAAAAAAAGCAAAAACAGACAAATGGGATTTTATCAAACTAAAAAGCTTCTGGAGGGCAAGGGAAACACAACAGAGTGAAGAGGCAACCTGAGAATTAGTGGAAATATCTGTAAACTAAACATCTGATAAGGGATTAACATTCAGAATATACAAGAAACACAAGCAACAACAACAACAAAATCCAGTTTTAAAAAGGGCATAGCATCTCAACAGACATTTCTCAAAAGACATACAGATGGCCAAAGGGCATATGAAAAAAAATCGTCAGTTTCACTAATCATGTGGTTACATACAAATCGAAATCACAATGAGGTATCATCTCACCCCAGTTAGAATGGTTATTAACAAAAACATGAAAAAAATTAATACTGAAGAGGATTTGGAGAAAGGGAAACATTCATATGTTGTTGATGAGACAGTAAAGTAGCACAGCCACTATGGAAAACAGAATGGAGGTTCCTCAAAAACTAAAAATAGAACTACCACATGATCCAGTAATTCCATTACTGGGTATTTATCCAAAGAAATGGAAATCAGTATAGCAAGGACATATCGCACCCCCGTGTTTACTAAAGCACTATTTACAATAGTCAAAATATGAAATCAACCTAAGGGGCCACCAACAGATGAATGGATAAAGAAAATGTGGGGCCGGGCGCAGTGGCTCACACCTATAATCCCAGCACTTTGGGAGACCAAGGCGGGCGGATCACGAGGTCAAGAGATCGAGACCATCCTGGCCAACATGGTGAAACCCCGTCTCTACTAAAAACACAAAAATTAGCTGGGTGTGGTGGTGCGCGCCTGTAGTTCCAGCTACCCGGGAGGCTGAGGCCTCCTTGAACCCAGGAGGCAGAGGTTGCAGTGAGCCAAGATCGTGCCACTGCACTCACTCCAGCCCGTGGCAACAGAACGAGACTCCGTCTCCAAAAAAAAAAAAAAAAAAAAAGCACATATTCAAGCCCTAACAGCCTGGGATTCCCTGGGAAAAACAGAGGAGGCACTACAGACCTGTTTTGGGAAAAACCTCTGTTTTCCTCATGAAACCCGAGAAACAATCTAAGGCTCTGTTCTGTTTTGCATTGAGTTATCTGACATTTTTTACTTTGAAAGGTATCAGAAATTACTTTGAATTATGAGAGAACTAGGTAGGAAATGTACCTTTGGGCATGCTTAATGGCAGTTATGGTTAATACTTGACTCCGCACTTTTGGATTAGAGAAACATGCTCTTGGCCCCCTAGAAGGTATGGAAATGTCCCCACACCCCACTGAGAGATAAGACTCCATGGGAGATGGGCTGGCTCCCTCTTTTTTTGGGATGCAGGATCTGGTATAAAAATAGGACCCTTAATTTGGGTGATCTGTTTTGCATTCCAGCTATGCCTGCTTATTAGGCTGTAGAAACTGCATGCTTTCCTGGTCCTGTTCCTCCAATGGCTCCACCCTGAAGCCAGTAATCTAATTAAAAAAACTGGGAAGTAAAAAATCTTACAACTACTGGATCTTCTGTCTGTGTATTTACATATGTTGTGTGTGATGTAAAAAAAGCTTCGATTGGCTTAAAACTAATAAGTGCTTAAATCAAGTTATAAATTATATCTTTTCTGACCTAATTAATCTCTTAGATATTAGGTCCCCTGAGTCAAAAAATGACATATTTGGCTTATTTGGTATAAACATCACACAGGAAGCACTGCCAAATATGAGATGGTATTTGGCTTTCTTTGGGCTGTATTTGTATAAATATGTTACTGGTATGTGTGTTAAAATTATGAGAAACTCCCATTATTCTGAAATGACAGTCTATGTTATTAATAATTATAATTGATATGTAAATTGCTATATGGCACAGAAGCAAAATTAACTTGTCAATTGTGGTGTTAATAGTGGCTGTCCTAAGACTTTTGTCATCCACAGACAATTGTTGTCTTGTATTGATCCTCTTCAGACAGTCGTTTTAAAATCAACTATAGAACTCTAACAGGTATTCTTGAATGCAGGCTTCTGGTAACTCTGGAGATTCTGACTTCAGAGGAAAAAGCATTCAGGACTCATGGAGAGCTGAAATGTTCACGACTATTAAGCAAGACAGGCATTAACTGCATGGACCTAACTAATAGAGGACTAAAATAATCTTTTTTTGACTTTTTGCTTAAAATGTTGCTGATCGTTTGTTTTGTTTTTAAGAATCAAGGAAACTTTTGAGCGATTAACAGCTTTTAATAATTGAGTAAAGTATACTCCTGTGAACAAAATTTGGAGCATGTTTGTTTCTATCTGATTTTTCCAGAATTAGGAAACTATTTGTAAGTATTCTTAACTTACAGCAATACAATTATGTGCATAAGTGGAATAAGAATGTTTTCTTTTGCAACATGACACAATTGGAATAATTTGTTATTTTACCAAGGCTTTGACTAGAATGGTGTGCTTTCCTTTAAGGAATCAATCTTGACTTATAGAGCCAATAAAAGCCCCTTGGGAAAACTGGTCTCACACCTTGTCTACACAGTCCCTGTACATGGTTTCTGACCTCTGGTAAGTAAAGAATGTCACTTTCTGATAGGCCCAAGAGCCCAAGTTATCTTGGGACCTCCAGAGGAAAGGAATTTACTAAACTCATAGGTATTTGAGGATACAAACCCATTGCTGGGCTCGACTTTTTGAAAAAAGTCTAACCTGAGATTCCTTTTATAAAAAAAAGTTCCATCAAAGCCAATTAAGAAAGCCTATGTGAAAAATACTTATTCCTGTTGCACTTTATGCAAATAACCAGGCCAAGTATAATAAAGCAAACAGCCTGGGACTCCTATGTCTTACCAATCAGTCTTACCATGATTTGTCATTAGTAAAAATGAGGACTGGAGAGAGAACTATGGTACACCTGTCTCATTAGTTGTTTTTGAGTTTTTTTCTGCAATTGAGACTGACTCTGCTTATTCCTGTGAATCAACCACTCATCTCTGGCTGGTACTCAGAAGAAGCAAGAGGGATGGATATCAACTTTTGTTAGAACTCAGAGTTATGAATGGCCCTCGACATACCAATGCTTTCTGACTCAGCTCCTCTCTACCCTGAATAAAAGAGACCTTAATAGTTAGGCAGGAATATCATTGCCCCTATTCAGGCTCAAGTTACAGAATATGGATCGTTGTCCCTCTACCATCCTTAGGATTAAGGGTTCCCTTGTAAAAGAGAGAGGGGAAATATGCCAGAGGCCACTGAACCAGGGCAACTCTGTCAGAGGCATTCAAACCAGAGTGACTCCATGCTGAATAGGGGCTGGGTAAAATAAGGGCTGAGACTTACTGAGCTGCATTCCCAGGAGGTTAGGCATTCTAAATCACAGGATGAGACAGGAGGTCGGCACAAGATACAGGTCACAAAAACCTTGCAGGTTGCAGTAAAGAAACTGGCCAAAACCCAACAAAGCCAAGATGACAAATCATGAAAGTGACCTCTAGTCATCCTCAGTGCTTATTATGTGCTAATTATCATGCTTAAAAAAAAAAAAAACACTCCTAGCAGCACCATGACAGTTTACAAATGACATGGCAATGTCAGGAAGTTACCTTACATGATCTGAAAAGGGAAGTTCCAGGAATTGCCCACCACTTCCCTGGAAAACTCATAAATAATCCACCGCTTGTTTAGCATATAATCAAGAAGTAACCATAAAAATAGCCAGCCAGCAGCCCTTGCAGCTGCTCTGCCTATGGAGCAGCCATTTTTTTAATTCCCTTGCTTTCCTAATAAACTTGTTTTAACAAAAAAAAAAAAAAAAAAAAAGAAAAAGAAAAGAAATATGACCCAGCCAGTGAAAAAGAGAATGACAGGAATAGTACTGATCTATAAATTGTTTTGGGCAGTATGGCCACTTTAACAATATAAATTCATTTCCACAGAATTAGAAAAAACTGTTGTAAATTCATACAGAACCAAAAAAGAGCCTGAATAGCCAAAGCAAACCTAAGCAAAAAGAACAAAGCCAGAGGCATCATATTACTGAACTTCAAACTATACTACAAGGCTATGATAACCAGAACAGTATGATACTAGTATAAAAACAGACGCATAGAATAATGAAACAGAACAGAGAACTCAAAAATAAAGCCACACACTTAAAACCACCTGATCTGCCACAAAATCAACAAAAATAAGCAATGGAAGAAGACTCCCTGTTCAATAAATGGTATTGGAATAACTGGCTATCCACATGCAAAAGAATGAAACTGGACCTCTACATATCATCATATACAAAACTTAAGTCAAAACGGATTAAAGACTTAAACGTACAACATCAGATGATAAAAATCCTGTAAGAAAACCTAGGAAATACCCTGCTCGACACTGGCCTTGGCAAAAAATGTATGGCTAAGACACCAAAAGCAATTACAACAAAAACAAAAACTGGTAAGTGGGACCTAATTAAACTAAAGAGCCTCTGAACTGCAAGAGAAACTATCAAGGAAGCAAACAGACAACCTACAGTATGGAAGAAAATATTTGCAAATGATGCATTCAACAAAGGTCTACTATCTAGAATCCATAAGGAACCTATTAAATCAATAAACAAAACACAAATAACCCCATTAAAAAGTAGGCAAAGGCCTGTAATCCCAGCACTTTGGGAGGCTAAGGTGGATGGATCACCTGAGGTGAGGTGTTCGAGACCAGCCTAGGCAACACGGTGAAACCCCATCTCTACTAAAAATACAAAATTAGCCGGGCATGGTGGCGTGTGCCTATAGTCCCAGCTATTTGGGAGGCTAAGGCAGGAGAATCACTTGAACCTGGTGGCAGAGGTTGCAGTGAGCTGAGAGTGTGCCATTGCACTCGAGCCTGGGCAACAAGAGTGAAACTCTGTCTAAAAAAAATAAAAATAAAAATAAATAAAAAAACAAAAAGTGGACAAATGATGTGAACAGACACTTTTCAAAAGAAGACATACAAGCAGCCAACAAACGTATGAAAAATGCTCATCATCACTAATCATCAAAGAAATGCAAATCAAAACCACAATGAGATACCACCCCACGCCAGTCAGAATAGCTTTTGTTAAAAACTCTAAAAAGAACAGATGGTGGCAAGGCTGCAGAGAAAATGAAACACTTAAACAACTGTTGATGGGAAAGTAAACTACTCCAACTGTGGAGAGCAGTGTGGAGATTTCACAAAGAACGAAGAGTTGAACTACCATTCAACCCAGCAATCTCATTACTGGGGATATACCCAAGGGAAAATAAATTGTCCTACCAAAAGGACACAAGCATGCATATGTTCCTCGCAGCACTATTCACAACAGCAAAACCACAGAATCAACGTAGGTATCCATCAACAGTGGACTGGATAAAGAAAATGTGGTACATATACACAACTGATTACTATGCAGCCATAAAAATCAACAAAATCATGTCCTCTGCAGGTGTCTATCAATGGCAGACTGAAAAAGAAAATGTGGTACATATATGCCATGGTACACTATGCAGCCATATATAAGAATGAAATCCTGTCCTTTGCAGCAACATAGATGCAGCTGGAGGCCATTATCCTAAGTGAACTAACACAGAAACAGAAAACAAAATACTGCATGTTCTTACTTTTAAATGGGAGCAAAATATCAGGTACACATGGACATAAAGATGCGAACAACAGACACTGTGGACTACTAGAGAGAGGCAAGAGCAAGTGGGACAAGGACTAAAAAGCTACCTATTGGGTACTATGCTCACAGCAGGTTGACAGGTGCAGTTATACCCCAAATCTCAAAACCATGCAATATGCCTCTGTAATAATCCTGCACATGTACCCCCATGTATCCCCTGATTCTAAAATAAAAGCTGATAAATGAACAAAAAAGGATGAAATCCTGACATTCATGGCAACATAAATGGACTGGAGGACATTACGTTAAGTGAAATAAGCCAGGCACAGAAAAATAAATACTGCATGTTCTCATTCATATGTGGGAGCTAAGAGAGTTGAGCTCATATAAGTAGAGAGTAGAATTGTGGTTATTAGAGGGTGGGAAGGGTAGGGGGAGGGGAGGATAGGGAGAGATTGCTTAACAGATAAAAAAAAATTACCTCTAGAGAGAGGGGCGGAGCAAGATGGTGGAACAGAAAGCTCCACCAATTGTCCCTCCTGGAAAGACACCAATTTAACAACTATCTACACAAAATAAGCACCTTCATAACAACCAAAAATCAGATGAACACTCACACTACTTGTTTTTAACTTCATTTCACTGAAAGAGGAAGTGAGAAGGTAGAAAAAACTCTCTTGAATCACCAACACCACCTCTCACTCAACCCCTGGCAGCAGCTGCACAGTACAATAAACCGTGTTTGGGAGAAGGAGAGCACAGCAATTGTGAGACATTGCCTTGAACTCAGGGCTTCCCTGTTATAGCAGAAAGCAAAATTGAACAGAACTCAGCTGATGCCCACACGTGGAGGGAGTATTTAAACTAGCCCAAGCCAGAGGAAAATCACCCATTTCAGCAGTCAGAACTTGAGTTCTGGCAAACATCACCATCTTGGGCTACAGTGCTCTGGGCCTCTAAATAAACTTGAAAGGCAGTGTAGGCCACAAGAACTGCAACTTCTGGGCAAGTCTTAGGGCTGAACTGGGCTCAGAGCCAGTGGACATAGGGGAGGAGGATACATGACCTACTGAGACGCCAGGCAGGATGGTTTAAGGGGCTGCTGGCATCACCCCTCCATTAACCCCAGACTGCAAAGCTCACAGCTCCAAAAGAGAACACTTCCTTCTGCTCAAGGCGAGGAGAGGGAAGAGTGGGGAGGACTTTGTCTTGCATCTGGGATACCAGCTCAGTCACAGCAAGACAGGGCACCAGACAGAGTCGTGAAGCACCCTTTCCAGGCCCTAGCTCCTGGATGACATTTCTAGATACACCCTGGGCTAGAAGAGAACCTGCTGCTTTGAAAAGAAGGACCCACTCTTGACAGGATTCATCACCTGCTTACTGAAGAGTCCTTGGGCCTGAATAACCAGCAGCACGAGAAAAGAAACAAATAACATATAATGGAGCTCCAATAGGTCTGGCAGCAGACTTTTCAGTGGAAACCTTACGGGCCAGAAGAAGGTGGCATGATATATTCAAACAGCTGAAGGAAAAAGACTTTTATCCCAGAATAGTGTACCCAGCAAAAACATCCTTCAAATATGAAAGAGAAATAAAGACTCCCACACAAACAAAACCTGAGGGACTTCATCAACATCAGATGTGTCCTACAAGAAATGTTAACGGGAGTACATTAATGAGAAAGAAAAGGACATTAATAAACAATAAGAAATCATCTGAAAGTACTGAAGTCACAGAAAATAGAAAGTACACAGACAAATAGAAAATATTGTAACACTAATTGTGGTGTGTCGACTACTCTTAAGTAGAAAGACTAAATGAGGGACCAATCAAAAAATAATAACCACAACAACTTTTCAAGACATAAAAAGTATAAAAAGATATAAACAGAAACAACAAAAAGTTAAAAAGTAGGGAGATGAAGTTAAAGTGTACAGTTTTTATTAGTTCTCTTTTTGCTTGTTCGTTTGTTTGTTTATGCAGTGTTGTTATCAGCTTAAAATAATGAGTTATAAGATAGTATTTGGAAGTCACATGGCAACCTCAAGTCAAACACACAACAGATATATAAAAAATAAAAAGAAATGAAATCATATCACCAGCGAAAATCACCTTCACTAAAAAGGAAGACAGCAAGGAAGGAAAGAAGGAAGAGAAGACCACAAAACAACGAGAAAACAAATAACAAAATGGAAGGAATATGCCTTTACTTATCAATAACAACACCGAACATAAATGAACTAAACTCTTCAATCAAAAGACACAGACTGGTGGAATGGATTTAAAAAAAACCAAGACCCAAAGATCTGTTGCTTACAAAAAACACACTCTACCTGTAAAGACACACATAGACTGAAAATAAAGAAATGGAAAAAGATATTCCATGCCAATGGAAACCAAAAAAGAGCAAGATCACTATACTTACATCAGACAAAATAGATTTCAAGACAACTGTAAGAAGAGACAAAGAAGGTCACTATATAATGACAAAGGGGTCAATTCAACAAGAGGATATAACAACTGTAAACACAATGCATATACATATGTAACACATATAATACAACGTAAATACATATGCACCCAACACTGGAACACCCAGATATATAAAGCAAGTATTATTATAGCTAAAGAGAGACCCCAACATAGTAATAGCTGGAGACTTAAATACCTGACTTTCAGCCTTGGACAGATCTTCCAGACAGAAAATCAACAAGGAAACATCACAGTTAACCTGCACTATAAACCAAATGGACCTAACAGATATTTACAGAACATTTCATCCAATGGCTGCCGAATACACATTATTTTCCTTATCACATGGCTCATTCTCAAGGACAGACCACATGTTAGGTTACAAAGTCTTAAAACATTCAAAAAAATTGAAATTATCTCAAGCATCTTCTCTGACAACAATGGAATAAAACTAGAAATGGATAACAAGAGAAATCTTGGATATTATACAAGTACATGGAAATTAAACAATATGCTCCTGAATGACCAGTGGTCAATGAACAAATTCAGAAGGAAATTGAAAATCTTCTTGAAATAAATAATGATGGAAATACAACATACCAAAACATATGGGATTCAGCAAAAGTAGAACTAAGAGAGAAGTTTATGGCTATAAATGCCTACGTCAAAAAATAAGAAAAAACTTCCAATAAACAACCTAATGATACCTCTTAAAGAATTAGAAAAGCAAGATCAAACCAAACCCAACATTAGTAGAAGAAAAGAAATAAAGATCACAGCAGAAATAAATGAAATTGAAATGAAAAAGGTAATACAAAAGCACAAGTAACAAAAAGTTGTTTTTCTGAGAAGTTTTACAAAATTGACAAACCTTTAGCCAGACTATGAAAAAAAGAGAGAAGACCGAAACAAATAAAAACAGAAATGAAAAAGGAGACATTACAACTGATAGCACAGAAATTCTAAGGATCATTAGCAGCTACTGTGTGCAACTATCTGCCAATAAATTGGAAAATCTAGAAGAAACTGACACATTCCTAGACATATACAACCTACCACGATTGAGCCATGAAGAAATCCAAAACCTGAACAGACCAATAACAAATAATGAGATTGATGCCATAATAAGAAAGCTTCCAGCAAAGAAAAGTCCAGGACCTGATGGCTTCACTGCTGAATCCTCCCAAACATTTAAGGAAGAACTGATACCAATCCTACTCAAACTATTCCAAAAAACAAAGGAAGAGGAATACTTCCAGACTGATTCTATGAGAACAGCATTATCCTAACACTGAAACTGGAAAAAGACACATCCACAAAAGGAAAACTACAGGCCAATAACCCAATATTGATGCAAAAATCCTCCACAAAATACTAGCAAACCAAATTCAACAGTACATTAGAAAGATCATTAATCATGACCAAGTGGGATTTATCTCTGGGATGCAAGGATGATGGTTCAACATATGCAAATCAATCAATGTGATACATTGTATCAAGAAAATGAAGGATAAAAAACATATGATCATTTCAATTGATGCTGAAAAAGCATTTGATAAAATTCAACATTCCTTCACGACAAACACCCCCAAGAAACCATGCAGAGAAGGAACATATTTCAACTTAATAAAGACCATGTACAATAAATCCACAGCTAGTATCATACTGAATGGGGAAAAACTGAAAGCCTTTCCTCTAAGATTTGGACTACAAGGATGCCCACTGTCACTATTATTCAACATAGTACTGAAAGTCCTTGCTACAGCAGTCAGATGAGAGAAACATATAATGGGCATCCAAATTAGAAAGGAAAAAGTCAAAATATCCTTGTTTGTAAATAATATGATCTTATATTTTGAAAAACCTAAAGACCACCAAAAAACTATAAGAACTGACAAACAAATTCAATAAAGTTGCAGGATACAAAATCAACTTACAAAAATCAGTAGCATATTTATATGCCAAAAGTGAACAATCTAAAAAGAAATAAAAATGTAATCCCATTTACAATAGCTACAAATAAAATACCTAGGAATCAACCAAAGAAATGAAAGATCTCTACAATGATAATTACAAAAAATCGATGGAAGAAACTCAAAAGGACAAAAAAAGGAAAGAAATTCTATGTTTATGGATTGGAAGAATCGATACTGTGAAAATGTTATTACTACCGAAAGCAATCTACATATTCAATGCAATCCCTATCAAAATACCAATGACATTCTTCACAGAAATAGAAAAACAATCCTAAGGTTTATATGGAACCACAAAAGATGGCAGAATAGCCAAAGTTATCTTAAGCTAAAAGAACAAAACTGGAGGAATCCCATGACCTGACTTCAAATTACACTACAGAGGTATAGTGTTAGGTCGGCACAAAAGTAATTGCGGTTTTTTGCCATTTAAAAAAAAAAACAAAAAACAAAAAAAACCACAAAAAAACGGCAAAAATCGCAATTACTTTTGTACCAACCTATAACCAAAACAGCATAATACTGGCATAAAAAACAGACACAGGCTGGGTGCAGTGGCTCACACCTGTAATCTCAACACTTTGGGAGGCCGAGGCTGGTGGATCATGAAGTCAAAAGATGGAGACCATCCTGGCCAACATGGTGAAACCCCATCTCTACCAAAAATACAAGAATTAGTTGGGTACGGTGGCAAGTGCCTATAGTCCCAGTTACTCGGGAGGTTGAGGCAGGAGAATCACTTGAACCCGGAAAGAGGAGGTTGCAGTGAGCCAAGATCGTGCCACTGCCCTCCAGCCTGGCAACAGAGCAAGACTCCATCTCAAAAAAAAAAAAAAAAAAAAAAACCAGACATGTTTATCAGTGCAACAGAAAACCCAGAAATAAATCCATATATCTACAGTGAACACATTTTTGACAAAGGTTCCAAGAACATACATTGGGGAAAGGACAGTCTCTTCAATAAATGGTACTGGAAGAACTGGATATCCATATGCAGAAGAATGAAACTAGACCCCTATCTCTTGCCATACGCAAAAAATCAAATCAAAATGGATTAACCACTTAAATCTCGGACTTCAAACTATGAAACTACTACAAGAGAACATTGGGGAAACTCTCCAGGACACTGGAGTGGGCAAAGACTTCTTTAGCAATCCCCCACAGGCACAGGCAACCAAAGTAAACAAATGGACAAATGGGATCACTTCAAGTTAAACAGCTTTTGCACAGCAAAGGAAACAATCAACAAAGTGAAGAGACAACCTACAGAACAGGAGAAAATATATGCCAACTATCTATTTGACAAGGGATTAATAACGAAAATATATAAGGAACTCAAACAACTCTATACTCAAAAATGTAATAATCTGATTAAATAATGGGAAAAATATTTGAATAGACATTTCTCAAATGGAAACATACAAATGGGAAACAGGTATATAAAAACGTGCACAACATCACTGATCGTCAAAGAAATGCAAAATCAAAACTGCAATGAGATACCATCTCACTCCAGTTAAAATAGCTTTTATTCAAAAGACAGGCAATAACAAATGCTGATGAGTATAAGGTGAAAAGGGAACCCTCTTGCACTGTTGGTAGGAAGGTATATTAGTACAAATGCTATGGAGAACAGTTTGGAGGTGACTCAAAAAAACTAAAAATAGAATGACCATATGATCCAACAAACCCAATGCTAGGTGTACTGAGGAAAGGAAATCAGTATATGCAAGAGACATCTGCACTCCCATGTTCATTGCAGCACTATTCAGAATAAGCTAGATTTGGAAGCAACCTAAGTGTCCACTAACAAACAAATGGATAGAGAAAATGTGGTACATACATATAATGGAGTACTACTAATCCATAAAAAAAGAATGAGATCCCGTCACTTGCAACAACATGGATGGAACTGGAGGTTACTAGGTTAGGTGAAGTAAGCCAGGCACAGGAAAACATTGCATGTTCTCACTTAAATGTGGGAGCTAAAACAAAACAACTGAAATCATGGAGATAGAGCATAGAAAGATGGTTACCAGAGAGTGGAAAGGGTAGTCGAGGGTCAAGGAGGGATGGTGAATGGGTACAAAAATGTAGTTAGAATAAATAGGCCGGGCGCGGTGGCTCACACCTGTAATCCCAGCACTTTGGGAGGCTGAGGCAGGAGGTCAGGAGATGGAGACCATCCTGGCTAACATGGTGAAACCCCATCTCTACTAAAAATACAAAAAATTAGCCAGGCGTGGTGGCGGCCGCCTGTAGTCTCAGCTACTCGGGAAGCTGAGGCAGGAGAATGGCATGAACCCGGGAGGCGAGCTTGCAGTGAGCCAAGATGGCGCCACTGCACTCCAGCCTGGGCGACAGAGCGAGACTCCGTCTCAAAAAAAAAAAAAAAAGAATAAATAAGACATAGTATTTGCTAGCACAACAGGGTGTTGTGTAAAAAGAATTTAATTGTACTTTAAAAAATAAACAGTATGATTCGATCAAAGACAAACGATAAATGCTTGAGGTCATGGATACCCTGATGTGACTATTATGGACTTCAAAATCTCTCTTGGCCGGGCACAGTGGCTCACGCCTATAGTCCCAGAACTTTGGGAGGTTGAGATGGGTGGACCACTTGAGGTCAGGAGTTCAAGACCGGCCTGGTCAACATGGTGAGACCCTGTCTCTACTAAATCTACAAAAATTAGCGGCCGCGGTGGCGCACACCTGTAATCCCAGCTACTCAGGTGGCTGAGGCACAAGAATCACTTGAACACTGGAGGCAAAGGTTGCAGTGAGCCGAGAACGTGCCAATGTACTCCAGCCTGGGAGACAGACAGCAAGACTCTGTCTCCAAAAAAAAAAAATTAAACTCTTGTAGTCCATAAAAATGTACACCCTACTATGTATCTACAAAAATTTAATAAAAATAAATTCTCTCTAGACAGGAGAAATAAGTTCTAGTGTTGTTCTACAGCACTGTAGGGTGACTGTAATTAATAATAATTTATTGTATACTTTTGAGTACTAGAAGAGAGGATTATCCTAATGTAACCATTAAACACGATATACATGTATTGAAATATTACTCTGTATCTCATAAATATGTTTATCACATGTGAATTTAGAAAAATCTAAGTGATAAGAAAGCTTTGTGTTATAGCTCATTTTTTCTTTTTCAGTTGCACATAAAATTTTGCCTTACAAGCAGTGATGAGTTAGACTGGGTGAACTATGGCAGTAAATATTTATTCTATTGTTGGGAAAATAATGAGATAACTGTAGTGCCTACAAAACACTTCATAGATGCTGGTACTGTTTATTATTCATTTATCTATCCACCTGTTCAACAATTACAACTGAACACCTACTATGTGCTAGACACCATTCCAGTGCTAGGAACAGAAGGGTAAAAACATAAGGTCTCTACTCTCATGCAGCCATTTTATCATTATTATTGTCATTATTAAGATCACTGCTGCTGCTACTACTACTTCTACTTGTTTCCACAGGCTAGAATATTAAATGAAATTCTTTTTCTTAATGGACAGAACAGTATGAACATATTAAATGAAATTCTTAAATGAATGAAAATGAAAAACTCAGGACAACCACACAGAGAACTGTGGGTCAGTTTCTAGAAGCCATCAAATAGCTCAGCTCTAAGCATTCCTCAAAATGCTGGCAAAAGACTATTCAAAGAAAGTTTTTAAAAATTCAATAATTGTGTTGAAGGTCATTTATTACAGTGAAAATAAGCAAATTACAATTAACAATATCACAATACCCCTGTACAACGCAGATTTCTAGCTTCTTACCCACATTTTTTCGAAAACTCCAAGGCATAAGGTGCTCCTACCTTTTTCCTTAATCAATGACAAACTATAGGTTCAGGACTTTTAAAATACCAAGTTCCTAAAAATTTGTAAAATTTCAACCTTACCAAAAAATTGCAATTGCATTTTTATTTATATAATGACCCATTGCAGACTATTTAAATAGACTATTTTATAATCTATAATAGGACATTTTAAGTTGTTTGTATTCAGAAATGGGTGAATTCTCCATTTCTATGGTGAATTCAATTTAAACTACCTTATTCTGACTTTCAAATAGCATAGTTAACTGATAAAAGCTGTATCGTCCTGGGTTCCAGTCTGGCTCCCTCCATTTACTATGCAACCTTGGGAAATCACTTAGCCTCTCTATATCTTTCAGTCTCTTCATCAGTAAAATGGTAACACAATCCAACTCTCTGAAAGGTCAGTGTTCCTTTCTACCTCAGAAACTTCGTATTTACTGCTACTTCCATCTAAAACACTCTTCTTCCCCTACTTCACTTGAAACTTCCTACTCTTCCTTCACTTTTTATCATTTCCTCAAAAATGTCTTCCCTATCCCTGCAGACTAAGTCAGACTCATCATTTCGTAGCATTCAATACCTTCCCGTTAGAATAGATATCACAATATGTGATCGTGTATTGATCTCTCTTGCCTTTCTAGGTGTGTTTAGTTCATTGCTGTAGTTATAGAACCTTCCACATAGCATTACATAAGGTAGGCATACATTTTTTTTGTTGTTAAATGAATGAATAATACTACTTTAGAGGAGTAATGAGTCGCGGTAAAGATAACTAAAATATCTGAAAGAACATGTCTAAATTCAAGTAAGCACTCACTAAGTAGCAGGGTTTTTTCCCAGGCAATGTGACTACAAACTTTTTACAGGAACTTTTCAAGAAATCATACTATGACTTTGGATAAAAGGTCTCAGCGAAAAAGTGAGTCGGAAGCAAGGCAGACAGACTGAAGTACTCAAGGGCAGGACAGAGTAGGTTAACATAACACCAGACAAGTGAACGATATGAACAAGACATATGTGGGCATGATGATATCTTGATTCTGAGGCCATCTTCTGTCCTTGCTAGGAAGCTTCTTACAGATCTTCTGCCTAACAAAAACTAATCCTAAAGCAACAAATAGATACACTTGGTTGGAAAGAATACTGTAACAAAATACAGACCACAAGAAGTAAAGCTTTTTATTTGCAAACAAACCTAATTGTGTAAGTAGAAAATCCTATGGACTCTATTTATAAAACTTATTAGAACTAGTAAGTTTTAGTGTACAGGGTCAATATAAGAAATCAATCTTATTTCTATAAACTAGCAACAAAAACACTAAAAATTAAAATTTAACAATCAATGCCATTTATAACAGCACCCCCAAATAAGAAATACTTACTGAGAGATCTCACAACAGATGTCCAAAACATGAGAAAAAAATACCAGGCAAGCCCAAAATGAAGGACATTCTACAAAATTCTTAATGAATACTACTCAAAACTGTCAAGATTGTGAAAAATGAAGCCTGAGAAACAAACAGATCAAAGGTAACCAGGAAGACATTATGCCTAAAAGTGATATCCTAGAACAACAACAACAAAAAGACCTAAGTGGAAGAGGGATAAAATCCAAATAGAATCCATAGTTTAATTAATAGTAGTGTACCAATTTTAGTTTCTTAGGCTTTGACAAATGTGCCATAGTAATATAAGATATTGATGTTAGGGTAAAATACATAAGGCATATAAGGGAACTCTCTGTATTATTTTTGCAACTATAATCTATGTATAATCTACAATTATTCCAGAAATGAAGTTTATTCTTAAAATATCATTTACAATAGCATCAAAAAAATAAATAAATACTTAGGAATAAATCTGACAAAGCTATCCAAGACATGTAGGCTGAAAAACCGCAAAACATTGCTGGAAGAAACTGAAAATGCCTAAATAAATGGAGAGATAACAATCTTCGTGGATTCGAAGACTCAGTATCATTAAAATAACAATTTTCCATAAATTGCCCTGAGGATTCAAAGTAACCCCAGTTAAAATCCCAGTAGCCTGGCCAGGCGCGGTGGCTCACGCCTGTAATCCCAGCACTTTGGGAGGCCGAGGAGGGCAGATCACGAGGTCAGGAGATCGAGACCATCCTGGCTAACACGGTGAAACCCCATCTCAACTAAAAATACAAAAAATTAGCTGGGCTAATTTTGGGCACCTGTAGTCCCAGCTACTCAGGAGACTGAGGCAGGAGAATGGCTTGAACTCAGGAGGCGGAGCTTGCAGTGAGCGGAGATCACGCCACCACACTCCAGCTTGGGCGACAGAGGAGACTCTGTCTCAAAAAAACAAAAAAAACTCAGTAGCCTTTTGTCATTAAAAATTAACAAACTGATTCTAAAAGTTAAATGGAAATCTAAATCAACCAGAACTGCCAAACAACTCTGAAAAGAAAGTACAAAGTTGAAAGTTTTACCTGACTAGACTTCAAGACTCGTTATAAGCTATAGTAATCTACAAAGTACTGCTACACAGACAAACGGATCAACAGTATAGAACAGAGAGAACAGAAATAGACCCACACATACAGTGTCAGTTTATTTCAGCAAAGATGCAACAACAGTGAAGAAAGGATAGTCTTTTCAACAAATAATGCCAGAACCATATGCAAAAAAATGAACTCCAATTCATACACTGTGCCACATGTAAAAATTAATTCCAAATGGATTACAGACATAAGTATAAACCTGCATACTACCACATCTGTAAAAGAAAACATAGAAGAAAATCTTTGTGATCCTGTGTAAGGCAAATACTTCTTAGATACAACATCAAAAGTGTAATTCATTTTAAAAACTGATAGTAAGACTGCACCAACATTAAGAATATCTGCTTTTCAAAATACACTCTTCAAGCTGGAGGTCTCATACTTCTTGATTTCAAAACATATTACAAGACTACAGTAATCAAAAAGTGTGGAACTGGCATAAAAACAGACACACAGACCATGGTACAGACTACAGGGTCCAGAAATAACCCCTCAAATATATAGTAAAATGATTTTCGATGAGGATGCTAAGACCATTCAATGGGGAAAGAACAGTCTCTTCAATAAATGATGCTGGAAAACCTAGAAGTACACATGCAAAATAATAAAGCTGGGCCCTTACCTTGTTCCATACACAAAAATTAACTCAAAATAAATGAAAGACCTGAACATAAGACCTAACACTCTTCAACTCTCTAAACACTCTAAAACTCTTAGAAGAAAACATAGGAGAGTAAACCTTCATGACATTAGATTGCAATTATTTCCTGGATATAACACCTAAAGCACAGTCAACCAATGTAAAAATTCATAAGATAGACTACATTACAATTAAAAATTTCTATGAATAAAAAGACACAATCAACAGAGTGAAAAGGCAACTGACAGAACAGGAGAATTTATTTGCAAATCATATATATGAGGGGTGAATATCCAGAATATACAAAGAACTCCTACAACTTAACATCAACAACAAAATCCCAAATAACCTGATTTTAAAATGGGCGAAGGAGTTGAAAAAATATTTCTCCAAGGAAGATGTACAAATGACCAATAAACATGTGAAAAAATACTGAACATCACTAATTATTAGGGAAATGCAAACCAACACCACAATGAGATACCATCTCACACCCATTAGTATGGCTGCTATAAATAAACAAACAAACAAACAAACAAAACAGAAAATAGAGCCCACATGATCTCACACACCATAGTCCCAGCTACTCAGGAGGCTGGATGGGAGGATCCCTTGAGCCCAGGAGTTCCAGACCAGCCTAAGCAACATAGTGAGACCTTGTCTCTATTAAAACAACAACAATAACAAAGAGAAAATAAGAAGTGCAGGTAAGCATGTGGAGAAACTGCAACCCTTAGGTACTCCTAATGAAAATGTAAAATGATACAGCTGCTATGAAAGACTGTATGACGTTTCCTCAAAAATTACAAACTACCATATGTTCTAGCAATTCCACTGCTGGATATATATCAAAAAAAAAAAAAATGGGTACTTTCTTTAAAGGTCTCAAAGAGATATTTGTACACTCATGTTCATGGCACCATTATTTACAACAGCCAATGGCAGAATCAACCTGTGTTCTCGATGGATGATAAACAAATCATGGTATATACATACCAAGAAATATTATTCAGCCTTAAAAAGCAGGGAAATTCTGATGCATGCTACAACATGAATAAGCCTTGCAAACATTATGCTAAGCGAAATATGCCAGTCACAAAAAGACAGACACTGTATGATTCCACTTATGTGGAGTACCTAGAGTAATCGCATTCACAGAAAAAGAAGGTAGAAAGGAAGTTGCTAGGGGCTGGGGAGAAGGGGCAATGGGAAGCTATTGTTTAATAGGTGTAGAGTTTCAGTTTTGCAAGATGAAGAACGGGAGACTGGTTGCACAACAATGTGAATACATTTAACAGTATTAAATTGTACAATTTAAAATGGTAAGATAGTAATTGTATGTGTATGTTACAATTTTTTTTAAAAAAATACAAAAGTAGAATGGGAGAAAATATTTGCAAATTACACGTGAAAAAAGACTTGTACTCAAAATATATAAAAAACTCTCAAAACTCAGTAAGAGGGTAGGGCACAGTGGCTCATGCTTGTAATCCCAGCACTTTCAGAAGCCAAGGCATAACAATCACTTTAGCCCAGGAGTTTCAGACCAGCCTGGGCAACATAGGGAGACCTGTCTCTAAAAAAATTTTTTTTAAATTAGCCGCGTGTGGTGGCACATGCTACTTGGGAGGCTGTGGTGGAAAGGTCACTGGGGTCTGGAAGGTCGAGGCTCCAGTGAGCCGAGATTGTGCCACTGCACAACAGCCTGGGCGACACAGTAAGACCCTGTCGCAAATAAATAAATAAACAAATTTCGATAAGAAAATAAACAATCTAATAAAAAATATGTAATATTTGAACAGACACATCATCACAGATACATGAATGTCATATAAACATGTGAGAATATTCTCAACATCATTAATTATTAGAAAAATACAAATTAAACCACAAGGAGATACCACTTTACACATATTGGAATATGTAAAATTAAATAGACTATCCACTCCAAGTTTTGACAAGAATATGGAACAATTGGAACTCTCATGTACTATTAATGGATATATAAAATAGAACAAATACTTTGGAAAATAGTTTGGCAGTTTCTTAAAAAGTTTAACATGGACCTACCACATGACCTAGCATTTCACATCTAGGTATTTGCTCAGGAAAAATGAAAACATATGCATAAAGATTTATATCTGAATGTTCATAACAGCTTTATTTGTCATCTTTATTTGTATAAAGATTTATATCTGAATGATCATAACAGCTTTATTTGTAATAGCCAGCAAGTCAAAACAACCCAAATGTCTGTCAGGAATTGAACAGATAAAGAAATTGTGGTATACAGCCACACAATAGAATGCCACTAAATAATAAGAAATAATATATGCAACATGAAACAATTTCAAAATAAACATACTGAGTCAAAAAAAAAAAAAAAAACCCAGACCAAAAAAAAAACCTCATACTGTATATAAAATTCTAGAACCAACACCACTTATATAAAATTCTAGAAAATGCAAACTAATCTCCAGTGATGGAAAGCAGATGGTCCTTAAGGATAATGGAGGTAGGGGATAGAAGGGACAGACAGGGACCACAAAGGGGCACAAGGAAAATTTTGGGGAATGACAGCTATGCTCAACATCTTGACTGTAGTGATGGTTTCATGGATATACACATGTATCAAAACCTATAAAATTATAAAATTTAAATGTGTGTAATGCATTATATGTCACTTATACCTCAATCAATCTCTTTTAAAAACTGCTTTAGGATTGAACAATTTATTTTTCGCAGCACTGATACATATATGAGTATATAAATTAAAATTGTTCAAATGGTTAGGAAAAAAAAAATTCGACCACAGAATAATCTGCCTAAAAGGCATTTCTCTTTAGAACACAGAATTCTTAAGGTTCTTCCAGTTCAAAACCTCTACAATCTAATTGGCATGTAAGAGGTTAACAAAACTACAATTTGTCTTACAATCTCTAAAGAGACTGTGGAAAATGTAAATACATTAATCAATAAGGGTTTCATAACATCATTTCTTTAAAAGAATTACATAGAAGAGAAAAAATATTCAGAGAGATGCATAATACCTCATAATATGCATAATACCTCAGATAACTTGCTGGTGGACTGAAAAGCATCTGAACTGTGCTATTTGCTCCCATAAAAAGAAAGCTTACTAGCAATGATGTCAGATTTTCTTCAAAAGTTATTGGTTTAAAAGATGGAATAAATGATATTTATGGTTCAAGGATATAAGTATTAAATTTTCTTCCCAATGAATGTAAGCTTTAGAGCATAATTTCCAATTTTATGGTTCAAATTCAGTAAAAGTAGGAACTCTTATCTGCACTGTAACATCTAATTAAATACATAAAGAATAGAAAGATTTGAAATGAGAACCCACACCAAAAACATCATGTTCTCTGTCAGCGAAAGGTCGGAGAAAAGATCTGGAAAGCAGTGTGAAAATGTAGCCCATGCTTGTACTGAAATCTTTTATTGCTCCCTTCATCCTATCTAGTTACGAATTTCAGCAGACAGAAATACTGGGTGAGGCTTAGAAGACTGTGAAATGATTTCCTGTTGGAAAATGCCTTGCTGCCTAGCACAAAGCTATATCAATAACTCCCCAAAATGTTTGAACAGAAAAGAGCAAATGAAGGCATTTGGTCAGAAGATCAGGATTCAAATTCCAGCTTGACCAGACACTGAGCTATGTAACATTGATTAAGCCACTTCATATTCATTTCCTCATCAGTAAAATGAAAAGTTAGGTGTGTGTACACACATACTAATTTTAATCAGTAGGTTAAGTATAAAAAGTAGAAAACTTGAAGAATGGGAGACAGTTCTGTATTCACACCAACTTAACCAATAATGCAATAGCTTTTTGTGAGCAGTCTCTGTCTCCCAGAAACTGTCAGATGCTTGAGACAGAGATTAATAAGTGGTTTGGTCTCCTCTTAAAAGTGAGCATTAAAAGAAAGAAAGAAAAAAAAAAATTCCTGCCTTGATGAACAGACAATGCAGCTGATAAGACAACTAAGACAAACAGAACTATCAAATACAATGAGTTTAGTACGATGAGAGAGGAAAGTTCAAGTATAATGGGAGCACACAGGAGTGGGAGCACACAGGAGGAAACACCACTAGCAAGATTACTAGTTCAAGTTAGAGAAATCCATCATGTATATGAAAAACCATGGGGATTTCATAGAGAATGCTCCACCAGGACAAGCAAAATGCAAGAGGTTGGATTTTAAGAGCTTAAACTAAGTTTCTTAATACTCTTAATAATTATAATCAGTTGCTACAGCTAATTAGACCTCAAAAATAGTCTAAACCAATACAAAAACAGAAACACACAAAAATCTCAGACTATCTTATTTGAAATGACTATAAATGGTATTTTCACATGATTCTAAAATAACAGAAATCCATTTTTTCTTCTAATACCATATTTCAATTTTATTTACTGATTTTGGTATTTGCTTTGGTAGAAAACACTGCTAATTTTGATCCCAATGCTTGACCTACTGTAATTTTTAAAATAACAACAAAAAAACCTTCACACAAGCCAAATGGAAAGTAGTGTTATAAGTACATAAAAATTAAATAGTAACAATTTAACCAAGGTCACTAGAACATTTTCGGTTTGTTCTCCACTTAAAAGCAGAGCATTTAAAAAAAAGAAAAGGAAAAAAAAGAAAAGAAAAACTATGCATGTGTGCCTGTGTTTGGGATGGGACAGTTTCTTTTAGACTTCCTATTGAGGTACTTACAGTGCTGATCACAATCAACTCTGGCAAACACTACTTGATTTTCATTTGGAAATTCTTCCTTAATGACATCGGAAGCTTCCTCAAAAATTGGATGCAACATCTGACTGAAACGACACCTATACACAGAGAAGGATGCCAATTAGAAATGAAAAGCAGAAGTAATAAAATCTTATTTCAGTTATTGCCCGTTGACATTTGATATAGGCACAATGAACAACTCTTCGAGATAATCACACACTTAATTTAATCATGGACCCTGACGTTGTTCAATGGAGATGAAGACAATTTTGAATTCAAAGACTGTATAACAATTCTAAGAATGTATAATAGATTTTGGTTTTATTCATCTTAAGATAATTGCCAGTATTATGGAGCACACAGCTAAGGATCTCTTGCAGAGGTCATAAAACAAGTCTGAAATAAGCCCTCTAAGAAGTACTACTAGGATTTGCAACTACTGAGGCTTGAACATTTATGAAAGAAATTAGCTTTCTCTATTTTATTTAATTTTTTTTTGAGACAGGATCTCATTCTGTTGCACAGGTTGGAGGGCAGGGGCACAATCTCAGCTCACTGCACCCTCCAACTCCAGGGCTCAAGCGATCCTCCCACCTCAAAATAATAAAATTTTAGACTACTGTGTAAAATATTTTAACTATATTGTAGATATTAGACTGCTCCACCTGGCTAGTTCTATCAAATCTCACAGGCAAGTTAGCATACCAAATAAATAAGTTATATTAAAAGAATATATGGTATATAATGACTATCTCCCCTCAAAATTTACCCCTTGTTAAAATGGGCTTTTACATCTGTAAACATACTAAATACAGTAAGTCTAGAAGCAAGTATCTTAAATTCCTAACCAAGACTTCCTGTCTATATTTTCTTTTACTTTAAACACAAGGCACAAACCCCACAACAGTCTGTAAACTTGTTACTTCTAACTGTCCCTTAATCAAGTCAAACATTTCACAAATACAGTCATGTGGTGTTTAACAACAGGCATATACTCTAAGAAATACACCATTAGGTGATTTCTTCATTGTGCAAACATCATAAAGTATACTTACACAAACCTAGACGGTATAGCCTAGCATGCATCTACACTATATGGTATACAGCCTCCTATTGCTCCTAGGCTACAAACCTGTACCACACGTTAATATACTAACTACTGTAAGCAACTAACACAACAGCACTTGTGTATCTAAACGTATCTAAACATAGAAAAGGTACAGTAAAAATACGGTATTATACATGGGACTTCTGTCATTGACCTAAACATCATTATGTCATGGATGACTATGTTCTAGGTCATTAAAGGGACCCAATAAGAAGGGGAAGAATCAGAATTAGTAACCAGCTGAGTTAGAATGGTCTTTCTCTTACAGAAGAAGTATTAAGGATATGTAAACAAACTACAGTTGCTACTCTTGCTTCCGGAGCCCTTTTCCACCAAATAATTTACTTAAATGATGTCAGTGAACAGTTTAATCCACATGTAATTAGGTAATACATATTAGCTTTCATACAATAAAAATATTGGAAAGCCTGTGAAAGGATGCAAACAATATACTTCCTCCCTATTTCTTCTTGTGTATATATATATCTCTTCTAGCCCACTCACCTGACTTCCTAAGGAGATGTCCTAGAATATACCAAGGAGACACATCTGTATCTTCAATCTCTTGCTTTCAAGTGGCTCTTTCCTCTTTTAGCATTCTTAAATCTCTCCCATCAGGGATAAGTGGGTGGGGTCTGTGGACATCATGGACCGTGTCTTATTTGACTACGTAGTCTAATAAGCATTCAATATATGTGTATCAAATGAATAAATTGACAGAATGGAGCGGCTAGGACCCCAGGTTTGCAGGTTCTTACTGTCCGTAGAAAATAAGGTAGCTGGAGGACAGGGGGAGGCAGGGGGTCCCATTAATCAGGGGCTGATTAATGGTTTCTTGAAAAATTTAGATCTGACCTAGTGAAGAAAGAGCGGGCAAGCCTCTTTATGGCTTAAGGGCAACGTAAAAAAACACATCAAGGGCTTCTTTTCTCTAGATTGTCCAGTTTGCCACCCAGTAAGTATTTAAGCATGGTTCATGTTTAAAATAGGACCTGTCTTAATACAGGTTGAATGTCCCTAATCCGAAAATTCAAAATGCTTCAAAATCTAAAACTGTTTGAGCACTGACAAGATGCTCAAAGGAAATGCTCATTAAAGCATTTTGTATTTCATATTTTTGGGGTTAGTGATGTTGAACCAGTAAGTATAATGCAAATATTCCCAAACCTGAAAAAACCCAAAATCTGAAACACTTCTGGTCCCAAGTATTTCAGATAAGGGATACTCAACCTGTACCAAAAGATGAGAAGGGAAAATGAAATAAAATGTTACGTTTATAAAAGGAACATCACAAAAGAAATGGATCTATTAAAAGGGCCTAACGGTCATCTAAACCTAATCTCCAATCTAGTACTTAAATCAATCCTTAACAAATCTACCAAATAGATAAGTCTTTGCAGAGACATTCTGAGGGCACTTACTAATATGATCTAGTTAGAGAAAGAAATAAGTTTTGCAGTCAGGCATACCTGAATTTAAATCCCAGTTCCACCACTTACTAGCCATATGACCTTTCTGAGCCTCAATTCCTCAACCTAAAAGGAAATTATAATACCTACCTGCAGAGTAGTTCTGAGCATTTAAAACAACCTATGTAAAGAGTCTGGATGGGAATGGTTAATGGGTACAAAAATATAGTTAGAATGAATAAGATCTAGTAGGATGACTACAGTAAACAGAAATGTATTGTACATTTTTAAATAAAAGAGTAAAACTGGAATGTTTATAACATAAATGATGAATCCTTGAAGTGATGAATACTCCATTTACCCTGATGTGTGTTTTTTTTGTTTTTGTTTTGAGACAGAGTCTCACTCTGTCACTCAGGCTGGAGTGCAACAGCGTGATCTCGGCTCACTGCAACCTCCGCCTCCTGGGTTCAAGCAATTCTCCTGTCTCGGCCTCCCAAGTAGCTGGGATTACAGGTGCCCGCCACATCCGGCTTTTTGTATTTTTAGTAAAGACGGGGTTTCACCATGTTCGTCAGGCTAGTCTTGAACTCCTGACCTCAGGTGATCCGCCCGCCTTGGCCTTCCAAAGTGCTGTGATTACAGGTGTGAGCCACCGTGCCCGGCCATGTGATTATCATACTTTGTTCACCTCTATCAAAATATCTCATGTACCCCATAAATATATATACCTACTATGTACCCATAAATATTAGGTAATCTGTTTTAAATAGTCTGGCACAAAACAGCATTATTAACCACCTACTACAGTATTACTCGAGGAGCTGCAGTATTTTTAAGCACCTCTATTACAGAATTATTAAACTGTGCCACATCCATAACTTCCAGAAGGAACTCAGAGTCTAGACTTTGAGGCCACATAGTATTAAGTCTATGTCCTACAGCCAATTACCCAAGCTTTTTCAGCTGTATAAAAGAGTATTAATTCATTAACAACTTAAGGTATTCTTGAGGTAATGTTTTACCAAATAACTTAGTCCACGTTTCCAATTCAGTTTTTTTTTTTTTTTTTTTTCCAAAAGATCCCAGCAGCATGTTCTATTACTCTTTCTTGCAACATACAAAATCTCTCAGTCAGGAGAAAGTCGCTCTAGTTTTTCTTCAGACATCATCTAGTTGGGTAACCTTGGGAAAGTACTTCACTCCCCTGGATTTCAGTTTTCTTATTTTAAAATGGATTGGACTACATAATCTTCTGCCAAATTTTGTGGCTATTAATACATCTTGACAACCCTAATTTACCTTGAAAAATGCTACCTTTGTTACATATTTTATAAACAGCATTTTCTCTGTGTATCTGCAACTTTTTTAAACTGAAGTTTTTAAAATAATCATACCATATATACATTCATTTAGCAGACATTATGTACTTATCAGCCACATATTAAGCAAAGTGCTTGGGGATTAAAGTTGAAAATAAAACTATGGTATGTATTTTCACAGAGCAAACAATGTAGCAGGGAGTCACCAACTGGATTACAGCCTACAAGTGTTATGACTGGGTAAGTATGGGTGTTACGGGAAATAACAGAAGGGCTCCTAATCAGAGTCAAGAGTAGGGGAAGGTGTATTGATCCAGGAGGATAACCTGGAGAAAGTGGCAACTAATCTAAGACTTGAAAGATTAGAAGTTAACTAAGTAAAGAAATGGGTGACAGAAGAATGATCCATCCAGGCAGGGGAAATATCATACCTAACAGTCCAGTGATGAAATACAGAATTTTACAGGAATTGAAAGCAGCTTAGTTTAACTGGAGCAGAATGTGGAAGTGGAGAGAGGCCAGACATAACAGCTACAGAGGGAATAAGAGACCAGTTCATAAGGGGCCTTCTGTAAAGGATTTAAATTTTAACCCAAAGGTAATGGAAACATTTTAAGGGTTTTAAGAAGGGGTATAAACTAATCTTATTTACACTGTAAGAAAGAGAACTCTGGCTTACATTGTAGAGAACATAATGGAGATACGTAAGCCTAGAGCACAGAAAAGAAATGAGGAGACTGTAGCATGAATTCTAAGTAAACGACAGGACTGTGACCTGGAGTATGGTAGTCATAGCTAGTAGGTAGTAAGCCTTAAAGGGTCAGATAAGATACAGAGTGTCTAGTGATAAAGATTATGCCAGTGTTTCAGACTCTTTCCAGCTAAATCTCCCTTGTGTTTCACAATCTTTCTAGCTAAATCTCCCTTCTTCCTGTCTCCATGCCATATTCTGTAACATCTACTATACAACATGTTGTTCTAGATGCTGGGAATACTGAGTATGCCATTATCTCTGCCCTCCAAGTTTGTTTGCTAGGGCACAAACAAATAAGAAAAGACAAAACATTTAGTAAGAAAAAGAAAGTGGTACATAGAGTACTATATAAACACAAAAGACAGGCGCTGATTCAGCCAGGGGAAGGAGTAAAGGTATCCTAGAAGAGGCAGCAGATTGTATAAATTTTAAAATGTCAACATTATTTTTCCTTCTAAACTTGCCATACCCAAATCATGACTTACAAACACTACCCTCCTTCCACAGTCAGGACAAATACAGAATTGCAATATGTGTTCCCTTTGAGTGGGGGGTGGAGAGAGTCATATTTAAGTTATGTGTTACCTGTTTTAAGATATGTGATAACAGAATCAACTCTATTTCTTTCTTAAAACAGAAATCCTTACCAAATTAAACTACTTCCTTTGTGGATGAAACTTAATTGACTTTATGTATGGAATACTGTATTGAAATAGTAAAAGCCTTCCCTTCCCCTTTCTAGCAAAGAAAAATTAACCTTTAGCAAGTAAAAACAAACCCAAACCCAAACAATAAGATTACTTACCAGTCAGCATAAAAATTTACTAAAGCAACATCAGCATTGTCTGAAATTGAAAGACAAAACCAAATAAACTAAGTTATTTGTAATAATTTTTACATAATTAAAGATACAGTTTCATTATGATCTTTGTCCAATATAAGGGTCCACTTAAAAAAACACAGTAACTATTATCTCTCACTCAGAAACCTAGAGTCATGGACAGCTTATAGAATTTATGGGAAACTTTGTCTCTTTTCTCTGTATGCTTTATAAGTTCACTGCATCTTTTATTTTAAGGAGACTGGGTCTCACTCTATTGCCCAGGCTGGAGTGCAGTGGCATGATCAAAATCCAGTGCAGCCTCAAACTCCTGGGTTGACGTGATCCTCCCACCTCACCCTCCCAAGTAGCTAGGACTACAGGCAAACACCACCACACCTGGCTAACTTTTTTTTTTTTTTTTTTTTTGAGACGGAGTCTCGCTCTGTCCCCCTGGCTGGAGTGCAGTGGCGCGATCTTGGCTCACTGCAAGCTCCGCCTCCCGGGTTCACGCCATTCTCCTGTCTCAGCCTCCCCAGTAGCTGGGACTACAGGCGCCCGCCACCGCGCCCAGCTAATTTTTTGTATTTTTAGTAGAGATGGGGTTTCACCGTGGTCTCGATCTCCTGACCTTGTGATCCGCCCGCCACAGCCTCCCAAAGTGCTGGGATTACAGGCGTGAGCCACCGCGCCCGGCCTTTTTTTTTTTTTTTTTGAGACAGAGTCTCACTCTGTTGCCCAGGTTGGAGTGCAGTGGCGTGATCTCGGCTCACTGCAAGCTCTGCCTCCCGGGTTCACACCATTCTCCTGCCTCAGCCTCCCGAGTAGCTGGGACTACAAGCGCCTGCCACCACGCCAGGCTAATTTTTTTTGTATTTTTAGTAGAGACGGGGTTTCACCATGTTAGCCAGGATGGTCTCGATCTCCTGACCTTGTGATCCGCCCGCCTCGGCCTCACCTGGCTAATTTTCGAATTTTTTTGTAGAGACAGGATCTGGTTATATTGCCCAGGCTGGTCTTGAACTCCTGGCCTAAAGCAACCTCCCACCTTAACCTTCCAAAGTGCTGGGATTACAGGCATAAGCCATCACACCGGGCTCCGTTCATTGCATCTTAAATGAATTTAAAGCAAATGGAAAATTAAGCCCAGATAAGGCAAGTAAGCTACTATCATAAAAAGTAAAGTGGAATGATCTGTATTTTATTTTTTGATCTTCCATATTCACAACTGAGAATTAGTTCTGCAAACAAAATCCCACATCACAGAAAAGACCTGTATAACTAAGTTATTTCTAAACCTCACATATCCCACCTAGTTGCAACAAGTAATCTACAACTAACAGTGTTGCACAAGACGCCACGTTTTTGGTTCCTATCCATTTAACAGTTATTCCCTCCTACAAAAATAACAGCATCATTTGCATATCAGGATGTAAAGACATGAGAAAGATGTAGCGCTTTTTGCCTAACCCTAATTCAGAGAAACTTAAACTCCTCAAGCACTCATGAAAAAAACAAAGATATTCTAGAATTTGAAAGATGACAGAAGTGAGAATGATATGTGAGTTTCAATTCCTTTCTTTCCTTTTTACCATCAAGTTACTTTTTATATACTTGCTTATTTGCTCTAAAGCAATGATTCACAAACTGTGGTTCCTGGACCAGAAACACCAACATCACCTGGGAACTCACAGACATGCAAATCCTTAGGTAGGGGTCTAGCAGTTTCCTAGCAGTATAGATATTAAAAAGTGTTCCAGGTGATTCTGATACGTGCTAAAGTTTATGGAACCACTCCTCTAAAGAGACTCCATAAGACAGGAATAGACTTTTAGCATTTAAAGTTCCAGGAACATAATATATTACACTCAATGAATGTTGTAACTCCTTTTGCCTCTATTACATGCGTAAGATGGATGGTTAAAAAAAGAAATTATTTATGCACACTGTACATTTTCTTAAAGCTCCTAAGTTATTATTTTCTATCAACCACATCTTCAGCTTTCCTTTACTATTTTTAAAAAACAAGAAATGGTTTCTCAAGTTAATTATATCCATAACCACATTGTCAGCAAACAAACCATTCAGCAAAAAACTTATCAGGCCAAGTGTGGTGGCTCATGCCTGTAATCCCAGCACTTTGGGAGGTCAAGATGAGAGGACTGCTTGAGGCCAGGAGTTCGAGACCAGCCTGGGCAACACAGCGAGACCATGTCTCTACAAGAAAAATTTAAAATTAGCTAGGTGCAGTGGAGCACACCTGTAGTCCTAGCTAACTTGGAAGGTTGAGGAAAGAGGATTGCTTGAGCCCAGGAGGTCAAGGCTGAAGAGAGCTATAATATTATCATGTTACTGCACTCCACTCTGGGTGACAAAGCAAGACCCTTTCTCTAAAACAAAAAATAAAAATAGTACTGAACTTAACTGGACCAATAACAATAAAAGAGATCAGAGTAGGCGATCTAATTAAAGGGAAAAAAGAAAAAAAAGTCTAGACTGTGTCCCAAGGTCATTAACATTTAGTACTGTACAGCGAGAACTATTGGTCTCTAAGTAGGATTATCAAAACATTTCATGAATTGTTAAGAATGGTATCTACATCAAGTCAAAGAAATAAAAAAGACGAAAAGTAACCAAAAGTGCTTTGATAATTCAGAAAGTCATGGAATTAATCAGAATGCCAGCTCTTGATCTGTGCTAGCTGCGATTTTATTGTGTGTGTTTTTTTTAGAGAGAGAGTTGTAAACTAACTCTCTATAGAGAAGAGTACACTTAAAAAATATTGAGGTACTTACTTAAAATTTCATCTATATTCTCTGTATCAAGACTTGTTATTTCAGTTGTTACAGGAGTAAAAACCCAAGTTACCTGAAAATTTAAAAAATGAGAAATTAATAAATGTGTCCACAAAAGGCAAATACGTAAAAGCGGAAAGTCTAAAAATAAATAAAGTTGATTCCACTTGTTCCTTAGAAAATTATATATCAACTGAATTGAATCTTTATTATCTAGTCTAATCTTTCACTAGATAAATGAAATAGGAGAAATACTAGCTTCTCAAACCTAGAAATTGATCAAATAAAACTTTCTATACTTGCAAATATACAAAATAGTTTCTAAGGAATTAGAAAAACTGAGAATATACATATCTTTTCAAATTAATACTTTCAAGAACTTTAGCGCCACAAGAAAAACTGTGTGAGATTATCAGTGTTTCAAGTATAAATATAAAAACCAACGCTAAGTCTGCTGATTCTATCCTGCCGTGTTTCTAAGACAGAAGAAAATAATGAAGAATGCAAGAAAGACTTTTGCAAGTTGTAAACCAAAAGCCCTTCCTGTATAATTTTCACTTATTGGTGATAACAATGTGTTACATGAGAGGCTATTAAAAAGAAAATAAGAATGTTTTTGCACTTTAATGAACCTGAAATCCAAAATTCAAGTTTATCAAAGAAAATCTTAGCCATCTGCAAAACAAAGAAAATATAAAATTTTAAACTAAACTAGCGTTTTTAAAATTTAAAATTTTAAATTTTAAACTAAACTAAACGTTTACGTATTTTAAAAAGTAAAATTTAGTGTATTTTATTTTTAGTTTCCAACTTTAATCACTTGGTGTTTGCTGCCTGGAGAGTTTTTTGTTTGAAATAGAGTTTGTGTATGGAAATTGACTTACGAAATCACTGCTTTTTACTGAATGACAACTAACGTCAGGCTCTCATCAAAGTGCTGAAGACTATTCCTTTGCCCACCCATTTCCTGAATACTTCAGCACTTACAACAGACTTAAAACTTTTCTAATTCACCAACAATTCAATCTAAATGCTATAAAGAGATACAATGATGCTAGTATATAAATAAGCCCAGCTAAATTTTAAAAATATTTCTGGGCTGGGTGCGGTGGCTCATGCCTGTAATCCTAGAACTTTGTGAGGCCAAGGCGGGCAGATCATGAGGTCAAGAGATTGAGACTCTCCATCCTGGCCAATATGGTGAAACCATATATATATGTATATTATATATAAATTATTATATAATTATATATTATATATAATTTATAATATATATTATATAATATATATAAATTATTATATATTATATAATATAATACATTATATTATATTATATAATTATATAATGTATTATATATAATTATATATTATATATATATTTCTATAGACTTATTCTTTTCTTATGAAAGGCCTAAGGATAACACTAAGTCTTATTTTTAAATTACTGTAACGGTGTAGCCAATAACTATCATGTCTGTTAGCAACCAATAAATTATACTCTCCTAAAAGTAGGCTAAATAATTGCAAATCTCTAAATATTTGACTTATAAAACTAATTTCATTATTTTCAGTGCCTCAAACATTAACTGTAAAGATCAGACTTCCCTCACTAGTCATTAGTTACTACTGATGGGGTTTAGGACACATTACTCCAAAATACGGCACATTGGCATTTGAGGAAACAGAAGCAAAAAGGTCTCCCTGACCTTCTCCTGCCCTTCTCCCCTAAACAGGTCATAAAATAATTCTCTGACATTTCTCTAAAGTAGGTCTTAAGACTCCCCCTAAGAGACATATCCTCTAGACCCTGAGAAAAGGAATATCCCAATCTCTGAGGACACAGAGATGCCTAGAAGAATCTGAACTAACAGTTCCCTCAGTTTATTACTATTAGATCATAACCGCTTTGTCCAGTCGTATGTCTGTACAACTGTTCACTCTTCATCAACCTATGAATTTTTAAAGTTTTTCCCACTTCTTTGGGTTGTAATTTCTGAAGGCTCCCATGTCATGTAAAACTTATATTAAATAAATTTGTATGCTTTTCTCTTGTTAGTCTACCTTTTATTATAGGAGTCTCAGATATGACCTAGAGATGGGTAAGAAATCTTTTCTACTCTACATTATCAATGTCTTCATAACAGATCCTGCCTTCATAAGTATCTGACCAGTTCTACATAACTGTGGATCCCAATAATATTGGTAACAGCAAGATTTTACACTTGTGTGCTAAAGAAAAACTCAAGAAGGCAGAAAAATATTATCACAGAACAATGAAGTTGGCATTATCAAAGTCAAGTCATTAAATAATTCAATAATATTTACAGTATCTACTAGGTACTGAGGGCACAAATGCATAGAGCATGGTGTGTGCTGCCTCAAATCTGGGTAAGTGGGATATCCATTGCTCAAACATCTATCATTTCTTTGTGTTGGGCTCCAAATCTACTCTTTTGGTTATTCTGAAATATTTTTGAAGAGTTAATTATCATCTATCAAAATATGTAGAGAGAATGAATATATGTTTAAAATCTAAAGTTAATAGTTTTTTGCTAGCTGGGCACAGTGGCTCATGACTATAATCCCAGCACTTCGGGAGGCCAAGGCAGGAGGACCCCTTGAGGCCAGAAGTTCAAGACCAGCCTAGGCAACATAGCAAGACCTTGTCTCTACAAAAACACTTAAAAAATTAGCCAGGCATGGTGGCACATGCCTGCATTCCTAGCTACTGGGGAGGCTAAGGCCACTGGATCACTTGAACCCAGAAGTTCGAGTTTGCAGTGAGCTATGATTGTGCCACTGTACTCCAGCCTAGATGACAGAACAGACCCTGTCTCACAAAAAAAAAAAAAAAAAAAAAGAGAGAGAGAAAGACAGGAAAATAGCATTTTATCTTGAAACACTTACATGGGAAAAACATTTACATGCTAAGTAATGGCAAAAATGAGGCAATGATCAATTTGGCTGTATTAAATAGATAACTGTTACTTTAAACACACTGTGCTAATAAATATGCAAGTGGTAAGATTGGTATTTTGCTAACAGTTGTGTTTGTTAAGAGGGCCCAAAGCAAGAAAACTCTCTGACCCAGTAATCTCTGCTCCCTGTAGGGTGTAAAGGAGGCATTTTCCTGTTAGCTTATCATTAACATTTCTATTAATATGCAGTATGAAGGGAAAAACGTGTTGTTTATTTGAACTGTTAGTAAGCTCCACTAGTCTGACAAATTGTTTCTTTTCATGTCAGCCCTGGGCAGCAACAAGATTCTCCCAGGAAAACATCTTCATGTGTCAAATGCTATAGTGCTTAAGTAAAATAAAGTATAACTCCAGACCATAAAGCTTTTGATAGGGATCATTAATATTTTTTTCAATTTAGACTTGAATAAAACTTCTAACTTTATGTTAAAAACAAAAACATATGGAAATTTTCATAGATCTCAATAGTTATGAAGAATATAGTCTCTAATGATGAAATATTTAGACAACATATACAAATATACAGATATGAACTTAGGAAGTATTTTACAACTTGGTCATTCTTTCCAGTTTATTAGCTCATTTTCTTGCCAAGAAAGCAGAGCAGAGTGGCATCTTTAATCATCTCCCATAATTCATTAGATAAGTCCTCCGTGCATTTACTATATCAACTATTACATTTCAGCCTAGTGACGGGATCTTATATAAAAAGGCATACGAGTAAAATGGCAAATACCATATCCATATGCACTTAAAAGACTAATAAAACTGAAAGGCTAGCTTTCAATAACAGGAGCTTCTTCAGCAAGGAAAGAATATTTTCTTCCGTTAGATGGTTATTAAAAATTTGGATCCCTCCTCGCTCTGAAAACTGAGAGCACTTTCTATAGGGTGTAATTATTCTGTCTTAAAGAAACACATTAATTCCATCCTTAAATCAGTTATTTGTGCTGGTGTCTTACTTCCTCCAACAGACTGGGAGTACCTTGAAAGTAGAGACCACTTTATTCAATTTTGTATCCCACAGATCACTGTACCCTGTTTGTACACAAGAAACATTCAAATATGAACTAAATGAATGACTAGATGGATGAATAGGTAGATGATGTTAACACACTAAGAATTTAGAGAGACGATATTGGATATGAGAAGTAGGAGGAAAAGGTCCCGAAATGGAAATTGAGAACAAACATTTTAATATGTTTGAGGAAAATGAGGTTATCAAATAAAAATAAAGTCTATACTATAATTTGGTTTTAATTATATAATAACAAAAAGCACATCACTTGGTGATGAGTCACAGACTTAGAAGGAATCTCACAAAGGATCTTCCCACCTATTGCAGAAACCCCTCTTCATCACTACTTAACAGTTGCCATAAACCCCTAGTAATTTCTTCTGATTCCCCCAGCTGTTCTTTGGTATGATTTCCAGACACTTCAGCACATACCGTCACACTGCATAACAATGTTTTGGTTAATGAGAGGCTACATATATGACAGTGGTCCCATAAGATTATAATGAAGCTGAAAAATTCCTGGAGCCTCTTGACGTCTTGATAATCCTGACCCTGTGTAGGTCTAGGCTAATGTGTGTGTTTTTGTCTTGGTTTTCAACAAAAAAGCTAAAAAGAAAAAAATATTTTAATAAAAAAAGCAAACAGAATGAGGTTATAAAGAAAGATGCTTTTGTACAGCTATGTAATGTGCTGGTATTTTAACCTCCATATTATTATAAAAGAGTCAGAAGTTAAAAATTAAAACATATAGTTAAAAAGTTACAGTAAGCTAAAGTTAATTTAGTATTAAAGAAAAAAGATATTTTAAAATAAGTTTAGTATTACCTAAGTTTATAAAGGCTACAGTAATGTACAGTAATAACCTAGGCCTTCTCATTCACTCATCACTCACTGACTCACCCACAGCAACTTCCAGTCCTGCAAGTTTCATTCATGTTAAGTGCCCTATACATGTATATAACTTTTTTATCTTTTATACTATATTTTTACTGTCTTTTCTACATTTAGATACACAAATACCATTGTATTACAATTGTCTACAATATTTAGTAACATACTATACAAGTAGCCTAAGAGTAATAGGCTATTCCATATAGCCCAGATGTGTAGTAGGCCATACCATCTAGGTTTGTGTAAGTATATTCTATAACATTTGCACAATGACGAAATTACCTCATGACACATTTCTCAGAACATATCCACATCATCAAGCCATGCGTTATTGTACTATATACTTGAAAACTGCTAAGAGATTCTATAATAAATATTCTCACAACAAAAAAAAATATGTGAGGTGATAGATATGGTAATTAGCTTGACGTAATCATTTAACAATATATACACATATCAAAATACCTCATTGTACATCATAAATATACACAATTTTTGTCAATTATACCCTAATAAAGCTGGGCAGTAGAAGAAAGCAAATCATCCATAAACTACCACAAAACAGAAGAAGAGTTATATTACATTAGTGGATAAAAATTTGACACTTCTTGTATGGTATTATAATTTGAGGTTGTTAATTCAGTCATGAAAATAAATGATTTGAGACTTTCAGGACTAGAAGCTAATAAAACGTCAGGTAAAACAGGTTATCAAATACTACTTCTGTTAATAAGATTTCTAATTCATAGAAGCATTAGCTAGGCGTCAAGTGTAATTTCTTAGAATATCCTAGTAAATGAGTTTAGAAAACAAGAAGTATTTCTAGTGAGTTTGTTTATTTAGAGCTCAATATCTTAAAACCTTGATATTTCAAGTGTGGTCTCTGAAACTGCCACAATGGTATCACCTACGAGCTTGTGAGAAATAGAGAATACTAGGCCCCACTCCAGACCTACTGAATGAGAAGCTCTATTCCAGTAAGATGCTCAGTTGATTCCTATGCATACTAAAGTTCAGGAACACTGTTTTGGAAAGAAATTTTTTTTACTCTAGGAGCAAGCGTGTAAATTCATTTTAAACTCTGTACGATGTTTTTGATCCTCAAATATGAACACCAGTACAAGTAAGACTCATCTGTGACAATGCATTGACATGCAAATTGCTGTGCTTTTAGAAAAATGTAGAATGAATCTATAACCTATCAGAGATGTACATAGATGTTAATTTTTTAAAGTATACTGTCTTCTGCTCAAAAAAAATAGCTTAAACAGATATTTCTGCATGAAATCACTGTCATAAAATAGAAGCTTCGATAGGGGATATTTCTTTCCCTGTGGCATTACTGTTCTCAGTTAGCAGTACATCTGCTAGGCATTCTGCTGCAATAGCTTAGTGTATTTTTGCTAAATCTTTCACTGACTTGCCTTTCTGTTGGGAGATTCTCAGAGCCCTTTCTTTACAAACTATGTCTCTCCTATAGCAAAAAACAAGCAATGGACCAGACAACAGTTATCTTCCATTTCTAATCTAGATTGACAAGTCAGCCTACCATCTGCCAAGTCCCAATGCCCTGAGACCTAGGCTGCTTCTCCTCCCTGGGGGCCACTTCTCTGACTCCAATCAGTCCACTCTTACTTTCAGTTTTGCATTAAGCTGGCAGACAAGAGAAGTATAAAGGTTTCCAGTTGGCTTCAAGGAGCAGGAGATGTTGAAATGTCCCTGGAGAAAAGAAGTTGAGGCTGACAGGAACTATAAGGGCCTTGAAGTTGGGTATCAATCAAGGCACATCTCACACTATTCACATTCCCAGAAGCATTATAATGAACTAGAAGTTCAAAGAGAGGGGAAAAATAGGACTAAATATAGAATAACACTGGGAAGCTACTTTAACCCTTAAATTGTTCAGCAGTACAACCTTACTATAGCATCGGTGCAACCCATCTTGGTCATGTGAGAACCAATCTGCATTTATAAAGAAACACTAGAAGAATTATAAGATTTCTTCGTTAAATAAGTCAAAATATGATGCAGAAATTTGAGAAAACAAATACCATACTCCCAAAAAGTTCAAATATAGATAATGCAAACCCTTAATCTCAAATCCTGCCAATAAAAACAATCATGGACAAATAAAAAGAAACAAAATCTGTTGCAATTCATACTTTTTCTTGAATTTTAGTTATTTGATCATGCATGAATTTCCATTAAAAACTGATGTTATCTGTGTTTCGTTCTTCAGTGTATTTAAAATTGAGATTAACTAATTTACCTGGAATAGACAATGTATTTTTCTCTGACCTTCGAAGAGGATATTTTTGTTACAAAAAGCTTTTCAGAGCTGGGGGTGAACTTCTCAATGTGTGGAAAAAATTATTCTCTTAAAATCACCACATTTTGCTCTTCTAAAACTCAAACTTCTAGCAATGGCAGTACTAACAAAGCATGGGAATTGAAGAGAAGTCAAGATAAGAATTGTGACCATTCTACTTTGTGCTGCACTGTAATTCTTACCCAGGATACTTGATGAGAGAATGTTACCTTAAGAGAATCTACATACACGTCGGTACATACATCTTTTGTTCACTTACCCATTCCACAAATATTTCACTGAGTCATCACAGTGTCAACATTCTAGACACTGTGAAAAACATAATTTGTACATGGTTACATTAATCTTATGAACTTCATTTTCCACATTAAAATTAAGAGAGAGAAAGAAGGTTCTCTCATTCAAATATTTTAAGAGTCATCCACAATTCCTGCAAAGTCATTATATACTCTCTAAACAAGATAACTGCTGGGCATTAAACCATGAGATTACTTGTATGTCAGTACTCTCTTTTTGCCTGGGCTTTCATGAAGCTTTGAATTAATTTTAGTGCAGAATGAATGTGTATCCACACTGTTACTGAACAATCTTTTAACATCACTAAAAGTGGGACAACCAAGTATTCTGCTTCTTGATGGGATGCAAATATAAAACAGAAAGCACCACTTGTAAATATTCTTAACAACAACCAATTTGAACATTATCTCAATCTAATCAAGTCCAAGAAGCTAGTGCATAAGGAACACTGGCTACGGAGAAACATTTTGTAACATGACACCATGAGGATGCAAGCTGCCATATCAGATGACAGGAAATTTTACAGAAAACAATGATAGCCTATCTTCATTTGGCCTCCCCACAGAAGTAGACTCTGAGACAAGGAGTTAAGTACAACGAGTCAAGTATTTGGGAGATAAAGGAGGAATAGAGAAGCAAGACAGGGACAGAAACTCAGGCAATATACTTTAGCAGGTGAGCTATAGTATTGGTATACTAAACTTTGGAAATACCAATGTTTTCATTAACTTTTAAACAATTTTTCAAAGTTTATACTCAACAGATTGTGGTACCTCCTAAATTATATAATTTTTTTTTTTTTTTTTGAGACAAGATCTTGCTTTGTCACCTAGGCTGGAGTGCAGTGGCATGATCTCAGCTCACTGCGACCTCCACCTCCTGGGCTCTAGCAATCCTCCCACCTCAGCCTCCCAAGTAGCTGGGACTACAGGCATGTGCCACCACATCCAGCTAACATATAACAATCTTTAGCCCTTTTACTAGCTGTTGCTGTTGGCACACACATTTCTATACTTCAAAGTATGAGGAAAATATCTCCTATATGTCAAAGAATGCCTTTATTTCATCACTAAACATGTGGCCCTGACTGTTTTTGGGTAAGTAAATGGCCTTTAAGGAAAAACTGTCTTCAGTGAAACCTTGGGTTACTTATTTTCTACATTCACTTAGTTCCAGAATTACTCTAAGACTTCCTAGTTTCTTATTCTTGAGTACTGTACATATCTTGGGTAAAAATATTTTCATTACCAAATCCCCTAATGATTCTATTACTATATACATCCCAAGTATTAATCCACTGCTGACTTTAAAGATCTGTATTTTTTGGCTGGGCACAGTAGCTCACACCTGTAATCCCAGCACTGTGGGAGGCCGAGGCAGGCAGATCACCTGAGGTCAGGAGTTCGAGAGCAGCCTGGCCAACATGGTGAAAACCTGTCTCTACTAAAAATACAAAACATTAGCCAGGCATGGATGTGGATGCCTGTCATCCTAGCTACTTGGGATGATGAAGCAGGAGAATCACTGGAACCTGGGAGGCGGAGGTTGCTGTGAGCCAAGATCGTGCCATTGCACTCCAGCCTGGGCAACAAGAGTGAAACTCCTGTCTCCAAAAAAATAATAAACCTCTGTGTTTTAAAAATTACATCGTTACTTCTAACCAAACTAATTCTAAATATCAATCAGAAGTAGTCCTTGAGAGGCCATATACTTGTTGAGGTGCCTATCCTAATAAATGATCATTAGAAGAATCTTTAATGCTGCCCCATCTGCCACATACTGTTTTAACTAGCTTTGTAAAGCAAACAGATTTATCTCTCATTTAGTCTAAAATACCCCCAGTGACAGTTTCAAAGCTTTCTTACATATTAAGGGTCACTAAGGTTGATTTTCATCACTACCACGTAGTAGTTCAGCTTTCTAAGCACTTTTACCAAAAAGCTAATCAGAGAATGACCTTGGTGTGTTAAAAGGAAATCTGAATTTAGGAATCTATCTCCTTTGCTCACATCTGTCCTCACTTTTGTACTTGCTGTGAGATTGAGGTACAGAAAGAAGAAATACGCATTGGCACAATTAGGAATATACTGTTTACTTTAATCCTCAAGACCATTTAGGAGGTAGAGAGATAAGACCAACAAGCAGGGACAAAGGAAGAGAACTCATTTTTCTAAAAAACAGAACTGAAAAACAAAAAAAGTTCTCTTGCTCTCTCTTCTTTTGAGATAGAGTTTTGCTCTTGCTGTCCAAGCTGGAGTGCAATGGCGCGATCTTGGCTCACTGCAACCTTCGCCTCCCCAGTTCAAGCGATTCTCCTGCTTTAGCCTCCCAAGTGGCTGGGATTACAAGTGTGCACCACCACGTCTGGCTAATTTTTGTATTTTTAGTACAGACGAGGTTTCACCATGTTGGCCAGGCTAGTCTCAAACTCCTGACCTCAGGTGATCTGCCCACCTCTGCCTCCCAAAGTGCTAGGATTACAAAAAGTTCTCTAACTCTCTATCTTCTGGAGCTTTGAGGCAGTCAATCAACCTTGGAGGTAAGAAGGGCAATCTTCCAAGTCCCTGAGTCATCCACAGCCTTAAAACCTTGAATCCTTCTGATTTTTAGATTTTTACAACATGTATTAATTAAAGTAATGGGGTATAGGATGTCCTTAATTTCCTAATGTTTGAACTTCATGCTGATTCTTTGAAATTGCCCACTGAATATATGCTCTGTTTGGGCTTTAATGAAGAGGTTGACAAACATTTCAAGCAATTTTAAGTGGTGATTTGGATCTGGTAACAGTTCATTTCAGCCAAGAGGCAAATGATTTAAAAATAAGTCCCCTGTAACAAACTCAAAACTTCCCAAGTATGGTTTCAAAGAGAGTATATGCTTACGTAATTCAAATTAAAAACTTCACATTCTACAGCCAAAGAGAATTTTAAAAGTAATGCATGATCAAGTTTTTTTTTTAAAAAAAAACTAAACAATTTGTCATTGTTTAGTTCTGAATGTGAACCCTCATAAAAGCTTGTTTTTATAACTGTTACATACAATTAGTTGAGATTATTGTTAGGCAAGAACCTAGACCCAACATGCAGTATCACCCGATATGGCAGGTCCTTTGTTAGGACTTCCCACCCTTCACTTTCTACTAAGACTTTCAGCTTATGAAAAAAGCCCGCGCCCGCCAAAAACCCCCCGCTCTGCGCAAACTCCTGGACATGTCATTCCTCAGAAATCGAAACCTAACTCAGGAAACCGAAACCTACAGACTCCGCCTACCTCACCCTATAAAAGGCCCCTGATAGCTGCCCCGCACGCGACTTCCTCGGCCCTCCTCCTAGAGGACCGGTGAACCTCGCCCGCGAGCCCAATAAAGGCTACTTCAGCTACCTCAGTTCTCATCTGCCTCGGGTCTTCTTGCTCAGCTCCCCATTACATTACATTGGTGCCGAAAACCCGGGAGGAGACCCCTTCCCAGACCCCTGCCGGTTCGGGCAGGCTCTCCTCTCCCCGAGCCAGGACCTCCTCTCCGAGCCGGGAGCCCTTTCACCAAATCCAAGACTCAATTCGATCACTGCTGGGTACGTTTTCCCCCGTCCTGCAGGCTCCGGGAGTCCCTGCCTGAAAACACAGCCGCGTCACGGCTTCCCCCGTCCACCCCCGTCCGTCACTTGTGACCTCAGCACCAGGGACTAGGAGATGTCCAACCTCCCCAGAAGCCACTATACCCCGCACTTCGTGTGGCAGTAGGAGGACGCTCCCGTTGCCTCCGGACTGCCCGCCTCAGGATCATGGGGGCTGCCCAGTCCAAACCAGACCGAAAATCCCCTCTGGGGTGCCTCTTGGCTAATCTCCAGACTTTAGGTCCTCGGCCCTCCTAGAGGACCAGTGAACCTCGCCCGCGAGCCCAATAAAGGCTACCTCAGTTCTCATCTGCCTCGTGTCTTCTTGCTCGGCTCCCCATTACATTACAATTATGATTAAACTACAATTGACCTTCTGCAGTCTATGAGTTGGGAGTCAAGAGACCTAAGTTTTGGTACCAGCTCTACCACTCACAGTGTCAACTTAGGCATGCATTTCTCTACCTTCTGACCTCAGATTTCTATTTGTCCATAAATAAGCTGAACTAATAATCTAAGGCTGCTTTTGATTCTGATGTTCTAAGATTCAGGAGAGATGCAGATATTTCTGTGGAATTTGTCTTCCATTGAAGAGAAGCATTAAAATCATTACTGGACTTTTTTGACAAATGCATAGCAACAGAAATTTTCAATTACATTTTACATAGGTGAGACTACCTATACTAACCTCTAAGAAGTTAATATCCAAATGTGTGTTATGATCTAACAGCAGAGGCTTTTCAAACTTTTTTTGACCATGATTCACAGCAAGAAATACACTTTACACCATAGTCTAGTAAACAGAAACACAAATAAAAGTTTCTCAAAACTACCTATCCTTACTACATTCAATGCACAGTAATATTTTCTATTCTTATCCTTTTAATTACTGTTGAATGTAAGCCCAAAATGTATCCCAGTTTGCAGTTCCAAAAATACTGCTCTAAAGACTATTATACACTTATTCAAATGATACTGCTCAAAATATTTTGGAGAGAAAGTCTCCCTTGGAAATCCCTTAAAAAGCCATGATCCATGCTTTTCAACACACTCCATCATTACAAAGCTAAGACTTTTGGGGATTAATCTTTCTGAAAAGGTAAATTTCACTAGAGCTAAATGTACAAAGTGGGTTATCACAGGGGTCCCCAAACCCAAGGCTGCAGACCAGTACTAGTCTGCAGTTTTGTCCTGAAACTATCCTCCCCACCCCCATCAGTCTTCCACAAAACCAGTGCCTGGTGCCAAAAACGTTCAAGACTGCTGGATTATCACACTGAATAACACTATTCAGAATAGTCTGACTCATGTAGAGCTCTGGCATTGGCTAATTAATCACGGTGTTACTAGGAGTGAAATTGATAGGAAGCCTACTGTATTCCTACTTAATTTATATAAGGAAAAAACTTGTAGGTCGAATGGACAAAAGACTAATTTGAATTATAAACCGAGAATCATGGCCCCTCAATCAATTTCCAGACTTGAGCCAATTTATAGACCCAGAATCCCTTGAATGAAGGGGAGGCTGGGTCCCTCTGAGGAAGGACCCCACTACACTACCAACAATTTATGCAGTGAATCTTTCTCCCATCCTTCCCCAAGGAGACCTCCGGCCTTTTACCAGGGGAACTGTGCACTGGGGAAAGGGAAATGATCAGACATTTTGGGGACTACTGGACACTGGATCTGAGCTGACGTTGATTCCAGGGGACCCAAAATGTCATCATGGTCCTCCAGTTAAAGCAAGGGCTTATGGAGGTCAGGTTAATGGACTTTTAGCTCAGGTCTGACTTATAGTGGGTCCAGTGGGTCCCTGGACTCATCCTGTAGTCATTTTCCAGGTGCCAGAATGCCTAATTGGCAGAGACATACTTAGTAGCTGGCAGAACCCTCACATTGGCTCCCTGACTGGTAGAGTGAGGGCAATGATGGTGGGAAAGGCCAAATGGAAGCCATTAGGGCTGCCTCTACCTAGAAAAATGGTAAGTCAAAAACAATATCGCATCCTTGGAGGGACTACAGAGATTAGTGTCACCATCAAGGACTTGAAAGATGCAGGGGTGGTGATTCCCAGCACATCCCTATCTGGCCCGTGCAGAAGACAGATGGATCTTGGAAAATGACAGTGGATTATCATAAGCTTAACCAAGTGGTAACTCCAACTGCAGCGGCTGTACCAGATGTGGTTTCATTGCTTGCAAACTAACACATCTCCCGGTACCCAGTATGCAGCCATTGATTTCACAAATGCTTTTTTTCTCTATTCCTGTCCATAAGGCCCACCAGAAGCAATTTGCCTTCAGCTGGCAAGGCCAGCAATATACCTTTACTGTCCCACCTCAGGGGTATAGCAACTCTCCAACTTTGTGTCATAATCTTATTCGGAGAGACCTTGATCACTTTTCACTTCCACAGATATCACACTGGTCCATCACATTGATGACATTATGTTAACTGGATCCAGAAAGCAAGAAGTAGCAAACACACTGGACTTATTGGTGAGACATTTGCATGCCAAAGGATGAGAAATAAATTCAACTAAAATTCAGGGAACTTCTACCTTAGTAAAATTTCTAGGATTCCAGTGGTGTGGAGCCTGTCAAGATATTCCTTCTAAGGTGAAGGATAAGTTGCTGCATTTGGCCCCTCCTACAATCAAGAAACAGGCACAATGCCTAGTGGGCCTATTTGGATTTTGGAGGCAACACATTCCTCATTTGAGTGTGTTACTCTGGCCCATTTATTGAGTGACTCAAAAGGCTGCCAGTTTTGAGTGGAGTCAAGAACAGAAGATGGCTCTGCAACAGGTCCAGGCTGCTGTGCAAGCTGTTCTGCCACTTGGGCCATGTAACCCAGCAGATCCAATGGTGCTTGAGGTCTCAGTGGCAGATAGGGATGCTGTCTGTAGTCTTTGTCAGGCCCCTATAGGTGAATCACAGTGGAGGCCTCTAGGATTTTGGAGCAAGGCCCTGCCATCTTTTGCAGATAACTACTCTCCTTTTGAGAGACAGCTCTTGGTCTGTTACTGAGCTTTGGTGGAAACTTACGTTTGACTATAGGTCCTCAAGTCACCATGTGACATGAGCTGCCTATCATGAACTGGGTGCTTTCTGACCCATTTAGCCATAAAGTGGGTGGTGCACAGCAGCATTCCATCATTAAATGGAAGTGGTACATACATCATCAGGCTCAAGCAGGTTCTGAAGGCACAAATAAGTTACATGAGGAAGTGGTTCAAATGTCCATGGTCTCCACTCCTGCCACCCTACCTTCTCGTCCCCAACCTGCACCGATGGCCTCATGGGGAGTTCCCTATGCTCAGCTGACAGAGGAAGAGAAGATTAGGGCCTGGTTCACAGATGGTTCTGCACGACATGCAGGCACCACCCAAAAGTGGACAGCTGCAGCACCACAGCCCCTTTCTAGGACATCCCTAAAGGACAGCATGAAGGGAAATCTTCCCAGCGGGCAGAACTTCAAGCAGTGTAACGGGCTGTGCACTTTGCATGGAAGGTGAAATGGCCAGATATGGGATTATATACTGATTCATGGGCTGTAGCCAATGATTTGGCTGGATGGTCAGTGACTTAGAAGAAGCATGATTGGAAAACCGGTGACAAGGAAATTGGGGGAAGAGGTATGTGGATGGACCTCTCTGAGTGGTCAAAAATTGTGAAGATATTTGTATCCCATGTGAGTGCTCACCAATGGGTGACCTCAGCAGAGGAGGATTTTAATAACCAAGTGGATAGGATGATCCATTCTGTTGATACCACTAAGCCTCTTTCCCCAACCACCCCTGTCATTGCCCAGTGGGCCCCATGAACAAAGTAGCCATGGTGGCAGGGATGGAGGTTACACATGGGCTCAGCAACATGGACTTCCACTCACCAAGGCTGACCCACTGCTGAGTGCCCAATTTGCCAGCAGCAGAGACCAACACTGAGCCCTCAATAAGGCACCATTCCTTGGGGTGATCAGCCAGCTACCTGGTGGCAGGTTGATTATACTGGACCTCTTCTATCATGGAAAGGGCAGAGGTTTGTCCTCACTGGAATAGACACTTACTCCAGATATGGGTTTGCCTATCCTGCAAACAATGCTTCTGGCTTCTGCCAAGACTACCATCTGTGGACTCATGGAATGCCTTATCCACTGTTACGGTATTCCACACTGCATTGCCTCTGACCAAGGTGCTCACTTTACGACTAAAGAAGTGTGGCAGTGGGCTCTTGCTTACGAAATTCACTGGTGTTAGCATGTTCTCATCATCCCGAAGCAGCTGGATTGACACAACAGTGGAATGGCCTTTGAAGTCACAATTACAACGTCAACTAGGTGATAATACTTTGCAGGGCTCGGGCAAAGTTCTCCAGAAGGTCACGTATGCTCTGAATCAGCATCCAATATATGGTACTATTTCTCCCATAGCCAGGATTCACAGGTCCAGGAATCAAGGGGTGGAAGTGGCACCACTCACCATCACCCCTAGTGATCCACTGGCAAAATTTTTGCTTCGTGTTCCTACAACATTACATTCTGCTGGCCTAGAGGTCTTAGTTCCAGAGGGAGGAATGACACAACAACAATTCCATTAAAGTGGAAGTTCAGGTTGCCAGCTGGACACTTTGGGCTCCTCCTACCTTTAAGCCAACAGGCTAAGAAGGGAGGTACAATGTTGGCTGGGGTGACTGACTCAGACTATGAAGATGCAATCAGTCTACTACTCCATAACAGAGGTAAAGAAGAGTATACATGGAATACAGGAGATCTGTTAGGGCATCTCTTAGTATTACTATGCCTTGTGATAAATCACAACAGCCCAATTCAGGCAGGACTACAAATGGCCCAGACACTTCAGGAATGAAGGTTTGGGTCACTCCACCAGGAAAAAAATAAAAAACACAACCACCAGGAAAAAAAACCCATAACCTGCTAAGGTGCTTGTTGAAGGCAAAGGAAATACAGAATGGGTAGAAGAAGGCAGTCATCAATACCAATTACGACCACATGGCCAGTTGCAGAAATGAGGACTGTAATTGTCATGAGTATTTCCTCCTTTTTTTGTTAAAAACATCTTTGTGCATGTATACACTTGTACTAAGAAAATATCTTCAGACCAGGCATGGTGGCTCATGCCTATAATCCCAGTACTTTGGGAGGCCAAGGTGGGCGGATCATCTGAGATCACGAGTTCAAGACCAGCCTGGCCAACATGGTGAAACCCTGTCTCTACCAAACGTACAAAAATTAGCTGGGCTTGGTGGCGGGCGCCTGTAATCCCAGCTACTAAGGAGGCTGAGGCAGGAGAATGGCTCAAACCTGAGAGGTGGAGGTTGCAGTGAGCTGAGATTGCGCCACTGCACTCCAGCCTGGGTGACAGAGCAAGACTCTATCTAAAAAAAGAAAAAGAAAAAAAAAAGGCCAGGTGCAGTGGCTCACGCCTATAATGCCAGCACTTTGGGAGGCAGTGGCAGGTGGATCGCCTGAGGTCAGGAGTTTGAGACCAGCCTGGCCAACATGGCGAAACCCCGTCTCTACTAAAAATATAAAAATTAGCTGGGTGTGGTGGTGTGCCTGTAATCCCAGCTACTTGGGAGGCTGAGGCAGGAGAATCCCTTGAACCCAGGAAGCAGAGGCTGCAGTGAGCCAAGATCATGCTATTACAATCCAGCCTGGGTGACAAGAGCAAGACTTCATCTCAAAAAGAAAAAAAAAAAAAGAAAAAAAAATCTTCATTTTATTTCCTTTATCATATGACATAAGATTTATTGACTTCACATCAGCATTTAAGTATTGTTAACTTGATATAGTAGTATTTGGGTTGGGGACTGGTGCGTTTCTGGTTGTATGAAGGATAGTTTTATCATGTTAGGCATAATTATGACCTTATCATTGTCTTTATTTAAAGATTATGTATGATCTCAGGAGATGTATATGGTTCAAGTTGACAAGGGGTGAATTTCTGATGGTTAACACTGACTGTCAACTTGATTGGCTTGAAGGATGCAACGTATTAATCTTGGATATGTCTGTGAGGGTGCTGCCAAAGGAGATTAACATCTGAGTCAGTGGGCTGGGAAAGGCAGACCCACCCTTAATCTGGGTGGGCACCATTTAATCAGCTGCCAGCATGGCCAGGATATAAAGCAGGCAGAAAAATGTGAAAAAGCTAGACTGGTTTAGCTTCCCTGCCTACATCCTTCTCCAGTGTCGGATGCTTCCTGTCCTCAAACAACTGACTCCAAGTTCTTCAGCTTTGGCATTCAGACTGGTTCTCCTTGCTCCTCAGCTTGCAGACAGCCTATTGTGGGACCTTGTGATTGTATGAGTTAATACTCCTTAATAAACTCCCCTTTACACACACACACCACACACACACACATACATACACCCTATTAGTTCTGCTTTTCTAGAGAACCCTAATACAAACATATTGTTTACTGCCACCATGCCTGGCTGACAGTCTTCTTAACAGGACTCTTTCAGTAGTCTAAGAAATGATCAAATGTGAAAGCCATAAAAATATATATTATAAGTTTTAATTTTGTTTATATCATGAGATGTAAAGAGAGAATGGAAAATAGAATCAGGTCAGGCACAGTGACTCATGCCTGTAATTCCAGCACTTTGGGAGGCAGAGGCAGGAGGATCTTGAGGCCAGGAGTTAGAGACCAGCCTTGTTAGCATGGCAAGACCCCTCTCTCACTGCAAAAATAAAAAATTAACAGGGCATAGTGGTACATGCCTATAGTCCTAGCTTCTTGGGAGGCTGAGGCAGGAAAATCACTTGAGCCCAGGAGTTCTAGGTTACAGTGTACTATAATCGCACCACTGCACTCTAGCCTGGGTGACAGAGTGAGTGCTGTCTTTAAAACAAACAAACAAACAAAAAACAGAATCATCAACTTCAAAGATTATTCAGTTATATATAAAGTAAGCGTATTATTGTTTAATTTCCTATCATATTATCGTTGTCAATTCCTCAATTCCCATATTAAATAAATAAATCCTCTATGGTTTCTCCTTTATTTAGGTCAAAATCGTAGGTATTCAGAAATACAAAGATAAAGCGAGCCCTGGTTTACCTAATTTTAGAATACTCTTCCCCTTTCACTTCTCCTTCTCCTTAACAGCACCCCCAGCAGAACGGCCATTTACCCTACAATTGAATGTTTGCTATGACAGAAAGCTTACAGGAAAATCCAATCCATTGTAAAGTAATGCTGCTAGAAGGTTTTCCTTACAGGACTGAACATCTGCTCACCTTTCTCTTCTACACATTGATGAAAATTCTATCATATACAGCTCATCAAGAACATATCCACCTACTCTTCCACAAGCTCGTGGCAGTCCTCAGATAAAAACCTATAAGATGAAAGCACTGCACCCAGTAAGGTCTGCAGGAAATTCAAGATACATTCTGTCTTACAAGAGCCTACAATTCACTTAGGGAGATTTTCATGATCAAGTACAAAAAGTACATAATATGTATGATGCATGTACTGTAAGGCTAATAGAAAGCATACCAGAAAAATTTACAGAGAGGTTCAAAAAAAGGCAGGGAGCACTGCATGGGTTGGATGAACAGAGTAGTTTCTATGGATGAAGAGAGTAGTGAATCCTGGCTACGGAAGTTCATGTAGGGCCTCATTAGAAGATAAAGATGGAAGGTTAGTTTGGGGCAAGACTGTAAAGAGCTATGGACTTGATCCTCCAATGAGCTGCCTTGCAAATGTGGGTATAGGAAACTAACATAATACAGCATCTTAATAAAGATAATTATCCTACCAGTATGTAGAATGACACACATTGAGGAACATAAGATTTAATTATTGTGATTACCAATATAAGAAAAAAAAGCTTCCTATATATGAAAAGAACTACTTTTCAAAATAAACAAAAAACCTAGATTGCATAGTAAAATATATTTAGAAAAACTGAAAAAATAATATGAAAATCAAGACTAAATACATCTATATCAGTAATTATAAAAGAATTTATATCAGTAATTATAAAAGGTTTAATTGATCTATTAAAAGTTTTCACAGTAGGTCATAAAGTAAAACCCAACTCTATTCTGAAAAATAAGAGATATACCTATAAAAGTAATTCCAAAAGGTTGGAAACTAAAAAATAAATAAAGTAATACTAGCAAATATAAATAATGGAAAAGCTGGGGGGTACCCATCTCTAGTTACTAAACAAAGTGGAATGGGTCCAAAAAGCATTTACTAAGACAAAAAGGAAAGGGCACTTTCAAAGGCTAACAGCACAATTTGCAATGACAATGTAACAGTTGTAAATATCTATATATGAAATAGCACAGCAACAACATCTGTAAAGCTGAAATTATGGGAGATACATGTAGAAAGAGAAATGAATCTGTAATATAAATTTTAATTACTTATCTCAGTCCAATGACAGATCAAGTAAAAAAAAAAAAAAATTAACAAAAATGACCTAAGTGACATTTACTAATGTTAAATCTGATATAATCATCTCAATAGATGCTAAAAAGGTATTTGACAAAGTCCAACAGCATTCTTGATTTAAAATGCTACTCACTTAACAGAAAAAATATACATCTGTCTTAGCCCAAAGCCATAATCACGTCTATTGGGGAAATACTAAAGGCATTATTACTAAATTTAGAACAAGACAAGGAATGTCATTAAGAACACTATTATTTAACATTCATTTAACATTTTTGGAGGTACAAGACAAAGTAAGTAGGAAAAAAGTTGTAGGTATAAAAATGAGAAAGGAGGAGATAAAATTGCCACTCACTGCAAATGACATAACTGAATACATGACAACCAAAAACAAATTAACTAAAATAATACCACAAATAATCAGAGACTGTGTAAGATAATTAGATATAAGATTAATATACAAAATTAATAACATACACACACATAAAACAATTAAAGTATATAATGGAAGAGGAAAAAAGCCTATTTATAATGCAACAAAAAAGGAACCAAATGTCTAGGAATAAACAAACAAAATGTAAAAACAAAAAAACTTTTAAATTGTCCCAAAGGACCTAAAAGGACACTTGAGCTTGTAGAAATACATACAATCTTCATGAAGAGGAAACATCATAGAGCAGTCAAGCCTCCCTCAGTTAAAATATACATGCAATGTAATGAATAAAATACCAAAAGGTTTTTTTAAACCAAAAAAGCCCATTCTAAAATATAAGCAGAAAACCACCATGGCACATGTATACCTATGTAACAAACCTGCACATTCAGCACATGTATCCCAGAACTTAAAGTGAAATATAAAAAAATATATATACACACACATATATATGCAGAAAAAAGGAACTGAAGATAAAGTCCACTAATAAACCCAAATAAAGAGATGCTATATACCTCAAGTCAGAGAGAAAAGATAGGCACTTCAATAAACTGGTTTGGAACAACAGGCAGTCACCTGAAAAAATATATACAGTTGTCCCTGGGTACCTACAGGAGATTGGTACCAGGACACACCACCAAAATCCATGCATGCTCAAGACCCACAATTAGCCCTGTGGAACCCACAGATACAAAAAGTTGGTCCTCCATATCCTTGGGTTTCACATTCTATGAATACAGTATTTAAGATCTGCATTTGGTTGTGGACATGAAAACTTGCCGGATATGGAGGGCCTATGTGACACTTGCTGGAAACAGAGGGCCTACTGTAGGAAAAAAAAAAATCCACATATAAGTAGATCCACGTAGTTCAAACCTATGTTGTTCAAGGGGTTAACTATATATTTAAAAGCATGCTCTAAATCCTCATGAGAATGTATTTCAAATAAATGTAAAGATTTACATATTTCCAGTGAAACCACAAAAGTAGCCAAAGAAAATACATGAGAATTACTTTCAAATCTTGGAATGGAGAAGGCATTTCTAATTATGAGTCATAATCCAAAGCCATAAAACATTGATTAAACTACAAACACGAGCCCACTTATTACACAAAAGAACCACATAACAAATAATAGAAAGAATGAACCAACAAAAAAAAGAGAAAAGAAACTGAGAAAACATAAAAAGAATTTCCCTAAATTATAAAAAGCTCCTGGAAATGGGTAAGGAAAAGACAACATCCCAATAAAAAAAAGAAAATGAACAAAGATGATGAACATATAATGTTATTCACTGTAATATTATTTGTAATAGCAAAAGATTAGAAACAACCTGAATATTCATCAGAGAGTGGATAAATTACAATGCATCAATACAATGGAATTCTATGCCACTATGAAAATAAAAATGAGGACATTCTAGACGTACTAATGGAAAGATCTCCAAAATACATTATTAAAGGAAAAAAGCAAGGTGTATATAAAATAGGCCACTGAAAACCAGATGGGGGGGTGATATCAGCTATAGCAAAAAATAAAAAGCCATGAGAAGGGTTGAAAGTACAATGAGTCAAAAAGTGTAAGGCTTCAAATCTAGGTGACTGAGAACTGAAAAGGAAGACTATCTGAGAGAAAAGAATTTCTGTGCAGTCACAGATCTACTTCAATTTCACTAGTACATGCCTTCCTCTAGTCAATGGGAAAACAGCTGTCAGAAGATGAGTTACCTTGTACCAACTAGCATGGGAAATTTGTACATCGTGTTTGACTACCTTTTACACCCAGGACTAATGCACCAAGAAAGTAACACTGCCCAAGGCACTAATAGAAGCACTAACAGGCTCCCAGCTACTCCAATCTATAGAGATACAATAATAAAATTGAATAGTGGATAGGAATTAACATGACTGGATATCAAGATGCAATAGGATGGGAGAAAAGCTCTAAGATAGTACATTAGAGAGTATCTAAGACAGCACATTAGAGAGTATCCACATCTATCTCCTTATGGTCTTCTGTCCCTTAAATGGAGATATTTTTCCCTTTCCACCCAGTGAAAAAGCAAGAGAAAACAGTCAGATAGAGAGAGAGAGAGAGAGAGAGAGAGAGAGAGAGAGAGAGAGAGAGAGACAGACAGACAGACGGAACTACTGGAGCATAAAAGAACCAGAGAAAACAGCATAACAGGGAAGAATGGGGTAGTTAACGGTAGGAAATGCTCTAAGAGTCTTCCAGTAGAAGACTTACCAAAGAATATTACAATTTGTAATTAGGAAGTTACTCCAACCTAGGGAATATACCACAGTCACTTAAAAAAAGTTAAATAATGTATGATAGTCTCCAGTACGTCAGACAACAGGCTCTTCTATTTATAATCTTTCTATCTACAAACTTAAAAGTTTTCACAGATGCAAATCAAGCAAAACCACATTGACTCTGCCTGTCACCAACAGATAAAATTAGCCATCCCTTATATGATGTGCTACTCTGGACTTACGCACAAGGGCATTAACAAACACCATTTCAGAAACTAAACATGAAGAGGATGACTGTGTGTACTTTTAAATGATTTCCATCCAAATTTGTTTTGCTTTAATGATACTGGTTTTAATTACCTAAAATATCCGATATGAATTACCTCAGTAACTGACAATGGGTTAATAAACTGATAATAATTCAAGAGTCCATAACTCTCTTTAAAGAAATTGTGCCCTGCACATATGTTTATTGCGGCAATATTCACAATAGCAAAGACTTGGAATCAACTCAAATGTCCATCAGTGACAGACTGGATTAAGAAAATGTGGCACATATACACCATGGAATACTATGCAGCCATAAAAAAGGATGAGTTTGTGTCCTTTGTAGGGACATGGATGTAGCTGGAAACCATCATTCTCAGCAAACTATTGCAAGAACAGAAAACCAAACACCGCATGTTCTCACTCATAGGTGGGAACTGAACAATGAGATCACTTGGACTCGGGAAGGGGAACATCACACCGGGGCCTATCACGGGGAGGGGGGAGGGGGGAGGGATTGCATTGGGAGTTATACCTGATGTAAATGACGAGTTGATGGGTGCTGACGAGTTGATGGGTGCAGCACACCAACATGGCACAAGTATACGTATGTAACAAACCTGCACGTTATGCACGTGTACCCTAGAACTTAAAGTATAATAAAAAAAAAAAAAAAGAAATTGTGCCCTGAAGACACCTTGTTGCTTCTTTAAACTAAAAACTATTTAAACAACCTGAATAAAAGTGCATTTAAAGCCACTAAGAAAACATCTTTTATCCTATTTTTACAATATTACAGAATATTTATTAACTAATACTTCAAAGTAATATTCAAAAATAAGTCACAGACTCTTAGAAAATTGTATCATACGGAACTATGGAAAAGCTTCCTGCTTATTTCCTTAAATACCACAATCCATTTTGCACTAGAAGAGCTAAAGATAATCCAGAGACACTAGATACAACTGTAGAAAGGGTATTCCCCAAATAAAGTAAGCTAAGAAAGGCATCAACCACAAAAAGCTAAGGCAACAAACACAACAGCCTGACCACAATTAGCTACTTCAGTCATACTAGCCAGGTGGTTTCTCTTGCCTCATGGTACAAATGAAGAAGACATCAGAATCCTCTGATTATTTTGCTACAGGATAATGGATACTTCTCAGAATTAAAAGTTACAAAATTTATTGAGGGCTCGGTTATTATATATTTTAAAGCATTTTTTTATTCAAGACAATAACTAGTGTGTATCAAGGAAGTCTTTATAATTTTACTTATCGTTTTAGAATGGAAAACACAATTTACCCTCCTCTTTTAACCAACTCTCCACCTTTCCAATGGTAGGTATAGATCAGAAAAGCAAGACCATATAATGAGCTTTTCTTGATCCCAAATTAAAATATCCATCATAATCTACTTTATCTGCCAATAGGTTCTCACCAAATACCTTCATTATAGTATCTAAAATTAAATAGATTTGTTAAATCCCCAGTTTCATCAAGTCTATAAACAGATTTAGCTTACGGGCCAAAACTTACTAAAAGTAGTAAATGTTACATATGCTTTTGTGTAAAATACTATATCCCAATGGAAGCAATATTCCAGACCACAGAACTATGGTAACTATGGTGTATGTAAGTTAAGCCTACAGGAGCAAATGAAACTGCATAACTAGCAATTTGAAATCTTCCACACTGGCTGGGTGCAGTGGCTCACGCCTGTAATCCCAGCACTTTGGGAGGCCGAGGCAGGTGGATCACCTGAGATCAGCAGTTTGAGACCAGCCTGGCCAACGTGGTGAAACCTTACCTCTACTAAAAATACAAAATTAGCTGGGCATGGTGGCACATGCCTGTAATCTCAGCTACTTGGGAGGCTGAGGCAGGAGAACTGCTTGAACCTGGGAGGCAGAAGTTGCAGTGAGTCGAGATAACACCATTGCACTCCAGCCTGGGCAACAAGAGCGAAACTCTGTCTCAAAAACAAAACAAAAAAAACTTCCACTTAAACAGAATTTTTATTTTTTCATATTTTCAGTAATGAGAAATCTGCACTATAATCTACTCTTTTCTTACTAAATTCAACTAGAGAAAGATTATATATTTCTAAAGAATCATCATCATTTTCCACATACCTAGTTAACTACAAGAGTCAGAGATATATTTTTTGAATGATTTTGAATGTTCAAGGTAATAGAAATGATGTTTTTCTATGTGGAGCAAATGATACCTTTCAAACAGCAGGGCATAAAGCATGCTTCCTCACTTTCATTTATACCACTTACAGGAATTTATTTGCTTTTGTATTAAAAGCTGAAATGCATATCAAGTTAGATTTTTTATTTCTATCAATCATATTTGTCACTATTTTGATAAGGCTATGTTATAACTTACCAAAGGAAAGAGACAAGTTAACAAATACTCTAAGAAACCACTAATATCTAGACTTGACTTTTAAAATTAAAAGCCTCCCCCATTTACTCATTTCAGAGGGTCAAAAGATAACATAATCACAGAAGGATGTCAGCACAAGCACTATCCTCTTCTAAGGTGCTTTCTCCATTTCACAACAACACCATTCACTTAACAACATTTCCTTTTCTACTATTACCTTAGAAACAAGCATCTCCTACATGCCAGACATCATACAATGTCTTTCACATACATTGTATCTTAATCTCACAATCTTGCAGAACAATTATTCCCACTTTTAGAAAAAATTGATACTCACAAAGATAAAGAAATTTGCCTACTATCACAACAGCTAAAAATAGAGGGAGCTAGGAATGAAGCAGGTCTTTTTAGCTTCGAAGTCACTCTACCTTCTAGTACTCTCAGTTACCCTAGAAATCCAGACCATAGAACTACTTCCATAATTGATCAACTCTCCCTGAAAGGGAAATAAATTGCACACCTAACCTTCTGGGGAAAGAATCCACATAACAAACAAATGTTTGGAGCATTCACGAATATTTTAATCTAACAGTATCTTCTGTTTACAGTTTACAAACATGTATATTATCTCTTTAAATCATCACAGCAACTCTGAACATGAAATAGGAATTACATTATCCCTATTTTATAAATGAAAAAAAAACTTTGCAGTCTCTGGTATACAGTAAAAGGGAAAATATTTATTAAATGAATAAGATTCAAATAAGCTAAGTGACGTGTCCAAATTAATGGCAGAACAGGATTCAAACCCTGATCTCCTTTAATTCTAAAACCAATAGACTATACAACAAAACACAGCTCCATCCATAAGCTTTTTTCAAAATAATATAAAAAATTTATGTATAATACTAATTAAAATACAGTTATAAAACAGAGCTAAGCTGATAACTTATTCACTTAATAGTCACATTTTTAAGTGTTTTTGTTGGCATAATGACAATGTAATTATTAGGATAAGAAGACCACAAACCACAGGGGCCAGAAGCTGGTCATATGAACTCACTGCATCAGTGCACACAATTTTAATACCATTGGACAGACAACTTGAAAGTTTCAAAACAAGGATGTCTATTTAGTCATTCATTCATTCACTCAGTCCCTCATCTTAACATTTATTGAGCACCTATTATGTGGCAAAACCCAGAAGAGTTTAGGTTCTTAAAATGCACTACAAACACATTCAGTCTCATTAGTTATCCCAGAACTAAGGAGGAGAGGTCTTTATCTCTATCTGATATGTAAGAAAATGGAAACTCGGAAAGGTTAAACAACTTTTTGAAGTTACGTGGTCAAGCTAGGAGTTATTTCCAAGTGGTAGAATACATCTACGCATGTGGGTATCTTTTCTTTCTATATTTCTATGAACCAGTAGTCTACCACTCTACACCAGGATTAAACAAAAAGAGTCCAATCTTACATTGTTAAAAATATACACATTACTATTAAAAATCCATACACATATGCACAGAACAAAACTGAAAGGAAATATGCTAAAACGTTATCAGTGGTTAGTGTATGCATTTTTTTCTTCATTATGCTTTTCTGTACCATGAAAGTGTTATCACTTTCGGGAATCAAAAAATATGTCAGGAAATCTGTTGGTTTAACATTTTAAGTTACTACAACAGTATTTTTCACAATGCAAGTTGGGACCCCTTCTGTAACACAAAGAGAATCAAAACAATCAAGGTTACTCCCAACAGAGGCAAATGGGGCAAGGCGGGGTCAGCCACCCAGTTAGGAAGTTCTTCCCTACTGAGTGAGATCAGCAATTTTTAAAAAATAAAATAAAGCACAAAATAGAAAAACAATCATCAGTAAACAACATACATAGTAAGGGTAAGTACAGTTTTGCAAAATATGTTTTTGCTAAATGACTTCATTTTCTTTTTGAGATGGAGTCTCACTCTGTCACCCAGGCTGGAGTGCACTGGCACGGTCTTGGTTCACTGCAAGCTCCCCCCCCAGGGTTCACACCATTCTCCTGCCTCGGCCTCCCAAGTAGCTGGGACTACAGGTGCCTGCCACCACGCCCAGCTAACTTTCTGTATTTTTAGTAGAGACGGGGTTTCACCGTGTTAGCCAGGATGGTCTCGATCTCCTGACCTCGTGATCCACCAGCTTGGGCCTCCCAAAGTGCTGGGATTACAGGCGTGAGCCACCGCACCCGGCCGACTTCATTTTCTAATATGCTGTATCTTATTCACTATATGACAACCACACTGCTCTCCTTGCTATTTCTTGAATATGCCTGGGACACTCCCACATTAGGTGCTTTGCACTGACTAATGGCCCTGCCTGGAAGGTTCTTCCCCCAGAAAATTCAAATGACTAACTCCCTCACTTGCTTCAAGGCTCACCTGTCCAGTGATGCTTACAAACTACAACTCCCCTAATACACTCCTCATCCTCCTCAGGTAAACCCTATCTTTTCTTTTCCCACAGTACTTAAATTGTTATTAAACACTTACTCTGTAATAAGGCATTGGACAAGAAACTGAGATCTAAGAATGAGAAAAGGTGATACCTTTCACCACTTTTGTTTCATAAAATCATAATAGTAGCATGGAATACCATCACCACTCAGGAGTCTAACATAATACCAGTATTATTCCTCGGAGGTTAATAGGAAAATAGAGATGTTAAGAAGAAACAAGGGTGGTGAGTAGCAGATCCAAGATTTGGGCCCAAATCCCTGATCCCTAAACTAAACATTCTTCTAAAAGTTTTCTCTTTAGTCTATATACATTCAAGTGATCATTAAGGGAAACAAATGCTTCGACTCTTCCAGAAGATATCCTAAAACCAGAGTATAGGTACAAATAAACAAACTGGATGATTTCTGAACAAATAAGAACACATGCTTTAAAACTGTAGCACAGTCTTTATATTAGTCCCCTTTATCCAATCATGATCTGAAAACATTAAATGGAAAATTCCAGAAATAAACACTTTATAAGTTTTAAATTGCATGCAGTTCTAAGTAGTGTGATGAAATCTCACACCATCTTGCTTCAAATTAGGTGGGATGTGAATCATCCTTTTGTCCAGCATATCCCCACTGCAGACACAACCTGCCCCTTATCAACTGTAGTAGTATTGGAATCACGATACTTGTGTTCAAGAAACCCTTACTTTACTTAATAATGGCTCCAAAGCGCAAGAGTAGTGATGTTGGCAATTAAGATAGGCCAAAGAGAGGCCAGGCACAGTGGCTCATGCCTGTAATCCCAGCACTTTGGGGGGCAGACGCAGGTGGATCACCTTAGGTCAGGAGTTCGAGACCCACTGAACCAGCATGGCAAAACCCCAACTCTACTAACAATACAAAACTTAGCTGGGTGTAGTGGTGGGCGCCTGTAATCTCAGCTACTCGGGAGGCTGAGGCCGAAGAATCGCTTGAACCCAGGAGGCAGAGGTTGCAATGAACCAATATCATACCACTGCACTTCAGCCTGGGCGACAGAGTGAGACTCCGTCTCAAAAAAAAAAAAAAAAAAGATATGCCAAAGAGAAGCCATAAAGTGCTTCCTTAAGTGAAAAGATGAAAGCTCTTGACTTTATATGGAAAGAAAATAAATCATATGCTGAGGTGGCTAAGATCTAGATTAAGAATAAATCTTCCATAAAGAAACTGTGAACAGTATATTTTATTATGAGTTACTATTGTTGATCTCTTACTGTGCCTAATTTATAAAGGAAACTTTATCATAAGCATGTATGAATAAGAAAAAACATATTATATATAGGGTTCAGTATAATCCACAATTTCAAGCAGACCCTGAGCATCTTGGAACATTATCTCCTGTGGATAAGATGGGAATACTGCAACTCTAAAGCAAAATTAGGGTCTCTGAAACTGTTCATTTCATTCAAAGGTTAAACTAACAAAGAACTAAGTATTTTATGACATTGTAATACTTTTGTTGTTAGCACACTACAAGACTTCCTGTAAGGAAATAATATCCATTCCTATAGTAAAAATTCCTGCTATTTAAAAAGTTTGAGGAATGAGTCCATTTGAGTAGCTGTTTTCTAAGAAATCATTTTGACTAGCAAAAAAAAAAAAAAAGTAGCTCTTCTTTATTCTCAGCCTTTCAGAGGTGAAATCATTACAGAAGTGTAAGCTTATCACTGGCTGACATTTTACTGTACTTGGGCCAGAACTCCAGTAATAAGTCAAAGGAACTGAAAATGTGAAGGTTTCTTCTCTCAAGGTAACACCAATGACAATACGTATCTTATACTTGCAGCTGTTCTGTAAGCAAAGAGATAGACTTCAGTGATGTGTTGGTAATTTTTAAAAGCTGGCATTTCCCCCTACATTATTTAAAACTTCAAATACAACAAAACAGGCCTGGCGAAGTGGCTCATACCTGTAATCCTAACACTTTGGGAGGCTGAGGTAGGTGGATCAACTGAGGTCAGGAGTTCGAGACCAGCTGGGCCAACATGGTGAAACCCTGTCTCTGCTAAAAATACAAAAATTAGCCGGGCATGGAGGCAGGCGCCTATAATCCCAGCTAGCTGGGAGGCTGAGGCAGGAGAATCATTAGAACCCGGGAGGCGGAGGCTGCAGTGAGCCGAGACCACGCCACTGCACTCCAGCCCGGGCGTCAGAGTGAGACGCTGTTTCAAAAAAAAATACAAGAAAACAGCTAAAGAACAGGCTTGTAAATATGAGTGCATCTTGTTTATAGGACAAGAAATTTTAACTCTAACATTTTATTTTGTAGATGCATTCATAATCTATATTCCTAATGACCTCTTTTCTTTCTTAATTTTTTAAAATTTATTTTTCCCTGAAGAATGTCAAGCAAGACCTAACAACCTTTTTCTAAAATCTCTTAAATCCATTCACCAAAGGTCCCACTACCAGACTATAATAAGGAAGAAATGTAGAAAGTATTGGCATTCTACTATTCAGCCTATGGTTTTCTTTAGCTCATATACTACTACAATGTTTTTCTGAGATGGTTTTCTTCTGCTTTTTTGTTGCTTTTCTCTACTATATTAGTAATGTTCATGTCTACAAATTCAGGTGACTTAAAATTAGAATCCAATATAATGCTCAAAGTTCTACATAATGATGAAATCTCAGGTTTGTAGGAATTGCAGAGATGAATGCGGTGACCACAACATCACCAAGGACTCCCAAAGCAGTTAGAATTTGATTTCAATATTTACAAGGATAGAACCAAGACCCACAGCATTATAGAAGGGACTTCTCCAAAGTGGCATTTGTATTCCTCTCCGCTCTTGAATGGACTAATCTGAATGCTAGTTAGAATCCACTAAAGATCATGATTTTTATTTTTGCTAAGTTGATAACAAACTGTTTTAATGAAGTTGGCCAAAGGGTTTGCCAGCTTCTTTAGGGCCAATTCTGACATTTGGCCACGTCAGCCAACCAGACAACAAGACTTGTTAAAAACAAAACAAAACAATAAAAAAAAAAAAAAAAAAAAGGTATTCAATGGATAGAAAAGGTTTACTACATTATTGAGAGGCACAGCCCTTTTTCTTCATTCCATTCAGGACTGAAAATAAGCTGATCCATTTAACTATTCAAGTCAATATTCAAATTCATCTTTTTCCAAGACTACTCTGATTCCTCCATTGAGAAATAATTTGTTTCTGCCAAACATCCATGGCAGTACTTCTCAAACTTTTATGTGCATATGAACCATCTGGGTATAAGTTCTTAAAGAGAAGGTTCTGATTCAGTAGTTCTGAGGTAAGGTGATGTAAAAGGTCTCATATGATGCTGATGCCTGGGCTCACAACCACACTTCTGAGTAGCAGGATCTATAACCCACTTCTACAAACACCTTTGGCATCCATTACTTTCCTTTTGGTATTCTAATTATTTACATATATATCTTCTCTCCTCATCTGAATTACTAATTTCTTGAAGGCATGATATGCATCTCAATGATCTTTCTCTTCTCCATAGCAGATTGCAAATAGACTTTCAAATGATAGGCAGAAAAGAAAAATAATAAAGATACAGATTAAGTTCCTGCAGCCTGGGCTATAGATGAGTTCCTCTCTATGGAATCAGTTAGGCTAAAAATCAATAAATCTTGCAAAAAGTCAAACTGTTTTTAACCACTCCTTTGGTTAGAAGAAATAGAGTACAGCCAACAGTCAATATTAGAAAAGCTGTGACAAAAGAATGCTAAGCATGCCTCGTACACACTTGCAACATGCTGACAAGCTAGCAGATTTTTAAAGGAACTATCCAATCAAATAATAAGTCTATAATCAGTAGGAGCTAAAGGAATACGCTTTTGTAGTGTATCTTGAAAATAAGATAGACTACACAAAGAATCACTAAATCATCAAATCCATGTGCTTACCCTATAGACAAGAAAAATAAGTAATTTAACCAAGGTTATGATGGGTAAGTAAATGGAAGAGTTGGAATTCATATAGATGCCATGACATCTACTTTTGAATTACCCTGCCTTTTGAGTGGAGACTCAAAAGAGTAATGCCTTCCACTGTTCATAAACTCTATCTTGTGAGTACATTTATTCTGAATTACTGGAAGAAGAGTAAGTAATTTTTTGAAAAGAAGACACATAGGCCGGGCGCGGTGGCTCAAGCCTGTAATCCCAGCACTTTGGGAGGCCGAGGCGGGCGGATCACAAGGTCAGGAGATGGAGACCACAGTGAAACCCCGTCTCTACTAAAAATACAAAAAATTAGCCGGGCGCGGTGGCGGGCGCCTGTAGTCCTAGCTACTCAGGAGGCTGAGGCAGGAGAATGGCGTGAACCCAGGAGGCGGAGCTTGCAGTGAGCCGAGATCGCGCCACTGCACTCCAGCCTGGGCAACAGCGTGAGACTCCGTCTCAAAAAAAAAAAAAAAAAAAAAGAAAAGAAGACACATAACAAGAACACATAATACAAACATGCACACACAAAAAACAAATTATCAATAAATATGAAAAAAATTCAACTTTGGTTGTAATCAAAGATATGTACATTTAAATTGCGATGCCATTTTTGGTCTACTAAATTAGCACAGATTACAAAAACACCCACTATTGATAAGAGTGTGAGGAAGTGGGCATAGTCACACCCTGTTAGTAGGAATACATGTTGGTACAAATTTTCAGTGGGGCAATTTAGTACAACATATCAGAAATTCTAAATATAAGATATACCATATAACCCAAAAAATATAATTCTAGAAAAGTATCCTGAGGATGTATCTGGACATTTGCAGTGAACATCATTGTATGCATGCCTTTTGTACATTTTTTAATAACTGAAAAACTGGAAATAACCAGTAACCAAAATGTCTTAACAAATAATGAAGTAAGCGATAGTGTATTTAAAGGTTAAGCCAGTATAATGCTATTAAAAATCACAGTACACAGTTTAGAAAAACTTTTCAATAACTAAGCAATTAAACATCTCCAAGAGTTTTACAAATTTTAACCTATCAGACATATGGCTGTATATTCCAGTGCTTCTCAACCCTATGAGCATCATCACAGAATCAACTAAGGATATAAAGCGTTAAGAACTCTGTGTGGGCTGGGCACAGTGGGTCAGGCCTATAATACCAGAACTTTGGGAGGCCAAAGCGGGTGGATCACTTGAGCCCAGGAGTTCAAGACCAGCCTGGGCAACAAGGCAAAACCCCATCTCTACTAAAAATACAAAGATTAACTGGGTGTGGTAGCTTGTGCCTGTAGTCCCAGCTACTTGGGAGGCTAAGGTGGGAGCATCACGTGACCTGGGAGGTTGAGGCTACAGTGAGCCAAGATCAGGCCACTGCACTCCAGCCTGGGCTACACTGCAAGACCCTGTCTAGGGGGGAAAAAAAAGAACTCTGTGTTTGTCTGTGTCTGTATAGTCTAGAAATAGAAGACCAACAATTCTACAGAAAACCAGGCTAGACAGGAAGACAGTTCACACAAAAAGAAATGCAAATGACTTTTACACATAAGAAGCTTTATCACACTCGTATTAAAGAGAGGCAAATTAAAATACATTGAGATACCATTTCTCACCCATCAGACTGACAAATATCCAATAATTTGACATTATACTTTTTTAACCAAGGCTACAGGGAAACTATTACATTGTTGGTGAGGTCATAAAATGGCCCAACCCCTATAGGGAGAGTAATTTCAAATATATAGCAATACCTACAAAGCTACATATACATTTACCTTTTGCCCTAGCAACTTCAAGTACAGAAATCTATCTCAAAGATACATTATCAGAATTATGTAAGCATAAGCTATTGTTTGCAGAGCTATTCGTAATAGCAAAAGAATGGTAACAACAGTGAATTGGTATCTATCCAGTGAAGCACAAGCAGTTAAAAAGAAACAGGCAAAATTTCTATCCCCACCTCCAGAATAAAATTTTAAGTTAAAAAAAAGGTGGGGGAAAAGTGTGACTAATATGCTACAATTTAATCCAGGTGGAGGGAGAAACAAATATATACCAAAATAAATACAAATAGCTTGCACATTTGAAAAAAAAAAAAAAGAAGAAGAAGAAAGGAACATAAACTTGAAAACGTTTTTTAAAAAGTTTTCCAGGCCGGGCGTGGTGGCTCATGCCCATAATCCCAGCACTTTGGGAGGCCAACGCGGATTATCTCAGATCAGGAGTTTGAGACCAGCCTGGCCAACATGGTGAAACCCCATCTCTACTAAAAATATAAAAATTAGCCAGGCACAGTGGCGGGTGCCTGTAATCCCAGCTACTGGGGAGGCTGAGGCAGGAGAATCACTTGAACCCAGGAGGCGGAGGTTGCAATGAGCCAAGATGGCGCCATTGTACTGCAGCCTGGGCAACAGAGTGAGACTCTAACTCAAAAAAAATTTTTTTTTTTAAATTTTCCTAGGTCTGGCACAGTGGCTCATTCCTATAATCCCAGCACTTTGGAAGGGAGGCGGATCAGTTGAGCCAGGAGTTCAAGACCAACCTGGGCAATATAGTGAGACACTCGTCTCTACAAAAACTAAAAAAAAATAGCCAGGTGTGGTAGCACACATCTGTAGTCCCAGAGTTCCAGCTACTCAGGAGGCTGAGGTGAGAGGATTGCTTCAGCCTCAGAGGTTGGGGCTGCAGTGAGCTGTGATCAGTCCACTGCACTCCAGCCTGGGTGACAGAGCTAGACTCTGCCTCGAGGAAAAAAAAAAAAAGGGTTCTTTAATTAGGAGGGGGAGATAAGACAGTAAAAGAGACAAATTAGACTTATCCAAATATAGTTAGCTTTATAGATTTAGCTTTGGAAGAGATTTTATATAATTATAAAATAAAAGGTAAATTTTTTAAAACTAAAAATTGAAAGATAAATGAAACAAATGAACCTAGCAATATATATGCAGCTGGTGGTTAAGACCACATAAATTGAATTACAAATGTACAGGAAACACAAGGAACAGAGAAACATAAAACCCCACCACAAGGATGTAATCAGCAATATCCAGAATGTGGCAAATGCTACAGGACAGAGGATCAGTTTCCTAAACAAATTACAAGGAAAACAATGAGATGAAGAGAGAACCTATGGGTTTAAAAAGTTTTATAAACGACATATGAGCCAATTGGAATAGACAGACTTTATATAGCCCTTGCTTTGAACAATGTTGTTTTTTTTTTTTTTTTTTTAAAAAAAGGGAAACAATCAGGAAAACCCAAACACTGACCAGATATTTGATGATATGAAGGAATTTCTATTTTTCCAGATGTGACAATGGTATTGTGGTTTTTATTTAATTCTTACCTTTTTGAGGGACATACTTTAGTATGTCACCTGGGAAATTTTTTTTTAACTAATTTCTGGGGCTCGCAGATATAACTGACCTAGTATAGGGCCCCGATATCATTTCATTAAAACAGCCACAGATGATTCTAATGAGCAGCCAGGCTTTGTAAACTATTGATCTAGGGCAAGTTAAATCAACAAAATAAATAAAACTCACCTAGTTACCAATCAAACTGCATGCCTACAAAAGTACTCTTCCTGAAGACTGGAATCTGCATATATTATTAACACTAAAGGATAAAATTGACATCTCTGAATTCTACTGTGCTTATTTTTAAGGTACTTGTAACGATTAAATAAATGTTTACTTAGCTCTCTAATTTACATAGCTTCCTAAACTAAGTAAACTTTTCTTGGCTTCCTATACATATTGAACAAACCAAGAACAACAATGGCAAAACCCTTAGGTGTTCACGTGCGGGACAATTACGACTAGTAACAATTATGAACTATAAACATACTTATCAAGAGATTAACGAGAACACATCTTCAATAAAACAAATGGACTGCAGTGCTACAAATCTGAACTACAGAAGAGGTTACTTAGGGTGCATGAGACAACTTCTTTCCAATTTAGTCTTATTTCTCTTATCTCGCCTTTTCAAAACTTGTACACAACCAATACAGGAAGAACAGGCAACATTTCTATCCCCCTTGCTGATCATTTTCCCAGGGGAAAACCCTGAATAAACCCACCTTAGATAGGAAGATAAGCAGAAAAGAGCTAATTAAATCTATCGATCGAAATATATGTAAATAAAAATCTATATATATGCAAACAAAAAATATATATATATAATATATATATATAAGCTCAGGAAAAAAAGTTATCACATTGAGCTTTTGTGTTTAGTTACCCATCCAGAAAGGTTTTGTGGCACAGTGATATATTCCAAAATGCTTTGAGACTAAGGAAAAGATAGCTGCTTGCCTCCAAAAGTTTGGGATTATGTTTAGGCAGTTATCTTATATGAACACCACTAAATTTGAACAGGTCTGGTTCTCTAGGGTTGAGGTACAAAGTGCCTGAAGAAAATTATCACAGTAAGAGAAGGCATAGCTTTTTAGAGGAGGCTATTTAAGGGAAAAATGATGACCTCAGCTAAACAGGAACTTGGCTTTTCTACATCTGTATGTGAGAAGGAATAAACTTGAGGTCTGAGAGAGAAAGTTGGAGGAGTAGGAAAAAAGTACACAGGGGAACAAAGAGGACAAATTATTAGACAGCGAGAATACTGAGTAAGCAGTTTCCATCAGTAGAATTACCAATTAAGTAAGCAACTCAAAGTTGTGATTAGACAGGATGGATGTTTTACAAATATTTGCTAACTAGCATATGAGTATTAAAACTAGGTAAACACTGTATTCCAATTAAATCTAGTTTGACCTGTAATTCTAGTTTATTAAACCTTTTCTGGGGCTTTATTTTTCAGCCTTTTCATATCTGCAGGTATTCTCTAACATATTTTCCAGATTTTCATGTCTTTACATTTGCTTAGAAAGATAATTATACAAAATGCTTAGATTTTAGTTAAATCTAGATTCTATTTGGGAAAAAACTCACATTTAACAAGATTAGGTTTTTCTATAAAAAGCATGAGTTATTCCAAAATAAATTATTTCTTCTTCATAACTTAGCTTTACAACCAAACATACCACTTGAGGAAAGTGCATCTGATATAGTTTGCCTGCTCAGTGTCTCAACTTTCCTTTCCAATGTCTTAAGATTTTGCCCTTTTTTTCTGATACCCTAAAAGTGTACACAATTCATAACTTAAGTTAGTGGATAAGAAAAAGATAAGTGTCCAGTCTTAAGGAGAGAGTGGTCTCTCATAATGGTATTATTCTAACACTTCTAGAAGGAAAAATGTATTACAGTGTATAATGAAATCACCAAGAAATAGCACTATACAGAATATTTTCCTCGATACAGAAGTCATTTACTATTGTATACTTGTAAGAAGTGGCAATAAGACACTCTATCATTTAATATTACAATGTTTATATACAACTTTTTGTTCTCAAAAGTACTTTGACATTCCATTTAGTTTTTTACAGTGCTTTTTCTGAAAAGGTGCAAGTGACAAAAGAAAAGAAAGAACTATTTCAAACACAAATATTAAACATTTAATAGGATATGGCGGAATAAGCACTGCAAGTCAAGAGACCTGTTTCTAATCCCAGCTTTGCCTGTAACTAGCTATGTGACTTAATATGAGTCACTAAATTGCTTCTTAAATTGTAAAGAAAGTAGTTTCGTGTTTAAATCTGAATTTCTAAAAATCCACTACAATTAAGGTATTTTCAAATATTACATTATAATAACAGCCCAATTAAACGTAAGTCATTTTGCCATATGTGTCTAGTTCTTCCCTTTTGTCTCAATTTGACCTGAAGCCTGGATCACTTAGCCTGCACACTCAAGACGCACTCTGGAGCAAGAGGGACTAGGGAAAGATTCTTTTAAGATGGGATGATGCTGAGCAGGTTAGGCAGTTAGGAATTAATGCATATTCAAATAAGGCACAATGAAGAAGAAATCTGCTTCGATGGGGAAATACATTGCAACAAGATTTGAGGGAGACCTTGCGCTCAGACTGTCAGGTAACCACACCTTCCACCCTTCAAACTCTATTCTCCCAGTGGAATCCAAAGCAGTCTCCAGTTCCGGGTTCCCAACCAATCGCATCAAGCCACAACAGAGGGTTCTGCCAACCTGGGCACCGCTTCAGGGATCTAGATAGAGTGAGATTCACACAACCCTAGCACCTGTCGATCTCACACTCTTCCCAAATGGAGAGGGTGGGAAGGAATGCTAGGTCTATGCTTGGTCTTTTCCGATTCAAGCTACCACCAGGTCCGCTAGCCGTCGAAACTGAAAACCCCAGACTTTGGGGAGAAGGGGAAGCTCCTACGCCGCGACCCTCCCACGTATCACTCCCTCAGGGCTAATTCTCCCGTTCTCCCCCGACCCTGGTTTCTCAGGCCTCGGGGACCCCGTGCCTGGAAGCCGACAGACGGATGGCGAGAGTGAAGGCAGCGGGGGAGGGTGCACTCCAAAACACTGGAGGAAAAAACGGGAAAGCAGGGGCAGGGGTAGCAGTGTTCTCCCCGGGCGAGGGCGGGAGGCCGTTCGTGAGTCTGTCGATGGGTCTGTCATTCCCTCACTCACCAGGAGCAGAAGGGAGCATCTGAGGTCGGGTAAGGATAGGAAGACGGCTGGATGCATGGTAACGCTGGGCTCCGCGGCAGGGACAGGCGCTGGCGGCTGGGACTGGGCTGGGTTGGGTTGGGTTAGTAAAGGGCTGGGCTCCCGGAGCCGGCGGCAGCGGTGGATTCTCCAAGCAGCCGCACCTCGTCCTCTCGACCCGGGCTCCAGCGGCGAACACCCGGGACAACTTCCAGAGAGGCCTCTCACACCCTCACTTCCGGGTCCTGCCCACCTCGGTGCACTCCGGGAAATGTAGTCCTGCACTAGCCTCACCCCGCACGCCGTTGGTCATCTAGAACTTCCTTTCCCATTGGGCTCTCGGCCCAGGTCCACCGAGTCCTCTACGCGCTGGGGCCTGTGGGATAGAAGGGCTGAGGGCGGGTGTACGCAGTGCTTCAGAGGATGGGAACTACAATTCCCAGAAGGGTGTGCGGCCGAAAGCCTCGGGCGGCCTTCTGAGGGGCTCTGCTAGCTTCAGCGCCGTGGGGTCTGACCTGGCTGGGTGTAGTGTCCCGGCCTGGCAGGAGGGGCGGCCCGGTCCGGGTCGCACCTCCTGGAGCCGTCCCCGGGACGTCAGTCCTGGAGGAGGCGAGGGTGAGTAGGAGGGGGCCTGGCTGGGGAGGCTCGGATCGATCGGTCTGCACCGCCTTGGCCTTTGCTGCAGACTCACGGCCTTCCTGGCCTAGGCTGTGGCCTGAGCCTCCATCATTGGCCTCCTCGCCCGCTACCTCTTCTTTCTGCTCTAATTCCTGCATTATTAAAGTCAGAGCCACCACTCGGGGCCTCAGTTGAATGAGTCAATGACTTATCCCTAATTGTCTCTGAGGGCTCCTGTAAGGAATAGGTGTGGTAAGGGATGGGATAGCACGTCGTAAACTGGAAAACTGCGTGAGTGATTGCTGCTGAGGCGTGGATCGCTCCTCCAGTATAATTACGAAATTCCTTAGCAAAGCAGTCGAGGATCTTAACCTGGCCCCAGGTAGCTCTGCGGTTCTTCTGCAAACACCTGAGGTCCAGGAGCCCACGCGATCTCTTCTTAGTACCCAGGAGGCACACTGTGCTTTTGTGGTTCTCCCCACTCCCGCCTTTGCTCCACCTTTCTTGCTGCCTGGAATGGCCTTTCCGCGTTCTCTCTCTGGAATGCTATCTTAAATGTCACCATCTCTGAGAACTTCCCGACCAACCAACCCTTTAGTCCTAATCAAAATTACTGTTCCTATGAGTGTGACTGCAGTACCTCTAGTTTTGTACGGTTACAATTAGAGCTTTTATTACACGGGCTTGTATAATTAGGCAAGGTTGATGACACTTTCGCATTTTATAGCACTTTAACAGAGTGGTTTTGATTTTTATCTATAAAAAATGATTTATTTTTTTTAAAGGAGCAAAAAATACATTTTTTCTTAAGAAAAAAAAAACCTAGATAATGGCTTTCTCAGGGTGACAAAATATAGACAGTGGCAGAACTAATACTCTTACCAAGGTTGCCTGACTCCTAGACTAGTACTCCTATCTCTTGTCCACGCCCCTGACAGAGTCCAAAGAGTGTTGAAATGGGAAATTTTAAAAGAGCAGAGACTCATAAGTATGAACTCATTATTCAAGAAATTAAACTTTGATCCTGCCCACTTTTTGGACTTAGCACTCAGCCTGTGACCTTTCATCCAACAAACATCTACTGAGTACCTGTTATATACCTGTTACCATGCTAAGAATTATGAAGTAAAAAGTGTATATGTATATATATACACACACACACACATAAAAAAAACAGAGATCACATTTTTAGTGTGTTTTTCAAAGGATGTAAAGAAATTTTTTTGTGGTTCTGATGTGCCTAAAACTCTGATCACTTAGAATGGAAAATGACAGGTCTTAGAGTTTAGAACAGTGCCTAGCACATAGTTGTCACTCAGCTTGTTGAATGAACAAATGTGAACGTGGTCCACCCTTATTATTTTTTGCATTTTACAGAAACCCAGAAAGCTGATGTAGCCTGGGGACACACTGCTGATTATAAATATAACTGGGCCTAGAACCCAAGTACGGTTACTCCCCTCCCATGTTTTCACCTCCACCTCTATTTTGTGGCTTCTCTCAAGTACCCTTAATGTAATCCTGGATATGACAGTAGTTCTTCTGACATGACTGTTACACTTATACATGACTGAGGTGTCTCACAACACTCTCTTGCTTCGTATTTTCTGCCAGTACCTTAACTCAAATCGTCAGCAAAATAAAGACAGAGAGAGCTGTCCTTTACCATAATTAAGAAAGTATTAATATGTTCTCTCAAGGGCAGAATTTGAACCAATAATCCTTGTCAAAGACAGGACAAATACCAGCTCATCCATTATAAATTTATCTTAGAAAACTCCCAGATCCTCAGGAGTAACAGCGATTGGCGTGACCTGCTTTTTGGTGAAATCAGAAAAGCACTTGCATACCCTCGTGGCAGCAATTAACTGGAGCTGGTTAACAGCTGCTCCCTTTAGATAAGTACATGTGCTCGAGTTTACCGTGATTCTGACTGCCTACATTTCTAACAGTTGTTACCTCTCTGGTCCTTGTAGGCATTCAACTTTGGAACTTTGATAAAGCAGCTTTAGTGGTTTAGGAAGGATATTTAAGATCACTGATGCAACTATTCCTGTTTCCTATCAGATATTTGAATTCTTGCTGCATTTCTGTCATAGTCCAGTCTCTGCTTTCTTAAACACTCCTGTGATAGGGATCTCACTATCTTCCTGTGCAGCAGATACTTTTTTTTTTTTTTTTTTTTGAGACAGTGTGTCTGTCTGTCACCCAGGCTGGAGTGCACTGGCACGATCTTGGCTCACTGCAACCTCCATCCACCTCCCAGGTTCAAGCAATTCTCCCATTTCAGCCTCCTGAGTAGCTAGGATTACAGGTGTGTGCCACCACAGCCCAGCTAATTTTTGTATTTTCAGTAGGCACGGGGTTTCACCATATTGGTCAGGCTGGTTTCTCAAACTCCTGTCACATGTTTTTAAAAGGTTCTTATAAGCTCCATGAGACTACCAGTCAGAACAAAATTGTCCTTATTGAAATGTGGTTCATCTTAGTGATATGATGTTCCAAGCAACATCTTATGGTTAAGACCTCAATCTAGGTATATTTTCCTGGTGGACCAAGGAGAGAACAAATAAAAATTTCACTTTTTGTGGGAATGAGGGAAAGAACTAGGTACCTTTTAATTTAGTACTCAGCCAGGTGTGATGGCACATGCCTGAAGTCCCAGCTATTCAGGTGGCTGAGGAGGGAGGATTGCTTAACTCAGGAGTTTCAGGCTGTAGTGCGCTATGCCATTCGAGTGTCCACTTTAAGTTTGGCATCAATATGGTGATCTCCCAGGAGTGGAAGACCACCAGGATGCCTAAGAAGGAGTGAACTGGTCCAGGTCAAAACTCCTATGCTGATCGTAGTGGGATTGCCCCTGTGAATAGCCACTGCCCTCCAGCCTAGGTAACATAGCGAGATCCCATCTCTTTAAAAAAATTTTTTTAACTAATTTTTTTTTTTTCAGATGGAGCCTTGCTCTGTTGCCCAGGCTGGAGTGCAATGGCACGATCTCGGCTCACTGCAGCCTCCACCTCTGAGGTCCAAGCAATTCTCTTGCCTCAGCCTCCTGAATAGCTGGGATTACGGGCGCGCACCACCACGCCCAGCTAATTTTTGTATTTTTAGTAGAGGCAGGGTTTTGCCATGTTGGCCACGCTGGTCTCAAACTCCTGACCTCGGGTGATCTGCCCGCCTTGGCCTCCCAAAGTGCTGGGATTACAGGCATGAGCCAGCACACCCGGCCTTAGCTAATTTTTTAATTTTTTTCTGAGACCGGGTCTCAACCTGTCGCCCAGTCTGGAGGGCAATGGTGTGATCTCAGCTCACTGCAAACTGTTTCTCAGGTTCAAGCAAAACTCCCACCTCAGCCTCCCGAGTAGCTAGGATTACAGTGTGTGCACCATGCTCTGCTGATTTTTAAAAACTTTTGGTAGGCAGGGCATGGTGATCTCATGCCTGTAATCCCAGCACTTTGGGATGCCAAGGTGGGTGGATCACTTGAGGTCAAGAGTTCGAGACCAGCCTGGCCAACATGGTGAAACCCCATCTCTACTAAAAAATACAAAAATTAGCCGGATGTGGTGACAGGTGCCTATAATCCCAGCTACTGAGGAGGCTGGGGCAGGAGAATTGCTTAAGCCCTGGAGGCAGAGGGTGCAATGAGCTGACATTGTACCACTGCATTCTAGCCTGGGTGACAGAACAAGACCCTGTCTCGAAAAGACTAGAGGGGAGGAAAGGGGAGGGGAAGAAAGGGGAGGCGAGGGGAGGGAACGGGAGGGGAGGGGTGATGAGGGAAGGGGACAGGATGGGATTTGTAGAAATGAGGTCTCACTATATTGCCCAGGCTGGTCTCAAACTCCTGGGCTCAAGAAATTCTCCTGTCTTGGCCTCACAAACTGCTGGGATTACAGGCATGAGTCACCATGCCCAGCCCTAATTAATTTTTTTTAAGTTTATTTAGTGCTTAAATCCAGCTAATTCTGACTTCAAAATTAAGTTTATGTTATACTTTTTTTGTGGATCAGGCTCACTTTTATTCCCAATATCAATTCTAATGTTTAATATTATGTGGCATCATATTACTTGTATTAACTTAGATTGTGTGGCATCATATTGCTTGTGTCACTGTAACCCTGAGCCCTGTGCCTAATGTTAATTATTGTCTTTGTTTTTTTCCTCAGATAGTCCCTAAGAAGAGTCCTGGAAGCACCTACCCTCTCATTTTACAGATGAGCAGATGAGCAACTTGTACAGAGATCACCTAATTTGCCACCTAATGCCAATTCTAGGACTAGGACTGTAGCTTTTTTTCTTTTGAGACAGGTCTCACTAAGATAGACAGCCTCACTATCTTGCCCAGGCTGGTCTCAAACTTCTGGCCTCAAGCAATTCTCCTGTGTTGGCCTCCCAAACCGCTAGTATTAAAGACATGTGCCACTACACCCAGCCAGGACTATAGATTTTTCTAATCCTAGTCAAATATTTCTAGTAAACCATATTTATAAAATATCCACTTGAAACTGATGAGACAGGTTTCAGAAATGTTTGCTCCCTGCGCTCATTGAATCATTGTTTCAGGTTGCTCCAATTGCTAAGAAAACTATGAATAAGTCAGAGAACCTGCTGTTTGCTGGTTCCTCATTAGCATCACAAGTCCATGCTGCTGCCGTTAACGGAGATAAGGGTGCTCTACAGAGGCTCATCGCAGGTAAGCAGTCCCCTTAAGTACAGAAACTTTAAAAGCAACTGTTTGTCCTGAGGAAGTTTGTTAATGTTAGTTTTAATTTGCAGTGTTCTCATACATTTTAATGGAAATATGTTATTATATATATTTTCTTCCAACACATGAACAAGAAAGAAATTAAGTCCTAAAACTTAAAAATATGGGTTAGGATTAGGTGAAAAGTACTTTAGAAATTTCTATGTATTTAGCACTAAATCTAGATAGGTATTCTAAAGTACTAAGGGAACGAATTCATCTTTATGTTAACAGATATCTAGAATGAGACAGTGGATAATCTTTTAACATTTAATATATACCCAAAGTATTAAAGTTTAAAAATAATTTAATTTTTAATGATTTAAAATTGATTCAATGTTTCCCTGTCATTTGCGTGTATAAATGATATATAGACAAGTCCAATGTAAGAGTTCTAGAAGAGAGAACAAAGAATGGTTAAGAATTTTCTAGAACTTTAGCTTCCTGCTAAAACAGAGCAAAGATCTGTCTTTCTATCATAAATCCAGATATTCACAAGTTGCAAATCCCAAAGAGAATACAATAAAAATGTATTATTTCTAATCTTTATTCACACTAGTGTCTGGTGACATCATGATTGACAACTCAGGCTACCAAATAAAGTCCAAATTACTTGAACTTTCATACCTGTTCCTTCAGACTTTTTTACCCTACATTTGCAGTTTCTCCAGGAACTTCTGGTGTACCGTAACCTCTGGCTAAGCTAAAGATTACTTCTATTTCCCAATAAGCCATGAATTTTGTCTCATTTTCTCTATATGTTCTGTTCCCCTACCTCTTGTCTATCTGCCACTCTGTTACCTTCTTCTGTGCTAAACAAACTCCACTCATCTTTAAAGACAAAACTATTTTATCACACGCTCTGTGAAGATTTCTCTTCCTCTGCTTATTCTTACTTTACCTCAGCTATCTACATTCACTCGAACTCGACATTTTCTACCACCTCCAAATCACTCAAACATTCTACCATTCAACTAAAACTCCTTTATTTTCAGCTCACTTGCTGATGACAAACAACAATTTTCCATGCTCACTGAGACCTCCAATCCGCTAGCTTCTAGTTTTGACCATCAGTTTTCCTTCTGCCTTTTCCTTCCTCACTACTCAGTCTTGATTCTATGTGTGTTATTAAAATCCTTCTCTTGGAAAAATTACCTTTTTTTTTTTTTTTTTGCCTTCTGTTGTACTTGACTGTTGCAATCCCAACTCTGGATGTACCAAACCTATCTTGCTAAGAGCAGTTAAATCCAGCTGAAAGACTGATAGCACCCCAAATTCATGATTACCGACTTCAAATAGGTACTCAGCACTTACTGCTTATCATACCACATTTTTTCCATAATGAATGTTTAATACCTCTCACTCTACCGAATCCTCTGACTGCCAGTTCCCCCTCCTTTCATTCTCTTTAATGCACTAGGCTTACTAGAGGAAATGAAGACATTAAATAGGAACTCCCTTGTCTTTCAGCATGATATCTACAAATCTACCTCCATCTGTACCCATCTTCTCTTTCATCTTACTGCTAAAACAGAGCAAAGATCCGTCTTTCTGTTAAAGGCCAGTTCTTCCACACCTGCTATGTATTCCATCCCTTCCTGTCTTCTCAGGGACATTGCTTCTTTTTTTCTCCCTCTGACTACTATATCTTCAACCTTTCTTCTATGCTAAATTCTTTCCATCAACACTTAAATATGCTTAATTGTTTCCATTATTTAAAAATCCCATCTCTGTTTCTTCAACTCCCTCTAGGTATTGCCATTCTCAACTTTCCCTCATGACTGCATTAGTGCACAGGCTAAACTGATACAACCATGACTTAAATAAGATAGAAGTATATTTCATTTTCATAATATTGCAATCCCAACTCTGGATGGACCAAACCTGTCTTCCTGGCAACTACTAAGCAGTTGAACCCAGCTGTGTAATAGTACACAGCTATGTGGGCAGAGTAGGTTAGATAGATAACTCCATTTTACAAAACCATCAGGTATGCTGCTGGTCCTTGGCTCTTCCATTCTCAACATGATGCTTCTATTTCTGGGTCAAAGGCAGATATGTTCATTATAGTGATAGCCCAGTCAGCAGGAAGGGGAAAGAGAGAGCATAGGGAAAGCAATTTGTCATTAAGGAGGTAGACTAGACTTAGACCACAAAGCCACACCTAGAACAAAAGAAGCTGAAAAAAAAAAAAAAGTCTTGCCCTGGATGGTATCATGCCCAGCTAAAACTCACAGTGCTCAATTTCTTTTTTTTTTTTTTAATTATACTTTAAGTTCTAGGGTACATGTGCACACCTGCAAGTTTGTTACATATGTATACATGTGCCATGTTGGTGTGCTGCACCCATCAACTCATCAGCACCCATCAACTCGTCATTTACATCAGGTATAACTCCCAATGCCATCCCTCCCCCCTCCCCACTCCTCACAATAGGCCCTGGTGTGTGATGTTCCCCTTCCCTGTCCAAGTGATCTCATTGTTCAATTCCCACCTGTGAGTGAGAACATGCGGTGTTTGGTTTTCTGTTCTTGTGATAGTTTGTTCAGAATGGTGGTTTCCAGCTGCATCCATGTCCCTACAAAGGACATGAACTCATCCTTTTTTATGGCTGCATAGTATTCCATGGTGTATATGTGCCACATTTTCTTAATCCAATCTGTCACTGATGGACATTTGGGTTGGTTCCAAGTCTTTGCTATTGTGAATAGTGCCGCAATAAACATATGTGTGCATGTGTCTTTATAGCAGCATGATTTATAATCCTTTGGGTATATACCCAGTAATGGGATGGCTGGGTCATATGGTATTTCTAGTTCTAGATCCTTGAGGAATCGCCACACTGTTTTCCACAATGGTTGAACTAGTTTACAGTCCCACCAACAGTGTAAAAGTATTCCTATTTCTCTACATCCTCTCCAGCACCTGTTGTTTCCTGACTTTTTAATGATTGCCATTCTAACTGGTGTGAGGTGGTATCTCATTGTGGTTTTGATTTGCATTTCTCTGATGGCCAGTGATGATGAGCATTTTTTCATGTGTCTGTTGGCTGTATGAATGTCTTCTTTTGAGAACTGTCTGTTCATATCCTTTGCCCACTTTTTGATGGGGTTGTTTGTTTTTTTCTTGTAAATTTGTTTGAGTTCTTTGTAGGTTCTGGGTATTAGTCCTTTGTCAGAAGAGTAGATTGCAAAAATTTTTTCCCACAGTGCTCAATTTCTAAAAAGAAAAATGCAAGAATGAATGGGGGGCAAATATTGCTGTCTGTCACCAAAACCAAGATTCTTGGGCCACCTGTACTCATTATCCCCACTTATTTACCTTAATTCACTCTTTTATTAAAACAAAATATACTTTCTTATTTTGAAGTATAGATATAGAGAAGTGCATACAACTTATATGTACAATTTAACAAATAACCATAAAGCAAACACCCACTTAAACCACCTAGGTTAAGGAACAGCACATTGTCAGTAACCCCAGAAGCCCCTAATGCATCCTTCTCTACCCACTAGGGTAATAGGCTATCTTGACTTTTATAGTAATCATTACATTGTGGTTTTACCACCTACATATACATCCCTTAAACACTTTAATGTTGCCATTTTTGACTTTTTGCTAAATGTTCCATGTTCACTTGAACTAAAAAAATGTATGTATATTACACTTTTGTCATTTTCCTGCTCAAAACTCTTTCATTGTTCCCATTATACTTGGAATAAAATGTAACAGATTACTTGTATCTCTTTACCTGTCCATCCTCACGTTTTACCACTCCCTTACAAGAAAAACTTGCCTTCTTTCAGTGTCTCACACCTGCCAAGCCCTTTTTCATCTCAGGGCTTTTGCCTGAAATGCTGTTCTCCCCATTGTCTGTCTGAATAACTCTTAGTCATCCTTGAGGTTTCAGTTTTAAGGTCACTTCTTTAAAAAGGCCCTCAAACCATCCAGTCTCAATGAAATCTGTTCATTGTATTCCCTCTTGGCCCTCTGTAGTTTTTCTTCATAGAACTTGTTTCAGATTATCACTGTATATTTATGTGTATGACTATTTTAACATCTCTCTCCTCCATAGGCTAGTGGCCTTCATGAAAGTAGACTGGGTCTGTTTAATTCATCACTAAATCCACAAAATCCAGCACAGTACTTGGCACATAGTAAGCACATAAGAAATATATTTGTTGAAGGAATGAATAAATACTATAATCATTCTTTAAGTATCTTTTCTCCCAAGTAGTCTATAATCATCTTGAGGGCCAGGACTAAAAATGAATTAAGTTGAATGAAATTGAATTGAGGAGCAGGTTGAGACTAAATTCCATGAGAAAAAAAAATTTTAAGTCAGGATGTATCAAGAAAAAGTACCATGTAAAATGAATTCTTTATTGCTTTAATTAAAAATATAACCTTCAAAGAAAAAAAGTGCAGTATGTTATAAATTAAAAACACTTATATTTTTATGACTCAGTCATACAGATTAATTAATGTGTTATTATTAAAACTTGAAGCCTTGAAAATCCCCAAAGAGAAAATCCTTAAAAACCAAAAAGTAATCATGATGTGAAGCCAGTATATAGCTAATAAACTTATTTATAAATTGTTTTTCTGTTTTCTATCATCTTGTTTGAGGAACTTCTTATTAATTACTGACTGAGGGTGCCACTCCTCATCTTTTAAGAATTGTGCCATTATGTTTTCTGTGCACCTTTGCTCTGGAGTATTTTCCAGCATTTATATATTTGTACAAAAATAACGTTTCATCTTAAATTTCAATGTAATTTTTTTCTGTGCCTATGAATGCCAGGTCATAATTTCAATGTATTTTAAACATCTTTTTATGTATCACATATTTGATGATCTCTAAATATATGCTATTTCTCTTTTCTAAACTAGTGACATAGTACTACAGATGAATTTTTTTTCTTGCATCTTTGTTCACCAACTGCTCAGTGAATTCATTCACTTTAGCATTTTCTGTTTTCCCCTCTCTGTTTCCATGGAGAAGTATGTCAGTGATGTGTTTGACTCCATGGAAACAGATGAGTGTCTCTTTCTACATACACAACTAATTAAATCGAACACTTTCTGTGCTGCCCATTGTCCTGGAGGAGGACTGAAGAGGCCTTCTCTGAATGAAACATCATTTCAGTAGCAATTCTTAGTGTTTAACCTAATACAGTGGATTAATGTTTTACCATAACTCACCGCTTCCTAGATTCAGATGTATTAGGGCTTACTTCTGAGCCTGAAAAGCATAAACACACATAGTAAAATCTTTATATGCTATGGTTATCATTTATAGATATTTAACTTTTTCTCTTAACACCGAACGCAAATAATTTGAATGAATACTAGAAATGTAATTGAGAATAGAATTTAGTAGATTCATTTTAATACTATCCAGTGTCGTATTGGTAGAAAAAGGTATAGATTTTAGAGTCAGATAAACCTGAGTTTTAAATTCTAACTGTTATTTATTAGTAGTAGTATCTTGGCTAAGCCATTTATTTTTATTTATTTATTTTTTTTTGAGATGGAGTCTCGCCCTGTCACCCAGGCTGGAGTGCAGTGGCGCCATCTGGGCTCATTGCAACCTCCGCCTCCCGGGTTCACGCCATTCTCCTGCCTCAGCCTCCCGAGTAGCTGGGACTACAGGCACCCGCCACCATGCCTGGCTAATTTTTTGTATTTTTAGTAGAAATGAGGTTTCACTGTGTTAGCCAGGATGGTCTCAATCCCCTGATCTTGTGATCTGCCCACCTCAGCCTCCCAAAGTGCTGGGATTACAGGCGTGAACTACTGCACCCGGCCAGCCATTTAATTTTTAAGCGTCAGTTTCCTCATCCATAAACTATAGATTACGATATTTCACTTGTGTGAGAATTAAATGAAATAATGACAGTAAAATATCTAGCATGATACTTGACACATAGTAGACAGTAAGTTAATATCCTATTACTGTTATTATTACATCAGCTTAGACTAAAATAATCAAGTTTTTCATAGCTTCAGAAATGTCTCAAGTTGAAAGAGCACTAAATGCAACAAAGATTAATATTGTGGGTTTTTGTGAAAACTAAACAAAATAATTAGTAAATATGCACGGTGTGTAATGATCAATGTTGTCATTGCTGCTGATAATATTTGAGGTTGTATGCAGTGGTATCGTGACCAGGAAGCACCATTCTGATTCTACTACAACTTCTGTTTCACTGTCCGTGTTCTGAGCAATCATAATCTCTCTAAATCATTTCTTCTACTTGTTTATTTATTTATTTGTTTATTTTGAGTCAGAGTTTCACTCTTGTTGCCCAGGCTGGAGTGCAATGGCACAATTTCGGCTCACCACAACCTCCGCCTCCCTGGTTCAAGCGATTCTCCTGCCTAAGCCTTCCAAGTAGCTGGGATTACAGGCATGTGCCACCACGCCCGGCTAATTTGTTGTAATTTTAGTAGAGATGGAGTTTCTCTATGTTGGTCAGGCTGGTCTCAAACTCCCGACCTCAGGTGATCCGCCCACCTCGGCCTCCCAAAGTGCTGGGATTACAGGGGTGAGCCACCTTGCCTGGCCTCCTCTACTTGTTTTTAACATCTTCTGACACAGTATTTAGATATGGAAGTGAGCCTCATAAATGACAGAGTAGAGGTACTATTTCAGGTAACTTCTTCCCTTACCTCAATCGCTACCTTAAATGTTAGGGTCATTAAATGTTTTTAAAATGCTTGCCTACATGCAAATGTGTTTATAAATATATTTACATGTTCATGCATCTATACTAATAATAGTAATAAAATTAGCTAACATTTATAAAGTTATGTTTTATGTGCCAGCCGCTGTATTGTTTGGCAACTCATTAACTTAACAGTGAAGTAATATGAAGAGTTTGGGGTATTCGTATTACCCTCATTTTTAAATAAGGAAATTGAGATGCAGAGAGGTTAAGTAACTTGTCGAAGAAGTAGCAGAACTGAGATTGAAGCCAAGAAGTCTGATTCCAGAGTCCATTCTTTTAACTGCTAAATTATGGGACCTCAATGTATGGGTAGATATTTTTGTACACAGGTGCACTTTCCTATGTATAAATAGGAATGAGAAAGATAAGAAAGAACCGATTAGGTCTGAACCTTAAATGATTAAATGAATGGTTATCCAGATGGGATTTTTCTTAACATTTTTGTGCTGTAGGCCCTTCTGGCAATCTGGTAAGCTTCTGGACTCCTCAGAAAAAAATATTTTTAAGAGCTGAAATGCAATATAGAGAATTACAATGGAAACCAGTTGTATTGAAATATCAATTGTTTTTAAATTGAGACATAGCAATATTCTGCCATAATTTTTTATGAACATGTTAAATAGCGATGTGTAGGGGCAAGTCTTACAGCTATGATAATTTTGAAATAGCAGTGAGTGAAAATGATATTTTAAGATACCTGCACAGATTATAAGTTACAGAAATATTTTATAAAATCTCAAGTCCTCTCAAAATACAATATGTCTCATGTTATTATTCTCATTTTGCATGGTAGGACACTGAGACTCAGAAGTTGAGAAATTTAGTTGCACAGTTAATAACTGGCAAAGTTGAGCCTCAAACCAAGTTATTTGATGATGAATCCTATGTTCTTTCCATTGTTCCCATGTTGTCACTCTATAACAATAAGCAAATATTTTTTAATGACAGAAAAATGCTTTCCCAAGATTATAACAGTATCAAATATATAAAGTAAGAAGTGGGTGAAATCAGATGAAATAAATATGTCTTGGATGCCATGCAAATATAACATTTTAGAACAAGCAAATAAGATATAAATAGAGACTGCTCTTGTTACTTGTGTTGGGCATTGTGTTGCTGTAGCTATTGTGCAGACTAGCACAACTATAACTGCAAGTGACAGTCATTTCCTCTAACTGCTAGAGTTGGCACTCTGGTTTCTGCACATACCAGCCCATTAACCATACGTACTCTTATGCTTCAACAAGCCTTGAAATAACTGAATGCGGTAGAGCAGTGGCTTTCTAGTCGTGCTTCCAGCTCAGCTTTCTGGACTGTGTTGAGACAGAGCACATGCAGAATGCCAGCCCCAGTTGAGCAGGCACCAACTGGTCATGGATTAGAGGCCATCTCCACAGTTGCCAGAATAATTAGCACAACACAGCACAGTAGCCAGCTGCTTTCTATATTAACTGTTCCTGGCAGGAATGCAAATTTAAATGCACTGCCATCCAGTCAATATTAGTTTACATTATAAGCTCTATGTTTCTATAACATGTTACAATTATTTCCAAACAATACATTCTTTATTGGATCATCAAACAAGTTACGGTGTAGATTGGACAAGTATTAGCTGAATGTTATAAGTGAGGAAACTAAGGAAGAGAGTAGGGTGGATAGATAAAGGCACAGACCTCACTCAGTTACTGGTCAGGAAGCCCAGAACATAATGGTACCCTCATTATTCAGAAACTAGCCATGAAGCCACTGTCCCCCTAGAGCTACTCAAGACAGGACCTAAGTGAGGTTGAATGCTGCTTTTTCTAATCATTTAGGGGATATATACTTTCTTTTTTTTTTTTTTTTTTTTTTTTTGAGACAGAGTCTCACTCTGTCACCCAGGCTGGAGTGCAGCAGTGCGATCTCAGCTCACTGAAACCTCTGCCTTCTGGGTTCAAGTGATTCTCCTGCCTCAGCCTCCCGAGTACCTGGGACTACAAGTACATGCCACCATGTTCAGCTAATTTTTGTATTTTAGTAGAGACAGGGTTTTGCCTTGTTGGCCAGACTGGTCTTGAACTCCTGACCTCAGGTGATCCACCCACATCAGCTTCCCAAAGTGCTGGGATTACAGGCATGAGCCACCATGCCCAGCCAGGGGATATATACTTTCAATTTCCTCAAATCAACAAATTTTGCCTTATAGGCACAAAATATTGGATCGTGGTGACATAACCCAATAACATCTCTTCTGGGAAATACAAATACCAGTTACACAGAAACAATGTATGTCAGGGAACAAAGAGAAGGCTTGAAGTTTCCCTGTGTCTTACATAAGACTTAGGAAGAGGATAGGATTGGCCTAAAGTACTGTGTCCTAGAAGGTGCGTTACCTATTAACCCCATGATGCTGACTCTACTTTGGCCCTGAGGAGCCTAATCAGTTAGGACGGGGTATTCAGGCTTTTGGCTCCCCTGGGTATTGCAAGAAGAATTGTCTTGGGCTACACATAAATACACTAACACTAACAATAGCTGATGAGCTAAAAAAAAAATCTCATAATGTTTTAAGAAAAATTATGAATTTGTGTTGTGCAGTATTAAAAGCCTTCTTGGGCCACATGTGGGCCACAGGCCACGGGTTGGACAAGCTCGAGTTAGGATTATCCTAGAATGTGAGATGGCCTCCGTTTCTCAGCACTTATTCTTGTGACCATAGTTCCTAATCTTCTCCCTTACTAAAACTTCCAAGGAGGAATGTCTCTCTAGGCAGAAAGTGTAAATAAATTACTGTTATCTTACTAATACTAGCTACTACTATCTCTGCTTAACCTAACAAGATGCCAGTAGAGACTGTCCTTTAATCATGAAAGACAACTAGAGACTAGTCTTATTATGGCATATTCTCTATAAGGATCACTTTGACTCCAGAAGGACTCAAACTGATAAAAGGAATGTGTTCTTGTACTACATTTTAGTTCTGTTAATGAGTTTTAGTTTAAATAAATCTTTTTCTATAAATACAGTGATAGAATCTTTGGAATCTTCTAGATTAGATATTGGAGGCTCTAGTACAAAGAATGTACTGTTGTACCACACAGAGCCTTGTGCATAAGGGTTTCTGTTATCGGATGTGTTGAATCCAATGCAAAATTTGCCTCCATCTTCAAAAAAGGTTCTGAAAAAGAATACCTGCCTCCTCTAGGAGTTACACATTACCTGAAAACATCTGTAAGATTCTTTTAAATTTCCAAAGCAATGACCTTTCTTGCTTTTTACCAGTATACACGGAAGCATGGATTAGTGAAGTAAATTGCTGAGAAGCTAGGAAGTCTTTCTGGGTCCCAGCGTGTCCAAGATTAAAATATATGTTGAAGTATTTCAAACTAAAAACAGTAACTTAGTTTCATGCCCAAAACAACCCAGGCATTTATCTGGGTTTTGTTGTTGTTGTTGTTGTTGTTTTTAGTTTTAATTGATACATACTGATTGTATGTGTTTATGGGTGTGGAGTGTGATGTTATAATATATGTATACATTGTGTAATGACCAAATGATGGTATTTAGCATATGCATTAACTCAGACATTTACCATTTCTCTGTGGTGAGAGCATTCAAAATTCTAGCTATTTTAAAATATGCAGTACAGTATTGTTAACTATAGTCACCCTACTGTGCAATAGAACACCAAAATTTATTCCTTATATCTAACTGTACCCATTGACATTTCTAGCATTTATATTTTCCAAAGAAAACATTTTATTTTGTCAACTCACTTCCTCCATTAGCACAGTTCAGGCCAAAATACCTTAGAAGTAACTGGCTTCCCTCTTGTTCAACCCAGATGTAATTACCCTCAGCTAGTAAGAGATGAATACTTGACGATTATCTGTAACAAAAGTACCAACATTTTTTTCTCTTACCGTACATGGCTGGAGCCATGGCATTTTTTGTAGTTATTGTTTTTAACTAAAATTTATTAAGGTATATAATACAGTAAATTTCACCCTTGTTCATATACAGTTATTTAATTTTGACAAATAAATAATCATGTCATCACCATGACCATCAAGATATAGAACAGTTCTATCATGCCCCAAAATTTTAGAACTGTGTCCTTTTATAGCCAGTTTCTCCCCACATTCCACATATTCCAGTCCCTGGTAACCACTGGTCTGTTTTCTGTCTCTATAGTTTTAACTTTTCCATAATCCCATGCCAATGTGTCACATGATATATATACCCTTTGAGACAGATTTCATTCTTTCTTTTTTTTTTTTTTTTTTTGAGACAGAGTCTCACTTTGTCTCCCAGGCTGGAGTACAGTGGTACAATCATGGCTCACTGCAGCCTTAACCTCCCAGGCTCAAGTGATCCTCCCACCTCAGCCTCCTGAGTAGCTGGGACTACAGGCATGTTCCACCACTCCCAGCTAAGAGAGAGAGAGAGAGAGAGTGTGTGTGTGTGTGTGTGTGTGTGTGTGTGTGCACGCGCGCATGTGTGTGTTTTGTAGAGATGGAGTTTCGCCATGTTGCCCAGGCTGGTCTCAAACTCTAGACTTCAAGGGATCCTCCCCGCTCAGCCTCCCAAAGTGCTGGGATTATGGGTGTGAGCCCCTGTGCCTGGTGAAGTGGATTACTTTCACTTCACATAAGGCATTTGAGAGTTTTCCATGTTGTTGAGTGGATCAGTGGTTCATTCCTTTTTATTAGTGAGCTATATTCCATTGTATGGATGTACTGCAGATTATTTTCTCATTTTCCAGTTGAAGGACAATTGGGATGTTTCCAGTGTTTAGCAGTTGTGAATAAAGCTGCTGTAAATATTCACATACAAGTTTTTATATGAACTTAACTTTCATGCTTTTATTTCTCCTGAGTAAACACTTAGGTGAAAAGTTATTAGGCCATATTTATTATGCTACAGTTTTAATAGTAGCTATACCATTTTGCATTTCTACCAACAATGGCTGAGAGTTCTATTAACATAGTTCTACAACTAGGTTCTACATCCTTAACAGCATTTGGTATTGTGAAGTTTGCTTTTGATTGTTTTCATTTTAGCCATTCTAATAAATGTGCAGTGGTATCACATTATAGGTTAAGTTTACATTTCCCTGTATATTAATGATGTTGAGAGTCTTTTCATATGCTTATTTAGTGAAATGTCTGTTAAAACCTTTTGCCCACCTTTTAATTTCTTTTTTTTCTTTTTTTTTTTTTTTTGAGACAGGGTCATACTCTGTCACCCAGGCTACAATGCAGTGGTGCAATCTCGGCTCCCTGCAACCTCCGCCTCCCAGGGTTCTCATGCCTCAGCCTCCCAAGTAGCTGGGATTACAGGTATGAGTCCAGCCACTGCACCTGGCTAATTTTTGTATTTTTACTAGAGATGGGGTTTTGCCATGTTGCCTAGGCTGGTCTCAAACTCCTAGACTCAAGCAATCCACCCGCCTCTGCCTCCCAAAGTGCTGGAATTACAGGTGTGAGCCACTGCACACAGCCTGAGTTTCATTGTCCATCTAATTATTCTATTGTAAGACTTTTTATTTATTCTAGAATAAAAGGCCTTATCAAATATGTGTTTTGCAAATATTTCCTCCCAATTTGTGGCTTTTTAAAAATTTTTCTTAATTGTGTTTTCAAATACAATTTCTTTATTTGGATGAAATCTAATTTATTAATTTTTATGGATTATTCTTTTGTACCATATGTAAGAAATCTCTGCCTAACATAAAATCATTAAGATTTTCACCTTCAATTGCTTCTAAAAGTTTTATATAGTTATAGGTTTTATTTATTTTTTATTTTTTTTGACAGGCTTAATTCACTTTATTTTTCTTGTTTAAAACCCTATGTTGTAGCCACAGCTGGAGCCTGGGTCCGCTGCACGGAGACTCTGGTGTGGGTCTTGACGAGGTGGTCAGTGAATTCCTGTTAGGGAGACTTGGTAAATACAGTCCTTCCAGAGATCAGGGGTCAGGTAGCTGTAGGTCTTAGAGATGGCATCAAAGGTGGCTTTGGCGAAGTTGCCCAGGGTGACAGTGCAGCCCCGGGCTGAGATGTAGCAGTCATCGATACCAGCCATCGTGAACAACTTCTTGGGCATAGGCGCCAACACGATGCCAGTGCCCTTGGGTGCAGGGATGAGGCGCACCAGCACAGAGTCACAGCGGCCTGTCACCTTGCAAGGGACGGTGTGGGGCTTGCCAATCTTGTTCCCCCAGTAGCCTCTGTGCACGGGGACAATGGAGAGCTTGGCCAGGATGATGGCCTCATGGATGGCGGTGGCCACCTCCTTAGAGCACTTAACACCCAGACCGACGTGGCCATTGTAGCCCCCATAGCAACAAACGCCTTGAATCTGGTGCACTGGCCAGCATGGGTCTGCTTCTGCACCGGCATAATCTTCAAAACCTCCTCCTTGAGAGAGACCCCCAGGAAAAAGTCAGTCATCTCAGATTCATTAATGGCCAGGGAGAAGAGGTAGATTTCCTCCAGCGACTTGATCTTCATGTTCTTGACCAAGCAGCCCAGCTTGGTGACAGGCGTCCACTCCGTATCCTCAGCTTTGCCTCATGAGCTCTGCGGCCTCAGCCCTGGCCCCATCCATGGCCGCGACCCCAGCCCCGGATGCCACTGCCAAAACCTCGGCGGAAGCCACTGCAGTTCCCCTTCCCAGGGCCACCAGGGCCTCTGGGCACCCCGCCGGCGCTACACTGGCATCATCCATCATTTGGTGTTTTCTCGAAGAAGCAGTTATAGGTTTTAGATTTAAGTTTATGATTCATTTTGAGGTAATTTTTATATATGGTGCTATTATGGACTGAATATTTGTATTCCTCCAAAATTCATGTTTGAAACCCTAACCGCCAATGTGATGATATTAGGAGGTGGGGCCTTTGGGAGATAATTTAAGTCATGAGGGTTCAGCCTTCCTCAATGGAGTTAGCACACTTATAAAAGGAACCCCAGAAAGCTCTCAAGCCTTCTTTTTCATGTGACGGTATCAGAAGTCAGCAGTCTGCAACTCAGAAGAGAGGCCTCACCAGAACTTTATCATGCTGGCATCCTGATCGCAGACTTCTAGCTTCCAGAACTGCTAGGCACAGGTGCATACCTGTGAGATTTTTTCTTTCTTTCTTTTTTTAGATACGGAGTCTTGCTATGTTGGCCATGCTGGTCTTGAACCCCTGGCCTCACGTGATCCTCATGCCTCAACCTCCCAAAGTGCTGGGCTTACAGGCAGGAGTCACCATGCCCAGCCAATTTTTGTTTTGTTTTGTTTTGTTGAGACAGTATCACTTCATTGCCCAGGCTGGAGTGCAGTGACGGTATCTCAGCTCACTGCAACCTCCACCTCCTGGGGTCAAGCGATTCTCTTGCCTCAACCTCCTGAGTAGCTGGGATTACAGGCTCCCGCCACCACACTTTGCTAATTTTTGTATTTTTAGTGGAGATGGGGTTTCACCATATTGGCCAGACTGGTCTCGAACTCCTGGCCTCAAGTGATGTGCCCACCTCAGCCTCTCAAAGTGCTGGGATTACAGGCATAAGCCACCACACCCAGCCCCAATTTTTGTTTTTTATAAGCCTCCCAGGCTATGGTACTTTGTTATAGCAGCTTGAACTGACTAACGTACAAAATATAGGTTGAAGGCTTTGGGTTTGTTTTTGTTTTTGTATATGAATGCCAAATTTTTCCAGGACCATTTATTATTATTATTATTCACTCTTGTCGCCCAGGCTGGAGTGCAATGGCTTGATCTCGGCTCACTGCAACCTCTGCCTCCCAGGTTCAAGCGATTCTCCTGCCTCAGCCTCCTGAGTAGCTGGAATTACAGGTGTCCACCACACCTGGCTAATTTTTGTACTTTTAGTAGAGATGGGGTTTCATCATGTTGGCAAGGCTGGTCTCGAACTCCTGACCTCAGGTGATCCACCCACCTTGGCTTCCCAAAGTGCTCGGATTACTGGCATGAGCCACCATGCCTGGCCTTTCCAGCACCATTTATTTAAAAGATTATCTATTGGTTTGCCTTGCATCTTTGTCAGAGTCAGTTGATCATGTCTGTGTGTGTCTATTTACACACTCTCAAATCTGTTCTGTTGGTCTATGAGTCTATTTATTTGCCATTACCACATTCTCTTCATTACTGTGGGTTTACAATATGCCTTGATATCATACAATGTGAGTTCTCAACCTTGTTCTTTTTTTCAAAAACTTTTTATTCTTCTACTTCTTTTGCCTTTCCATGACAATTTTGAAACTGCACATTCATTTCTACAAAGATTGCTCTGGGAAGTTTTTAACAAATTATTCTTAGTAGTACTTTATAGTGGGGATTAACTATGAATTTAATTTTTTAATAAATAAAGTACTATATTAGGTTTTTATTGCTGTATAACAAATTAACACAAACTTAGCTTACATGCAACAAACATTTATTACTTCACAATTTCCGTATGTCAGGAATCTAGACACTGCTCAAGCTGAGGCTTTTGCTCATGGTGTCACAAGACTGCAGTCAAGGCATCAGCCAGGGCTAAGGTCTCATCTGAGATTTAGGATTCTCTCCCCACCGCACATTGGCAGAAATCTTTTTTTTTTTCTTTTTTTTATTTATTTTTATTATTATTATACTTTAAGTTCTAGGGTACATGTGTATAACATGCAGGTTTGTTACATATGTATACTTGTGCCATGTTGGTGTGCTGCACCCATCAACTCCTCAGCACCCATCAACTCATCATTTACATCAGGTATAACTCCCAATGCAATCCCTCCCCCCTCCCCCCTCCCCATGATAGGCCCCGGTGTGTGATGTTCCCCTTCCCGAGTCCAAGTGATCTCATTGTTCAGTTCCCACCTATGAGTGAGAACATGCAGTGTTTGGTTTTCTGTTCTTGTGATAGTTTGCTAAGAATGATGGTTTCCAGCTGCATCCATGTCCCTACAAAGGACACAAACTCATCCTTTTTTATGGCTGCATAGTATTCCATGGTGTATATGTGCCACATTTTCTTAATCCAGTCTGTCACTGATGGACATTTGGGTTGATTCCAAGTCTTTGCTATTGTGAATAGTGCTGCAATAAACATACGTGTGCATGTGTCTTTATAGCAGCATGATTTATAATCCTTTGGGTATATACCCAGTAATGGGATGGCTGGGTCATATGGTACATCTAGTTCTAGATCCTTGAGGAATCGCCATACTGTTTTCCATAATGGTTGAACTAGTTTACAATCCCACCAACAGTGTAAAAGTGTTCCTATTTCTCCACATCCTCTCCAGCACCTGTTGTTTCCTGACTTTTTAATGATCGCCATTCTAACTGGTGTGAGGTGGTATCTCATTGTGGTTTTGATTTGCATTTCTCTGATAGCCAGTGATGATGAGCATTTTTTCATGTGTCTGTTGGCTGTATGAATGTCTTCTTTTGAGAAATGTCTGTTCATATCCTTTGCCCACTTTTTGATGGGGTTGTTTTTTTCTTGTAAATTTGTTTGAGTTCTTTGTAGGTTCTGGATATTAGCCCTTTGTCAGATGAGTAGATTGCAAAAATGTTCTCCCATTCTGTAGGTTGCCTGTTGACTCTGATGGTAGTTTCTTTTGCTGTGCAGAAGCTCTTTAGTTTAATTAGATCCCATTTGTCAATTTTGGCTTTTGTTGCCGTTGCTTTTGGTGTTTTAGACATGAAGTCTTTGCCCATGCCTATGTCCTGAATGGTACTACCTAGGTTTTCCTCTAGGGTTTTTATGGTATTAGGTCTAACATTTAAGTCTCTAATCCATCTTGAATTAATTTTCGTATAAGGAGTAAGGAAAGGATCCAGTTTCAGCTTCCTACTTATGGCTAGCCAATTTTCCCAGCACCATTTATTAAATAGGGAATCCTTTCCCCATTTCTTGTTTCTCTCAGGTTTGTCAAAGATCAGATGGCTGTAGATGTGTGGTATTATTTCTGAGGACTCTGTTCTGTTCCATTGGTCTATATCTCTGTTTTGGTACCAGTACCATGCTGTTTTGGTTACTGTAGCCTTGTAGTATAGTTTGAAGTCAGGTAGCGTGATGCCTCCAGCTTTGTTTTTTTGACTTAGGATTGTCTTGGAGATGCGGGCTCTTTTTTGGTTCCATATGAACTTTAAAGCAGTTTTTTCCAATTCTGTGAAGAAACTCATTGGTAGCTTGATGGGGATGGCATTGAATCTATAAATAACCTTGGGCAGTATGGCCATTTTCACGATATTGATTCTTCCTATCCATGAGCATGGTATGTTCTTCCATTTGGATGCCCTCTCTCACCACTCCTAGTCAACATAGTGTTGGAAGTTCTGGCTAGGGCAATCAGGCAAGAGAAAGAAATATAGGGTATTCAGTTAGGAAAAGAAGAAGTCAAATTGTCCCTCTTTGCAGATGACATGATTGTATATTTAGAAAACCCCATTGTCTCAGCCCAAAATCTCCTTAAGCTGATAAGCAACTTCAGCAAAGTCTCAGGATACAAAATTAATGTGCAAAAATCACAAGCATTCTTATACACCAGTAACAGACAAACAGAGAGCCAAATCATGAATGAACTTCCATTCACAATTGCTTCAAAGAGAATAAAATACCTAGGAATCCAACTTACAAGGGATGTAAAGGACCTCTTCAAGGAGAACTACAAACCACTGCTCAGTGAAATAAAAGAGGACACATTGGCAGAATTCTTTTTTTTTTTTTTTTTTTTTTGAGAGGGAGTCTCGCTCTGTCACCCAGGCTGGAGTGCAGTAGTGCGATCTCGGCTTCACTGCAAGCTCCACCTCCTGGGTTCACGCCATTCTCCTGCCTCAGGCTCTCGAGTAGCTGGGACTACAGGCGCCTGCCACCACGCCTGGCTAATTTTTTTGTATTTTTAGTAGAGACAAGGTTTCACCGTGTTAGCCAGAATGGTCTCAATCTCCTGATCTGGTGATTTGCCTGCCTCGGCCTCCCAAAGTAAGTGCTGGAATCACAGGCATGAGCCACCGCACCTGGCCCAGAATTCACTTTTTTAAAGGTATTTAAATATGTCAACTTTATTGTTTATATGCATATTTATTTGTTACTGAATATTGAAAAAATAACGTGTTGGAATTTCCTTTTAATATAATTCAAATTTTTAAAAACCAGAAAATCTAATTAGTTATGCTCTAGTCAAACTGCTCAATGTTTTCTTTTCATTCTTTCCATACAAGTTACCTTGCTTCAAATTCTAGATGTTGGGATTCATCTCACTGACTTAGGTTCTAAAACATATGGGAGCCCTGTGTGATGGCTTATGCCTGTAATCCCAGCACTTTGGGAGGCCGAGGCAGATAGATCACTTGAGCTTGAGAATTCAAGACCAGCCCGGGCAACATGACAAAACCCTGTCTTTGCAAAAAAAGTGCAAAAATTAGCCAATGCAGTGCATACGCCTGTAGTCCTAGCTACTCAGGAGGCTGAGACAGGAGAACTGCTTGAGCCCAGGAGGCAGAGGCTGCAATGAGCCGAGATCACAATATTGCACTCCAGCGTGGGCAACGGGAGTGAAACTCTATCTCAAAAAATTAATTAATTAATTGATAAAAATAAAACACGTGAGAATACTTCAGACTTATTGGTGCTGCTTTGGGTTCAAATCAAAAAGTAGAGCTAAAGTATATTCAAATACATTCAAACTTACACAGATTCCTTATAAATTACTGCTATCAAGAAGGAAAAGATACAAGAAGAAGAAGACATCACTCATCATAGGTTATCAAAATTATTGGTATACAGTCTACCCTAGCATAGACTGCTGCATAAAAATGCCAGCAAGAAAGAAAAGTGCAAGAATAAAGTTTATGACTAAATCAGCTCATTGTCATAATTTCCTATTCTAGCATTCTCAGAAGGCTCCCATCTATGATACATGTGGAAACTGCAGCCACATTTGAATGATTCAATTCTTGATTCATTCTGAACCCTCTTAGGCCCAATATTTGTTACCTCTCATTTAAGCTGAGAAAAATCTGTTGAGTAACAGGTATCCCAGTTTTACCATCCTTTCTTTCCACACAGATAACAATGTCCTTATTCCTCTCCTCCTGTAAGGCAAACCATCTCTGATGTCCTGGAAGGTCATGACTTTTCTTTCCTGTTGTTGGGGTGAACCTTCCAGTGGAGGGGAAGGGAATGTTTTTCTTTCCTGTTGTTGGGGTGAACCTTCCAGTGGAGGGGAAGGGAATTTGGTACCTGGGTGGAGAATCAAGTTATCAAGGTTCTTTATTAACGTTTTGGAGCAGAAGTTATGAGAGGCCTCTGAATTATCCTGGGAATCTTTCGTTGGTGAGCATGTGTGAAGACTCTGGGATCAAGGTGCACATTTGTGATGAGTCAATCAATGGTCTAGTCATAGCTCTAAGCTCCTCCTGGATCTTGAGTCCCAGCAGAATGTGTTGCTGAACTCTCAAATTGCTACAAGGTACCCTGGAAAGAACTATGTAGCCCAGAAAGAGCCTGAAAACCTAAACTCCATCAAATAGAGGTGCACAAGTTGACTACAGTTTTTGTATGTGTGTACAATTTTAAAATTCATGGCACTTTGCTTCTCCAAGGCCAGCAGGAAAGTGTCTCTGCTGCTTCAAATCTTTCCAATTTCTACCTCTGACCTCTAGACACTCTTTTGAAAGGCTCACCTGATTAGATCAAAGCAACCCAAACTAATCTCTCTTGATTAACTTGAAGTTAAATGATTAAGAGACAATTACATCCACAAAATCCCTTCACATTTGCCACATAACAAAACCTAATCATGGGAGTGACATCGTAGTTCTGCCCACACTCAAGAAGAGGGGGCCATACAGGGCATGTATACCAGGGGCTGGAAGTCTTGAATGCCATCTTAGAATTATCCTACCACAAGTACTGTTGAGAGTATCTACATCTTAAACGGATTTTGAAGGAGTATATCTTCCAAGGAATTTGTCCATTTCACTTAAATTGTGAGTTTGTAGCTTATGACATTTTCTTATTTGCCTTTTAATATCTGCGGGCTTTGTAATGATATCATTCTTGATATTGGGAATTTATGTCAGCTCTGTTTTTAATGATCAATCTGATTAGAGATTTATTAATTTAATTTTCCAAGAACCAACTTTTAGCTTCATTGATTTTCTCTGTTTTTTTCTGATTTTAATGTAATTGCTCTCTGTTCTTATTTTTCTTATGTACTTCCTTCTGCTTGTTTTGGGTTAAATTTGCTCTTCTGTTTTAGTGTTCTAAGGTAGAAGCATAGATAATTGATTTGAAACTATTCTTCTATTCTAATTAAAAGCATTCATTACTATATATTTCCTTCTAAGCTTCCTTCATGTGTGGTTCAAGAACCTTACAACAATATGTTTTTATTAATTTAATCATGCTTTTTAATTTCCCTTGAGATTTTCTCTTTAACCCATGGATTATCTTAAATATTTTCTATTTCCTGTTATCATTCTGTTATTGATTTCTAGTTTAATTACATTGTCATCAGATAATACACTTTGTATGACTTTAGTTCTTTAAATCTGTTGGTGTTCATTTATGACCCAGTATATTGTATATTTTGGTGAAGGTCCCATGGGTGTTTTGAAAGACTATATTCCTGGCTGTCATTAGATGAAGTGTTAAATAAATAACAGTTAGATTCTGTTGCTTTATTTCAGTGTTCAGTTCTTCTGTGTCCTTACTGATTTTCATTTTAGTGATTCTAGCAATTACTGAGAGAAGAGTGTTGAAGTTACCAATTATAATTGTGTTTTCAAGTGTTTCTATTCTATCAGTTTTTGCTGCCTGTGTTTTGAAGCTCCGTGATTTAGTACATATACATTTAGGAATTTTGTGTATTCTTGGTAAATTGACCCTTTTATTGTTATATAATATCTCTGTTTTTTTCTGGTAATTGTCTTTTCTCTAAAGTTTGCCTTATTAGCTATTAATATACTTAACTCCAGCTTTCATTTCGTTAGTGTTTGTTTATTACAGTTTTGCTCATTCTTTTACTTTTAACCTCCTATGTTATTGTATTTTAAGTGAGTTTTTTATAAATAGCATATAATTGAGTCTTCCTTTTTATCTCAGCCTTTTTATTGGTGTGTTTACACCATTTACATTTAATGTAATTATGAATGTTAAGATTTAAGATTTCTAATTTATTGTGTTGAACACTGCATATTCCTTCTATTTTTCATTCCTGTCCTTTCCATTTCTTGAATATTTTTAGTATTCCATTTTAATTTATATATGGTAGAGTTTTTTGTAATGCTTTATTAAGATATAATTCACATACCCTGCAATTCAAAATTTAAAGTGTACAACTGAGTGATTTTGTATATTCAGTGTTGGGCAAACATCACCACAAATGATATTAGAACACTTTCATTACCCCACAAAGAAACCCTTCACCCTTTGGCTGTTACTCTTCAAATTTGTGCCCAACCCCCAGTCCTAGGCAACTACTCATCTACTTTCTGTCTCTGTAGAGATGCCAGTGCCAGATATTTCACATAAATATATAATATGTGGTATTTTTTGACTGGCTTCTTTCACTTAGCATGTTTTCAAGGTTCATCTATGTTGAGCATATATTAGACCTTCATTCCTTTTGCTGAATAATATTCCACTGTAGAGATATACAACATTTTGTTTAGCCATTCGTCAGTTGATGAACAGCTTATGGATACTTGCATTATTTCCACCTTTTGGCTGTCATGAATAATACTGCAGTGGATATTTGTGTACCAGTTTTTGTGTGGACATATGTCTTCATTTCTCTTGGGTATATACTTGGGAGTGGAATTGCTGGGTCAAATGGTTACTTAATGTTTTGAGGAACTTCCAGAATATTTTCCAAAGTGACTGCACCATTATATTTTCCAAAGTGACTCCCACCAGTAGTATATGAGGGTTTTGATTTCTCCATATTCTCATTAATACTTGTTATTATGTATCTTTTTTATTATAACCATCCTAGTGTATGTGAAGTGGTATCTTATGTTGTGGTTTTTGTTCTGTGATCCAGGCTGGGATGTAGTGGTGCAATCTCAGCTCACTGCAACCTCCACCTCCTGGGTTCAGGTGATTCTCATGCCTCAGCCTCCCAAGTAGCTGGTATTATAGGCATGTGCCACCACCACACCCAGCTAATTTTTGTGTTTTTAGTAGAGACCGGTTTTTGGCATGTTGGCCAGGCTGGTCTCCAACCCCAGGCCTCAAGTGAACCACCCACCTCGGCCTCTCAAAATGCTGGAATTATAGGCGTGAGCCACCCTGCTGGGTCTGTATTGTGTTTTTAAATAAATCTCTTTGTATAGTTTGTCTTTGTTGGAGGTTTTTTACTTGTTTCTGAGTGTGTGTGTGTGTGTGTGTGTGTGTATGATCTGGTATTAGAATATGTATAGTTAGTTTATCACAGTCTGTGTTTTCCACTTTGAGTGCAGTATAGAAGCCTTATCACTAATTAGGTCCCTTTACCCTTCTTTTTGATATCGTTATTTTAAAAATCACCTCTACATAAACTGAGAACCACATCATACAGCAAGGTTATTTTTGCTTTCAATCATGGAAACATAATTCTAAAAATTAAAGAGGGTAAGCCAGGCATGCATTGTAGCCCCAGCTACTCAGGAGGCTGAGGCAGGGAGGAATGCTTGAGCCGAGTCCAGGAGTTCAAGACCAGCCTGGGCAACACAGTGGGACCCTCATTAAAAAAAAAAAAAAAAGCTAAAGAGGATAAAAACAGTCTATTATTTTTCTCAGATATTTACATTCTGCTGCTCTTTTTTCATTCCTAATGTTCTATTTGTTTCATGAGTGTTCATAGTTGATTGTTGGAGCATTTTTATGAGAGTTGTTTTAAAATTCTTGTCACATAATTCTAATATATCTGTGTCATCACAGTGTCAGTGCCTGTTGATTGTCTTTTCTTGTTTACATTAATATTTTCCAAACTTTTGAGTTGTTTCATAATTTGGTATTATATCTTTGACATTTTCTGTATTATGAGACTCTGGATCTTATTTTAGTAAATGGACAATCTGTCAAGGTTTAGAATGAACATTCTCTTTCGAATTTGTGGTTTCATTTTCAAGTTCGTTTTCAGAGATCTTGCAGGGCTCTTCTGATTTGCCCCACCTCTGGGCTGCTCAGGCCCATTTAGAACCAAGGCAGTAATCTAACTATAGTTCAATTCTCAGAGCTTTTGCTATCTTGATTCATACCAGTTTCACACATGGGCTGCTCAAAAGTGTCCTGACTTTTTATACCAAAGTGTCCTAACTTTTTATACCAATTTAAAGAGTTACTTCCTCCAACTTTGTCCTCTCTATACTCCTACTCTCCTACTCTCTAGTTGGAAAGGGGTAAAATACTACCTCATTGATATCCTTTGCTTAATTCGGGGCATGGTAGTTTGACAGGGCTCCTCCCAACAGTCTCTATAGTGTCCAGTGGGGAAAAGAGGTACAGTTTCTTTTATTGTATGTGTTTTGAGTACAGCGTAGTCAAATGGCTCACTCGGCAGAGTTACCTGCCTGCCAGTCTTTTTACTAGAGAGAGTAGACTTCTCTTGAGACGTTTGGCATCTGTGTGCTTTGGTGCTTCTGGATTATAGGCTACTGTAGCCTATAATTTACTATAGATTGGAGGCAAAAGCAAACGAGCAAACAAAAAATGCTTCAGGGAACTTACCACAGGTTGTCTCTCAAATTTCAAAGTTCCTAGTCAAGGCTGCCTTCCCTTCTCCGCCTGTCATTTATTTTGCCTTTTGCCCTGGGGATTTTAGTTGTAATTAGCAGGAGGATGAGGATACTGTGTACTTGCTCTAGCTTGTCATCTTGTCTAGAAAGGGAAATCAACCGTGACTTTTTTTTTTTTTTTTCTGAGATGGAGTTTTGCTCTCGTTGTCCAGGCTAGAGTTCAACGGCACGATCTTGGTTCACTGCAACCTCCACCTCCTGGGTTTAAGCAATTCTCCTGCCTCAGCCTCCTGAGTAGCTGGGATTACAGGCATCTGCCACCACGCCTGGCTAATTTTTGTATTTTTAGTAGAGACAGGGTTTCACCATGTTGGTCAGACTGGTCTTGAACTCCTGACCTCAGGTGATCTGCCCACCTCGGCCTCCCAGAGTGCTGGGATTACAGGTGTGAGCCACCATGCCTGGCCTATGATTCATTTTTGTATCACTCATAAAGCATACCGCAATGCCTAGTGTACAGTTGGCATTAATTAAATATTTGTTTCAAAAGACAAGAGTGAGTGAGGGAGGAACATAAGTAGCTCTGTATCTCAAAATGTTCGTTCAGCATAATATGATTGAGTCATCAGTTTAAATTCTAGCCCCACCTGCTTTCAGTGTGAACATAGACTGGTTACTTAACTACTTTGAGCCTCAGTTTCATATAATATGACAATGGTAATATCTACTTCATAGGATAAGTAAAAATAAGATGATATATTTAATGCATTTAGCACAATGCTTGATAATAAACAGCAAATATAGTTCCTACTTATATTAGTAATAACAATTATCAAATATCACTATCTGTTTCTTGTCCTCATAGGAAACTCTGCTCTTAAAGACAAAGAAGATCAATTTGGGAGAACACCACTTATGTATTGCGTGTTGGCTGACAGATTGGATTGTGCAGATGCTCTCCTGAAGGCAGGAGCAGATGTGAATAAAACTGACCATAGCCAGAGAACAGCCCTCCATCTTGCAGCCCAGAAGGTAAGAAGTAAAATTTCTTTGAAGAGTAAATGTTTTGTGTGATATCTGCTAGTTGATTAGTGAAACTATGCAATGGACAGATAATAAAGTCTCAAGTGCATGACTCATAGATTTTATATATTTTCTCTAAAAGCTGTCGTTAAGCTACAGAGAGTAAAAGCACAGATAACTATCAGCAGCTGCATTCCAGGTTCCTTGAACAGTAGAATTTATTCTATGATCTAAAGTTTATTGGAAAAAAAGTGATCAAATTTATATAGACAATGTGATCAAACTATGTTACCAATCTGTGTATAGGGAAAAAATAGAGACCAAAAAGAAGTACTCAAAGATATTAATAGTGGTTAGGTTTAAATTTGGGGAACATATGTGGAATTTTTTTCCTTTTCACGGTTTAAAATTTTTTCCTTAATGAGTGTTACTTTTACTGTAAAAAGTCGAAATCCCAGCCTGGGCAACATAGCGAGACCACATCTCTACAAAAAATTTAAAAATTAGCTGGGCATGGTGGCACACACCTGCAATCCCAGCTACTTGTGGAGCTCAGGTGGGAGGATCACTTGAACCTGGAAGGTTGAGGCTGCAGTGAACTGAGTTCACATCAATGTACTCCATCCTCAATGACATGGCAAGACCCTGTCTCTAATTAATTAATTTAATTTAATTTAATTTAAAAGGTTGAAATGTCTCTTGAAATATGTGGCATTAAGAGGCATAAAATAAATTTATTTTCTGAATGTATTTTCAACTTTTAAAAATCTAAAACTATGTTGCCAATATCAGTGATTTCACATTTTTAAATTTAAGAGCTCAGATTTTTAAGATTAAAGCCATCAAACAGATAAAATAGGAAGCTTCTACATTTATTTAAAGACTTATTCACCTAAAAACTGTTTTTCCTCCATAAAATTTTGTTCTATAAAATAGATTTGCAGTCCTGGTATTTTCTTTTTGTTATTTTAGATTTCTGAATTGTTTGAATAAAAAGCAATTAAAATGAGTTAGATCCAGCGGGAACTGTTAGAGTTATTTTCTATTTAAAAATGTGAATCAGATATAGCTAATTAAGGGGTTAGAAAAATACCTTTCATTAGTTGAATGCATAAAAAGAGGCTGACATTGAGTTATACTACTGAATATGCTAGTTATATGCGCTTCTCAGTTAGGTCTGTAGGTTATTTCCAAAGTTACTTCTCTTGAATTTGGTTTTTATTATAGTAATTTAAAAAAAAACTCCCTCATTTTCAATCTCAGTTTTAACTACTGCTCAGATATTTATAACCTTTCATTTAGGCTTGTCAGCTGATGAAATTATTCACTCGAGAAAGGTTAACTCCATTTAACTTGTTATCATAAAAGAGCAAACAGTTCACATTGGGAATAGCCACAAAATTAAGACTTTGATACCCTTCAGATTTTTCATTATGATTGATTTAGGTGTAAAACTCAGCTTCAAAAATGTGAAGTGAAGGAACCTAGCTTAACGGCAAGCAGATTACATGGAACAAGTGAGGATTTCAGTTGATGATCCAACAGTATAACATCCTGTAGAAGTATTATATGACCAAGATGGTTGAAAGAAGAGCAATGTAAAACCAGACTTGTTAGCTGTAATCTTTTCATCAGATACCATGCATTGTTTTCTTTTGTTTTTTTGTTTCTACTTTGATTTTTTTAATTAGAAGTTTTTCATAGTATCAAAGAATTAATAGAACTATGATTTATATGGCAGTATTTACATAGTTGATTTCATAACAGATTTCACGTTCTTTCAAGTATCTGATAATTATGCATTTTCTTCCTTTCTCTGTGTTGCTGTTTGTTTTTACATGCTTGCCAAAAGGAGTAATGGATCTGAATTTCCAGCAAAGGATAGTAATAATTCTTTAGTATTCTCCTGTGTCCAATCAAATCTGGGCATTGTGTTCGTTCATTTGTGCTTTATACAAAGCACCAGCATTCAGAAATCAAAGATAGTATATACTATCTTTGATTAAGGAATAAGATAGTAAATGATCTACAAATAATTTTCAAAGAATAACTGGAGATAATATGTCCCAAGGCTGTAATACTCCTTGCCTCCAAACAGACACAAGCACAAATTCTCTTTAGAGAAAACATCTTCACCTTAAACTTCCAGGATTTTCCCATATTAAATAAACCAAACATGAACTGACAATGAAAGATCACCAAACACATAAGGGAGCAATCTACTATGAATAAGAGTCAGCAGAAACAACAAACAGATTTAGTCTATGAAAAACATCAGTGATTGGCATCATTAGAGACACAATATAAAATAACCACTGATGGAATGCTTAAAGATATGAAAGAAGAAATCAGCCAATCACAGTGGCTCACACCTGTAATTTCAGCACTTTAGAAAGGCCAGGCAAAAGGCTCTCTTGAGGCTAGGAGTTTGAGACCAGCCAGGGCAACATAGAGGGACTCTATTTATTTAAAACAAAAAAATATTAGCTGGGTGTAGTGGCACACACCTGTAATCCTAGCTCCTTGGGAGGCTGAGGTGGAAGGATTGCTTGAGCCCTGGAGTTTCAGACCAGCCAGGACAACAAAGTGAGACCCTGTCTCAAAAAATATCTATTTTATTTAACATTATAATTAAAAGAAGGAATGTGGCAGGGCGTGGTGGCTCACGCCTGTAATCCTAGGACCTTAGGGGGTCAAGATGGGTGGATCACTTGAGGGCAGGAGTTTGAGACCAGCCTGGGCAACATGACAAAGCCCTGTCTCTACTAAATACACACACACACACACACACACACACACACACACACGCAAATTAGTTGGGCATGGTAGTGAGCACGTGTACTCCTAGCTACTTAGAAGGCTGAGGTGGGAGGATCGCTTGAGCCCAGGAAGTCTGCAGTGAGGAGAGATCACACCACTGCACTTCAGCCTGGGGGACTGGAGTGAGACCCTGCCTCAAAAAAAAATGTAAATACATTAAAAAAAAATTAAAAAACAAGGAATCAGAAAAATGAGAAACCAACAAGACAGTTTCATAACTAGACATCGATTCTGGCCATAATGGCTTATTTTAAACTAACTTGCCTATCAAAAAAAATCTGTAAAAACTGAATAAAATACTGTATACACTGTTTGAAGGCATTGAGAACAATCAGCACAGGCAGGATCTAAGAGACTATAATCATTCAAAGACGAGAAACACATGAAGTGAGCACCACATTCATCCTGGCCTTTTCTTTATGGCATTTTCCAAATTGGAATGCAAAAGAATACAACCCTAACAGGACGCAGTAGTCTTACCGGGCTGAAGAAACTGAGGCAGAGTTTGGAGATAATAGTGGCTATAACTTAAAGGTCAAAATCCTGGAGAGGAGGGAATTGCAGAGAAGGAATGCAAGAATCTGGATACAAATTCCTCGCAAGTTTTTAGCGGATTGCTAAACTGTGCTTGTATACGGTGGTGCTCTAAGAAACCTAGTATTAAACAACAGCTGGGAGACTAGAGAGCTGAGTAGAGATTGTTTTAAATTATCCTATATTTTCTTTTATATTTAAATCTCTTAATACATAACATTGATTTTTGTATAGGGATCCATTCTCACTTTAAAGTGTATGGATAACTAATTTTCCCAACACAACCTAGTTCATTAATTTTTGGCCATTTAGTATCTGCTCTGTGTCAGTTCCAGGCTTTTGTACTATGAACTCCCTATGCATTTCTTTTTTTTTTTTTTTTTAAATGAGGGATCCTGAATACTAGGGAGCCTTTTGGGAAATTTGAAAATAAAAGTTACATGATCAGTGTGTTTTAGGGGGACTAATATGGCAACTAAAGCTACTTTGGAAGCGAAAGAGTGGAGATCCATAGATTGCTATTATAGTTCAGGCCAATAGAGAGGAGTTGGGTTTAAGAGATATATTATGGAGATAGAAGTGTTCATTCAACAAGCATTTGTTGAATATCTACTATGTAGTCATAATTATACAACTAGAGAGAATATGAAAAATATGAATCACATATGTTAACTTATAGATAGGTGCTCTCAGTACCCATCCCTATTAAACTTCATTTCCCTTTGCTTAGTGAACCTTCTGATATATTGGATATCAAATATCCTTTCCAAGTATTGTCTGTCCCACTCAATTCTGGTATCCATGAATGCAGAAGTATGCTATTTTTGTCATTATGAACACTCATGTATATGTGTATACATTCATTCATTCAACATGTGTTAAAACTATTATGTAACAGGCATCGTGTTGGGCCTTGGAACACAAAGGTGGACAACATGATTCCTGCTCTTAAGTTGCTTACAAAGATCATGGATGAAGGTATTAAATGATAATTAAAGCTGATTGATCTACCTTGTAATACATAAGTGTTTTATAAAATATCTATACCCATAATATATAGTCATTGTTATTACTGACGTGAGAAGACCAAACATTCTCATATATTATTTATTATGTTTTTAGTATTTGTGTGTGTGTGATAGTGAACTATATTATGTTATCTTTTCTTGGGTTCATTAGTGGGAAAAGCTCATATTCCCAAATTGTTTTGCTCCCATCTCTATTTGAGCCCCATTACCTTATATTGTAATTATTGCTTATTTGTCCCTTTTCTACTAGGCTGGAGCCCCAGGCAAGTAGCTCTTTTTGTTTGTTTTTGAATCTGTCTGAATCTAGTAGGTTCTGACATGTCTTGGTTGAATGGATTTTATTTTACTTTTATAGAAAGTCATTACTAATACAAATGCGAGACCTTTTGTTTATTGGAAACATTTATCTACTTTATATATATGTGTGTGGAAAAACTTACTGAGCTGTGCTGCTTGGCTTAGTTATTTCGGCACATGTTCACTTCTCTGGAAACAAATTACTGTTAGTCCAAGAAACTGAAGAAATGGTTTACCCATGAGAATAAAATTAATCTCAATATGCTGAACATCTGCACCTAATTTGTTTTTCATTTAGAACCATCAGTTTAATCCAAGAAAGCAATTGATCATAGCTTTTCTGGGCTTCTCACAAAAGATATCTAATTGTTAGAAATGTTTTGCTCCAGGGAGGCTGCTATTTCTCTGACTTCTACAGATACATTTGTTAATAATGATAAAAAAAAAAACTTTAGAAATATTATTATATGTTAATAGTTATGCATGTTTAATCTTCCAATAGGTTTTTTGGCTTCAAGAAGATTAACCCTACCCACTTTGAAAAATTATATCACAGTAAACACAAAAATTAAAGAACCTTCTGGTTGTGGCTGCATTGTCCTTTTTTAAAATTCATAAACAATTCTCAGTTCATCTATGAAAATTGAATGTTAATTTTCAGTTTTCAAGATATGCTATTTCCATATTAATGATTTACAAAAAGGAAAAAGAATACCTCTGAAACTTTTCAGGAACACTTATACCAGGTAACACTATTAGGTTTTCTTATTTTGCACATGCATACACAAACACAACAAACAATCCACACCCCAGTCCCCTTCAACTCTATATTCCCCCTCAGTACATATATAGCTCTACCGTAACTCATCACCACAGTTTATTGGAGATTTTGCTTATCTAGATCTCACCCCCAGTAAAACTATTTGAAGGCAGTGACCATGTCTTATTTGATTTCATAGTTACAGTCCTAGCATAACTTCTGCTACTTAATAAAGACAGTAATTTGTTTAGGGAATACATGAATGAATGAATGAATGAGTAAATGTGAATATCAAATAGATTTAATATGAAGGGCATGGCCTTCAAAACTGTTGAAATTTAAATGAATAATTATATTTATTCCTTTTCAGTATCCACTCCCCACCTTTACAATTTTGCAATCAGGATTTTTAAAGATTTTCTGTGAGCTTAATTTCTCAATAAATAACACTCTTGTATGCCTCAATTTCTTCATCTATAAAATGGAATAATACATCCTATCATTCTATGTAGGGATGATGAGTCCTTAGCTATAAAGCATTCTGTTTGTTGGAGAAATTTATTCTCAAGGACTACATTATCAATATTATTGCTGTTAGTCACACTACAATGTAGGCGCAAACATCAAATTACTATTTAGAGATCATTAGATGTCAGAGATAGAAAGGCTCTTTGGGATCTTCTTGTCCAGTTTGTCCTTGGATGAGGAAACTGAACTCTACTCCTTTTACATCTCTTTATAAATTACTGTACTCACATTCTCTTTGCCTTTGCATATGCCTGGATTTTTTTTTTTTTTAATTATCTTAAGCATAGAGATAAGAAAGGAGAACGGGGCCTGGTGCAGTGGCTCACGCCTGTAATCTCAGCACTTTGGGAGGACGAGGCAGGGGGATCACCTGAGGTCAGGAATTTGAGACCAGCCTGGCCAACATGGTGAAACCCCGTCTCTACTAAAAATACAAAAATTAGCTGGACGTGATGGCACACCTGTAATCCCAGCTACTCGGGAGGCTGAGGCAGAAGAATCGCTTGAACGTAGGAGGTGGAAGTTGCAGTGAGCTGATGATATTGCACCACTGCTCTCCAGCCTGGGCAACAGAGTGAGACTCCATCTCAAAAAAACAAAAACAAACAAACTAAAAACAATGGAGAACAGAAAAAACATTAGGTACCTAATACCTAGAAGAGATCAAACTGAGAATTTCTTATTTTTGCTTCAGAATTTTTAAACGAAACTATAGATTCACTTGAAAGCTTTCATTTATCTTCCAATACCCTTCTTTCTCTGTCTCCTCAGTCTGCCTTGATTTTGGTGGTTTCAATTCCCATGCATATGTTTCTACCTTTATGTGTGTGTGTGTGTGTGTGTGTGTATGTATACATGTGCACATACACTGTTATGCATAAACCATATTTTTTTACATCTTTAAATTAATGGTGTTATACTGTGTGCCATTTACCAGCTTGCTTTTTCAACTTAATATTATGTATTTGAAACTTATTCATGTTGAAACATGTAGCCCTAGTTCCTAAAAGATTATATCCAGGTGCCTAAAAGACACATGAGAAGGTATACAACATCATTACTAATCAGAAGCAAATTAAAACTCCAATGAGTTACCACTACATGACCAGTGGAATGTGTAAAGTAAAAAAGTCTGGCAATCAGTATTGATTGATGGTGAAGATATGGAACAACTGGAGCTCTCCAACATTTTTGTTGAGAATGTAAATTGGTACATTCACTCTCACAAATTATCTGACTATATCTGCCAAAGCTGAACACACACACACATACACACACCCCTCATCTCAATTCATGCTCCCAGCCCGGTTATAATACCTAAGAAAAATAAGTGCCTCCTTCTACCAGAAGACATGTATGAGAATTACATGATAGTTTTATTTAGAAAAGCAGATATTCCTTTTTTTAAATTCTATTTTTCCATAAGTTATTGGGGGTAAAAGTGGTATTTGGTTACATGAGTAAGTTCTCTAGTGAAGATTTGTGAGAACCTGGTGCACCCATTTGTGAGAACCTGGTGCACCCATTTGTGAGAACCATGGTAGAGCCTATGGTATACTGCACCATATTTGTTGTCTTTTATCCCTTGCCCTCCTCCCACTTTTCCCCCCAAGTCCCCAAAGTCCATTGTGTCATTCTTATGCCTTTGCATCCTCATAGCTTAGCTCCCACATATCAGTGAGAACATATGATGTTTGATTTTCCATTCCTGAGTTACTTTACGTAGAATAATAGTTTCTAATCTCATCCAGGTCATTGCAAATGCTGTTAATTCATTCCTTTTTAAGGCTGAGTAGTATTCCATTGTGTATATCTATACACCAGAGTTTCTTTATCCACTGGTTGATTGATGGGCATTTGGGTTGGTTCCACAATTTTGCTATTGTGAATTGTGCTGGTATAAACATGTATGAGCAAGTATCTTTTTCGTATAATGACTTCTTTTCCTCTGGGTAGATACCCAGTAATGGGATTGCTGGATCAAATTGTAGTTCTACTTTTAGTTCCTTAAGGAATCTCCACACTGTTTTCCATAGAGGCTGTACTAGTTTACATTCCCACCAGCAGTGTAGAAGTGTTCCCTGATCACCTCATCCACACCAACATCTACTGTTTTTTTATTCTTTGATTACGGCCATTCTTAAAGGAGTAAGATGGTATTGCATTGTGGTTCTGATTTGCATTTCCCTGATCATTAGTGATGTTGAGCATTTTTTCATGTTTGTTGGCCATTTGTGTCTCTTCTTTATAGAAGCAAATATTCTTAATAATGCAAACAACCCAAATACGTACCAACAGGTGAATGGGTAGCTAAATTGTGATGTATTCCTACAGTGGAACACTACATGAATGAACTGCTGACATGTTCAGCCACATAAGTGAATTTCATAGACATTATGTTGAGTGGAACAAGTCAGACACTTATAAAAAATTTATTGGCTGTTCATATGAATCTCAGGAGCAAGAAAAACTAATCTATGGTGATTCAAATCAGATTTGTGGTTACCTAAAAGATGGGTAATGACTGAGAAGAATATGACTAAGCTTTCAGGGGTGCTGAAAATGTTCTATATGTGTGTGTGTGTTGGTTACATTAAAAGGTATCAGTCTGTGTGCTTAAGATTTATGCACTTTACTGTATATGTTATATTCTCAATTTTTAAAGTGTTATTTAAAAAATGATAAAATGTTCAGAACTTGGTAGACATTATTTGTAGGGTAGGTAAGGGAGGATGGAGTCAAGAATGGTTCCTGACCTAGACTGTTAAGCACTCAGGTCGAATTTCCCCCATCCTTAGCCTCAGGAGCTACATGAAAGCCCTGTGTCTATGCTCTTTTCCAGGGGTTCTCAGATAAACATGCAGCAGAATCACTTAGAGGACTTGTTAAAACATAGATGTCTGGGCCCCACCACCAGTGTTTTTAATTCAGCAGGGCTGGTGTGGGGCCAGAGAATTTGCTTATCTTAACAAGTTCCCAGGTGATGATGATGATGTAGGCAACACATTTTGAGAATCACTATTCTATTCTGCTTATACCATTTGTCTTTGCTGCATTTTCAATACTATTGGCTCCATAACCTTTAGATATCTATCCTGTTTTACTACTGAACCTTTTGATTGGTATTCCTAGCTCTTAATGACATGACTCATAGAGGTAGGATATACTAGTCAAGGTACAATTTTGAGAGGAAATTATCAAGTTCAGTTGTGAAAAATGGAATTTTAGGCTTCGGTGGTAATGACTAGCATGAATTGTGATATACTCATTTGCATCTCCAAAGTGAGGTCTTGGCTGGAGTTATTAGTATACATATAGAAACCATAGAAGTAGGTGAAGTGCTCAGGTGTGGTTTATAGATGGGAAGAGGATCAGAAATAGAAAGCACCAATATTTAAGGTTTATTTACAGAAAATAAACTTACAAAGGAGACAGTAAAAGATAGGAGAACTAGATCAGAGTGGTGTTATGGGGCCAGAGGAACAGGTTTCAAGCAGAAGAGGATCCATTTGTTTCATCTTTTTTACTATGATGCTAAGATTTGAATAGTTCCTTTTCCAGTAAATGACTCAATAAATGGATGGATATAAATATGATAAAAATTAAAAGGCTTTCATTGGATTTTTCAGTTAGAAAGTGACCTTAGGAAGAGCAATGGTATTTAGTGGACATACAAGCTGGCTATATGTCACTGTTGATTAAACAGGAAATGAGGATATGGAGACAGTATGAGTGATTGTTTTTTTTTTTTTTTTTTTGAGACGGAGTCTCGCTCTGTCGCCCAGACTGGAGTGCAGTGGCCGTATCTCAGCTCACTGCAAGCTCCGCCTCCCGGGTTTACGCTATTCTCCTGCCTCAGCCTCCCGAGTAGCTGGGACTACAGGCGCCAGCCACCTCGCCCGGCTAGTTTTTTGTATTTTTTAGTAGAGACGGGGTTTCACTGTGTTAGCCAGGATGGTCTCGATCTCCTGACCTCGTGATCCGCCCGTCTCGGCCTCCCAAAGTGCTGGGATTACAGGCTTGAGCCACCGCGCCCGGCCTGAGTGATTGATTAATGGGGTTTTTGATCAGGAAAAGTGTTAACAGAAGAAATTGTGGTGGGAAAATTTTTAATAAATAATAATGAATCTCTCCCAGTATAATCATCACCCACTTTCTATAAATATTAATTCATAAACTTCTTTCTGTAGACTCCAACCAAACTGTTTTATTATATATTCTATTATTTCATCCATAAATATTTCAGTTTATATTCAGTATATATCTAATTCATATATCCCCACAATATCATTGTACCAAAAAAAATTAGTGATAATTCTGTAATATTATTACTAATCAGTGTTCAAATTTTCCTGATTATATCTTAAACTTTTTTTTACAGTTGATTTATTCAAATCAGGACCTAAACAAGGTCTGTACATTGCATTTGGTTGATAAGTCTTTTAAGTCTCTTGTAATCTAATAGATGAGAGATATTTGAACATGTTTAAATGTTAAGGAAAAGGAGACACCAAAAATTTAGGAGAAAGAATGGATTATTGATGGATCAAAGTCACTGGGGAGATGGGAACAGAAAGGATAGTTGGGTCTGGGCGCAGTAGCTCAAGCGTGTAATCCCAGTGCTTTGGGAGGCTGAGGTGGGCAGATCACCTGAGGTCAGAAGTTCAAGACCAGCCTGGCCAACATGGTGAAACCCCATCTCTACTAAAAATACAAAACTTGGCCAGGCATGGTGACACGCGCCTGTAATCCCAGCTGCACGGGAGGCTGAGGCAGGAGAATCGCTTGAAGTTGGGAGGCAGTAGTTGCAGTGAGTTGTGATCGCGCCACTGCACTACAGCCTGGTCAGCAGAGGGAGATTCCATCTCAAAAAAAAAAAAAAAAAGCGAAAGGACAGTTGGAAAATTTAGATATACACAGTAGGAATGTTTGTTCAATGAATGAATATGCCATGAACTTAGAATGTATGTGAATATTCTTGACAATCAATTATAAAATATGAAAATTGGAAGGGCCCTTGGAAATTATTCTTATTTTACAGATGGGAAAACAAGGATCTGTAGGTTTTCTTTTGATTAGAGGGAGATGTTTTGGCCCTAAAGTAGGGGAGACTGAATAGGAAAGGACACCTTAGGGATATAGGGGACTACTGCTGCTCCTCTCACACCTCCCCAGACCAATACTTTGGGAGACTGAGGCAGGTGGATCACCTGAGGTCAGAAGTTCGAGACCAGCCTGGCCAACATGGTGAAACCCCATTTCTACTAAAATATAAAAATTAGCTTGGTGTGGTGGCATGTGCCTGTAATCCCAGCTACTCAGGAGGCTGAGGCAGGAGAATCGCTTGAACCCAAAGGGTGGAGGTTACAGTGAGCCGAGATCATGCCATTGCACTGCAGCCTGGGTGACAAGAGTAACATTACGTCTAAAAGAAAAACATATATATATATATCTCCTTATACATTTAACCCTCAGAGCAACATCTTTTTATTCTTTAATTGGAAATATTATATTTGAGTTGAAGAAACATTATCATATTAATGTTTCTGTACCCAGTTCCTACCCTTTCCAGCTCTGTCATTTGCTCAAACAAATCTGTTTTATTTAAATCAAAAGGGATGCATATAGGCCTAGATCCTAGTTAGATACTTTTGATAAAGAGTCTTTAATCTTGTAATTTTATTGATTTCAACTTTTGTTTTTAAATTACTTTTATTAATGGTTTGCTTTTTTTTTTTTTTTTCTTTCGAGACAGAGTCTTGCTCTGTCACCCAGGCTGGAGTGCAGCAGCGTGATCTCGGCTCCCTGCAACCTCCACCTCCTGGGTTCAAGCGATTCTCCTGCCTCAGCCTCCAGAGTAGCAGGGATTACAGGGGCCTGCTACCACGCCTGGCTAATTTTTGTATTTTTAGTAGAGACGGTGTTTCACCATGTTGGTCAGGCTGGTCTTAAACACCTGACCTCAAGCAATCCACCCACCTCAGCCTCCCAAAGTGCTGGGATTACAGGCGTGAGCACCATGCCCAGGCTTATTGATGGTTTTTCTTGTGGAAACATTATTTAATCAAAACAGATGAAAATATGTAGGGAGAGCTTTCTTTTACAAACATATTTTGTGCTGCTTTGTTTTATATTATAGGGTACAGAAATTTGTTGTTGTTTTCATGATGCACAATGTGACCTAATTTACCTAGGCTTACTCCTTTCTTAGTTCTTGTACTTGTACTTCTGTATTTCTCTGATTCATTGATATATTGACCACTTGTTCATTTCAGAATTTTCTCTGGACTTTGATACTGCAGTAACTTATTTTTCTCCTACTCATTTGATAGTTCATTGTTTTCTTTATTAACTCTTTTCCTTTAGCTCCCATTTCTGCCCCAAGATAAAAGTCTTTCTATATATTCTACCTGTCAGAGGTCTCATCTACTTCTGTAACTTTCAGCCATTTTCCCTCAGATATTTGTCTCTAGCCCTAGCCTCTCCCGTAATTCCAGACTTATATTTCCAGCTATCTTCTAGAAATCTCTGCCTGGATATCTTCCCCAAATCTCAATTTCAACATATCTGAAACAAGACCTTACATTTTTACCTGTAATCAGTCCCGTCATCTGATTTTTAAAAACAATTTATTGAGGTGAAATACACATAGTATAAAATTAACCCCTTTTTTGTGGGGAGGGGGGAGATAGAGTCTCACTTTGTCACCCAGGCTGGAGTGCAGTGGCATGATCAGGGCTCACTACAGCCTCAACCTCCCGGGTTCAAGTGATCCTCCTGCCTCAGCCCCCCAAGTAGCTGGGACTACAGGCACGTGCCACTACGCCCAGCTGATTTTTGTATTTTTTGTAGAGACGGGTTTCGCCTTATTGCCCAGGCTGGTCTCAAACTCCTGAGCTCAAGCTATCAGCCCGCCTTGGCCCACTAAAATGCTAGGATTACAGGCGTGAGCCACCACACCCAGCCAAAATAACCATTTTAAAGTGAGCAATTCAGGGAGATTTTGTACATTCATAATGTTGTGCAACCACTACCTCTATCTAGTTCCAAAGCATTTCCATCACTCTAAAGTAAAACCTCTTATCCATTAAACAGTTTGTCTCCATTGCCCTGTCTTCCTAGCCCCTGGCAACCACCAACATGCATTCTGTTTCTATGGATTTATAGATATTTCATGTAAAAAGGAATCATATCTGACCTTTGTGTCTGGCTTTTTTTCACATAGGATAATGTTTTTGAGGTTCATCCAAGATGTCACATGTATCAGTACTTCATTTTTATGGATGAATAATATTTTCTGTCTTTCATAAAACCAATGACACTGTATTTATTAACTTTTTTTAATGAGTCTAGAGTTTAAAAGACAGTTTCTTAGGTGAAATTAAGTGATTTAGAAGGGAAAGAGAAAATAACAGAGATAGTATCTTAGAATAAGCTTCTAGTTGACAGTATATAGCTAACTTATTGATGAATAATATTTTCTGTTGTGTGTATATACCACAGTTTATTTATTCATTCATCTAAGTGCTGTTTCCACTATTGTGAATAGTGCTTCCGTGAACGTAGGTGTACATGTACTTGTTTGAGTACCTGTTTTTCAATTCCTTGCTTTGATTGTCCTTCATCAGTTTATGATACTGTGTTCTTTTAGTCACTTGGGTTTAAAAACTGCATGGCACATAGTAGGTGCTAAATATATGTTAGTTGAATGGATTTGTTAAATTATTGTGTTGAATTAGTTATCATTCTCTTCTTTCCCCTTTACCTCTTCTGTCTAATCACATATTAACTCAATTATAGACTTAACTCTGCCACGAATTGTATGACATTGGGCAAAACACAACTATATGCTTAGTTATATATGCCTAGTCTTCTGTAGACCTGTACAGGACCTCTACTTACTCAGTCTTCTATAAAATGACTTTCTTGAACCACAAACATAAAGCCAAAGACAACCTGGGAAATACATCTTCACTTACAACAGTGGGCAAATATGAATTGCTCCTTGGAATTGATAAGCAACCTAGAGAAAAATCAGCGGTCAGTTTACATTGAAAGAAATTAAAATGACCCTCAAGCATATGAAAATATGTTCAAATATACATATAAAAGTCATGCAAATTAAAACTATGCTAAGATTTTTTTCCCCACCTATCGCCTCATTTTGTTGGTGAGGCCGTGGATAAATAAGTTTTTTCATACTCTGCTCCTGGGATAGTTATCTAAATTGTAAATGCATATACCCTTTGACCAGGCAATTCCATTTTTGGTAATTTATCCTAAAGATAAGCCTGCACAAGTAAGAAGTGATATATATAGAAGTTTTTTATGGCAGCAATATTTACAAAAACAAGGTTGGAAGCAACCCAAATGCCCATCAATAGGAATCTGGTTTAAAAAATGTGGTACATTTATACAATGGAAAACTAGGAAACTGTGAAAAGAATGGCGATGGTGTCTGTCTATTAAAATGGAAATACCTTCAAGATGTATTGTTAAGTGAATAAGAGATGGGTTAAAAATAAGACTATGTAAAATTAAGACTATAAATTGCAAAGAAAATTAAAAAATAAAATAAACAATACCAGGTGTCGTGGCTTATGCCTATAATCCCAGCACTTTGGGACCAAAACAGGAGGATTGTTTGCATTAGCCAGGAGTTTGAGACCAGTCTGGGCAACAAAGCAAGAGCCTGTCTCTACAAAAAAAAAAAAAAAAAAATTTAAAAATTAGCTGGGCAAGGCCACGTGCACCTGTAATCCCAGCTTCTCAGGAGGTCAAGTCTGGAGAATCAGCTTGAGCCCAGGCATTCGAGGCTGTAGTAAGCTATGATTGTGCCACTACACTCTAGCCTGGACAACAGAGTGAGTCCTTGTCTTAAAAAAAAAAAAAAAAGAGAGAAATAAACAAACCAACAAAAAAACACCAAAAAGATTAAGAATGTAAAACCTTTCTAAAGACATATAAGAAACTAATAAAATGATTTATCCAGAGTGAGGGTAGAGGAAGGAATGGGGCAGATTAGAGCAGAGGTGGGAGAAAGCTTTTATTATGTACCTTTTTGTATTATTTTTTGAACCATCTGAATGCATTTTATGCAAAAATTTTAAGGTAAAAGTAAGTTATTTCTAAAATGATGGCAGCAAAAAGGTTAATAGAAATAGATATGTTTGAGCAAGACTGGGAAATGGCAGAAAATTCCAAGGGAAAGAGATAGACATAAGGTAACTGCAAGTTTACAAAGGATATAATGCCATAGGCAACAAGCACCAGACAAATTACTCTAGTGCAAAGAAAAGTAATTAAACTGTGCAGCAACATTTAAACAGCTGAAGCATAAGTAAAATATTAGCACAGGAAAAGAGGCAGTGGAAGAATTAGATTTTATGTTTAACACATTAAAATGAAAAGATTTTAATTAAAGCTGTTATTTAAAGCTACAAAATATTTTAAATGACGAATCTATATTATAAATCACCTCCATTCTTTATACATTCTCAACCTCTATTTCAGTCCTTCTGTAAAGCCAACACATATACATTCCATCCATGTCAAGAAAAGTCATTTTTTTATCTTGGTGACTTACATGGTACAGCGTATGTATGAAAACAACTTTAGATCTGGGATTTGACTGTGTTATGTAAATGAACTAATATTGTTAAAGTGACAGTAGAACTCCCATAATCTTGTCTGAAGGTAACAGACTGCCATGTTTCAAATATTGTCATTGTTTTTCTTCAACTCTTTTTGTTATATAGATAAGACATGTTCATTGCAGCCAAAAAAAAAAAAAAAAAAAAAAAAAATTGGGTTCTGTGCCATTACTCATACCTTTTGCTTTAGTTAGTTAAACATTTTCAGTGGATACTACTAGGCATCTCTGTGGCTGTATCCACTCATTAGTCCATTTTAAAACAATTTAATAAGTGCCCATTCTACCACAAGCTGTGTAGCAAATGGGTATCTGAAGAGTAAGCAATTAGTGATAGTTTGTGAGTTTTTGGCTGTTGGTATGCTTCCGAAAGAAGGCACCAAAAGACATTTGTGATGCCCACATTACTTAGAAATGTAGGAAAATCTTAGTATTTGAAACTCTTATGTCCTAGAATCTTTTTTTTTTTTTTTTTTTTTTTTTGAGACGGAGTCTCGCTCTGTCCCCCAGGCTGGAGTGCAGTGGCTCCATCTCCACTCACTGCAAGCTCCGCCTCCCGGGTTCACGCCATTCTCCTGCCTCAGACTCCTGTGTAGCTGGGACTACAGGCGTCCGCCACCGCGCCCGGCTAATTTTTGTATTTTTAGTAGAGACGGCGTTTCACCGTGTTAGTCAGGATGGTCTCGATCTCCTGACCTCGTGATCCGCCCGTCTCGGCCTCCCAAAGTGCTGGAATTACAGGCGTGAGCCACCACGCCCGGCCTGTCCTAGAATGTTAAGAAACCTCTGGATTGAGATGGTGATGTTAGGCAGCTCTTGCAGTTGACTTCAGTGCTGGCTAGGCTACTTTCTCCAAGCAGTGAGAAAGTCCTAAAGAGTCTTGCTTCATTTTATTCCAACTTCTGGAGTTTTTAAACCAGTATTGTTTGTCTTCTTACATGTATGTAGAAACTATCTCTAAACATATCCTCTCATTTTCCAGTTTAGAAGCTGCTTTCGAATATTTAGGATCTTACTTTCAAATTAGTATTCCAGTCAAAACCAGTGTTGAAGGCCGGGCGCGGTGGCTCAAGCCTGTAATCCCAGCACTTTGGGAGGCCGAGACGGGCGGATCACGAGGTCAGGAGATCGAGACCATCCTGGCTAACACAGTGAAACCCCGTCTCTACTAAAAAATACAAAAAACTAGCCGGGCGAGGTGGCTGGCGCCTGTAGTCCCAGCTACTCGGGAGGCTGAGGCAGGAGAATGGCGTGAACCCGGGAGGCGGAGCTTGCAGTGAGCCGAGATCGCGCCACTGCACTCCAGCCTGGGCGACAGAGCGGGACTCCGACTCAAAAACAAAACAAAACAAAACAAACAAACAAAAAACCAGAGTTGAAATGAAAACCCGTCTGTCCTTTAACACTTTGATTATAGTTTATGTACTTCTGTTTACATGGGTAAAATTTATAGTCACAAGGAATAACATGTCAGCACATTCTGATTGAAATCGCAACTTTGAATTTTTCTAACATGGTTCTAGTATGAAAAAAAAAACTTCATTTAGCTTCATAGTAGCTTCATAGCAGTTGGAATAGTTGTATATTATGTGTTTTCTATATAAATAAACTGAGGTATAGTTTGAAAAAGTTCTTCAAGGTCACCTTGTCACTTGCAGAGTGACGAATTATCCTCATTTTCTGATTCTCATCTTAATGTTCCTGATACTGCTGCACTGGGAGAAAATTTACATACTTTGCTAAAGGTTCCTTTCTCAGACTTCTTGTTCTTCTGGTCATGAGTAATTCCCAGATCCAGTTTTCCTGTCAAACCTCCAAACTGAAGGGTTTCTGTCTCATAGGTCAGAACTCAGGATTTGAACCCAAAGCTTCTTTCTTTAAATTCAGTGTTTTTTCTTTTTGATAGCTCTCAAACACAGTAGAGCAGCCTTGAAGATTTCGTTTTAAAATCTACATGGCTGTGGAATTTTGTTTTAAATATGATTATGTTTCCTACAATCATATTCATTTTCTAATCATCTTCATCTCTTCTCTGACTCCCATTTTTACCAAGTCATGAAAATACAAGCATCTGCTTTCCATGAATAGATTCAGAGATCTAACAAGCCTAGATTCCCATGGAAACCAATCAAAAACTAAAAGGAAAAGAAAGAGTATATATTGAATTTCCATGAAACCTACAGCTTGTTTTTCATTAGACTCATGCTGGTTTCTTTTAAACTCTGGGCACAGGGCCAGCGAATATTTTTATGACTGGTAAAAAGGGACTTCAAATCCATTTACTTTCATTTAACCTTTTAAAAATTAATTTTGTATATACCATACATTCTAAAGAAAATTTGAGCATTAATTTTCTAATTACCTTATGTCATGGGGCCATATTTGTTTACATAATTTCCTCTTGTTTTGTTTTTTTCCTACTCATAGTTTATAACTCAAAAAAAGGAAGAGAGGGAATCCGGACGATTATTATTCCTATAGTATGAATATTGTCAACTCTTGGGCACAACATTTTTCCTATGACAAATCATAGGACCAATAAAGGAGGTCTCTTTGTACCTCCTTTAGCTGTTAAGCTTTTACAAGGTGCAGATGATCATTTACAAATATGACAACAGATTATAACTAAAATGCCAAAGTGAGGGGGATTAAGAGAACCAGGGAGGGGGTAGCTGGGGAGGAAAGGTTGTAATTTTAGGTTAAACAATCAAAATAGTATTCATTGAGATGGTGACATTTGAAGCGAGACTTAAAGGAGGTGAGAAAGTTAGCCATGTGAACAGCTGAGGGAAGAGCATTCATTCCAGGCAGAAGGAGCAGTCAGAACAAAGGCCTTCAGATGGGAGCATGCATAGAATTTTTGCAAAATAACAAGAAAATTAGTATAAATTAGTCTTCATGCCTGTAATCCCGGCACTTTGGGAGACCAAGGCGGGAGATGACTTGAGCCCAGGAGTTTGAGACCAGCCTGGGCAACATAGGGAGACTCCATCTCTACAAAAAAAAATTTTTTTTAATTGGCCAGTCATGGTGGTGCATGCCTGTGGTCCTAGCCACTTGGGGGACTGAGATGGGAGTATCACTTGAGCCCAGGAGGTTGAGGCTGCAGTAAGCCATGATCACACCACTGCATTCCAGCCTGGACAACAGAGTGAGACACTGTCTGAAATAATAATAATAAATATATATATGCCTTATAATGAATGACCAAAAGGAAAGCGGTAGGAGATGAGGAAAGAGAAAGAATGGTAGCCTGATCCTGTAGGGCCTTATAGGCCATTGTCAAGAATGTATTTTCACTCTGAATGAGATGAGAAGGGTTTGAGGAAAGGAGTGACATCGTCTGACTTATGTATTTATAAAAGAATCATTCTGGCCAAGTGAAGAAATTTTCTTCCAGTTTTAGTACTATCTGTTCCTTCACCCATTCTTCATATAATATGCTTTCAAGTCTCCTCATCCTGATCGCTTTCACCAGATATGCACATATTTGTCTAAATTCCCTTGAAAATGTGATACTAACAACAGAATACAATGCCAGTCTGATGAGCTCAGAGTGTTACATGACTATCACTGTTGACATTTTAGCAATGAAATACAGTTGATTCATATTTAAGATTTTTCAAATAAAGGCTCTAAATCTGCTTTATACTTACAACTGCCTAAACTACATCCTATATTAATATGGCTCTGGTTTTTGGACCCAAATGCAGCATCTTATTGTATCCACATTTTGAACTTTCCCAGACATACTTAGGTAAAATTGACCATTCTATCCTTTGTTCCTCCAGTACCTTGTGTACTCAACCACTGTTATACCACCTATGATACTGAAATATATTTATTTGCTTACACATTTTATTTCTCCGCAGATGATGAGCATCTTAATATGGAAGAGTGTCTTAGTCATCTTTTTTATTTCCAATGTCTAGTAGTACTTAACGACACTCAATCAATGCTTGCTGAATTGAATTGGGTTCGTCATGTAACCTACCCAGGTCCTCTTGATTCTTAGTTGGCCATTCAGTATAGTTGTCATCTCTCCCACTTATGAGTCACCAGGATTCTCATCCTAATCTTTGGTGTTAAAATAGATCCTGCTTATAGATAACTTTAATCATTGAAACACTAGTACTAAATAAACTTCACTAATTTAAAAAGTTGTTTTATTCTTTTACTATATTTGTCTAAATTATGTCATCAGTATTAACTCAGCCTCTTGAAAAATGTTATAGAATCTATCAGAATCCACTTGTTCACCTTTCCAATTCTGATGGGTATGTCATTCATTTATTTTTTCATTTATTTGTTCAACAGATAAATTTTTAGTATTTAATATGTATCAGGCATTACACTATATCTCAAAGTATTTTAAATTCAACCTGTGTCTAAATATGTGGTGTTTTAGATTTTATAATAGTAAAATTAACATTTCACCAACATAACTACTCATTTTCAGGCAGTTTATTAGACATATACTCATAGTTTATCTTAATTATAGATTTCAGAAGACATGGTTTGGGTCCTTTTATTCAAGTCTTTCCTGTCACTTTGTCATTCATCTCTTTTCAAGTCATTTTCTTTTAAGGAATTTGGGCTAAAATATTAGACTGTAGTTTGAAGTAATGACTGTAAACTTCATGTATGTAACTTTGGTTATTTCAGTATTGTACAGATTGTAAACTAAGTGTGTGTGTATGTGTGTGTGTGTGTGTGTATTCAGGTGCACACAGGTGCATGCTTTACATTGTTATTTAATTGAATTGTAAGGCTTATACATATTATAAAATGTTAAAGATACCAAGACGGTTTGCAGTGAAGAATCTGGGTGTAAGGAAAACTTTCTATCTGTGAGTCAAAATATAGAAGTGATAGGAAAAAGATTAATAAATATGACTACATAGTGATAAGAAAGACTTTTTCCTTCCAGAAAATGTGGCAAGGAAAGTTAAAAAAAAAAAGACAAATTGGAAACAATATTTGCAAATTATATCATTATCAAAGGTTTAATACTCCTCATATATAAAGTAGAGAAGAAAAAGACCAATGACCCTATAAAAATGAGCAAGAGTATATCTAGATAGTTCACAGAAAGTATGCTCAATGTTGTTCATCGTAAAAGAAATAAAAATTAAAATCACAAAGACATAACATGCTTCATGTCTCAGATTGGCAAAACTCCGAAAGTTTTACAACATGTTCTGATGGCAAAACTGTAGGGAAATGAGCATTCACATATTCCTGAATCAAATGGAAATGGTTTCCTTAGCCTGTTTTGTGTTGCAACAACAGAATACCACAGACTGGGTAATTTATAAGGAAGGAAATTTATTTCCCCCAATTCTGGAGACTGGGAAGTCCAATATCAAGGTATCAGCATCTGCTGAGGGACTTCAAGCTGTGTCATTCCACAGTGGAAAGTAGAAGGGCAAAAGAGGGCAAGAACAAGTGAAGGAAAAGGGGGACCAAACTCACTTTTATCAGGAACCCACTCCCATGAAAACAGCAGTAATCCATTCATAAGGGCAGAGCCCCTATGGCCTAATCACCTGTTAGGGATCCCACCTCGATACTGACATAACGACGATTAAATTTCAACGTGAATTTTGGAGGGACATTCAAACCATAGCATTGGTACAACCCTTACGGAGGGAAACATAACAATATCCAGCAAAATTAACCAGAGTGTGCATTTACCTTTGATCTAACATTGTCACTTCTGGGAATCTATTCTATACATGTGGTAAAAATAAGAAATGTATGCACAAGGTTATTTAATTGCAGCATTATTTGTAGTAAAGCTTGAAAGCAAATGCACTTTTTTTGTTGTTGTTTTTTTGAGACAGGATCTCACTGTGTGACCCAGACTGACGTGCAGTGGCACAATCATGGCTCACTGCAGCCTTGACCTTTTTAGGCTAAGGGAATCCTCCTACCTCAGGCTCCTGAATAGCTGGGATTATAGATTTGTGCCACCGCAACCGGCTAATTTTTTTTTTTTTTTGGTAGAGATGGGGTTTCACCAAGTTGCCCAGGCTAGTCTCAAACTTGGGCTCAAGCCATCTGCTCTCTTCAGCCTCCCAAAGTGCTGGGATTACAGGTGTGACCACCGTGCCCTGCCTGCAAATGTACTTTTAGAGGGCTGGCTACATAAACAAGAGTATATTCACACAATGGAATGCTATGCATCTGTAGGAAGTAATGATAAATATTTTTATATAATGTTATAAAGTGATCTGGAATAAAAAAAGCAAGCGCAGAATATTGTGTATGATATTCTGTATTTTATATATAGCTATGAAGTGGCCGCCAGGTTTATTGTTAAGAGAAAAAAGTAAAGTGCTAAAGAGTATGTGCAACCTTTTTTCTGGGAAAGAGGAGAAAAATATTTTCTTATATTTTTAAAATATAGAAGAGTAAATGAAAAATGAATGAAGACTCTTACATAAAGGGAGAAGGAGATAATGTAGAGGAGACAGGGATGGAAGCTAGTCTTATCTGAGTATATCTTGTTCTATAGTTTTGATTTTGAAACTTCATAAATTATTTCCATAATTATAAAAAATTTAAGTGTCTATAGGCTGGGCACAGTGGCTCATGCCTGTAATCCCAGCACTTTGGGAGGTCAAGGTGGGTGGATCACTTGAGGTAAGAGTTCAAGACCAGCCTGGCCAACATGGTAAAACCCCATCTCTACTAAAAATACAAAAATTAGCAACCAGGCCTGGTGGCACACGCCTGGAATCCTAGCTACTCAGGAGGCTGAGGCATGAAAATCGCTTGAACCTGGGAGGCAGAGGTTACAGAGAGCCGAGATAGTGCCATTGCACTCCAGCCTGGGCGACAGAGTGAGACTCTATCTCAAAAAAAAAAAAAAAAAAAAAATTTAAGTGTCTACAATGAGCAGTCCTTAAAGATTGATAGCCAAATTAAACAAAGACACCTGTGTATTAAGTTGGTAGCTTAACTGCAGAGTGAATTTTTCAAATGACTTTATTATTTTTTATTTTTATTGTTTATATTTTGAGATGGAGTCTCGCTCTGTCACCCAGGCTGGAGTGCAGTGGTGCAATCTTGGCTCACCACAACCTCCACCTCCCAGGATCAAGTGATTTTCCTGCCTGTACCTTCCGAGTAGCTGGAATTACAGGCACGCACCACCGCACCCGGCTAATTTTTTGTATTTTTAGTAGAGATGGGGTTTTACCATGTTGGCCAGGCTGGTCTCAAACTCCTGACCTCAAGTGATCCTCCTACCTTGACCTCCCAAAGTGCTGGGATTATAGGCGTCAGCCACTGTGCCCAGCCCAACTGACTTTAAAGCATAGTAATTTTGACTCTGCAGTCATAGTACGATACATCCTAAGGACAAAGAGAGCTACAAAGAAATCCTAAACTGTATTCAGTAAACATACTGTTAGTATTAATACTGTTACTGTTATTTTGACACAACACAAATAAATGGATCACTATGTAAAGGTAAGATGAAGCAAGTGAATATGTCAATTTCATTAGTAACTAAGATTTTCAGTATAAGAAGTATACAAATATAAACTGGTGGTATACTTGTCTGCTAAAAATTTATATTTCTGAATTTCATAGCACTGTCTACTGAAAAAGCCTAAAAGTAATGACTAACCCCATGAAGGATCACCTTCATCACCCAGATTGTGTCTCTCAATACCACTAAAAGGAACCAGAACTCCTTAGAGAAGTGGCAGCTTAGAAATTGGGACAAGTAATATACGAAATGAGTCTGGCTCCTCTGGTCGTGCTGGATGGCAAGGTGTCTAACAAAGCATACTGGAGTCATGTCAAAGGGCCACAGAAGCCGTGTTAAAGGAGCTTCCAAAGATGGACAATTTGAGTAGCAAAAAGACAGTTACTTCAATGGAAACAAACATGTTAAAACTCCATGAGTTACGAATACTTTTTTTTTTTTTGAGACAGGATCTCACTCTGTCTCCCAGTCTGGAGTGAAGTGGTGCGATTTCAGCTCACTGCTACCTCCATCTCCTGGGTTCAAGCAGTTCTCGAGCCTAAGCCTCCCAAAGTAGCTGGGGTTAAAGGCCTGAGCCATTGCACCTGGCTGTTTTTGTTTTTGTTTTTTGTTTTTTGGTTTTTTTTGTATTTTTAATGGAGATGGGGTTTTGCCATGTTGCCCAGCTGGTCTCTAACTCCTGGCCTCAAGTGATCTGCCTGCCTCAGCCTCCCAAGGTGCTGGTGTATTTAAAATACAGTTGTTTTTATATGTTTCAGTTTAATTTCCCCTCCTTCCCATCCTTATTGATTTAACTTTTTCAAAAGTTGAAACTACATGGAAAAGTAGGTTTAGACAAATTTCAGTCACTCCCATGTCCTTTCTGTCTTATTTTCCCTGCTTTTGATGACAATCAACTATATTGATTTCTGGTTTACCCTTCATATGTTTCATATATGTATGTTTCCTTATTTCCTCTTTTTCTTCTAACATGTGTTCTTTTGTGCTTCAGATAGTATTAAGATTTTTAAACCGAACAAAAAGGTAGAAAAAAAGCAGTAAAAATTTACATGTTCTTTAACTCTAGATTCTGCAACTAGAAATGTACCTTATAAAACACTCAAACTAATACATATATATTTATATATATACACACACACAGGGGATATTCATTCATCATTGTTTATAATGGCAAAATACAGGTAAATTAATCATTAGTTGTTAAATATAATCTATTTTTCATACAGTAGGATACTTTTTAGCCACTTTAAAACTTTAAAATGTTTAAAAACATTTAATTAATCTGTATGTACTGTCATGGAAAGATGTCCAGGGCATACTGTTAACTGAAAAAAAGCTAGCTGCAGAAGGATATGTATAGTAGAAACCGTTTTTATAAATAAATAATTTAAAAAATAACCACAGTTATACATATGTATCATATACATTGCAAAGATTTAAAGAAATAGTAGAAGTTTCTTTTTTTTTTTTTTTTGAGATGGAGTCTCGCACTGTTTCCCAGGCTGGAGTGCAGTGGCGTGATCTTGGCTCACTGCAAGCTCCGCCTCCTGGGTTCATGCCATTCTTCTGCCTCAGCCTCCCAAGTAGCTGGGTCTATAGGCGCCCGCCACCACGTCCGGCTAATTTTTTGTATTTTTAGTGGAGACGGGGTTTCACCGTGTTAACCAGGATGGTCTTGATCTCCTGACCTCGTGATCTACCCGCGTTGGCCTCCCAAAGTGCTGGGATTAAGGCATGAGCCACCGTGCCCGGCCAAGAAATAGTAGAAATTTCTTATAGTGGTATTATGAGAACACGCATGGTTTAAATTATAGGAAAACATTTTCACAAGAGGCATGCATTATTATTGTCTGAAAAAAGTTCAAAAACAGACTTTCAAAAAATTCTAAATTTTATTTTGAGCCAGACTTTTTGCCAACCTTTAATGGTGACAATTCCTTGCAATTCCTGCAGTTCCTTAAATGTTTTATTTTCTTTGTAATTTAACTGAGTTTCAGATCTTTGACTTCAAAAAGGGTACTAAATCCTGTTTTCCTTCATTTCCCAAATCATTTTTCATTATCTCCTACAATAAAATGCTATCTTTTCTGGCACTTTTATGGTCTCCTTTTAAATGTTTCTAATGTAGAAGAAGCTTACTTGTTCTCACCTCCCATTTTTTAAATTTATTTTCATATTTCTTAGTATTTCTTAACATAGTATATATCACAGAACATTTGTCACTCAATAAGGGCATAGCATATCCAATTTTTCATTCCAGTTTTTATTATTCTGCCATCTGTATTGCTTTTATTTGGGAAGTTTCCTATCTATTTGTAAAGAATGATAGCTTTTCTTTCCTCTTAGTAGATCTATCTTGTTATATTCTTATATTTAGTGAAGACCTCATAGGATATATTTTAGTTGATCCAGGGGAATCCTTTCATGTCTTTTCTGTACCATAACTATTGCATTCCATTCTTAAAATATTGATTTGATTGGTAATGCAAAAAGCTTTAGCACTCCAGAAAAAAAATCTTTATATTTCCACTTATAACTTTCAATGACAACAGAGTTCTTATTACACTTCAATTCTCTAAGTATATTGAATAAAGAGTAGAGAATAGTTCTTGGAGTTGGACCTATATTGATTCTAGTCCCTGTTCATTTATTTATTAGCTCTGTGACATCTCTTTAATTCTGAGTTTCCTCATCTGAAAAATGGGAATAATAATGATACCTAAACTACCACATTCCTATGAGAATGAAATGAACTGATGCCCACAAACTTCTTACTTAGTTCAGTGCCTGGCACCAAAATAGTGCCCAATGAATATTAACTATTATAATTATCATCTGGTCCATGCTCTGGACTAAATACTGTGGGGAATACAAAGGTAAGCAAAATTAACTCTAATGGAGTAGATAAGCTGTATTTATGCTATAGTTTGAATATTTGTCCCCTCCAAATCTCGTGTTGAAATTTGATCCCCAGTGGTTGGAAGATGGGCCTAATGGGAGGTGTTTGGGTCGTAGGAGCAGATCCCTCATGAATGGCTTGGTGCCAGAGGTAATGACTGAATTCTCACTCTATTAGTTCATGTGATAGCTGTTTAGAAGAGCCCGGCACCCTTCCCCACTCTCTCTCTCTCGCCCTTTCTCTCGCCCTCTCTCTCGCCTTGTGACATAGCTGCTGCTCCTTCACCATCCCCCATGATTAGAAGCTTCCTGAGGTCCTTATTAGAAGCAGATACTGGCACCATGCATTTAGTAGAGCCTGCAGAACCATGAGCCAAATAAACCTGTTTTTAAAATAAATTGCCCAGCCTCAGGTATTCCTTTGTAAAAACACAAATGGGCTAAGACAATCTACAAAAAAATCAAGTATAAGGTAGAATGCATATGTACTAGAAAAGAATACAAACAAAATGGTATGGAAAGATAGAGGAAGGGAATATTCAATGAGGAGAAGTTTTAGGGAAGGTTTCATGAAGGAGAGATAATTTGAACTAGATATTGAAAAATCAGAATTAATTTTCCAAAACTTGGAGATAAATAGTATATTCTGCAGAGATAACCAAGTAAATGACAGACTGACATACAGATAGTCAATGGCCCGGAGTGGCTCTACTAGCTACATCCTTTTATGTTAATAGGTTTTTTACTTTTTTCAGAGAAAATTATATCCAGCGTTTTTAATCTTTGGACTAGTAACACCAGATAGACACAAAGCTATTCCTGGAACATTATTATAGATAGGAATTCCATAAGAATTACCTCCTATTTGCTAGAACACACTAACACAAATACATAAAAAATACAGACTAAACTATAACAGAAGGCAGTTTTCTCTGGTATTCATAGCACCCCTCTTCTGGTAATATCTTCATCAGTAATATCTTCATCTAGAAAATATCTTCATCACTGAGGATGCCTCCTATTAAAATGTTATATCTGAGTTATACTAATAACTATGAAATTGCCCAGTGTCTCTGCTTGAGTAGTTGGAATTAATTTTTTTGCCTCATAACTCTGGAGCCTTCTCAGAAGTGTAGCTAAAGGTTTATTCATCAAAATCCCCTTCTAACGAATCGAAGCTAATGATTCTGCTGTTGTCAGAATGGATGTGCTAGGAGGATGTCATCACACTTGACCACAATGAAAATGCTACGGTGGATCATCTCCCCAAACTATGTGTCCTCAGTATTGTGGGAGGAACCCACTTCATGATTTCTAACCAGGGTAGCCTCTGGAAATACAAATGATTGCTGTAAAATTATGAACAGAGCAGCATCAGGCTTTGCTCTGATGTATCTTATGAAGCCTTTGCTACTTCCAAATGAAGACAGTCAAGAGAACCTTGAAACAATGCCCTTCTGGGAGCTCATTCAGCAAGCATATTCTGAGGGCATATTCTGTTCCACTCTCTATAAGCTGAGGGCATATTCTGTTCCACTCTCTATGCATGGAGGATTCTTGAGGTGAGAAAGACATTCTTCATTGATTTTAAAGATCTTGCCATTTAGCACAGTCAACCACTGAGGCAGGACTGCTAGATAACTATACAGGTTATGCATTGCACCATTTGTACAACTTTACAACCCTATGAGGTAGTCCTCAGGGTTCAAAAGGGATGCATCTGTATCTTGAATACAGAGTGATATATATAATAACAAGAAATCCTGGATGTCTAATTGACTGTCTTCCCAAACAGCATAGCAGATTACCTTTTTAGTCTCATCATTTATGTGCAGATTATGAAACACACACATTTGTCAGTCAGTAGAGTCCTTTCCTGCATTTATACTTTCTCCCCAGAACTCAGTTGTTCTACTTCACTTCGATAAGACTGACTTGCAAGTCTGAATTTACAGTTGTGCTCTCTTTCCTAAATTTAGTTCAGTTAGTTACCTCCCTCCATAATTTACATTTAAATATCCCACTATAACCTAAAACATAGCTTCCTTTGTCAATTTCCCCATTGTTATGAAGAAAAGTATTATTCCTCAGTAATTTGGGCTCAAAATATTACCCTAATCTTTAACTCCTTCTGACTTCCTCAGTCCCAAGACACATCAAATTCTATTGATCAAAATTAGCTGGGCATGGTGGCGGGCACCTGTAATCCCAGCTACTCAGGAGGCTGAGGCAGGAAAATCGCTTGAACCCTTGAGGCAGAGGTTGCAGTGAGCTGAGATCATGCCACTACACTCCAGCCTGGGTGACAGAGTGAGGCTCTGTCTCAAAAAAAAAAAAAAAAAAGTTGTGTTGATCTTGTTTGTCAATCATCCCACATTTATTCTTTTCTTCCCATTCCCTCTACTACCATTTAGTCTAGGCAGTTGTCTTCTTATGACAAAAATTTCATAAATTGGCTGGGCATGGTGGCTCATGCCTGTGAACCCAGCACTTTGGGAGGCCAAGTTGGGCGGATCACTTGCAATAAGGAGTTTGAGACCAGTCTGGCCAACATGGTGAAACTATCTGTACCCAAAATACAAAAATTAGCTGTGTGATGTGGCGGGCTCGTGTAGTCCCAGCTACTCGGGAGACTGAGGCAAGATAATTGCTTAAACTCAGGAGATGGAGGTTGCAGTTAGCCAAGATTGCACCACTGCACTCCATCCCAGCCTGGGTGACAAGGTGAGACTCCCATTCCAAAAAAAAAAAAAAAAAACCTCGTAAATTGAGTGTTGTACTCCAAAAGAATTTGAATATGATCTACTTTAATTTTGTCAGTCTGCCAGAAGTGAGCCTTATAATTCATTCCTTAGGAGAACTCACAAAAGGAAGGAAATTGAGGTGCTAGGAAATTGAAGAAATTTGGGTGTTAGGAAGGTTTTGAAGTTAGTTTACAAAGAACATAATTGGAGCCCCAGTGACTAAGACCATAATGCTGTTGAATGGCTGGGTGGATGGATGGATGGATGGATGGGTGGATGGACATCAATTTTCCAGACCTTAGGGCACAAGGTTAGGATTGGTTTGCAGGAGCAAGACAGAAAACTGAATTACATTATCTGGTCAGGCTTCGCTTAGGTTGATTTGACTCTTGCTAATCTCACTAATGAGTTAGACTTAAATCTTGCCTTGATTAGAGTCAAGGTAAGCCCCAAAACTGAGGGAAGGAGAGCATAACCTACAGATAGAGAACTTCAACTGGCAAAATTGGAAGGTCACAAGGACCCCAGAAGATAATTAGCAATCCCATTCATTGTTTGTCAACTAAAAAAACTTCAAACTAAAACTTCCAGAGTAATAAACAGTTAGACTTCCTGCAAAGAGCATCTCACACAGCAAATAGAGCCTGGAAGAAAAGGCTGGGAACTGACATGAAGCACCATGTAGGCCTCAAAAAGGAGCCGGAAATAATAGACTAAATGGTATAATAATAAGTAATGGGCCGGTAGCACAATCAACTAGAGTTCAGAAATGCAGCCTGTGCTTTAACTGATTTCCTTTCCTGAAATATTTCATATTTGCTTGGATGGCTCTATAGTCATTTGGGTCCATCATGGAAATTTATATCATTAATGCACATTTTCTGTTAATACAAATAACATAAAAGTGGCTTAGATGACAAGCACATCTGTTATTTTATACATCAAGCAGTCTTACGTAACAAGAGGTAATATCCAGGGTTGGTTAACTCAGTGGCTCAATGATGTTAGCAAGGACCTGGGTTTTTATATCTTTATCCTCTGCTATAATCAGGATGTTGGCTTGTACTTTAGGCTAGCTTTCCTTGGAGTTAATTTCAAGGTGGCTGCCTAAATTTCAGGCATTGCATGTAGACCACAATATCTAGAAGCAGAAAAATTGAATGCCCATATCTTATTTACCTTTTGAACGTGGAAAATCTCAGGAGCCCTGTGGCAGATGCTCTTTCCATTCCTTTGATTCCCAGGCCTAATCCCATCCCTTGGCAAGGAAAATGAAAACTTCCCGATTGCTATGTCATTCAAAGTCACCTTGGTGGGCACCAGTAATCCCAGCTATTCAGGAGGCTGAGGCAGAGAATTGCTTGAACCTGGGAGGTGGAGGTTGCAGTGAGCCAAGATCATGCCACTGCACTCCAGCCTGGATGACAGAGCGAGACGCCGTCTCAAAACAAAAACAAAAACAAAAACAGAAAAACAAAGTCACCTTCTGAGTTTGGCAAGGACCCGGTCTTCTCTGAAGTACGTATTTACTTAAAAGGAGAACAACCAAAATCAGGGTTCTGTTGGCCTAGAAGCCTAGAAGAGGATGGGCATATATATTAGCCAGGCAATCCATGGTGTCAGCCACAATTTCTATTGGACACTTACAGAACTTTGTGAACCTAACTACTTTCAAAAGCAATGGCCATAGGCTGTAGGTCACCTTCATGGAATTCCATCTACTGGCATTGCCCTTTAGCTCTAGGCTACAAGAAAACCAGCTCTACATACTCTTCTTGCCACTGGGGTGACCCTAACCTTTACCCTACCTTGACGTCCTTTCTTTTTTTTTTTGTTTGTTTTGTTTTGTTTTTTTTTTGTTTGTTTGTTTGTTTGTTTTAGCAAATGTGGATATTTCCTCCCAAATGCTCCCAAATGAGGAAATGGTCAAATCACTTAGCTGTTTCAGTAACAAACACAGGCACCACCTCACATGTTGTTACCCCACAAACTTAATTGAGAAGTGTAGTGATAAAAAGCAATGATCTAGTCTCTGAATTCAGAATTTAAAAAGCAATGATCTGAAAATTGAAAGAATTCATTTAATAACAGATATGTAGCACCTACTAATCATGAGGTACTGCTCTATATATGTGGGACACAGCAGTGAACAACAAAACAAAAATCCCTGACTTCAAGGATCTTACATTTTGTTGGTGGGAAACAAACCAATAAACAAGTGAATACATTTTTGAAGTATATATAGTATTATGTCAGATAGGGATACATGCTATGGAAAAAAAATAAGACAGGTGAGGGTGATAGGGAGTGCAGAGGTTTACAAATGTAAATAGGGTGATCAGGGTAGACCTCACTTAAGAAAGTAATATTTAAGCAAATACTTAAAGATTATGAAGGAACAAACCTTTCTGGGAGAGAATATGCCAAGTGCAAGGTCCAGAAATGGGCACATGCTTTGTATTTACAAGAAACATTTAGCAAGGAGGCCACTGTGGCTCTAGTCGAGTAAGGACGAGTTCAGAGATCACAGAAGGCCTGTATGCTATTTAATGATTCTACTTTTACATTGCACAAGAGGGTAAAGTTATTGAAGTGTTTGGGCACAGAAAATATGATCTAGCTTATATTTTGAAAGATTCATTCTAACTGCCGTGTTGAGGATAGACTGTCAAAGGATGAAAGCAGAAGAGAGATTAATTAGGAAGCTGAGAGTTGATGTTGGCTTGGACCAGAGTGGTAGTGGCAGAGGTGGTAAGAAGTCCAATTTTATTTTTATCTAATGTATTTATTTTAGTTGACAAAAATTGTGTATATTTATGGTGTACAACATGATGTTTGAAATATGTATACATTGTGAATTGGCTAAATTAATTATGAGGTAGTACATAATTAACATCTTTACTGCCTCATATTTATACATGGTGTCAACACTTAAAATCTACTCTGTTAGCAATTTTCAAGCATATAATACGTTATTATTAACTATAGTCACCGTGTTGTAGCCAATATTAAATATATCTTGAATTTTCTGCAAATTACAGATGGGAAAGGAAGAGTCAGTGACTTTGACACTAAGTTTTTTTTTTAAGCCTCATTTTTTAAAATGTTTTCTTAAGGAGAACTTCAAACATATTCAAAAATAGAATAGTAAAATGACCCTCTATGTGTCACCACTCAGCTTCAGTAATTACCAGGTCATGCTAATCTTATTTCCTGTATTCCTTCATTAACTTCTCCCCTTCCCATGTTGAAGCAAATCTCAGATATTGCAGTGATATCATTATATCAATATGTATTTCTTTTTTTATTATGCTTTAAGTTCTAGGTATATCAATATGTATTTCTAAGAGGAAATGACCTTTTAAAATAGAATCATGATAATATTTTTCAAAAAATGTAGCAAGAATCACTTAATATCATAGTATCATAAAGTGGCCCATTGATGTTCAAATTTCCATTGTCTCATAAATGTTTTTGTTTATTTACACATGTTTGAAATGGATTCCAAATAAGGGCTATATATTGTGATTGGCTGGTATGTCAAGTCTTTTTTAATCTATAGATTCACTCTCCATCTCTCTTTGTTTCTTTTGGCTTTTTTTGTTTGTTTGTTTATAATTTTTTGGCTATTGTGGCTTAACCCCTGACCTAACTTGATGTCTTAGTCTAGACTGATTATCTCAGTAAGATGATTCTCCCTTCAGGTGTGATAAACCTATTCCTCAGACCTGTGTATTACCTGTAAGTTAGCTGTTGGATCTGAAGACTTGATCTGATTATTGTTCAATTTTTTTTTCTTTTTTCTTTTTTTAATTTCTCATTTTTATGGGTATTTAGTAGGTATATGTATTTATGGGGTACATGTAATGTTTCAATACAGACATACAATGTGTCATAGTCATATCAGGGTAAGTGGAGTATTCATCACCTCAAGCGTTTATCATTTTTGTTAGAATTACAGTTCAATTTTTGGCGAACTGTTTTATTATTATGGTACATTCATTCTTAGGAGGGACATAATGTTTCATTGTGTCTATTTTTATGATGTTAACACTTAGTGATGCTCAGTGCCTAGAGCCCATTGTTCATTAGGAGTTGCAAAATGATGATATTCTAATTCTAACATCTATCCTACCGTTATTATCTGGAATAATTCATTAAAGAGAAACTTCCCCTTGTCTACTATTAGATTACTGAATGGTACAGTTCATATAGGAAAGGAAGGATGAATGCTTGATTCTCCCTCTTTATTTACCAATTTTTAAAATAATAAATTGGTTTCCTGGCATCCTCCTAGAATAATCAATTAATTTTTTCATTTTTAGCATCATTATGAACAAGGCCTAGAATTTTTTAGTATGATTTTAACATATTTGCTGTATCAATCCATTGGAGTTATTATCCTTAATTAGTATTCAAATTACTCTATTTTTGGCCTGTGGGAGGCCCTTCAAGTAGACTTCTGGATCCATTTGACATGAGCCTAGTATTTGATAGCTCACTTGCTATCTGCTATGTCCAAATATTCCAGATTCATTTCTATATTTTTTGCTTCAGACCTGGAATCAGCTATTTCGCCAATAGCTTTACTTTTAGTAGGAAAAAGTATTTGGAGAACACAATCTAGGATCTAGGGTGCTTACTACTACCAGGTTGGTGATTGTTTCTAGGCTTTTATAGTGGACAGAGCTTGGGGATTTTTTAAGCAATAAAAATATTATTTGATCACCTCCTATTCTAATTCTGGGCTAAAAGGAAACTTAACCTCTTCTTACATCTCTACTCCTTTTGCTCACCCAGTCAAGAATGATAAAATATCACATTGTCTAGATGAAAAACCTGAGACTCAAGAGCTTTAGTAATTTGTCATTAAGTGGCAGAACCAGGCTTCAAACACATATCTGTTTGACTCCAAAGTCTGTGCTTAAAGTCAAAGTCATCTTTAGAAAATTTGTGTTTAACCAGAGCTCCTTTGGGAAACCTAGGCAGGATGATGGGTTGAGCCCAGGAGTTCCAGACCAGCCCTGGCAACATAGCAAGACCCCATCTCCACAAATAACAACAAAAACAAAATAAGACGAAAACTAGCCAGGCATGGTGGCACATGCTTGTAGTCCCAGCTACTCAGGAAGCTGAGGTGGAAGGATCACTTGAGCCTGGGAGGTCACGGCTGCTAGGAGCCATGCTCGCACCACTGTACTCCAGCCTGGGCAACAGAGTAAGACCCTGTCTAAGAAAAAAGAAGCCACAGATCCCTTGCTGCAAGGCATAGCATTTTAAACAGAACTGCCAGGTAGAGAATTCAATTCAACTAACACGCGTTGAGCACCTATTAATATTTTTATACAAAGTCCTTTTCACCTGTATGATACTGGTGTCTATAAACAAATTTGATTTGTTGATTTATCTACAAATCTATATTTATCCAGAATGCAACCACTTTTCTCAACATTCCCTCTACCACCACTTTGGTCCTAGCCACCATCACATTGGCTTAGATTATTATAGTAATCTTGCTTGGATAATTATAATAGTGTCCTAACTGGTCTCCTGGTTTCTGCTCTTGCCCCCTGCAGTCTGTGTCCAACATATCAACCAGAATTATCCTTTAAAACTTAAATCAAAGCGTGTCACTCCTCTGCTCCAGATCCTTTAAAGAAATTTTACAGTCAAGCACAGTGGCTTACACCAGAACTTTGGGAAACCAAGGCAGTCAGATCACTTGAGGTTAGGAGTTCAAAACCAGCCTGGCCAACATGGCAAAACCCCATCTCTGCTAAAAATACAAAACTTAGCCAGGCATGGTGTTGCGTGCCTGTAGTCCCAGCTACACCGGAGGCCGGGGTACAAGAATCATTTGAACCCAGGAGTCGGAGTTTGCAGTGAGCCAAGATCACGCCACTGCACTCCAGCCTGGGTGGCAGAGGGAGACTCTGTCTCAAAAAAAAAAAAAAAAAAAAAAAAAGATTTTCCATCTCAGAGTAAAAGACTAAGTATTTCCTGTGACCTATCAAGCCTTTTATTTCATGTTCTGAATTCTGTTGTTTGTATGACCTTATTTCTAATCTTTCCCGTATTTCCTCCACGTACACCACTCTGACCTCAGTGCTGTTCCTCTAGTAGGTGAGTCAAGCTCTCACCACAGGTTTTTGCATTTGTTCTTCCCTCTCCTAGGAATGCCGTTCCAGTAGGAATCTCTGTGTTGAACTCCCTTGCTTTCATCAGTTTCTTATTCAAAAGTCACTGTCTCAGTGAACCCTTTTCTGGCAATCCTGTCTAATACCTGCCTCACCTCACACATTGTATTCTCCCTACTCTGCTTTATGTGTTTTCTTAGCACTTAACACTATCTAAAATACTATATATTTTACTTATTTATCTTGCTTATTGTCTTTTGCCCCACTAGAATATAAACTCCATGAAGTTAGGGATTTATTTTTGGTCTGTCTATTCACTAATTTATCCCCATTGCCTAGGACAAGTAGTTGGTGCTCAAAAAATAGTTGTTGAATGAATGAGTGTACTTCTAAAGTTATAGCTTTATTAATTCTCCCAAGTGATCCAGGATTTCTTACATGAGGCATATATTGTGGGCAAAAACATATTATGAGATTCCAGTTGTCTAATATTAGAATATTTTTAAAGGAAGAATAGTCCTGTTTTGCTATCTTTCTTTTTCTCATACAATCCTTCTTCCCCACCCCAGCGACTCCTGCTTGTACTTCATAGAATATTTCCTCTCTTGGGACTAGATATTTCTTTCTCTTTTCTTTATTTTTTTTTCTTCTGGCTAAATAGGCACAGATTGTCCATTTGGGCTGACTCTCGCTGGAAAGTGAGTCAGTGCAGCCTAGTGGAGAGCAGAGGCCGGAGCATTTGCATCTCCAGAATGTTTGTATTGACAAATGGCAGTCAGTTATTGACATTTTTGTCCCTTGGTGATACTTCAATTGGCTTATCTTTGCTGGTCAAATGCCTTAATTGTTCTGGCCTTTAATTCAGTCAAAGTTGGAGCTAGAGCAGAGGGGAAAGAGAAGGAGCCAGACTAACAGAACATCAAGCTTGAGCTTGGAGGCTGCTGGCAACGATCAGCCTGTCATAATGTTATGATTTGTTCATTTTTATACCATTTATTAGCCTTTACTTGTTGTGCCATTTGGCCTCCAGGGCAGATAAAGTGCTGTCTAATTTGGTAGGTTTGCTTCTGTCAGAGCAGCCTCGACAGGGAAGGTGTTAGCTGCAGTGACAAATAATCAATAGCTGTCGTTGTCATGAGGAACGTGAGCAGTTGGGCCTTTCATCTGGAGGATTAGAGGTCTAATTGGATTGAGAATAGGGAGGGTGGGCTGTTGGGTAACCCTGTCAGCCTTGTGAAGCTGTCAAATGTCGGCCTTATTCATGGTGAAGGGAATAAGGAACCTTGTGCTTTCAGAATTGAGGAGAAAGGCATGTGAAAGCCCTTTATACAAAGGAATAGATCCTGAAGTTGATTCAGCTAACATATGCTCCCTTTTAAACTTAATTAAATATCCCTTTAGATAATAAATCTATGGAACTTTAAATGATATTTTTAAGGTTGAATGTGTAATATACACATACATTCACACATACGCTATACAAATCCAGGTTGATTCTTTAGTCTTTGGTCATGCCAGAAGATAAACCACTTGAATGAAGGTGAAAAATGAAACTTTATGAGAGAAACTGCATAAGTTGTCATCTCATTGTCAGAATTAACAAGTGATAAGTATTTTTAATACTATTAATAGAAAAAATAAGTGAGACATTAAATTAAAAGGATAGATGAGTTAATAATAAAGTATGGATATGTGACAGTTATTTTTCTCCCCTGCTCATTTAGAAGTGTGGTTTCTTATAAAACAAAATCTTTCATTTATTCCAACCTGAACTAATCCAAAAAATGAAGAATTATGCATTGGCTAAATTGCTTCTTCAACGGAATGCCTAATTTTTTCTTCCTTAGCAAGTGACAGGATTGCATTTAAGTGATACCAATGGTATCATATCTAGTTCAGTCCCAAAATGTTTTTTGTATATCCCTACGTACTTATGCTGTACTCCTTTATATTTATGCTATAATGCCATCATTTGGAGTATGAATGGAGAAGATATTTGAGAAAAATGAGTTAGCTTGTTCTCTAATCTATAGAGCTCTTAATACTACCTCTGCAAGGCCAAGTAAATGACTTTAAATTCCACTAAATTTCATAGAAATTGAACAAATTTAATAATGATAAACACAATTTTATTAAAAAAGTTTGTAAACTTGTTTGTGAATCCATTCTCTATGTACAAATTAAATTCAGTGCATTGCTGTTGTCCAAAAGCATGCATAATTTTTTTTAAATGTTTTTATAATATGGTAGGTACTAAGAGCATTTGTAAGCATCATCCCTACAGTATATCTTTATGAAAGCCTTGAATAAAGGTGGGTTGACAGTAATGCCAAGAGTGTGTGAATAGGCATTTCTCACTTACAGATTATATACTTAGTCCATCTCTATAACCCCATGGTCCCTTTTCTATAGTCATTCAAAGCCCAGCTAACCAATTTGAAATAACTCCAAAAAATACTCCAAAAGAACTAGATGCATATACAAAAGACACTAGATGGATGAACCTGGTTATCTCATTGGGCCCTTCAAATCCTGAGGTCCATACTATTTATTACCATTACAAATATTTCACTAAGTTCTTCCTATATCAGTGCTGGCTTGAAAATTCTATGATTTTACTCACTTGTGTAATCCACAGTGAAGATCAGCAAAATTCTCAATACTAGGAATTTAGAATTATGGTTATCTAAAGTACTTGCTTTGCTTGATCTAAGCTAGAAGTATTTAAAATTTCAAACAATTATTCGTGATTACAGAAATCTCTCAGATTTCATGCAGTTCTTCTAGAGCTGTAGCTATGGAAGTATAATTGTGAGTACATTTATACTTAAGCAGAATTACTCATAGGAAATGGTAAGGTCAGCCAAACACAGTGGCTCACATCTGTAATCCCAGCACTCTGGGAGACCAAGGCCAGAGGATCACTTGAGCCCAGGAGTTTGAGACTAGCCTGAGCAACATAGTGAGACCCTGTCTGTACAAATAAATAAATAAATATATAAAATTTAATTAACAGTCATGGTAGCTCACAGCTGTGGTCCCAGCTACTCAGGAAGCTGAGAGGAAGGATTGCTTGAGCCCAGGAGGTCGAGGCTGCAGTAAGCTGTCATCACACCACTGCCCTCCAGCTTGGGTGACAGAGCAAGACTCTGTCTCAAAAAATAAAAATAAAAAAGGAAATGGTAAGATCAGATTTGATATCCTTGCAAAAGAAGTTCAAAGTTTAAATAGGTTTAAATAGTTTTGTGTTTGGGGTTTTGATCAGAATACACTTTCTATGACCTATAAACAAAATTGTTGCTCTTGAGGTTACATTAGAATATTTTGTTGCTTTGAAACTCCTTATAATCCTTATTATTCACTCAACAAATATTTGTGCAAAAGCCACTGTGCTAAGTTATGGAAACACAACCATGACAGGGACTATCCTGCCCTCAAAGAAGCTAAATTGGTAATTAACATATAATATTTCTGTATTAAATGCTAGAAAAGGAGTAAGCTTAGGTATATCGTGGGAAAAATGTAAGAGGGGCATTTAAGCCATCCTGGGGTGTTGTAGTCAAGAATGGCTTCCTTCAATAGATAGCAACTATGCTAAGTAGAGAGGAGAAAAGAGATGGGAAGCCCATTTTCTCCATTCTCTTGGAGTATTCTCAAGGAGGGAAAGAATATGTACAGTCACGTGCCACATAATGACATTTTGTTTAACTTCAGACCACATATACAATGGTGGTCCCATGAGCCATCACACCCAGCCTATTTTTTATCTTTCATAGCATGTTTTTACTGTACTTTTTCTATGTTTAGATATGTTTAGATTCATGAATACTTACCATTATGTTATATTTACCTAGAGTATTCAATACAGTAATATACTGTACAGGTTTGTAGTCTAGGAGCAACAGGTTATACCATATAGCCTAGGTGTGTAATAAGTTGTAACATCTGGGTTTGTGTATACTATGATGTTCACAAAATGACAAAATCACCTAATGACACATTTAAACACTCCAGACTTCTGTTTCCTATTTTTTAAATTTGTGGCAATACTTAGGTTCTTATAGGAGTTATCTATTTTATAGATTTGAAAGGACTCTAAAACTTTTGATTATGTTAAAGAACACATAGTCTAAAGAGTCCTGACTTAGATCACAAAATGATAAGGCCCTTGAGCATGTAAAAAAAAAAATGTATTAAAACAGATTGAAGTTAAAATTAAGAAATGTCAACCAAACACTTAGGTAACAATTCTAGGAATAACATTGGACCCTTACTTATGAATCTTAACCCCTTTTATCACATAATTATTCATGAACAAATTTACCCCTGTTATTCTATGAGTTTCTAGAATACAGAATCCTATCAAATTTATCTTTGTATCTTCCTACAATGCCTTGCACGAAATAGGTACTAAATAAATATCTTCAAGGAATGAAACAATGAATTCTTGTAGTGTCAGAATTTGTTCTGGACACAGTTTAATATCTAACAGCCTTGGATCATTTTGTTTTCTATTTTTCAGTTTTGCGGAGATGTTTAAAAAGACCACTACTTCTCTAAAATCTTTTATTGTTCCAACTTTGGAATCTATTAATGAGATATAGCATTTAACTCAGTGAGAAAAGACAGAAGCTTGGTACTGGTCTCATCTATTTGGACAAGGAAAGCTCTAAGAGAAGCTGGTTACGGAGGTTCAGCAGGAGGGGACATTGAGCTGCATAAATATTACAGTTTATCTGTAATCAAGGGCAGCTATTGTTAGCACAAGATTTAAAAACAAGTAGATAGTCAGATAATACTTGTGAATCCACTACAGGTAGGCAGTGGGCAACTTGAAATTCTGTCCAAGAGTAGGAGGGTTCCAATCACCAGCCAGAATAGAGCTTAAGATTGAGTGGCTATTCCACCCAGTGAGTCAAATTATTAGTTCAATAGAGTGAATTGGCTGCTTGGGGGAAAATATGAAAGCCCAGTGATGATCACTAGATTTGAAATCACTAGATACCAAGTCCCAGGTTATAATAGTTGAATGAGTGGCTTAAGATATATGCTTTCTTAGTGGTCAGTGCAGGGCTACCATTGTCTTAGATTAACTTAGAAGGATAAGGATGATTGAGATGGCCTAAGTACTTCTCACATCATTGAGATTGATAGAGCAGTACTCAACCATCTAGAAAGCCTTTCGAAGTAGCAATGGCTTTTGAAAATGGCATAGTAGGCCGGGCGCGGTGGCTCACGCCTGTAATCCCAGCACTTTGGGAGGCCGAGGCGGGCGGATCACAAGGTCAGGAGATCGAGACCACGGTGAAACCCCGTCTCTACTAAAAATACAAAAAATTAGCCGGGCGCGGTGGCGGGCGCCTGTAGTCCCAGCTACTCAGGAGGCTGAGGCAGGAGAATGGCGTAAACCCAGGAGGCGGAGCTTGCAGTGAGCCGAGATCGCGCCACTGCACTCCAGCCTGGGCGACAGAGCGAGACTCCGTCTCAAAAAAAAAAAAAAAAAAAAAAAAAAGAAAATGGCATAGTAGCTCCTATTGGATCAGCCCTCCAGTAGATAACATTTATAAATTATGAACAAAATATAAAAGCAACTATCTGGAGGAATTGAAGAGTGACCAAGGAGGCAGAAATTGTAGTGTAATCAGCCCTTAGAAGACTGTGAGAGTAACACTGGATGAGTTTCCACTTTTATAACAGGGCCTACTCAGTTCTTCAAAGAGGATGAAGACTGAAAAGAAATCTGCATTCTTACTTTTTGAAGAATCAAAGGACAGCATTTAGGGCAATGGCTGTAAGTCAGAAGAGATGTTTCAGGCTGGGCACAGTAGCTCACGCCTGTAATCCCAGCACTTTGGGAGGCCAAGGCAGGTGGACCAGTTGAGGTACGGAGTTCAAGACTGGCTTGGCCAACATGGTGAAACCCCATCTCTACTAAAAATACAAAAAATTACCCGGGTGTGGTGGTGCATGCCTGTAGTCCCAGCTACTCAGGAGGCTGAGACAGGAGAATCACTTGAACCCAGGAGGCAGAGCTTGCAGTGAGCCAAGATTGTGCCATTGCACTCCAGCCCGGGTGACAGAGTGAGACTTCGTCTCAAAAAAAAAAAAAAAAAAAAGAAAAAAAGAAAAAAGGAAGAGATGTTCCAAAACAGAGAAAATCATATAAGGGAAAGCCTAACCTCTAAATATAAACTGCCAAAATCTCTGACTAACCCCTAACCTAAACATAGATGGGGAAAACTTCAGGCAACCAAGCTAAGGCTAAAATAGTTCATCAGCGATTTAGCTGCTGCCTGCCTATGCAGGCAAAACGTAATTTGGAGTTTGGGTTCAGCCAAGATATCTGCCTGCTAAAACAAAAATTGAATAGTCTTCAGCATAACATAACAGAATCCAGAATCTCTACAACACATCATTTTCAATGTTTAAGATATTCCCAACTATTGCTAGACATGAGGACAAACAGTGAACTGTGTTCCATTCTCAAGAGAAAAAGTAACAATGGAGAACAACCATCATTGTTGTTCCAGATTTTAATGAGCAGACAAGGAATTTAAAGCAAGTCTTTTAACTCTGCTTAATGATGCAAAGAAAAATATGTTCATAATGAATAAACAGATAGGATGTTTTGCAGAAAAATAGAAACTCTATAAAAAGAACTAAATGGAAGTTCTAGAACTGAAAAATACAGTATCTAAAGATTCACTAGAAGGGCTTATCAGCAGATTGGAGATAAAGAAGAGTCAGTGAACTTGAAGATAGATCAATAAAAATTAAGCAATCTTAAAAAAAAAAAAGAAGCGAATATACTAAGAAAAAAATGAGTCTTACTGATTTGTAGGACAATATTGAAAGACCAAACTGTTTGTAATTACAAAGATAGGAGAGAGAGAATGGGGCAGAAAAATAATTAAGAAAATGATGGCCAAAAATTGCCCAAACTTGGTGAAAGACATACGTTTAAATATTCAAGAAACGTAATGAACTCCAATAAGATAAATACAAAGAAAATCTTGGCCTAGCGTGGTGGCTCATGCCTGTAATCCTGCACTTTGGGAGGCCACGGCGGGCAGACCACCTGATGTCTGGAGTTGGAGATCAGCCTGGCTAACATGGTGAAACCCCATCTCTACTAAAAATACAAAAGTAACTGGGCATGGTGGTGTGCACCTGTAATCCCAGCTACGCAGGAGGCTCAGGCAGGAGAATCGCTTGAACCCAGGAGGCAGAGGTTGCAGTGAGCCAGAATCGCACCACTGCACTCTGGCCTGGGTGACAGAGTGAGACGCTATCTTCAAAAAAAAGAAAATCTCACCTGAAAATACTATAATCAAATTGCTGAAAACCAAAGATGAAGAGAAACTTAAAAGCAGCCAAAGGGCTGAACTGAGCTGGTTGCCTTCTGTTACTGTGGGGGAACTCACTTCATCCCAACTTCTTCATACTTTCACTTCTGGAGGTCATATTCCTCTGACATCTTCCAGAAAAAAAAGTCTTAAAGCGTTAGCCTTTTTTACAGTCCAGCTCTTAAGTTTTTTCCTCCCCTTTTTCAATAATAACATGAGTGTGCATCCAGCTTGTCCCCAAAGCCTGCCTTACTCTGAAGCATCCAACTGTAAAGACTCTTCACCAATGTCTGTGGTTTGTGGGCCTGAAACAAACTATCCATCCTTGCATATATCTTCTGCTGAGATGCCTCACACAGAGTCTGGACAGCCCTAATTCTTTCACTAGTCCCAAAGGGAGACAACTCACTTCTGCAGAGAAGAGCACTGCAAAAAAGGAAGACAAAGTCCTGGTGAAGAAACAGATGACCAGAGTTGTGTTCTCTTCCACCCAGCTATGTGTACTCAGTGATAGATTTCAGAGACAGAAATACCTCAGTCTCTAGCAGATGCAAGAACTTTACAGCATCCTGAATCTTAGCTACAAATAGGTTAAGACTTGGTTCCAGAACCAGAGAATAAAATATAAGAGGTAGGCCGGGCGCGGTGGCTCAAGCCTGTAATCCCAGCACTTTGGGAGGCCGAGACGGGCGGATCACGAGGTCAGGAGATCGAGACCATCCTGGCTAACACAATGAAACCCCGTCTCCACTAAAAATACAAAAAAATTAGCCGGGCGTGGTGGCGGCGCCTGTAGTCCCAGCTACTCGGGAGGCTGAGGCAGGAGAATGGCGGGAACCCGGGAGGCGGAGCTTGCAGTGAGCCGAGATCGCGCCACTGCACTCCAGCCTGGGCGACAGAGCGAGACTCCGCCTCAAAAAAAAAAAAAAAAAAAAAAAAATATAAGAGGTGGCAGAAAAACAACTGCCCAAAGAGTGGTGTGACTCCAAAGGCCTGAGCACCTACCTACCCGCCTCTATTCTTCCTGCCCCCAAGGATGCTTGGCGAGCACGTCTGGGAACTTTCAATGCGGAGCAACTAAACCTGGAGCAATTCATCCTGGAGCACCAGACCTGGAATAGCCAGTCCTAGAGCAGCCATTCCTGGAACACTCAGACCTGGTGCACCCAATCCTGGAACATTCAGGCCTGAAACAATCCCTTCTATAGCTATGGAGAGGAATCTCTGCAAGTCCTGCATGCAGTTCCAGCAAAATTCTTCTCTCAGTTACTTGGAGGCTGCCTTGGAAACTGCTGAGGAAAGCTACAGTGAAATACAGGAGACCACTAGGTATTTTAGTACTCCACAAACCATGAATGTATTCCTAACCTATTCCAAGAACATGCAGCCTGAAGATATGTAAAGATGAGTGAAACTGATATTACTCAATTTCAGTCTGGGCACTGGCTGAATCATTCCTCTCCCCTCCTGCCTCCCTCCATAGGATTTTTCTTATTTGGAAACCATGTGTTGTGCCTTCATATCTTTGTTTCCTTTATGCCTATCAAGTCGATGTTGTGGAGGGTGGGGTATGATTGGAGCCAAATCAGAGAGGTTTCTTTTTTTCCTATGGGATCTTTCTGGAGAAAAAAGGTTTTAATAACCTTGGCTGCTAAGGACAACATGATAGAAGCTGTCTCTGGCTATAGATAAGTAGATATAATACTAGTTTGAATATCTTTAGGATTTAGAACCTAGCCTCAAGAATAGGAAGTAAAAGTACAAATTGGTGTGGTGAAGGTATATTCCTATTTTCTGTGATTGGGGGGCTTTACTTATTTTTATATTTATTTATTTAATTAATTTATTTATTTAGAGATGGAGTCTCACACTGCCGCCCGGGCTAGAGTGCAGTGGCATAATCTCGGCTCACTGCAACCTCCGCCTCCCAGGTTGACGTGATTCTCCTGCCTCAGCCTCCCAAGTAGCTGGGATTACAGGCGCACACCACCACACCCAGCTATTTTGTTGTATTTTCAGTAGAGACTGGGTTTCACTATGTTGGCCAGACTGGTCTTAAACTCCTGACCTTGAGATCCACCCGCCTCCGCCTCCCAAAGTGCTTGGATTACAGGCCTGAGCCACCATGCCTGGACTTACTTATTGTTAAAAACCCAATTATTAAGGTAAAGGATTAAGCTGTAACATGCTTCATTAATTTCGTCAGCCCCTCTGGCTCTGTGTTTTACTATAGCCCCTAATTGGTTGATTATGCTAATATTTATAGACAGTAGTCTTCTATTTGCTGCATCATAATGACATCAGTACTAGTTTGCTTGGTTTAAGTACAAATGAATAAAACAACCATACCACCTTTAAAAAAAAAAGTAGCCAAAGAAAAAGACATGATGATCCCCTAACCAAGGGAAGCTGCGAGGGACTGTGCCGTGAGGGACTGTGCCATGAGGGACTGTGCCATGAGGAATAGTGCATTCTGGTCCAGATACTGTGCTTTTCCCACAATCTTTGCAACTTACAGACCAGGAGATTCTCTTGGGTGCCTACACCACCAGGGCCCTGGGTTTCAAGCAAAAAAATGAGTGGCCATTTAGGCAGACACCAACCAAGCTAGCTGTGGGAGTTTTTTTTTTTTTTCATACTCCAGTGGTGCCTGGAATGTCAACGAGAGAGAACTGTTCACTCCCCTGGAAAGGAGGCTGAAGCCAGGGAGCCAAGTGGTCTAGCTCAGCGGATCCCACTCCCATGGAGCCTAGCAAGCTAAGATCCACTGACTCGAAATTCTTGCAGCCAGCACAGCAGTCTGAAGTCGAACTGGGAAACTCTAGCTTGCTGGAGGGAGGGACATCCCCCATTACTGAGGCTTCAGTAGGCAGTTTTCCCCTCACAGTGTAAACAGCTACCAGGAAGTTTGAACTGGGCAGAGCTCACCACAATGCAGCAAAGCTGCTTTAGCCAGACTGCCTCTCTAGATTCCTCCTCTCTGGGCAGGGCATCTCTGAAAGAAAGTCAGAAGCCCCAGTCAGGGGCTTATAGATAAAATTCCCATCTGCCTCAGACAGAGCACCTGGGGGAAGGGGCGGCAGTGGACACAGCTTCAGCATACTTAAATGTTGCTGCCTGCTGGCTCTGAAGAGAGCAGCAGATCTCCCAGCAGAGCACTCGAGCTCTGCTAAGGGAAAGACTGCCTCTTCAAGTGGGTCCCTGATTCCCATGCCTCCTGACTGGGAGACACCTCCCAGCAGGGGCCGACAGATACCTCATACAGGACAGCTCAGGCTGGCATCTGGCAAGTGCCCCTCTGGAATGAAGCTTCCAGAGGAAGGAACAGGCAGCAACCTTTGCTGTTCTGCAGCCTCTGCTGGTGATACCCAGGCAAATAGGGTCTGGAGTAGACCTCCATCAAACTCCAGCAGACCTATAGAATAGGGGCCTGACTGTTAGAAGGAAAACTAACAAAAATAAAAGAATAACATCAACATCAACAAAAAGCCTGTCCACACAGAAACCCCATCCAAAGGTCACCAACATAGAAGACCAAAGGTAGATAAATCCACGAAGATGAGGAAAAACCAGAGCAAAAAGGCTGAAAATTCCAAAAACCAGAACACCTCTTCTTCTGCAAAGGATCACAACTCCTCACCAGCAAGGGAACAAAACTGGACAGAGAATAAGTTTGATGAATTGACAGAAGTAGGCTTCAGAAGGTGGGCAATAACAAACTCCTCTGAGCTTGTTCTGTAAAGGAGCATGTTCTAACCCAATGCAAGAAAGCTAAGAACCTTGGGAAAAGGTTAGAGGAATTGCTAACTAGAATAACCAGTTTAGAGAAGAACATAAATAACCCGATGAGCTGAAAAACACAGCAGGAGAATTTCGTGAAGCATACACAAGTATCAATAGCTGAATCGATCAAGTGGAAAAAAGAATATCAGAGATTGAAGATCAACTTAATGAAATAAAGTGTGAAGACAAGATTAGAGAAAAAAAAAAGAATGAAAAGGAATGAACGAAGACTCCAAGAAATATCGGACTATGTGAAAAGACCAAATCTATGTTTGATTGGTGTACCTGAAAGTGACGGAGAGAATAGAACCAAGTTGGAAAACACACTTGAAGATATTATCCAGGAGAACTTCCCCAACCTGGCAAGAGACCAACATTCAAATTCAGGAAATACTGAGAACACCACTACGATACTCTTCAAGAAGAGCAACTCCAAGACACGTAATCAGGTTCACCAAAGTGAAATGAAGGGAAAAATGTTAAGTGCACTAATAAAGAAGAAAAGAGAGAATTAAATAGACACAATAAAAAATGGTATAGGGGATATTACCACTGACCCCACAGAAATACAAACTACCATCAGAGAATACTATAAACACTTCCACGCAAATAAACTAGAAAATCTAGAAGACATGGATAAATTCCTGGACACATACACCCTCCCAAGACTAAACCAGGAAGAAGTTGAATCCCTGAATAGACCAATAACAAGTTCTGAAATTGAGGCAGTAATTAATAGCCTACCAACCTCCAAAAGCCCAGGACCAGACAGATTCATAGCCGAATCCTACCATAGGTACAAAAAGGAGCTGGTACCATTCCTTCTGAAACTATTCCAAACAACAGAAAAAGAGGGACTCCTCCCTAACTCATTTTATGAGGCCAGCATCATCCTAACACCAAAACCTGGCAGAGACACAACAAAAAAAGAAAATTTCAGGCCAATATCCCTGATGAACATCGATGCAAAAATCCTCAATAAAATACTGGCAAACCGAATCCAGCAGCACATCAAAAAGCTTATGCACCATGATCAAGTGAGCTTCACCCCTAGATGTAAGGCTGGTTCAACATACACGAATCAATAAATGTAACCCATCACATAAACCGAACCAATGAGAAAAACCACATGATTATCTCAGTAGATGCAGAAAAGGCCTTCAATAAAATTCAGCACCCTTCATACTAAAAACTCTCAAACTAGGTATTGATGGAATGTATCTCAAAATAATAAGAGCTATTTATGACAAACCCACAGCCAATATCATATTGAATGGGTGAAAGCTGGAAGCATTCCCTTTGAAAACTGGCACATGACAAGGATGCCCTTTCTCACCACTCCTGTTCAACATAGTATTGGAAGTTCTGGCCAGGGCAATCAGGCAAAAGAAAGAAATAAAGGGTATTCAAATAGGAAGAGAGGAAGCCAAATTGTTTCTGTTTGCAGATGACATGATTGTATATTTAGAAAATCCCGTCATCTCAACCCACAATCTCCTTAAGCTGATAAGAAGCTTCAGCAAAGTCTCAGGATGCAAAATCAATGTGCAAAACTCCCAATAAAACAGAGAGCCAAATCATGAGTGAACTGCCATTCACAATTGCTACAAAGAAAATAAAATACCTAGGAATACAACTAACAAGGGATGTGAAAGACCTCTTCAAGGAGAACTCAAACCACTGCTCAAGGAAATAAGAGATGACACAAACAAATAGAAAAACATTCCATGCTCATGGATAGGAAGAATCAATATGATGAAAATGGCCATACTGCCCAAAGCAATTTATAGATTCAATGCTATCCCCATTCAGCTACCATTGACTTTCTTCACAGAATTAGAAAAAACCACTTTAAATTTCATATGGAACCAAAAAAGAGCCCATATAACCAAGACAATCCTAAGCCAAAAGAACAAAGCTGGAGACATCATGCTACCTGACTTCAAACTATACTGCAAGGCTACAGTAACCAAAACAGCATGATACTAGTACCAAAACAGAGAGATAGACCAATGGAACAGAACAGAGGCCTCAGAAATAACCCAACACATCTACAACCATCTAATCTTTGACAAACCTGACAAAAATAAGCAATGGGGAAAGGATTCCCTATTTAGTAAATAGTGTTGGGAAAACTGGCTAGCCATATGCAGAAAACTGAAATTGGACCCCTTCCTTATACCTTACACAAAAATTAACTCAAGATGGATTAAATACTTTAAACGTAATACCTAAAACCATAAAAACGCTAGAAGAAAACCTAGACAATACCATTCAGGACAGAGGCATGGGCAAAGACTTCATGACTAAAACACCAAAAGCAATGGCAACAAAAGCCAAAATTGACAAGTGGGATCTAATTAAACCAAAGAGCTTCTGCACAGCAAAAGAAACTACCAGTAGAGTGAACAGGCAACCTACAGAATGGGAGAAAATGTTTGCAATCTATCCATCTGACAAGGCGCTAATATCCAGAATGTACAAGGAACTTAAACTTACAAGAAAAAAACAACCCCATCAAAAAGTGGGCAAAGTATATAAACAGACACTTCTCAAAAAACAGACACTGTCTTCAAAAGAAGACATTTATGCGGCCAACAAACACATGAAACAAAGCTTATCATCACTGGTCATTAAAGAAATGCAAATCAAAACCACAATGAGATACCATCTCCAGTTAGAATGGCGATCATTAAAAAGTCAGGAAACAACAGGTGCTGGAGAGGATGTGGAGAAATAGGAAGACTTTTACACTGTTGGTGGAGTGCAAATTAGTTCAACCATTGTGAAGACAGTGTGGCGATTCCTCAAGGATCTAGAACCAGAAATACCATTTGACTCAGTAATCCCATTACTGGGCATATGCCCAAAGGATTATAAATCATTCTACGATAAAGACACATGCACACATATGTTTATTGCAGCACTATTCACAATAGCAAAGACTTGGAACCAACCCAAATGCCCATCAATGATAGACTGGATAAAGAAAATGTTGCACATATACACCATGGAATACTATGCAGCCATAAAAAATGATGAGTTCATATCCTTTCCAGGGACATGGATGAAACTGGAAACCATCATTCTCAGCAAACTAACAGGAACAGAAAACCAAACACCGCATGTTCTCACTCATAAGTGGGAGTTGAACAGGGAGAACACATGGATAAAGGGAGGGGAACATCACACACCAGGGCCTGTCAGGGGTTGGGGGCTAGGGGAGGCATAGCATTAGGAGAAATACCTAATGTAGATGACAGGTTGATGGGTGCACCAAACCACCATGGCACATGTATACCTGTGTAACCAACCTGCACATTCTACACGTGTATCTCAAAACTTAAAAGTATAATAAAAAAAGAAAAAGAAAAAAAGTGATCCAATATAGTAAAGCATGAATACGGGTGACAGCATACTTTTCAGTAACAATAGGCACAAGCAGACAGTAAAATAATCGCTTTAAAATGCTGAAAGGAAAAACTGTCAATCTAGAATTCTATGTCTGGTCGAACTATCTTTCCATAATAAAACTGAAATAAGGACAAACAAAACTAAGAGAATTTATCCCAAACAAACCGATATTACAAGAAATAATGGTCAGGCGCAGTGGCTTACACCTGTAATCCCAGCACTTTGGGAGGCTGAGGAGGGCAGATAACCTGAGCTCAGCAGTTCGAGACTGCCCTGGGAAACATGGTGAAACCTCGTCTCTACTAAAATACAAAACATTAGCTGGGTATGGTGATGCGCCTGTAGTCCCAGCTACTCGGGAGGCTGAGGCATGAGAATTGCTTGAGTCCAGGAGGCAGAGGTTGCAGTGAGCCGAGATCGCACCACTGCACTCCAGCCTGGGCAACAGAGCGAAACTCTGTCTCAGAAAAAAAAAAAAAAAAAAAGTGCACCAGAAAAGATAAATAGGTAGCTAAAGATAAACAATTAGTTTTTCTTACTTTAAAATTAATATTAATTATAAAACTGTATTGTGGTATGGTAAATGTAGGTATAATACATATATGATATCTACAGCATAAAGTATGGGGTGGGGATTATATGACTATACAATTGCAGGGTCTTGCATTTTGTATAAAGTGATACAACATTAACTCTAAATCGACTTTGTAAAGTTACGCATATGAACTGTAATACTTGGAGGAAATACTAAAATAATAATGCAATGAAGTGTTGCTTTTTTTTAATTCAAGAGAAAAAAGTTTAAAGGAATTCTTAAAAATTGCTTGGATTTCACTTCCCAAGATTCTAACTCAATTGGTCTGAGGTAGAAACCAGACAGTAATACGTTTTAAAAGCTCCTCACCTGATTCTAATATGTTTAAAACGCCAGTGTGGGGAATGTTTCTAACAGTGCTAAATCAAAGTTATTGGATGTAGTTGTATAAGAGAGAAGAGTTCTTGCATTAACAGAGAGTATGTGTTGCTGGAAGAACCATGCAGATCACCAGAGCAGTTTTACCCCATTGAAAAGCGTTAGTTCCTGTGAATCCACAGACCACTTGCCTCCTGTTGATGACAAAGTCTTCACCATTTTGTAAAAAAATGAAGACAACATCATTGTAGTATTTAACATATATAGGCTTGTGTATGTCTGTGCATCTATAGTCTGTATGTAATAAGTCTGTCTTCCTGTTACTGCAGTTCTTGAAAATAGTTGGGTGGCCTTTTGCTACATAGGAAAGACATATTTAGAATAATATGACTTCATATATAGGCTACATGGTGTACAAAAAAATGCATGTGGGGGAAAGTAAGGGGAGCACTCAAAGATCTTCCAGAGCATCTCAAACAGAGATTCAATAAGACGCCTATTTAAGAGGTCATTGGAAGGGAGATGCCATAATTCTTAAAGACATGCAGAAAAAAACAGTGATTTTAAATATTTGCCACAAATGGAAAATGATCGGAGTAGATACTCAAGTTACAATTAATTTGTGATCATTTGCTATAAAGCTGCTTTTTACCTGGGTGATTCTGTGTAATGCATGCCATAGATTTATCGATTGTCAATTATTAATGATTTTCCTCAGGCACAAAAGATGTAAATAGATATTGGTGAAAAGCTACCAGCTGTCCTTTCAGGAAGGACAGTCCTTTATTTATTTTTTGAGGGCTTACACTTTTTTATGCAATAATATTCATAATAGATTTACTTTCTAAAATAAACTTAGATTGCAAAAATGTAAACTTTATACTGTCATCTTTATGTTCATTCCAATAATATTTTTAATGATTAGTATTATTGAGTTAAAATGTGCATACAAGAATGTACAGAAAAATATACAATTAGATACGTATAATAAATGTACCCACTCACATCACCACCACCACAATCTGGACGTAAAACATTTCGGCAACACCAGAAAGTTCCTATTTTCCCCACTTTCAGCCAGTCTCCACCTCCATGGTTAACCACCGTTATGATTTTTAACACAAAAGATTAGTTTTGCCTGTTCTTGAACTTTTTATAAATAGAATTTTTTTTGCTGTCCACAAGAGACACACTTTATTTTGTATATGCATAGAAATATATATATATATATATATATATATATATATATATATTCATTTTAGTAGTTTTTATAGTGCAAATAGTTTTTGGTTACGTGGATGAATTGTGTAGTGGTGAAGTCTAAGATTTTAGCGCACCCGTCACCTGAATAGTGTATGTTGTACCCAATATGTAGCTTTTTATTCCTCTGCCCACTCTCACCCTCTCCTTTCTGAGTCCCCAAAGTACATTATACCCTCTGTATGCCTTTGCATAACCATAGCTTACCTTCCATTTATAAGTGAGAACATGTGGTATTTGATGTTCCATTCCTGAGTTGCTTCACTTAGAATAATGGCCTCCGGCTCCATCCAAGTTGCTACAAGGACATTATTTCCTTCTTTTTATGGCTGAGTAGTATTCCATTGTATATATGTACCACATTTTCTTTATCACTCATCAGTTGATGGGCACTTAGGTTGATTGCATATCTATGCAATTGTGAATTGTGCTGCAATATACGTACGCACGTGGATGTCTTTTTAATGACTTACGTTCATTTGGGCAAATACCCAGTAGTGGAATTGCTGGATCAAATGGATCAAATGGTAGATCTACTTTTCATGCCTTGAGAAATTTTCACATTATTTTCCATACGGGTTGTACTAATTTTTTTTTTTTTTTTTTTTTTTTTGAGATGCAGTTTCGCTCTGTCGTCCAGGCTGGAGTGCAGTAGTGCAATCTTGGCTCACTGCATCCTCCGCCTCCTGGGTTTTAAGCAATTCTCTGCCCCAGCCTCCTGAGTAGCTGGGATTATAGGCACTCATCACCATGCCCGGCTAATTTTTTTTTTTTTTTTTTTTTTAGTAAAGACAGGGTTTCACCAACTTGACCAGGCTGATCTTGAACTCGTGACCTCATGATCCACCCACCTTGGCCTCCCAAAGTGCTGGGATTACAGGCGTGAACCACCGCACCTGGCCAGGTTGTACTAACTTACATTCCCACCAGCAGCGTATAAAGTGTTCCCCTTTCACCCCATTCATGCCAACATCTATTGTTTTTTGACTGTTTAATAATGGCTGTTCTGGCTGGGCTATGGTGATACTATCTCATTGTGGTTTTAATTTACATTTCCTGATGATTAGTGATGTTTAGCATTTTTTTCAGATGTTGGCCATTTGTATATCTTTTTTCAAAAATATCTATTCATGCCATTTGCCTACTTTTTAATGGGATTATTTGGGTTTTTTTCTTGCTGATTTGAGTTTCTCGTAGATTCTGGTTATTAGTTCTTTGTCAGATGCATAGTTTGGAAATATTTTCTTCCATTTTGTGGGTTGTCTGTTTACTCTGATAATTATTTCTTCCACTGCACAGAATCTTTTTAGTTTTATTAGGTCTCATTTATTTTTGTTTTTGTTAAATTTGCTTTGGGGTCTAAATCATAAATTTTTGCCTAGACCATTGTCCGAAAGAGTTTTTCCTAGGTTTTCTTCTAGAATTTTTATGGTTTCAGGTCTTAGATTTCAGGCATTCATCCATCTTGTGTTGATTTTTGTATATGGTGAGAAATAGGGATCCAGTTTCTTTTCTCTACACGTGCATATCCATTTTTCCCAGCATTTTATTGAATAGGGTGTTTTTTCCCCAATTTATATTTTGGTATGCTTTGTCAAAGATCAGTTGTAAGTATTTGACTTTATTTCTGGGTTCTCTGTTCTGTTCCATTGGTCTATACATCTACTTTTATACCAGTACCATGCTGTTTTAATTACTATAGCCTTGTAGTATAATTTGAAGTCAGGTAATTGTGATGCCTCCAGATTTGTTCTTTTTGCTGAGGGTTGCTTTGGCTGTCCAGGCTCTTTTTTGGTTCCATATGAATTTCAGGATTGTTTCTTATTCTGTGAAAAATGATGTTGGTATTTTTATTGGAATTACATTGAATCTGTAGATTGCTTTGGGCAGTATGGTCATTTTTACAATACTGATTCTTCCAGTCAATGAGCGTGGGATGTGTTTCCATTTGTTTGTATCATCTATGATTTCTTTTTTTTTTTGAGACGGAGTCTCACTCTCTCGCCCAGGCTGGAGGGCAGTGGTGTGATCTCAGCTCACTGCAACCTCCACCTCCCAGGTTCAAGTGATTCTCCTGCCTCAGCCTCCCGAGTAGCTGGGATTACAGGTGTGTGCCACCATGCCCAGCTAATTTTTGTATTTTTAGTAGAGATGAGGTTTCACCATGTTGTCCAGGCTGGTCTCAAACTCCTGAACTCAGGTGATCCACCCGCCTCAGCCTCCCAAAGTGCTGGGATTACAGGCATGAGTCACTGCAACCAGCCTCATCTATGATTTCTTTAGGCAGTGTTTTATAGTTCATCTTGTAGAGATCTTTCATCTTTCTGGTTAAGTATATTCCTAGGTTTTTGTTTGGTTTTGTTGTTTTTGTTGTTTTGCAGCTATTTTAAAAGGGATTGAGTTCATGATTTGATTCTCTGCATGGTCACTGTTGGTGTATAGCAGTGCTACTAATTTGTGTACATTGATTTTGTAACCTGAGACTTAATTGGATTCATTTATCAAATCTAGGATTCTTTTGGAGGAGTCTTCAGGGTTTTCTAGGTGTATAATCATGTCATTGGCAAAGAGAGATAGTTTAACCTTCTCATTTCCAATTTGGATGTCCTTTCTTTCTTTCTCTTGCTGATTGCTCTGGTTAGGACTTCCAGTACTAGGCTGAATAGAAATGACGAAAGTAGGCATCCTTGTCTTGTTCCAGTTCTTACAGGGAATGCTTTCTACTTTTTCTGATTCGTTAAAATATACGTTGTGGGTTTGTTATATGTGGCTTCCTTCTATACTTAGATGGAACGTACCTCAAAATAATAATGTGTTGAGGGTTTTTATTATAAAGGAATGCTGGATTTTATTAAATGCTTGTTCTGTGTCTACTGAGATGATCGTATGGTTTTTATTTTTAATTCCATTTATGTGATGAATTGTACTTATTGACTTGCATATGTTAAAGCATCCCTGCAGCCCTGGATGAAACCCAGGGTGAATTATCTTTTTAATATGCTGTTGGATTCAGTTTGCTTTTATTTTGCTGAGGATTTTTGCATCTGTGTTCTTCAGGGTGATTGGTCTGTAGTTTCTTTCTTTTGTTTGTTGTTTTTTTCTGTTAGATCCTTTCCTGGTCTTGGTATCAGGGTGACATTGGCTTCATAGAATGAGTTAGGGAGGATTACCTCTTTCTCAATCTTTTTGAATAGTTTCAGTAATATTGATACCAATTTTTCTTCGAATATCTGGTAGAATTTGGCTGTGACTCCATCTGACCTTGGGTGTTTTTTGTTGTTATTGGCAATTTTTTAAATTACTGAGTCTATCTCACTGCTTGTTATTGGTTTGTTCAGGATTTCTGTTTCTTCCTAATCGAAGATGGGGGGCTGTATATTTCCAGGAATTTATCCATTTCCTCTAGATTTTCTACTTTGTGTGCAGAGAGGTGTTCAAAGTAGTCTCAAATGATCTTTTGTATATCTGTGATGTCGTTTTGTATTTCTGTGTTACAGACATTGCTGTTGTAATGTCTCCATGTTTATTTTTAATTGAACTTATTTGAATCTTCTTTATTTTTTTTCTTGGTTAATAGGTTAATATAGCTAATGGTCTATCAATCTTGTCTACCTTGTCAAAAACTCAGCTTTTTGTTTCATTGGTCTTTTATATTGTTTATGTTTGTTTGTTTCAGTTTCATTTGATTCTGCTCTGATCTTTGTTATTTCTTTTCTTTTACTAGTTTGGAGTTTTGTTTGTTCTTGTTTCTTTACTTCCTTGAAGTGTGACAATAGGTTGTCAATTTGTGATCTTTCAGACTTTTTGATGTAGGCATTTAGCACTATAAAGTTTCCTCTTACTACTGCTTTTGCTGTATGTTGGAGGTTTTAATAACTGTGTCACTGTTATCATTCATTTCAAATAATTTTTTAATTTCCATCTTGATTTCATTGCTAACTCAAAAATAATTCAGGAGAAGATTGTTTAATTTTCATTACTTGTATAATTCTGAAAGGTCCTTTTGGAGTTGATTTCTAGTTTTTCTCCACTATGGTCTGAAAAGATAACTGTTTACCTTATTGATAGTTGATTACCTTTGATATGATTTTGATTTTTAAAAATTTATTGAGACTTATTTTGTTACCTATCATATGTTCTATCTTGGAGAATGTTCCATTTGCTGATAAGAAGTGTGTGTATTCTTTTTACTTTTATTTATTTGTTTTTTTTTTTTTAATAGACAGGGTCTTGCCATGTCAGCCAGGTTGGTCTTGAACTCCTGGTTTCAAGCAATCTGCCTGCCTCACCCTCCCAAAGTGCTAGGATTACAGGCGTGAGCCACTGTGCCCAGCAAAGTATGTATATTCTATAGTTTTGGGGTAGAATTTTCTGTATTGGTTAGGTCCATTTGTGGTAGAGTGCAGTTTAAGTCCAGTGTTTCTTTGTTGACTTTCTGCCTTGATGATCTGTCTAACACTGTCAGTGGAGTGTTGTATATCCCCACTATTATTGTGTTTCTGCCCATCTCTGGGCTCTCCAGAGTTAGGTGCATATATATTTAGGATTGTAATATCTTCTTGTTGGATTGATCCTTTTATCATTATATAATGACTTTCTTTGTCTTTTTTTTTTTTTTGACCATTGTTGCTTTAAAGTCTGTTTTGTTAACATCAGAATAGCTACTCTTGCCTGCTTTTGGTTTCCATTTGCTTGGAATATCTTTTTCCATCCTTTACCTTGAGTCTATAAGAATCTTTATATGTTAAATGAGTCTCTTGAATACAGCAGATACTTAGTTTGTAATTTTTCAACCATTCTGTCAGTGGAGGATATAGACCATTTACATTTAACATTAAATGTAACATTAAATGAGATGTGAAGTACTATTTCAGTCATCATTGTTGACTGTTACCTACTTTGTTTTCTTCATGTGTTATTGTTTTATAGGCTTTGTGAGTTATATGCTTTCAAGATGTTCTATTCTGGTGCATATCGACCATTTGTTTCAAGATTTAGAGCTCCTTTTAGCATTTCTTGTAGAGTTGGTCTGGTAGTGACAAATTCTCTCAGTATTTGCTCATCTGAAAAAAAAAACAACTTTTTTTCTCCTTCATTTATGAAACGTAGTTTTGCTGGATACAAAATTCTTGGCCGACAATTATTCTGTTGAAGGAGGCTAAAGATAGGACTCTAATTCTTTCTGGCTTGTAAGATTTCTGCCAAGAAAGCTGTTGTTAGTCTAATAAGTTTTCCTTTATAGGTTACCTGATGCTTTTGTCTTACTGCTTTTATAATTCTTTCCTTCATGTTGATTTTAGATAGCCTGATGATTATATGCCTTGGTGATGTCCTTTTTGTTTTCTTTTTTTTTCTTCTGAGACAGAGTCTCACTCTTGTCACCCAAGCTGGAATGCAGTGGCATGATCTTGGCCTACTGCAGCCTTGACCTTCTGGGCTCAAGCAATCCTCCCACCTTACCCTCCCAAGTAACTGGGACTATAGGCATATGCCACCACATCTGGCTAATTTTTAAATTTTTTTGTAGAGATGGGCTCTCTCTATGTTGCCCAGGCTGGTCTCAAACTCCTAGTCTCAAGTAGTCCTCCCACCTCGGCCTCCCAAAGTGGTATTACAGGCATTAGCTACTGTGTCCAGCTGGTGATATCCTTTTTCTAATGAATCTCCAAGGAGTTATTTCAGTTTCTCGTGTTTGGTTATCTAAATCTCTAGCAAGGTCAGGAAGTTTTCCTCAATTATTTCCTCAGATAAGTTTTCCAAATTTTTTGTTTCTCTTCTCCCTCAGGAACACTAGTGATTCTTTGGTTTGGCGATTTTACATAATCCCATACTTCTTGGAGAATTTATTCATTTCTTTTAATTATATTTTCTTTATTCTTGTCTGGGTTAATTCAAAAGCTTTGCCTCCAAGCTCTGAAATTTTTTCTTCTGCTTGGTCTAGTCTATTGTTAAAACTTTCCAGTGCATTTTTAAATTCTCTAAATGTGTCTTTCATTTTCAAAAGTTCTGATTGGTTTTTCTTTAAAATAACTCTCTCTAGAAAATTTATCATTCATATCCTGAATTATTTTTTTTAACTTCACTATGTTGGTTTTCACCTTTCTCTTGCATCTCCTTGAGTAGCTTAACAATCGACCTTTTGGATTCTTCATCTGCTATTTCAAAGATTTCACCTTGGTTTGGATCCATTGCTGGAGAGTTAGTGTGATCTTTTGTGGGTACTACTGTAGAACCCTGTTTTGTCATATTTTCAGAATTATTTTTCTGGTTCCTTCTCACTTGGGTAGACTATTTCTTCTAGTATTTTTGAGTTTATTTTTCATTCAACTGTGTTTTTTAATTTTTTAATTCCCCCTTAAGGATGTAACTTTAACGTTTACAGTTTATTATAGCCTAATTTGACTCTTGATGATTTCCGGTGTGAAGACTCTGAGTTCCTTGGTTATAGAGAATCTTTGTATGATGGCTTTCTCAGATACTGTTTGTAATAGCAGTGTGCTTGGTGTGTGAGCAAGTTCACTGTCTTAAGTTTTCCATCTGGCTCACAGTGTAGACTGCAGCCCACCATTTCTTTCAGAGGGTCTGTGGTTTCTTTCAGTTTTCCTGTTAAGTTCCTGTGTTGCTTCTTGAACAAAAAGTTCACAGTAATCTCTACACACTCTTTTGTCTTTTCAAGTGGGGGACGCATGCTAACAATTATTTCAGTCCACCATCTTGGAGAAAAAAGTGAGAGAGAGAGAGAGAGAGAGACAGAGAGAGACAGAGAAAATGGAATAATGCAGTAATATTCTTCTGTGTCTAGGATCTTTCACTCAACATAATATTTTTGAGATTTATCCATATTGTTGCACATATCATAGCTTATTCTTTCTCTGCTGCTGAATTGTATTCTATTGCACAAGTATATCATAATTTGTTTGTACATTCATGTGATGAAGAACATTTGGGTTGGTTACAGCCTTTAGCTATTATGAGAGAATCTTATGAATAAATTGAAAAAATTAACATTCTTCTACGGGTCTTTTTGTGGACATTTGTAGTCATCAAATAAATACCTAAAAGTGCAATGCTCTTTAATAGTTCCTGCATATTTTTTGCTTTAGTAGATACTGCCTAATGGTTTTCCAAAATGTTGCTACCACTTTACACTCTGACCAACAACACAGTATGTGAGAGTTTCAGATGCCATACATCTTGGGCAGTATTTGGTTTTGTCAGTCCTTTTACTTTTAGCATTTCTAGTTTGTATCTCATTTTTGTTTTAATTTGCATTTACCTAATGACTAATGAAGTTGAGTACTTTTCATAAGCTTAATAATCATTTGTATATTTTCTTTTGTGAAGTTGTGTGCTCAAGTCCTTTACTCATTTTTTTCTGTATTATTTTTAGAGGCTATTACAATAAGACACTATCCAAAGTTTTTAAATAAGATTTCAGATTAGATTACCTATGATAGCAATGTCTTTTTTATTTTTATTTTTTTGATACAGAGTTTTACTCTGTCACCCACACTGAAGTGCAGTGGTACAAGCCTAGCTCACTGCAGCCTTGAATTCCTGAGTTCAAGCATTCCTCCCACCTCAGCCTCCTGCGTAGCTGGGACTACAGGCGTATGCCACCATACCCAGCTAATTTTTAAAATTTTTTTGTAGAGATGAGGTGTCGCTGTGTTGCCCAGGCTGGTCTCATATTGCTGGCCATGAACAATCCTCCCACCTTGGCTGCCCAAAGTGGATTACATGCATCAGCCATTGCGCCCAGCCAGCAATATATTTTTATTGATTTTTTAAATCTCTTTTGCACAGATTCTTTATACAAATTTTGCCAGAATATACATAACATAAAATTTGCCACTTTAACCATTTTTGAGTGTACTATTCAGTGGCATTAAGCACATTCACAATGTTGTGCCACCATCCCCACTATTCCTTCTGTATATTTAGTAATTTCTTGAATGTAATTGACATGTAACAAATTATGTATATCTCAGATGTGTAATTTGATAAGTTGTGCCATATTTACAAATCTTCAAAAGTTTCCTAATGACCATTTGTTATCCCTTCTCCCAACCACCCTCTGCCTCCACCCTCCCTCCCCAAGCAACCAGTGATCTATTTTCTCTCACGACAGATTGATTTGCATTTTCAAGAATTTTATATAAGTGAAATCATATGAAACTATTCTTTTTGCCTAGCTTCTTTCACTTAGTGTAATTATTTTGAAATTCATTCATGTTATTATTGCATATATCAATGATTTATATATTGTCATTATTCAGTATTATTCTATTGTGTGGATATATTACAAATTGTTTTCAAGCTCCTGGTCTCAAGTGATCCTCCTGACTCAGCCTCCTAAAGTGCTGGGATTGCAAGCATGTACAAGGTAAAAGTTTAAAGTTTACAGGCGTAAGCCATAGCACCTAGCCTTGGATATACTACAGGTTATTTAGCCATTTCCCTGTTGGTGGACATTCGGGTTGTTTTCTGTTTTGGACTATTACTAATGAAGGTGGTAAGAACATTCATCTGTAAGCATATGCTTTCATTTCTCTTGGGCAAATCATTAGAAATGGAATGGCTAGGTCATATAGCAGGTGTACGTTTAACTTTTAAGAAAATGCTGAACAGTTTTCCAAAGTGCTTGTACTATTTTACTTTCCCAGTGATAGTGAATGAACGTTCCATTTCCTTCATGCCCTCACTTTCTTATGAGGATACTTCGTATAGTCAGTCTTTTTCATTTGAGCCATTCTAAATATAGCCATTTATTCCATTTAAGTGTGTAGTGGTATTAATTTGCATTTCTCTAATGACAAATGATGCTGAGATCTTTTCATGTGCTTATCATTTGTAGGTCTTTGATCTTTTTGCATTGATCTTGTTTCTGCAAACTTGCTAAAGTTCCTTATTCATTTTATTAGTCGTTTCGTAGATTTTTTAGACTCCTACATAAACAATCATGTCATATGTGAATTAAAATGAGGTTTTGTTTTTTTTTTCCCAAATCTTTATGCCCTCCCTTCCTCCCGTCTTTCCTTTCTTCCTTCTTTCCTTTTTTTCAGCCTTATTTTACTGGCTAACACCTCCATTACAAATTTAAATAGAAGTGATTAGAGTAGACATCCTTGCCTTATTTCTGATCTTAGGAAGAAAGCGTGTAGTATTTCACCACTAAACATGAAATTAATTTCAATTTTTAAAAGACGTCCTTGAGCTAAAGAATACAGGAATAACAAATGTAGGGGGAAGCTACTACTTCCGAGGCTTAGAGAGAGTATCCAAGACAGGAACAAACTTGGAAGCTGAGATTCAGGCCTTATAGGAATGAGTGTGGCTGTGCCTCTGGATGGTGAAGTTCACTGATATGCCAAGGGCCAGAGCTAGAGAGCTGGGGCTGATGAGCAGAAAGTTGCCCAGTGGGGTAGTGGTGAAACTTACTGGAGTGTGAGACCCACTGAGTCTCCTGTAGACCTCTGACATCTGCATCATAGGAGCAAGAAGAGCACATTGGAACCAGTGTGAAGAGCCCCTTCCTTTGCTATTACTTGCAGTGTCCCTGCTGCACCCACTACAGATAAAGTCAAATATTGTGGCAACTGGCAAAGGAGAAATGTTCACAGGGTCTAGTCTCACAAAACAGGGTAAAGAAGCTGATTTGGAGCTAAGAGGCAAAAAACTGATAAATAATAGACTGATCAAGGAAACTTTCTTTTGATTCTAGTTTGCTGGCAATTTAAACCAAGAGTTGGTGTTGAATATTGTCAAATGCCTTTTCTACATCTATTTGAATTATCATATAGTTGTTGTTCTTTATTTATTTTGCTCGTTATATCAATTGTTTAAAAAAAATTTTAGAGATGGAGTCTCACTGTGTTGCCCAGGCTAGACTTGAACTCCTAGGCTCAAGCAATCCTCCCACCTCAACCTCCCGAGTACCTGGGACTACAGGCACACCCTACCACATGCAACACATCAATTGATTTTTTTTTTTTTTTTTTTTTTTTTGAGACGGAGTCTCGCTTTGTTGCTTGGGCTGGAGTGCAGTGGTGTGATCTCGGCTCACTGCAGCCTCCACCTTCCAGGTTCAAGCAATTCTCCTGCCTCAGCCTCCTGAGTGGTTGGGACTACAGCTGTGCACCACCACACCTGGCTAATTTTTATATTTTTAGTAGATACAGCATTCCACCATGTTGGCCAGGCTAGTCTCGAGCTCCTAACCTCAAGTGATCTGCCCTCCTTGGCCTCCCAAAGTGCTGGGATTACAGGCGTGAGCCACCATACCCGGCCACATCAATTGATTTTAAAATATGAAACTAACCTTGCACTTCTGGGATTAAGTCCTACTTTTTATGTATTGCTCAATTTAATTTGCTAATACATTAAGGATGTTTGCAACAGTGTTAAAAGGAGTATTAGTGTATAGTTTAGGGTTTTTTTTTTTTTCCTTGTAATGTCTTTGTCAGGTTTTCCTATCAGGATTTGCAGACTTCATAAAATAAGCTGGGAAACTGTCTCATCTTCTTCTATTATTTATAAAGTTGAGTAAGATTGGTAAGATTGGAATTATTTCTTTCTTAAGTTTTTTATAGAATTTACCAGTGAAACTACCTAGTCCTGCTGGAGTTTTTTCTTTTCAATTCAGTAGGAAGGTTTTTTGGCAACAAACCTACTTTCTTTTATATATTTAGACTTTTCAGATTTTATTTCTTCTTATCTCCATTTTAGTATGTTGTTTTTTTCAGTGATTTCTCCAAGGCCCCTCAGGAAGGAATTTAGAACAAAAAATGATGGTCAGAATTCAATCCTCAGTTCTCCTTTATCTGAGGCCTGTGTGATAGCTTTTGGCATTTTTCATCTCGTGGGAGTTTCTGACAAACAACTCAAGAACATATGTTGAGATGTTATCTTTTACTTTCCATGGGACACCAAAATACCTTGTGTCTCTGGCTTGCTTGGGAAACTGTTTTTACTATCTTCTTGCTTATCAGGTAACTCATTTACTTTTCAAGGCTAGCTGGGTGCCTGGACCTTCCCTCAAAGGGACTCAAAATGGTTCCTTTATTTCCATGCTGAGGGGAGCCCAGCAGGTCCTTGAAAGGGGTCGCTGTTCTATCTCAATCTTTTTCTAGCTTCTTATGCTAGAATCTTAGGTCAATGATTTTATATAATCATTATTATGATAAAATTGTTATAAAATATTATATATTTGTATGTAATATATAAATACATTATTTATAATTACCTAATTGTATATGTAGTTTTCTTAAATACATATAATTATTTAAGTCTGTGAAATTTTCCTAACCACTGCTTTAGCTGCAACTCACAAGTTTTGTTATGTTGCATTTTCTTCAAGTTTGAAATTCTGAGGGGAGAAAACACACTCCACATGTTTGGGTTTTTTTCTGTTCTCTCATTCAACACAGCAATCAACACAGAAGACTTCAGTGACCAAATATATGGAGACCTCTCCACCAGCAAGCAAGCAGTCAGTTCTGTAGCAGATACCCAGCTGGATATCCCCTAATTCAATTCTAACACTATCTACCCAGAGATGGTATCAGATCCCACAGATTGAAGGCTCAGTCTCCAGACTGCCTCATGCTTCAGACACCAGTTACAAGTCAAGGTCCCCTGAACTTCTGACCAAACTGGCTTCAAGTTGGGGTTCCTATGACCCCCTGTTTAGTTTCAATTACTTTGCTAGAGTGGCTCACAGAACTCAGGGAAACATGTTTACTAGTTTATTACAAAGGATATATTAAAAGATACCAACAAACAGCCAGTTGAAGAGATACATGGGCTGGGTACCATAACTCATGCCTGTAATCCCAGCACTTTGCGAAGTTGAGGCAAGAGGATCCCTTGATCCCAGGAGTTAGAGACCAGCCTGGGCAATATTGAGAAACCTGACTCTATCAAAATAAATAAATAAAATAGAAAAAAGAAAAGATAAGCTACATAATGCAAGGTATAGAAGGGTCCCAAGCACAGAGCTTCTGTCTATGTGGAGTGGGGTGCACCACTCTCCCAGCATGTGGATGAATTTCTTGTTCACCTTCCTATAAGCCTCCACATGTTCAGCTATCCTGTACCCCATCCTTTTGGGCCTTTTATGGAGAATTCATTGGATAGGCATGATTAACAACCATGTAGAAATGTGATTGAGCCAAAAAGGTGTGATCTAATTGTAATAGACTGAGGGGGGAAACCCATTAAGGCCTGTCTGTCCAGATTCATCTTGGCCTCTCTGTGCAGCATTCCTTCCTCCAGGGTATGGGGCAAAAACTCTTTTGAAACAGAGGTCTTGTAACATACAGTCAGACAAGGTAGGTCAGAGAATTTCTTTATGACCAGAGGCGGAGGAAGAGTAGAGTATATTTTTAGTTTCTGAGGTCTGCCTTGGAGAGAAAAGGGAGCAGATGAAAGGAAAGCAGGAGAAGGTCAGAGAGAGATTGTTTTCTGAGGCCTGTTTCTGAGGCCTAAGGCACCCAACATTTTAACAAAAGACCGTAACAAGGTCTGTGGGAGTTAAGAGCCAGAAACCATGGACAAAAATCTGTATCTATATCTATATCACCATCAAAATCAGATAATTAACTTTTATACAATACTATCCTCAGACCCTCTTATTATCCCAAAAATATCCTTAGGTGTTAAGTTCAGAATCACACATTGCCTTTGTCAAACCTATTTAGTCTCCTTCAATCTAGAAAAGTTTCTTAATCTTTCCTCAACTTTAATGGTGTTGACACATTTGAAGATTAAGGGCTAGATTTTTTTTTTTTTTTTTTTTTTGAGACAGAGTTTTGCTCTTCTTATCCAGGCTGGAGTGCAATGGTGCGATCTCGGCTCACCGCAACCTTTGCCTCCCAGGTTCAAGCGATTTTCCTGCCTCCAGAGTAGCTGGGATTACAGGCGTGCACTACCACGTCCCACTAATTTGGTATTTTTAGTAGAGACAGGGTTTCTCCATGTTGGTCAGGCTGGTCTTGAACTCCCGACTTCAGGTGATCCACCCTCCTTGGCCTCCCAAAGTACTGGGATTACAGACGTGAAGATGTGAGCCACCGCCGCCCGGCCATTTTTTTTTTTTTTTTTTTTTTTTTTTTTTTTTTTTTTTGGAGACAGAGTCTTGCTTTGTCACTAGGCTGGAGTACAGTGGCACAATCTCGGCTCACTGCAACCTCCACCTCTGGGGTTCAAGCAATTCTTCTCCCTTAGCCTCCTGAGTAGCTGGGACTACAGGCGTGTACCATCATGCCCAGATAATTTTTGTGTTTTTAGTAGAGACAGGGTTTCACCATGTTAGCCAGGATGGTCTTGATCTCCTGACCTCGTGAGCCGCCTGCCTCGGCCTCCCAAAGTGCTGGGATTACAGGTGGAAGCCACCACGCCTGGCCCTGGCTACATATTTTATACAATGTCCCTCAATCTGGGTTTGTTAAGTATCTTCTCATGATTAGATTTATGTTATTCATATTGGCAGAGACATCATAGAAGTAATGCTGTGTTCTTCTTATTGAATCCTATTTTGTGTCACAAAATTTTGATGTTTTTCATCACTAATTACGTTCACTTGCTCAATTGAGGTACTTGTCGGCTTTTTATCTTTATAATCAGTAAATATTTTGAGGGACAGTACTTTGAAACTATGTAAATATCTTATTGTTTACTTTATCTGCTGCTAATGTAGCCACTCCAACTTTCTTATCACTCATTTCAGGCAAATGTTTTTCTATTATTACTTTCAACCTGTCTGTGTCTTTATATTTAAAGTGTATCTCTTGTAGCCAACATAAGCATCTCTAATAGACTTTCTTTTTTATCTAGTCTGACAATATCTGCATTTAATTGAAATATTAGTCCATTTACATTTATTGAATTCTTGATATGGTTGATTTTAAGTTTTTCATCTTACTATTTTTATTTTGAGCCAACTGTTACTGTTCCTTTCAATCTGTTTTCTTTTTCTCGTTTGGATTAGTCAAATTTTTAGTTTTTAATTTTAGTTCTTCACTTGGCTCTTTCCCTATACCTATGTATTATTTTTAAGAGGTTGCTTTAGGGTTTACAGTATGCATCTTTACTTACTGCATTGGAATATTATACTATGCCTCATAAAACTTAACTATATCATGTTATTGTTTTCCGGTAGCCATCGGTTCCGATGAGAAGTACACCATCATCCCTGTTGTTCCTATGTGTATAATGGTGGTGGTTGTTTTTCTGACTTCTTTCAATGTTTTCTTTTTTAGCTTTGATTTTCAACAGTTTCCCTGTCATGTGCATAGAGGTAGTTTTCTTTATATTAACCATGCTTTGGATTCACTGAGATTCTTGGACATAAAAGTTGATATTTTTACCAAATTTAAATCATTTCTCAAATACTCTTATCTGTTCCATTCTCTCTTCTTCTGGGACAAAATTACACATAATGTTAGATTTTTCTATATTGTCCTACAAGTCATTGAGGTTTTATTGATTTTTGAAAAATCTCTTCCTTGTCTTCAAATTTAATTATTTCTGTTGATCTAAACTGAAATTTATTGGCCTGGTCTTCTGTTTTTCAGTCTACTATTAAGTCTATGCTATGATTTTTACATTTCTGATATAGTAGTTTCCAATTCTAGAATTTCCAGTTGATTCTTTTTATGTAATTTTTCTCTGCTGAGATTCCCTCATTTGCTTGGTAATTATGACCATCTTTTTCTGTTAAGTCTTTGACCATATTTATAAAGCTATTGTAAATTCTTTGTGTGCTAATTCCAACATCTGGGTTATCTTAAGATCTATTTATTTTGTTTTTTCTCTTAAAATTGAGTCCTGTTTTTCTGTTTGTTTGCACATGGAGTAATTTTTTATAGTTTACTCAGAATTGTGGATGATACCTTGTAGGGACTCTTGATTCTGTTATCTTCCTCTAAAGAATGTTGACTTTTTGTTTTGTAAAAGTTAAAGCTGACTAATTACACTGAACTTGTTGAATGTCTCGGTTTTTCCCTTAGTCTAGTTGAATCTATTAGACCAGGTCCACAGTCCTGGTACATAGTCGATACTTCTAAGGCATGGCCCTTCTGAGATTTCAATGGGAAATCTGAACTCCAAATTCTACCCCTGTGCCTGGGGTAGTAGCTGAAATCTCTGATCAGCTCTTCAACTTTCTTTTTGTGGGTTTCTGCAGACATCTTGGAGTCTCCCATACATTGTCAATTCAGGGATCAGCCAAGGATTTTAAGGGAGTCTATATGCATATATGGGGCTTCACCTCTTTGGTTCTTTTTTTTTTTTTTTTTTTTTTTTGAGACGGAGTCTCACTCTGTTGCCCAGGCTGGAGTGCAGTGGCCAGATCTCAGCTCACTGCAAGCTCCACCTCCCGGATTTACGCCATTCTCCTGCCTCAGCCTCCCGATTAGCTGGGACTATAGGCTCCCGCCACCTCACCCGGCTAATTTTTTGTATTTTTTAGTAGAGACGAGGTTTCACCGTGTTAGCCAGGATGGTCTCGATCTCCTGACCTCGTGATCCGCCCGTCTTGGCCTCCCAAAGTGCTGGGATTACAGGCTTGAGCCACCGCGCCCGGCCCCCTCTTTGGCTCTTTTACCCATCTCTTTTATTCCATCATTCTAATCTGTTTTACCACATTCTAATGTCTAATCAACTGAAGTAACCTACCAATCTTTCTGATTCAAGCCTTTGCCCTCTTCAAACCATTCTTCACACTGCCGCCAGATTTCATTCACTCATTTATTCATTTAACAAATAGTCAATGAGTGCTTTCCTAAAAGATAATACTGTCAAGCAGTCAAGCTACTACAGCTGCTAGGCTGGCTTGCCACATAGATTCAGCTGGTAAAAAGACTATAAGTCCAAATTGATTTAGACAGTTTATTGCTTATGGCACAGCAGGCAGCATGAGCTTCATGTTTGCGTTGGTTCTCCTTGCCCCCAAGTCCCATAAGGGTGGTATGGACCCTTTGCAGGTCCAGATAGATGCTGCAAAGGCAGAGGGTCAGTGTCATACCTGAGGAAACTTGAACTTAAAAAACCTCCAATCTTACATCAAGGCTGTGAGCAAACCTGCCTATCCTTTGCCACCAAATGAAACATTATCTTTATTATCCTGGTTAGCAAACAAATCTGTCCTCTAACCTGAAGGGAGGTACCATTTCTAGCTTCCAAAGCAACTAGTTATGCAGACATCTTTGAAAAGATAGTCCAAATTACCAGATATGCAGAAACGTGATGGAAAGTTGCTTCCAAACAAGTACAAGGAGAAAGCAAACCACTTAGGTCAAGTTTTGAGATTGATTTCAGAGATATCAGAAACGCGTGCATGTGCTCCCCAACCCCAGTTATCATTCTCCTTTCCATCTGCAAAGATAAAAGAATCTCAACCACTTGCTAATTATAGACATAAATTTCCACGAAAGATTTTAAATATTTCATCCCACAACAAGATATAAGACTGGAAACCAGAATTACCTTGGAAGTGTTGGGCTAGCTCTCCTTTACACTAAACTGGAAAGGTATAGACTGCAAAAGCAGGCATTACCTGTTTATAATTAGCAATTTATATATACTTTAAACAACTATCCAAAGGAATTGAGTTAGGTATAATCAGAAGAGGAAGAGACTCGAGATATGCACTACTGTGGTTCTAGCTACAAGGGCCTTACACCCAAGATAAGGAGAAGGGGCACATATACTTAAAGAGGGCATAATCTTACATGCCAGTGTTAGTATGCTGAGTGTCCCATACAAGCGAGTCTGGCCATAGTGCTCATATTCAGAGGTGGGAACAATCATTAGGGGATGCTTTTCTAGAACATTTCAGTTTCCATTATTCTTCTGACTGGGTGTTGAAAAGCAGTTATTACAATAGTTTTTTTTTTTTTATTTTGACTTCCTGATGCATCTGCAGATGTGCACTGAACTTAATACTGTAGTCACAATGATGGCTTTACATCATTCAGGGAGTCATTCCTTAAGCCTAGCTAGAGTCCTTCCACTTACTTTATAAGTATATAATTCCCTGTATTAAAGTCTTTCCTGCCTAAAATACCTAAATGGCTTCTGTTTCCTGTACTGAACCTGCCTAATACATGGAGGAATTGAAATTTCAGGTGGGTCTTAAAGAAATGGTCAACTTTTGACATAGAATGAGAACCCAGAGAGAACTTCAGGCAGAGGGAATAGAGTGAGCAAAGATTAAAAGGCAGAAATGGCCATGGCATTTTTGAGAACCATTGAGGAAGCTGATTACAGAAGAGAATGATAGAGTTTCCTATTATACAAATTTCTTTATTTCCTATCGAATCCTAAATTTTTTCATCTCTTTTCCTTTTCCACTTCCTTTTTTTCTTTCTGTCTTCCCTCTCCTTTCTTTCTGTGTATCACTTGTCTACCCCTTTAACCTTCCATGTCACACAGTAGCATTCATAGACATTGCTTACTTATTTTGGTGGTTAAGTTGCTGCACCTCCAAAGTTTTTGTTCTTTCCACTGAATATTCCACTATTAGGTCAGAAGGCTCATTCTTGAACTTGGCTCTATTACTAAGCAGACTCATTCATAAATTTAGTCTCCTTAGACTAACTAGATTTATTGTGGGCTATCAGAAATCCTAGATGTGCATGACTGCACTTGGAAGCTTTGAGCTTTACAGCCCTGTTTACTGCCACCTGATTCTAACCAGAACAATATCTCTTATCCATTGGCAGAAAAGAGTTAAGGATGTGATAGGGAATTTGAGTTAGTGGTGGGCATGAAAGTAATGTGATGGGCTTGTAGAAGATGAGTGCAAGGCATGTTGGAGGCAATAACATAGATATTTCACCGTAGCTCTCAGAAAATTGTATCTCCTGAGGTACAAAACATAAAATCCAACATACATTTGATGTTTAGCATCTACAGCATTTGGTGAGCCATTGTGAAGCACATACCAGTTACTTTTGATAAAGTGGCTTGAAAGAAGTCTTGATTTTTTAAAAAATTCTTGCTTCAAACATACCACGTAATTTTGTTTTCCTGCCCCATTTTCTGTTATTCATTCTCAATGTTTTATATTGCCTGTTACTCAGTAGCTTGACTTCTTGTTGTTAATAACTGTAGTCTCAGGTAACTTTTTCTTTGGCTTTGTGAACATCTTTTTCTCAAGTTAATTTTATCCAGGCTAGGTATTTAGCAGCTCTGTGTTTCTTATAAAAAGAAATACAAATTATAAAAGCTAAAATGAACCTTGAAAAGCATTTAGTGCAGCATTTCCCAAAGCTTACTTTTTTTTTTTTTTTTTTTGAGATAAAGTCTCACTCTGTCATCTAGGCTGGAGTGCATTGGCACGATCTGGGCTCACTGTAACCTCGGCTTCCCAGTTCAAGCGATTCTCCTGCCTCAGCCTCCCAAGTAGCTGGGATTATAGGCATGCACCACCATGCCCAGCTAATTTTTGTATTTTTAGTACAGACAGTGTTTTACCATGTTGGCCAGGTTGGTCTTAACTCCTGACCTCAGGTGATCTGCCCGCCTCAGCCTCCCAAAGTGCTGGGATTACAGGTGTGAGCCACTGCACCCAGCCCCAAAGCTTTTTTCTTAAAGTAATATTCCCATGTATGTTGTGTAAAAAAAAAAGGGTTCCATGGTCAGATAAGTATAGGAAATACTGCATGGTTCCTCCTTGAAAATTTAGCATGTATAAGCATTCTAGAAGCTCTGAGAAGTTGCACAGTAACGAAACCCATTAATTTTTTAAGTCTAAAATTTCTCATAATCATTTGATCCCAATACCTTTTTTTTTCAGCATAAACTAACAGTACTTAAGGAAACAGTGATCTGTAAAACACTTTGATAAATAAAATACTAGTTTATAGCTTAATTGAATTTCCTTATTTCACAATTGAGGAAACTGAGGCCCAGAAAGTTGTTACTCATCACATCTAAAAACAATGCCTTACACAAAGTATGTACTCAGTAATTGTTTGATAAATTGAATGATATATTTATGTTTAGATAACTAGTTAGAGCCAGGACGAAAACCCAGCTCTCCTGACAAGTTAGACCTATAGCATTTAATAATGATAATGCAGTTCATTTCTATTCACTGCTATTTAAGCTGATGACAAAAACATTTTATAATTGCTATTTAAAAAAAGCATCATATGCTGGTTTAAAAGGCAAACTAAAGAAGTTGAATAGTTGGCTGATGTTTTAAATCGATGTAGACAACAGTTATCTATCTCTTTAGTTTTTAACAGTGTCAAATACTGGTCTCTTGATATTGTTCAGAGCACTCTGGGTTTTGAAAAACCAGTTCAAGTATGTGCTAAGGCATCTGAAAGGGGAATTTTCTGAAGCTTTTTCTATTCCCATGATTCTCACAAAATTCTTCAATTCATTCTAGTCTAGAAAGTAATGGATCTTCCATAAAGATGTGCTAATCCCAAGGTGATCACAAAAAAACAGATTTTCCCACCTCTGAACAGGTTTCCTTTTTTGTTGTTGTTTCGCTACTTTTTTTTAAGTATGTATGCTTTGTGCGTTATACCCAAAATAATGTTTCTTTTTTATATAAAATATTGTGCTATATATAAGAAATACTTCAGGATTTCTGTGTTTTAGGACTCCATTTTGGCATGATATTTTTTGGTCGTTACCTACTTAGCTATGTCATATTTTAATATCACCAAAGAAAATATCTTAAAATGAAATTCTTGAATTGCGCTTGACCTTTCTGGTTGACAGTCAGCTTAAATTATATAGTGTCTCCCATTATCTCACAACAGATGTCATCTCTTAGGAATGCTTCCTTTCGTAGAAGAAGACACTGTGACAATAGGAAAGGGATGTGGGGTGAAAAAAAAAGTCGTGTATCTTTTGTTTATCTGCAAGTCTGTGCATAGTTTTTATTGCTGAAAATAAACATGTATCATGATTGGTGTATGGGGGTTCACATTAGTATCAGAAGTTTTTATGGCCACTCTGCTGGTGACCCAGTATATTGTGCTGTGTTTTCTCAACTGCCTTTGTAAACACAGTAGCCTTAATAGATCATTTTGAAAGAAGCTGCCATCCTGCTGCATCTGTTGGTAGCCTTTCTCAGGTTTCTGACATATCCTTAATCTGATGCTCAGCCTTGTCATTTGGATCAATAGTAAACTAGATAAGATGTCTTCTACTTGCAAGGCTATGGCTATAAAAGGTATTTGAAAAATAAATTCACTTTTTATGTCCATGCCACAAACCTGGGGAGTACTAATTTGTCATTTGTCTCTCCATCTGTCTGTAAACAGTCAGTTAAATTGGTTATTGATGAGAATAAGGTGAATTATACTTGAAACAAGAGTAATATAGAAATAAACTTCATAGTAAATGTCTTAGATTCATACAAAAATATGACATATTTTGGCTGTTGTCTTAACTTTAATCTCTAATTTGGAATAATGAGCAATTTGTTTTATATTTTCTATTCCAAATCATCAATAATAATAATAATGAATTATAATTATAAATTATACTTTACAAACCACTCACATATAGTATTTAATCCTGATAACCTCTATAACTATCCATTTTACAATTTGTAAAGCATTTGTTATTTATTCAAAAATGTTTATCTAGTGCCTACTATAAATGAGGCACTGTGCTAGGCACTACAAATTCTCTGTACAAAAAAAAAATTGTGATGATAGAACATGTTAGACTTGTAGCATTTTAATGTTAGAAGGAATCCTAGAAATCATCTACTATTAACTTCTCGTTTTACAGGAAACTAGATCATAAACAGTTTGTGAATCATGCTCAACCAGCTATTTAGTGACTTTTTTTCTATTATAGGATATAAACAGATAATCTTTTAAAAGTAAACCCATAGTTTAATCTTTTTGAATTTATATTTCCTCATCTAAGTAGTGAGAATAATTCTGGCTTTCACAACAAGAATACTGTGAATATTAAGTAAGGCATAATTAGGGAGCATTTTGAAATGTAAATGTAATCTAAGGATAAAAATCAACTCCTAGACAAGAGACAGGAAAAGAGTATGTAGAAATGTAAACTGCAGTTACCTCAGGTTTAAGAGGTGTAGGCTGATCATTGTTTTCTTCTTTATACTTTATTTTTGAAATTGCTTTAATGGACATATTATTTTTATAATAAAAATTTGAAGTTATTTTTCTTTTTTTCTAACTTTATGTTGTCACATAATCTCAAATTTACAGAGAAGTTTCAAGAACGGTGCAAAGAATTTTCGTATACTCTCAAATTCCCCAAATGTGCACATTTTGACACGTGTGCTTTATCCTTCTCTCTACTTTCCCTTGATATATGGGAATGTGTAGATATTGCCTTCTGAATCATTTGGGGTAACTTGCAGGTACGATACTTCTTTGCCTCTAAATCTTCAGTGCATAGTTCCTAAAAACAAGGACGTTCTCTTATATAACCACAGCTCAATTATCACAATCAGGCAGTTAACATAAATAACATTATGTCATCCAAAAATCTTACTTAGATTTTGCCCATTGTCCCAACAATGTCATCTGTTACAAAAAAAAATCCAGGATCAGGCATTGCATTCAATCATGATGTCTTTTTAGTCTTCATTAATCTGCAACAGTTTCTCAGTTTTTTGTGTATGTACATGTATATATGATATTCACATGTTCTAAGTATACAGGCCAATTAAATTGCACAGTAGCCTTCCTTTTTAATTTGTCTGATATTTCCTTATAATTAGGTTCAGTTTATGCACTTTTGGTAAGAATACCACAGGAGTGATGTTGTGTTCCTCTCAATGCCTCTTATCAGGAAGCATGTGTCATCAATTTGTCCCAGTAATGGTGTTAACTTTGGATTATTCACTTGAATAAAGCAGCTCCTGCCAGGTTCCTCTGCTGTGACATCACTATTTTTTCCGTTGTAACTATAAATAATAGGTATCTTGTGGGAGCTAATTTGAAACTATGTAAATATCCTGGGACCCCTCAAACCCACTCTATTGTTAGCATCCTTTGACCACTCACACCTGAGTTGGTTATTATGATGATGGCTGCCACATGAGTTATTTATTTATTTATTCATTCATTCTTTTTTTATTTTTTGTTTATTTATTTATTTTTGAGGCAGAGTCTCAGTCTGTCACCCAGGCTGGAATGCAGTGACACAATGTCGGCTCACTGCAACTGCTGCCTCCTGGATTCAACAGACTCTCATGCCTCAGCCTCCTGAGTAGCTGGGAATATAGGCATGCACCACCATGCCTGCTAATATTTTTCTTTTTAGTGGAAACGGGGTTTCATCATGTTGGCCAGGCTAATTTCAAACTCCTGACCTCAGGTGATTCACCCGCCTCAGCCTCCCAAAGTGCTGGGATTATTGGCGTGACCCACTGTGCACAGCACACAACTTATTTTTAAAACCACTGCTTATTTAAGATATACAGTTAGATGTATACTTTGATGAAAACTATAAAAATCCCCTCTCTTGTTAAACAAAAAAACTAAAAAGGGTTAGAAGAGTTTTCACAGAAGTGCTAGCAGAGCTTGTGTTAGGCTTAGGGTAATAAAATTGTCGGTAAACTTTTTTCTTACCTTGTTTTCCCAAATTTTAATAGTTTTTCGAAATTTTCAACATATGCAAAATGTATAATTTCTAATTTTTGATTGGGTTTCTAAAATGTATGTTTGTTTATTTCCGTTTGGTCCACAAAGAGCTTGAGGGAGATACTAAAACTTTGATTTCAGAATTATAGTGTGCTTGCACTTGGAAGAACAGTTAGATTAGAGTTAAAACATAGCTATACCAAACAGGACATCTACCCTGGCATAAATTACAAATTGACACACCTAAAATAGTCTTTCATCTGCAAATCTTTATTTTTCACTTCAGCCACTAAGCTGTAGCATTATGCTTTCTCAACTCAGTTGCTTCTCTTAGTTTCAAATAAAAAGGTCTAGAATGGTGGCAGACAGATGAGGAGCAGTATAGAGTTCAGGGATTGATTTGCAGATGGAGGTATGTTTTGATATAATTTTTTAAAGATGGCTAAATTGGAGACTAGAAGATAACAGTTTTGAATTCAAGCATCATCACTGTGAGGATTTAGGCTACCATTTTGAAAATGGATACTAGTTACTAAGTTAGATTACTAGTTATGCTCAGCATTTGATTAAACCCTTTAATGAATGGCCTGAATGAAGTTCAGTAAAGGTTTTTTAGTATAATTGAATTTACTTATACATTTGTCTGTATATTTGTCTCTTTCCACCATCCAAGAAATCCCATCCATAGTATGGAACTGAAGTAGAGAACGCAACAGATGGATTCAATCAGTTGTTTGAAACAGTTCCCCCAAAGGCACACATCTTCACAGAGTAGGTGAATTGATTTTTCTAAACTGCATGCTAGGATCAATAAAATTAAGGTACATTGTTGGAAAACTAAAGATGGAGCCTACAAGACTTGGGGTGCTTCAAAGGAACCAGGAATTAGAAAAGATTTGTTGCATTTAGCTTCTGAGTTTAATATTAAAACATGATATTTTAATAACTTGCTTGCAGTGTTACTGAGAAGGCAGGTCAGGGTCAGTAAAGAGAACAGGCTACACAGATTATCATGCACATCAAACAATGAGAACATTAGGAGCAAATGAAAGCTATTTTGTTTACAGAGACTATTTTTATGATAAGAGGAGAGCAATTACGGTATCTGAGAAAGAAACCAATATTTGTTGAGTACTCGTTGTACACTAGTCACTTTTTTTCTTTTTTGCCAATGGGAAATCTGAGCCTTTGAGAAGTAGATTGCTCACAGTTATTAATAATATAGCCAATGAAGTACCCAGATCTGACTGGTTCCAAAATCTATTTTCTTTTTATCACACCATACTGCCTCCCCATGGGGTAGCATTTCTGGATCCCCTAAAGCGAACATCAATATGCTAGGAAAATGAATTACTTGTACAGTATTGGGGAAAAGGAAATGGATGTAAAAACTATTACCCTGTGGTTAAGGAAAATAAAAATTATTAGAAATTAAGTCATTGTTGAGTCAGTTAGAATAAAAAACATTTAGTTTTGAAGTAACTATAGAGAGTGGGTCTTCTGCCTTTTAGAATCATAGAGTCAAAGAACATTAAGCTGGGTGGGCTTTAGATCATAATCCACCCTCCTTATTTTTCATGTGGGAGGAAACGGAGGCTAGGAAAAATTCAGTGATTTGCCTTTGGGTGTGGAGGTGTTCTGGCTGAGACCTCTCTCATGTCACTTCCTTGCTTAAATCCTTCAGTACTACTTCAGAAGACTGAAAGGAAAACCCAAACTCCTTGACCTTGCACTTCTCATCATCGAGTTCTTGCTTATCTTTTTGGCTTCAGCGTCCTGTGTCCCCAGTTCTACTCTATCCTCAGACATACTGTGTATTTAAAGCTTTCATTCTAGTCACCTCTTTTTCATCCTCCACACACAATATCCTTGCACATTCAGCTTCCTTCCTACTTTAAGCTGACTTAATTGCATATACTTTCAACATGCAGCTCAGGCACTGTTTTCTCCAAGAAGCTTCTACTGACCCCTCAAACCTGGGTTAGGTGCCCCTCTAAAGAGTTCTTAGGACCGTGTGTCTTTACCTCTATCATAGAACTGATCTCATTGTACAACAGCAGTGAATAGCATTGCATATGGTTTCACTTTCTATTATGGTCAAAGTGAGGGATAGTGTGGGAGTTATTGGAGCGTGTAATAAGTGGATCTAAGAGACGTGATATACACAACTTACTAATGTTGGCTTCAGAATATCCATATAGGAGGAGCTTATGGGGACAAATTGATTGGAAGGGGTGGGAGTAACATTTGAAGCTGTCTTTATATAGCACTTTATATAAAATTCAGAAAATACTTATTGCCCTCCATATCAAAGAAATTGGGAGCAGGAACAAGATGGAGACATCGAGGAGTGCCGAAGTGTTAGTGATCCTAAGTTAAGATCCTGTTCAACTGCCATCTCTTTCATGAAGTCATCCTGTTCTAACCCCTTCCCTTCTTCACAAGGACATCTTGGGGAGTTCACAAGGAATGACTTTTAAGTGCATCCTCTATCCTGTCTCTGTGGTCTGTTTTTGTACCCTTTTTATGCATTCAGCCTTCCTTGCTTATAATATTGCATTGCATACGAGCATACATCTGTATAAAGCTTCCCCAACCCTTAGCATAGAGTCTGATACTGACTAATTACATCAAAAATAACCATGGAATGTTGAATTAATGGTTTAATTAGGTCAGTGCTTCTCAATGCCAGTTGCATTTTTTAATCACCTACTGAAAATTTAAGAAATATTAATTCCAAAGTCCCAGAAATTCTGATTTTATTGATCTAGGATGGGAACAGACTTTTTTATTTTAAGCTCCTAAGGACTGAGAACTCCTAGATTAGGTTCTTTGTTTAAATAGTGGTTCTCAAAGTTTAGGATTCTAGACCAGCGACACCAGCACTTCCCAGAAACTTGCTACAAATGCAGATTCTTGGTCCCCACACCAGGCCTAGTGAATGAGAAACTCTGGGGGAGGGCCTCTGTATTTTCAAGGCCTCCAGATGATCTTGATGCATGCTAGAGTTTGAGAACTACTTTTGCTAGAGTTTAAGACCAAAAAAAAGTTGTCCTTAAATAAAATACCAACTGTGAGAAACCAAATATACTTTATAATCATCCCAAAAGGTTGTACCAATTTAAAGCACCACTCTAAATAAATGAGAGTACCTCACAAGCACAACAGAATTATCCTTGTGGAAATAAGCATCCCAGCATTATTATAACTTTTTTCAGTATGTATTTTTGGTTAGTTTCCTATATGTAAAAGGCTCTCCAATGAAGGGATTAATTTTCATAATAATCTAAATAGGCTATATTAGTCAGGAAGAGCACATGAAAAATCTGGCATTGGATAAGGAAGCCTCAGAGTCAAGAATACCTTTCCATAATTTCCTCTCATAGAGAAAAGCCTTTTTTTGACAGTAACATTTTCTCCTTCTTTCATTTGTGCTGTTTGACTACGTGCCACTTGATAGCTCTGTCTATTCCTATGGAAACCAAGTTAGTGGATGGAGCCAAGGCTTGGAGAAGGCATTGGGGGAAAATATTAGAAGAGTTCAGCCACAGAGCAACTAAAGATGTTGCCTTTCCCTCAGTCAAATCTTCTTTGAGAGCCAGAACCTATTTCAAGCCAGAGAGATGTTCTTGGCTGATGTATTGTCTAGCTGCTCTGCCAGATGGATGAACATCTTAAACTTGGAAAATAGCAAATAAAGCTCCTATTCTGTCTTTGGAGCACATTCTTAGCCTTTGCTTAGAGAATTGTCAAATAACTAAAAAATATATTTTTAAAGGTTCGCTTAAGATGGCAGGTTAGTGATGTGGTTCTCATCATATTTGTTAAGTACTTAGAAATTTTAGCAATAAAACACAGAATTAAGCCTTGACAATCAGAAGTTTAAGTAAAGAGGAAGAATGCCAGTCACTGGAAAAAGCAATGCAGATTTCGTTTCATTTCTGTAGCTCAGTGAATTTATGTCTTTCATGAGTTGATTGCTGTAATTTTTTGCTTCCCTATAAAATCACTTTAAAGACTAAGAAACCAGAGTACAAACAGACATCTAAATCAACTGAGATAAGAAAATAATCTAAGCATACAAGAAGGCACTCTCCTTTCTAATCCATTTCTACTCCACATTTTATATGGCAGTGGTAACTAACTCATGATCGCATTGTACTGAGCCATTTATGTGGATATTTATATTATGTTTGTATTTCAAGAAGGGCGTAGAGATTCATATTTCCAGTTTATATTCTTTGATTTATATCACAAAATTAATGTCTTCTGAGAAAACAATTGAGGCAACTATTAATACAGATGCCTCATAAATCTATATCTTGAATCTAGCCATCTCTTCTAATCTTCAGATCTATATATATATCTGCCCCCCACTCCCAACCTTTTCTTTTTGCTAGACCTCTCTGCATAGATTCCCTTCAGGTGCCTCAAACTTCACTTTAGGAAAAAAAAAAAAAAAAAAAAAACTCAAAAATTTTCATCCCTAACCCTATTTTTTCTTCCATCTCTTCAGTTGTTGGCAGCACTCTCCATCTGGTAGCCATTCAGGAATCTTCTTATGTATTTCACTGATCTGTTCCCTTATTTCTATTTAACTCTCAACATTTCTATTGTGGATTGCTGTAATAACCCCCTTACTGCTCTGCTTGGCCTAAAGATTTGTTCCCCTCAAATCAGTGCTTCACATAACCTCCAGTGTCTTTTCTAAAAACCCAAATCAAGTCATGTCATTTCCTTCATAAATCTTCCCTTTTTCCTGTCTTAATTTGCTTGGGCTTCTATAACAAAAATACTTTAGACTGGATAGCTGGAACAACAGACATTTATTTCTCACAGTTCTGGAGGCTGGAGAGTCCAAGATCAAGGCACTAGCAGATTCTGTGTCTTGTGAATGCCTGCTTCCTGCTTCGTAGATGGCTGTCTTCTTGCTGTATCCTCATATGACAGAAGGGAGTGAAAGAGCTCTCTAAGGTCTCTTTTTAGGGGTACTAATCCCATTTATGAGCTCCACCCTCGTGATGTAATCATCTTCCAAATGTCCTGTATCCTAATACCATCACATTGACAGTTAGAATTTCAACACATGAATTGGTGGGGTGGGGGTTGAGGGGACATATATTCAGTCTATAGCACTCCTTTTCACCAATATGATCAACTTTAGGCTCCTTATCATAACATATTAGACTATCCATTTTATAACCCCTGCTCACCTCTCCAATCTTACTTTTTACTTCTTCTTACAGTGCATTTCTTTTCTTTTTTCTTTTTTTGAATTAGAGAAAGGGTCTCACTCTGTGGCTCAGGCTGGTTTCTAACTCCTGGGCTCAAGCAATCTGCCCACCTTGGCCTCCCAGAGTGCTGGTTTACAGGCATGAGCCACCATACCTGGCCCTTACAATGCATTTCATATTACAATGATATTGAATTATTTGCAGAGTTTGAGGTGTGATTTTACCCTAAATATAAGCTAAGAAGTTAGTCTGTTACTGTTTCATGGATGCTGACAATAGATATGAGACTCTGGGGTCAGAGACAAAGTTGTTTATTACTCACAACACAGCAGAAAGAATGAGCACCACCTCTATGCTTCCCCTACCCCCAGAGAACATGTGGAAGTTGCAGAGGCTGCACACAGTGGGTTTTATTCACAAATGAGGAACACCAAGCTTCAGGAATCTGCCACTTTTATAGTAAGCACTTAGTAAACCCAGAGGAAGACATTATCTCCTCTCTCCAGTTGCTTGTTGCAAACACAACCCTGAAAAATTACCTAAGTAAAGAGTGGCCAAGACTTTGCATTCTTGGCATACCCAGTAAGAACATTTAGGAATGCTTCAGGCCCATGGTAGATTGACTCTTCCAACAACTCACCCCTCAGCCCAGCATTGTCTTGACATGAGTATGCCACTACATCAGCTACTCTTATTAATCTTACCAAGAGAGACAAGGACCATCACTTTAATTTGTCTCATACAGCACTTAACAAGACTCCAAGTAGCAGGATAAAAACATACTGTAATACTGGCTTCAACTATGTCTCTCAGTATCTTGGACTAAATCAACTGTGAATAAGCCCCAGAGGAGAAAGTAGATCTTACTTTATACAACTAGGATGTAATCTAAGGCTGGTCTATTATTTATTGTGACCCATACAAGGGAATTTAGACTGACATGCTAATCTTTGGCCTCACTGCAGATAGTTACAGGAGGTGCTATATTACAGAGGCCAAAAAGCAACCCCCAAACTCAAAGGTGGAATATACCATGGCCTACTCTTTCCTACATACAAACATACAGCCTGAAGAGGCACAATTCACTTTATTTCAGGATTTGACATTAAACTCGGATCACCATTACATTCATTTGTCTAAGCCACATGGGCAATATCACCAATAGTTGTTGCTTCAATTGCCATGCATGGCATAATCCAAAGCTTCTTGCATGTCAGAAGAAGCGTATGGATTTGTATACATCAGGTTAAAATAAGGTTGTGCCAGTCCCTCTACTTCCATGTATACAAGAGGGTCCACATTCAGGAGCTGTCATTGATGGTATCAAGCACAACAAAAGAATTAAGAACCACCAATGCCCATGTGAATTTTTCTGTTTCATAGCAAGCACATGGTCAGAGATGACATAGAAGCAGGTCAGATGGCTGGCCTCAGCTGCTGTTTGATTCAGGTAGCTAACTATATCTTTGTTTTGCCAGGATGCACTTGTGGATCCAGAGGACAAAGAAAGTATTAATTGTCCTCCCCATCCCTGTACCTCTGAGGTCTCACATGTTCCCTTCCTAGGGAATGAAGTTGTTGCTTTCCTTCTTTGGCCACAGAGTTAATGTGTCCCGGTCCCTTAGATATAACTTCGCCTTTTCTCCAACTGCCCTTACTTGCGCCCATACCTTGTAGAAGGGTAAGAGTGCATATGGGACAAATGTAGAAACCTATTGTCTTCCATTTTGGCCTATGTGGACCACTATAGAAGGACTCAGTGAGCAGGGCACTCAATCAGATGATCATTATGGATATTTATGATCTGGGACCATATCAGTTGAACAAAATGAATCCAGGTGGGTAAACCAGAATTAGGCTTGAATCTCTAAGCCCCCTTTTGGCTGGCTGCCACCCAAGGGATATATGAAACAAACCAGCCTAAGATTGCTTTTGGGAAAATGAAAGAAGCATGATAACCAGGGTTGGGCCAGGTAGAATCCCAGATTTTCAAAATAGATGTATATAATCCCCCACTCCTTTTGTCCTGATTATTTCCCAGGAGGCTACAAGGATGAAATGAACCCTTTCTGAAGGTGGCCACAGTTAGTAAGCAAACTGCTTCATACAAGAGTGTTGGACCAGGAGGAGGTAAGAGAGGTGGAACCAGAAATCTTTTTGAGTTGATTTTCAAGAAGACCATTCCAAGCGCTCAACAATTCCAAATACCTGAGGATAGTAGGGAGCATGGAATGTCCGTTAAATACGTAACTATTGGCTCATTGTTAGGCATATCATGGTCAGACTATAGAAGATCTAGGAACCCCGAAACATGGTCCTCAGTGCTATGGCTTGAATAGGCTAATCAGACTGGAGCAGTGACTCCATGTGGTGCAGCAGCAACACCATAACCTGAAAAATGTCTATGGTGGAAAGGCACGAGGTGAGCCCAAGAGGAGGTGACAGAGGTCCCTGCTGGGAAGGGGCAAGGGCAATCCTCCATGTAATGTGGACTCCTTCACCACAAGAAAACTAGGCCAGCTTAGCAAGATACATAAGTCTGGTATGCAGTGGTATCTTCTGCATGAAAAACATACCTTTTACTTGTATCCAGTATATTGTGGTGGATTCATTGCCTTTTCTAGTGCGATGATGGATCCTAGTGGCAAATTCCAGTGACCAGGCAATGCAGACTTGTTCAGCGACTTGATTCCAGTTGGTCTTATCAGAAAGCAGGCCCTTACTGTTACTGTGGGTATCTACGTGAGTGACCTAAAGTATCTGATTGGCCACAATTTGTTTCTAGTTTGTGGCCCCAAACAGGAATATCTTTAATTTACCAACTGTAGTCTTCCAAGTGGCAGACTAGGTGACTACAGTACTGTTAGCAGACCAAGAATCAGTAAAAATATGGCTAGTCTTTGGGAGTATTGCCTAAGGTAAGGGTGATGGCTTTTCATTTCAGCCCACTGGGCTAACTGGTCATTACCACTCGGTCTCCTGGAGCTGTCATTGAGGTTGGACAGCTACTGCCCCCTACTGGACACCGTCAGGTTTTAACTTAGCCAAAGCATCGTAAACCAGGCCGAGGCATTTAAGGGACCATTAAGCAGCCAGCAGCTTTGCTTCAGACAGTGGCCACCTCTATACCCAGTGCTTTGTCCTCACTGCCAAATAAGTCAGGCTGCAGCGGGAATCAGATACATAGGACAGTTGACTCTGTCCTATTAGGCAAGGTTTTGCATTCACATTCACTTTTGAGCAGCTGCTCACTCATGTCTCAACCAAATGAACTTCTAATATTTTCAGCCCACCTAAAGTTCCATGTCAAATAGCAAGATCTTCATTGTTCTCTCCATTTGTTTCTGTTTTGGAGATTTCTTGACCCAGCAGCCACAACCACATGGTCTTTCAGCTTGCTGCCCCCATGGTCATGTACTATTCCTTCTTTTGCCTGCCCAGAGGAAGGTGAGCAAAGACAAAGGCAGTATTTGGGTGGCTTGCTTTAATCCCACCTCTCACCATTCAGACTCATTAACAGAGAGAATATTGGGGTCACTTGCCCCTTAACCTTGCCCACCACCTGGGCATGGTCTCAGGGGGTCTTCTCATCATTGAACCTGAGTATACCTGAGAATGGGCCTCTAGGGTTCTTGTCCTTACTCCTCAAGAAAACTGTGTCTCTCCAGCCAGGCGCAGTGGCTCACGCCTGTAATCCCAGCACTTTGAGATGCCGAGGTGAGTAGATCACTTGAGGTCAGGAGTTCGTGACCAGCCTGGCCAACATGGTGAAACCCCATCTCTACTAAAAATACAAAAATTAGCCAGGCATGAGGGCACACACCTATAATCACAGCTACTTAGGAGGCTGAGGCACAAGAATTGCTTGAACCCGGGAGGCAGAGGTTGCAGTGAGCCGAGATCGTGCCACTGCATTCCAGCCTGGGCAACAGAATGAGACTCTGTCTCAAAAAAAAAAAAAAGAAAAAAAGAAAAAGAAAAAAGAAAAGAAAAAAGAAAGGAAAACTATGTCCCTGTCAGCATCCTATCATCTTTTACTGTCTTGTCAGTTCTGGCATTTAATTAACCCTATTTACAAGGTAATAAGTTAGCTGCAGATGCTGGCAGAAGACACAAGACTCCCATCAGAGACAAAAAGTATTATTACCAATGGCATAGCTAGGAGTACTTATCTGTTTGCATCAGTTTCCCTCCCCTCCAAGGATTATGGGGGCAATATAGAGGACTCGGATGGGCCCAGCACACAGTGGGTTTGCATGACATCTAAAGACTGCTAAATTTTGGCAATCTCCAGCTGTTAGTAAATAGAGTAGTAAGCAAGCCTGCTGCTTCTTTGCCCCAGTGGGTGACATTACCTCATCACTCAAGATTGCTCACTGCAAACCCCACTCTGAAAAATGGTCCCAGTAAAGAGGAGTCAAGCTTTTGCATTATTGGCATACCCAATTAGTACGTTCAGGGACACTCATGGCTCAGGGCAGATTGCCTCTCCCAGCACTATTGTGGTATTTCCAAAACTCATTTGTGTCTGCAACCACTACAGAAAAGTTTGATATAATGAAATTACTGATATTTGTGACCTATATATTTCCTAGGGATAGTAATTCTTTTTAAAAATTAATACAGTAAATGCCTTAAGAGTTCATAAATACATAATTATATAGCTATCATTAGAATTAATAACAAATCATGTTTCTATTTTTCCATTTTAATTTTAAGTAATGTATTTTGGGTATATAATATAGTTAGGATTTAAAATGAACTATGACAGAGTACCTACTTTAAATTTGTGTGTGCTATTATAAATATAGTTATTTTTCTAGGCCAAAATTATATACCAATTTGTAAATGAACAAAAAAATATGGTGAACATTTGTATACATAGTGAGCATTTGTTTTTCTCTCCAAGTACAGTGCCAGAAAATATAAGCACTGGGGACACAGAGAGAACAAGAATGCAAAGAAATTAATTGGAAAACATGTAGGTCTCAAAGTATTGGTTTTTGGAAAACATCTGGCCTCTTCAGTACTCCAGTGGGGAGAGAGGTCACTGTAGACAGTTTTAGTCAAGTCTTGGGCATTGAAATCTGCTAAAGTAATTATCTCAGCTGAAGAGGAAGCAAATAGCAAAGGCCCTAGGGAGATAGATATAGAAAATATGGTAGCCATTTTGGGAAAAAATGTAGAGGTGGGATCCAGAATATTTTGAGGATCAGCTGCCAATTGTCTAGAAGTTAATAATAAAAGCACTTACTGGGAATAAACAGCAGTCCTGTAGAATATGATTTCAGAATAGGGTTCAGGAAGATGCCTCCTTCCTTTTCACTGATTAAAAGGTGGTGATTTTTGTGCAAAGGGCAAGAAAATTCTTAGAATTTTGGAATATTCTTTGCCTCACTATGAGGCTACAACCTTAGAGGAGGCTGTTTGTCTAGAGAAATGGCAGAAACAAGACACCATCCAAGCCTCAGGTCAGGAAGCTACTCACTAGCTCACTGATAGTAATTGTGACATCCCTAATATCACTGGAGATAGGGCTCCAGGAGATCTGTGTAAGACCAGATTGTTATAATGGACTAGGAGCTGGGTGGAAGATGCTGTATGTGTCAACAAGGAGAAAAAAGGAAAACAAAGCAAACAAATGAAAAGCAAAAATGAACCTGCAGACAAAATTTCAAAATATTTGAAGAAATCTAATGCTCACAAAGCAAACAATATTATTCAGATTATGAATTCATTGCTAGTAGGAGAGCATAAAGAAAGCAAAAAGATAAGCCACACAGAGAAAATATTTGCAAAACCAACCAAGAATTAGTATCCAGAATACATAAAGAACTCCTGTAGATCAGTAAGAAAAAAACAAATAGCCAGCTGGGCGCGGTGGCTCAAGCCTGTAATCCCAGCACTTTGGGAGGCCGAGACGGGCAGATCACAAGGTCAGGAGATCGAGACCGTCCTGGCTAACACGGTGAAACCCCGTCTCTACTAAAAAAATACAAAAAACTAGGCGGGCAAGGTGGCAGGTGCCTGTAGTCCCAGCTACTCGGGAGGCTGAGGCAGGAGAATGGTGTAAACCCGGGAGGCGGAGCTTGCAGTGAGCTGAGATCCGGCCACCGCACTCCAGTCCGGGCGACAGAGCGAGACTCCGTCTCAAAAAAAACCAAAACAAAAACAAACAAACAAACAAAAAAACAAATAGCCAAGTTCAGAAATGAGTTACAACACAAGAAGGCTATTTACAAAAGAAGCAAATATCCAACAAACATGTAAAAACGTTCCACCTCAATTCGGGAAATGCACATCAAAACCCAACTGTAAGCCAGGCACAGAGTGGTGCACACCTGTAGCCCCAGCTACTTGAGAGGCTGAGGTGGTAGGATCGCTTGAGCCCAAGAGTTGAGTCCAGCCTGGGCAAGCTATAGCAAGACCCCTTCTATTAAAAAACAAAACAAAAAACTATAACCATCAGATTGGCAAAAATTTGCAAGTTTGACAAAACAAAGTATGCTAAGGATGTGGAGAAACAGGAACTCATACATTATTGTTACAAATGTTAACTTGGAGTAGCTATTTTAGAGAGCAATCTCAACCCAGAAGTTTCAGAAATTCTTATGTACTTACCAGGAGATATGTATGAAGGTATTCATTACAATATTGTTTATAATTGTGAAAAATGAGAAACATGCTAAATATTCCTCTATAAAAGAATAAATATATTATTTTCATATGATAACATACTTATTCCAGTGAAAATGTATGAACCCAGGCAACATGAATAAATCTGAAAAATACTGCCTTGAGTAAAAAATGACACAATTCTTGCAATACCATTTATACAAAGATTGAAAATATGTAAAACAATACTATGTCATTTATGGATATATATATGTTTGTATTAAATAGAAGTGGAAAAATATTCATTGGAATGATAAACACCCAATTCAGGATAGTAGTCTCCAAAGAGGGAGAGAAGATAATGGAATTGGGGACACAAAAGAAGTATTAACTTTATCTGTTAGGTTTTATTACATAAAAATGAAAAATCTAAAGCAAAATACCAAAATATTTTGCTCAAAATCTCCATATCGTTGTTATTACCATTAAATAACTTTATGCTTTTTTTTTAAAAAAAAAAAAAAAAAAAAAAGGAGTTCATCTTAAGAGAACTGGACAGACACAAATATAAAGTTAAAATTCACATTTTGGGCTAATTTGTTTCCCAGATTCATTTCAAGTGCTATTCTCTGGGTCAGAGAACTTTTCATTCTCTTTCACCCTTTTCATACATTTGGAGAATGTCATTTGGAAAGTGTCATAATCTTTATGTGACCGACAAAAGAAGCTCTTGGTGTTAATTACAGGAAGATTTAGATGAAAATTATGACCACCTAATGAAAAAAAAAATTATTCACTGTTTCAGAGATATTAGGAAATGTTTTCACATTTCAGAAGCATGATGGACCTGATCATAGCAGCGTAACATCCTTTTAAATGACTAAATCAAGACCGTCCTGTAACTTCAGCTCCCTTACTTCTGCTTACCTACCATCAGAATTTTCTTATGCATATGTACTCTTTTGATCTATGATCTCCTTCACCCTATACTATTTCCACTCCAAAATTATAAAAGCAGACCCTAAAGCAAACAGTCCTCCCAACAGGATCAGTTTCTGTATAGCTCTAACAGGTTATATTAAATGATTAACTTCCAGGCCAGGCTCAGTGGCTCACACCTGTAATCCCAGCACTTTGGGAGGCCAAGGCAGGCAGATCACCTGAGGTCAGGAGTTTGAGACCAGCCTGGCCAACATGACGAAACCCTGATTTACCAGGCATGGTGGCAGGCACCTATAATCTCAGCTATTCAGGAAGCTGAGGCAGGAGAATTGCTTCAACCCTGGAGGCATAGGTTGCAGTGAGCTGAGATTGTGCTACTGCACTCCAGCTAGGCGACAGAGCGAGACTCTGTCCCCTCCACCCAAAAAAATAGATTAACTTCCAAATCCTCCAGAGAGTATTCGCATTATAAGAATATTCTCAAAAACATGAGAACTCCTCAGTTCAAGAAATATTGAGGAAGTATTTAGACTTTCTATAATGAGAAGGTTTTACAGGAAGCAATGTAGCCTATAACATGGGTCTGAAGGGTCACACAACCTTCAGAGGGTTGTCAAATTAGCGTGCTGCCTTAAACTAGTATCTTCCTCTGTTCCATTGATACTAGAAATATTCTCCTGATTTTAGCACTTAAAGTTCTCTGTCCCTTCTGCTCATTCCCAAAGACTGAATTTGCATACAATTGGCTTTTTTTTTTTTTTTCTTTTTTTGAGACAAGGTCTTCTCTGATACCCAGGCCGGGGCGCAGTGGCATAATTATGGCTCACTGCAGCTTTGACCTCCTGGGCAGAAGTGATCTTCCCACCCCGGCCTCCCAAAGTGCTAGGATTACAGGTGTGAGCCACTGTGTCCAACCAGTTGCTTGTTTAGGAGAACAAACAGGTTGGCCTTGGTCCAGGTAAATTATATTGTTTCTAGTCCAGTCTTCATAGATAATATCTGATGGGTCTCTGTCATTTGAAATAGGAGATGCTGGCCTTATCATATAGCTGACTCCTCCCCAGGGTACCTGCTAAATTCCTATTGGCTATGCCTTTGTTGGTCCTGTATCATCATTATCTGTAAGCGGAATATAGACATCTTTCTCAGTGTAAAAAAAATCAGAAAAACCACTACTGTGATTCCCCATTATCCATGGTTTTGCTTTCTGTGATTTCATTTACTGTGGTCAACCATGGTCTAAAAATACTACGGTATTTTGAGAAAAAGAGACCACATTCACATAACTTTTCTTACAGTATATTATTATAATTGTTCTATTTTATTATTAGTTATTGTTAATCTTTTACTGTGCCTAATTTATAAATTAAACTTTACCATAGATATGTGTGTATAGGAAAAAAATAGTGTATATAGAGGGTTTGGTGCTATCTGCAGTTTCATATATTCACTGGGGATCTTGGAATGTATCCCCAGCAGATAAAGGGGAACTACTCTATTTATAACCTTCTAACTATTTTTACTTTTACCTTTTCATAATCTTGGTTCTTAATCACCAGCTGAACTGTGTATATTACAATCAGATCTTTCTATCTGCATGCCCTTTATCATGGGCCATTCTTGGTTCTATCTGACCATCTATGTTTTGTTGAATACTCCACACTGGAAAACTATTTATAATAATAGCAAACATCTGAGCATTTGCTTTGTGCACTGTTCTAAGAACTTTTACAAATATCATTTATCTCATTTCATATGCATAATAATTTCAGGTACCATTATTGCCCCTGTTTTATATATAAGAAAATAGAGGCATAGGAGGATAGTTTATTTAATCTGTGAAAATTTTCGATGATACTTCTGTGAGAAACAAAGATGAAATTATGTTAAAGAGCTTTGTAGTAAGTAAAATGAAGTACAAACATTGTACTGTTATCTGCTTCATAACAAGGCTCAATGAATGTTTGTTGAATGAATGAATGAATGAATGAGTAAATATCATTACTGGGTTGCACTGTGTCTTGTGAGGGTAGAGTCCTCAGAATAATGTAAAGTGTAAATACGCCAAGTACTGTGTCTGTAACTCAGTCGTTACCCCCACCAACATATACTAGTTTCCTTCTTCTCCTTCCCTTTTCCTGTAATTTCACAATCAAAATGACTGTCTGATTGAGTATCTTTAAAAGGTCGTGATGAATTATTCTGTAATATTTGAAATGTTATGTTCAGAAAGGTCAAACTTTATTTTTCGGTATGAAGTGTCACACGGATTTGTTTTTCCTGGACACTTTTTTTTCAAAGAAAAGATGGCAAGAAATTTAGAGCAGGGTGCCCTCTTGAGGAAATTTTAGCGTCTTCCTTCTCAAGAACTGACATCAAATCAAATGAGAAGTCCAGATAAATGATGTACACTATTAATGAAGCTCAGAAAAATGAAACATTAAAAAGTAAGAATAACCAAATACCAGGTATTTGAGAATTAAGATTCTTAACTGTTATGATCTAATATAGCAACTGTAAATAAGAATTTTTATTATTATTTATTTATTTTTAATTCTTTTTTTGAGACAGAGTGTCACTCTGTCACCCAGGCTGGAGTGCAGTGGTGCAATCTCAGCTCACTGGAACCTCCATTTCCTGGGTTCAAGATTCTCATGCCTCACCCTCTCGAGTAGCTGGGACCACAGGCTTGCACCACCACACACAGCTAATTTTTTTTGTATTTTTAGTAGAGACAGGATTTCACCATATTGGCCAGGCTGGTCTGAAACTCCCGTGATCTGCTCATCTCGGCCACCCAAAGTGCTGGAATTACAGGCATGAGCCACCATGACCAGGCTTGTAAATAAGAATTTTTAAATGAAAACAAAAACCTCTAGAGGATATTTCATTTCTTCTTATTTACTCATTTCTTCAAGTAATATTTATTAGGGACCTATTCTGTGCCAGGAACTATGCTGGGCACAGGGATCGATAAAACATGGTCTCTGCCTTCATGGAGCTTACAGTTTGTGAGGGAGCTCACACAGAAGAGAAACAAACAAATATATATGTAGTTACAAACTGAGAAAAGTACTGTGAAGGAAATGAATAGGTACTAGAATAAAGAATAACAAAGTAAGTTCTATTTAGGGTCGTCAAGGGAAGCCTCTCTGAGAGGAAATATCCATTAGAGTCCGTTGGCTTTTCCACCTATTCTAAGTCTTCCCATCTAATATAGACAGTCTACAGATCCTCTTTCCTAGCCATAGTCTTTCTTATCTTCTCTTATCTCTGCCCCTGTGGTGGACTGAGTCAGTCCCATCTCTGCCCCTGTGGGCAAGCAGTTAGTTCTCAGTAGTCCTTGTGCACCTCACTGTCACTCTAGTAATCTTGCCTTACGGCAGGGATGTCCAATCTTTTGGCTTCCCTGGGCCACATTGGAAGAAGAATTGTCTTTGACTACACATAAAATACACTAGCACTAACAATAACTGATGAGAAAAAAAAAAAAAAAAACTCAAAAAATCTCATAATGTTTTAAGAAACTTTACGAATTTTTTTGGGCCACATTCAAAGCCATTCTGGGCCGCATGCAACGCGGGTGCCACGGTTTGGACAAGCTTGCTGTAGAGCTGCACATTCTTCACAGTGGGTGGTCTGCTTGATTAAAAAATATCTTCCAGGCCGGGCGCGGTGGCTCACGCCTGTAATCCCAGCACTTTGGGAGGCTGAGGCGGGCGGATCATGAGGTCAGGAGATCGAGACCATCCTGGCTAACACAGTGAAACCCCGCCTCTACTAAAAAATACAAAAAATTAGCCGGGCATGGTAGCGGGCACCTGTAGTCCCAGCTACTCGGGAGGCTGAGGCAGGAGAATGGCGTGAACCTGGGAGGCGGAGCTTGCAGTGAACAGAGATCACGCCCCTGCATTCCAGCCTGGGCGAAAGAGCGAGACTCCGTCTCAAAAAAAAAAAAAAAAAAAAAAAGTCTTCCTTACTGATATTGATAGTCCCTCATAGGAGAACATCAATGCATTATCATGCTAAAAGGGCCCACTTCTAACAAGGTTAAGGATGACAAATGGACAAATAATCCTGCCTGCCATTATCCTCTGAATAGGGAGAGATAAATAGGCACGAAGTAGGCCGAGAACTTGATCAAGCAATACTATTTGGTCCCACTGCCCTTGAAATATCTGAGGTACCAAGCACATAGAAACCTCCAACTGGAAGTAAAAATGAGGAACTAGACCTGAGAAAAGAGCCCAGAAGAACAATTTTTAGATATCCCGGCCCGCGGGATAGTCGAAGCAGGCCCTGGAGGAGGGGGTGGGAATTTGGGGAACAAGAGATAGGAGAAATGGAGACAAGACAGTGCTCCGATCAAGTCTCGTTTAATGGCGGTAATGCAGTGCCTTATATACACTTGGAGGGGAAGGGGTTGGGCCAAGGCGAAAATGATCTCATAGTGGAGGCGTGGCCAGATAGGTATTGGTTTCTCTGGTCGAAGGTCATGTTGCACCTGCGCTGTCAGGTAGTAATTTTCGCGGGCGCGGGAAAAATGGGTGAAGAAGAAGCAGGAAGAGCGCCATCTTTTATGAGGTATTAATATAGGGAAAAAGGTAAATCTAGGGAGGAGGTAGAAGGTGGAAATGAATAGAGCTCAGGCGTTTTTAATCGTCAGTTATTATTCGCTATGGCCGGGGCGTGCAGCTCCGGACATTTAGAGTCTTATTTTGTTCAAAGTTCCCATGTTACACAAACTTACTATGTAATGGTTGGCCTGGCTCATTAACACTCTTGCTGTGGCCCTTGTAACTAAGCTTCTTTCTTTCTTTCTTTCTTTTTTTTTTTTGAGATGGAGTCCCGCTCTGTCACCCAGGCTGGAGTACAGTGGTGCGATCTCGGCTCACTGCAACCTCCGCCTCCTGGGTTCAAGCAATTCTCTGCCTCAGCCTCCCGAGTAGCTAGGATTACAGGGGCCTGCCACCACGCCTGGCTAATTTTTATATTTTTAGTAGAGACAGGGTTTCACCATGTTGGCCAGGCTAGTCTTGAACTCCTGACCTTGTGATCCACTCACCTTAGCCTCCCAAAGTGCTGGGATTACAGGCATGAGCCACCGCGCCTGGCCTGCTTCTTTCCTGAGGTGGGTTGATTCTACCAGATTGGAGGATTTAACTGACGTAGAGAGTACTGCCTGCAAGTGGATGGGCCTGCCATGACTTCTGAGTTGGCATTTAGGTGACCATATGAGTCTGGTATCCAAACTTTGAATAAGCTGCTTCTACCTTAGTTGTACCCATAAATAGCTCTCTTTAAGAAAACTAATCACCCTTCCTTTATTAACCAGAGGGCCCTGAACAAAACATTTAACTTCTTTGAATCTCAGTTTCCTCACCTGTAAATTAGGATTTAACATCTCTGCTTATTTCACATTATTATACTTTGAGTATAAATAATAGGTAGTATGTTGGTCAAAATGTGCTGAAACTAAGACACCTACACATTGCTGCTGTTAGATAGCAATTTGGAAAATACACCAAACACTGTAAAATGTGCAAATGTCTTTGACCCAACAATTTGGTTCCTGATAATTTATTCTTGTGAAAAAATTAAGAAAAAAAATATGAAAAAAGATGTACATTGAAGCATTTTCTACAAAATAAAATATTAAAATATTCTAGATGTTAACAATAATAGACTGGTTAAATAAAACATGTTGCTTTTATTTGCAATAAAATATTGACCAGCCACTATGTGAATTATATTCATGAAGAAAGTTCTTGGAAGGAAACATGAAAAAAATAAAACAATTGATATCTGAGTATAGTGGAATTACAAGCATTTTTCTTTATCAATTTCTCTGAATGTTATTACTCTAGGAGATTAATTAACATACTTAAAACATTTTAAAATCAAAAAAAAAAATTTGACCCCATAGTACATTTGTTTCTTATCATATCTTGTTTTTTATTTAGGGAAATTATCGTTTCGTGAAACTCTTACTTACACGCAGAGCAAACTGGATGCAAAAGGATCTGGAAGAGATGACTCCTTTGCACTTGACTACCCGGCACAGGAGCCCTAAGTGTTTGGCACTTCTGCTGAAGTTTATGGCACCAGGAGAAGTGGATACACAGGATAAAAACAAGGTAATGGATACTCAAAATCGAACACTAATAAGACCAGAAAGCAAATGCTTCCTTTTATGATGTGAAATTTCAAGGAAGAAGGCCTAAATTACCACATATATACATGGTAGAACAATTCCAAATCTCCATACATCTCAGGGAAGTGTTTCACTTCAATTCTGTTGTTTAATCCTCTCAGCAACCATGTATGTTAGGTAGTATCATCTCCTTTTTACAGATGGAAAAACTGAAGCTCAGGAAGATTAAAATTTTGCCCAAGATGCAAGTGGCAGAACTAGACTTCAGATCTAGTCCTGTCAGCTGAGCACATTGGCTCATGCCTGAAATCACAGCACTCTGGGAGGCCAAGGCAAGTGGATCACCTGAGGTCAGGAGTTCAAGACTGGCCTGGCCAACATAGTGAAACCTTGTCTCTACCAAAACTACAAAAATTAGCCGGGCATGGTGGTGTGCACTTGTAATCCCAGCTACTCAGGAAGCTGAGGAATGAGAATCACTTGAACCTGGGAGGCAGAGGTTGCAGTGAGCCCAGATAGTGCCACTGAATTCCAGCCTGGGTGACAGAGTGAGACTCTGTCTCAAAAAAAAAAAAAAGTCCAGTCCTGCCTTAACTCCAAAACCCAACATTTGACAGGGAGTCATAAGTTACTATAAGTGGTTAGACTCATGATGGCCAAATGCCCATGGCAATATCCTAAGTGCATAATGGTTTAGTGGCCTACACTTTGGTATCAAACTTCCTGGGTTTCAACCCAGAATCCACCACTTAACTTGTTCTGTATCCTTGGGCAAATTGCTTAACTCCTCTGTGCCCCAGTTTTTATATGTATGGAAAAAGGATAATAGGATTACTGTTAGGTTCAGCATAGTATTAAATTTCAGTAAATAGAATCAGAACAAGTATAACATAGGAAAAGAAAGGAATTACATGTTGTTTATTGAAGATGTGGTTATAGGCAGTTAGTAAATGTTATTATACTTGCGGCTTTTAAAAAATCTGCAGTTGTTAGTAAGCAAAAGTAATAGGTTAAATAGTGACTGTTCATATTAAATGCCTATAGGTACATCTTGAAGGAATACCAGGTATGTCAGTTTCTAAAGTTTTTAATGTGACAGGTGGGCTTGGTTCCTGCTCATTAAATTATCTAATTGTAGATTGGACTGCTGACAGTGCTACTCATGAGGGCTGATAAAAATTTAAACAGTTCTTACATTTTTTCTTAATAATTCTTCTAATAGGGAAGCCAGTCTTATAGAAGTATGTTGATGAGAACAGCAGAAGAGATTTTAAAGCAACTTCAACAAATTCAAGATGATCATTTTTAACTTTTATCTGAAATAAAGTGTGAACATTGTCAAAATCAAAATGGAGTTCTTTCTGTTTAAAACAACAACAACAAAACCTGACAGAGCCAGGGAAGGCCATAAAGAGAGGATTCTCGTGCTTGTAAGTCTGATTAAAAAAAAAAAAAAAAAAAATCACACACTGTGCAAAAACCACAGCCTTGCACAAAGGCCATCATAACCTTACACAAAAATTACTTCTTCAAAGACATTTGCCCAGCAACTGCCCTTCCAACCTTGCACTGGCATTATCTTTGTGATTGATCTTTGTAGCCAAGGATCATCATTTGAAAACAATTATGTAATCCTCCTTTTTCTTTTAAAAACTTTTGTCTTCCTTTACTTGAGTACACAGTTTAACAACGTCCTACTACCAGATACCAAATAAACGTGATTTTCTTTCTTTTTTTTCTTTTTCTATCGCCCAGGCTGGTATGTAGTGTTATGACCTCAGCTTACTGAAACCTCCACCTCCCGGGTTCAAGCGATTCTCATGCTTCAGCCTCCTGAGTAGCTGGGATTACAGGCATGCACCACCACACCCGACTGATTTTTGTATTTTTAGTAGAGAAGGGGTTTCACCATGTTGACCCGGCTGCTCTCGAACTCCTGACCTCAAGTGATCCACCCGCCTCGATCTCCCAAAGTGCTGAGATTACAGGCATGAGCCACTGCACCTGGCCAAACATTATTTTCTTTTAGAGAGACGTTGTTATTTAGGTTGACAAAAGCAAGTACTGCTGTATTTTCAAAATGTATCTTTTCAGCAATAACTGGGTCTAATAATTTATCCTCTAAAATTGTAGTTAAATTAAAATGTATCTTCTGATATATGGAATGGGTTCCAGATGCATATGCATGGATTTTTTATAGATATTAAAATTCAAAACATCCTATCAAGTTCTTAAGGTCCTTGGTGATAACCAGATGTGCATTATCAAGATCATCACTTACTTTGTTGATGATTATTTCTAAATGACTGGGCCGCTTTCTCTTTCTCTGTGTTATCAGTACCAGCTGAACTAAATAACTGTCATGACTAAGAGGTCAGATTCTGGAGTCAGACTGCGAGGGTTAAAATCTCAGTTCAGCCACTTACTTCCTTTATGTCCCTGAGCAGATTACTTAGGTTCCATGTGCTGTTTCCTCATCAATCACATGCAAATTTAAAAACATACTTGTCTCCCAGGAATAGTAAGATGACTGCATGCAATTAAATAGACAATAGTCTCCCTTGTTCAAAGGAAATATATTCCAACACCCCCAATGGATACTTGAAACTGCAGATAGTGTCAAACCCAATTCCCGTCAATAGGAACACATTTCTGTTCATGTCTTCCACCCACAAATTTAGTACTTTTTCCATCTTAACTAAGCACTTATCAGGCACTATGGCCATAATTTTTGCAGTTTGGTATGCAACAGCAAAATCATGAATTTCTTCTTCCTTCTTTACAGTTTCACAGATAGATTTGTTCTTACCACAGAGCTTAGCAAACTCAACAAATTTTTCTTATTGAGAGCTTTAACCTTTTCACTTAAAGGAAACACTTTATAGCTGCTCTTTGGCATATCTGAATCACCAGTATCAATAATTGTGAGCTTTGGGACCGTTAAGTAAAAGAAGGATGACTTGAACACAAGCACTGTGAATCTAATATCGTGACAATGAATGGGATATCTGAGTTGGCTGCTAGGTGACTAACTGGCAGGGAATGTCTACAGTGGGGATGTGCTGAACAAGGAAAGATTTGTGTCCCAGGTAGGATGGGATGGGATGAAGCACTCTTTCATCATGTTATTTAGAATGGCACACAATTTAAAACTTATAAATTGTTTATTTCTGGAATGTTCTATTTAATATTTTTAGACTTTGGTTGAACACAGAGACCTGAAATCATGAAAAGTGAAACCAAAGATACAGGGGAACTACTGTATAAAACTCTTGTAACAGTGCCTGTCCCATAGTAAAAGCTTGGGGAAAGTTAGTTGTTGTTACTGTTGTTATTCTGAGAACCTCTCGATTTTGCAGCAAACAGCTCTGCATTGGAGTGCCTACTACAATAACCCTGAGCACGTGAAACTGCTCATCAAGCATGATTCTAACATTGGGATTCCTGATGTTGAAGGCAAGATCCCACTTCACTGGGCAGCCAACCATAAAGATCCAAGTGCTGTTCACACAGTGAGATGCATTCTGGTGAGTTGAATGGTACTGCTAGACCTGAATGGCCTTTTTAAGAAAAATTTTTATTATGAATTATTCAATATATACAAAAGCATGTATTTGACATACAAGTAAATTATTAAGCAAAAGAATATAACAGACATATGGACCCATCCCCCAAGAAGTAGAACATTTCAGTACCACTATTTAAGACCACATAGAGGTTTCCTATGTCCCAGTTTTTAAATGCATTCATTCCCCCTATGCCATGCTCATTCCTGTACCCCAGCAACTACTTCCCTGAATTTATAGTTATTTCCTTACTTTGTTTCATACTGTTTTTATTAAACGGTGAATAGACATAAGTATCAGCAAAATACATGTAAAATATAAATAATAATGAAACAACAAATACTTATGTACTCACTATCAAGTTTAAGAAAAAGTATATTACCAGGCTGGGCGTGGTGGCTCACGCCTGTAATCCCAGCACTTTGGGAGGCCGAGGCGGGTGGATCACAAGGTCAGGAGGTCGAGACCATCCTGTCTAACACGGTGAAACTCCGTCTCTACTAAAAATACAAAAAATTAGCCGGGCGTGGTGGCGGGCGCCTATAGTCCCAGCTACTCGGGAGGCTGAGGCAGGAGAATGGCGTGAACCCAGGAGGTGGAGCTTGCAGTGAGCTGAGATCGTACCACTGCACTCCAGCCTGGGCGACAGAGCAAGACTCCGTCTCAAAAAAAAAAAAAAAAGAAAAGAAAAAGTATATTACCATTACCTTTTAGGTCCTCTGAGTGGAGTACCTCTCAGTCTCATTCTACTCTCTCCTTTCACAGAGGCAACAACTGTCTTCAGTCTTGTGTTTATCATTCCCCTGATTTCCATTACCACATTTATTTGTATCCTTAAACAATATATTGCTCAGTTTTTAACGTTTTTGATTTGATATACAAGGAATTATATTGCATGTTTTTGTTTTTGTTTTGTTTTGTTTTTTGCAATACCCTTTTCTCGCTCAACCTTATGCTGGTGAATTTTTTTTTTTTTTTTTGAGACGGAGTCTTGCTCTGTCACCCAGGCTGGAGTGCAGTGGCATGATCTTGGCTCACTGCAGCCTCCGTCTCCCAGGTTTAAGCAATTCTCCTGCCTCAACATCCTAGGTAGCTGGGACTGCAGGCGTGTGCCACCATGCCTGGCTCATTTCTGTATTTTTAGTAGAGATGGGGTTTCACCATGTTGGCAAGGATGGTCTCGACCTCCTGACCTCGTGATCCACCTGCCTCGGCCTCCCAAAGTGTTGAGATTACAGGCGTGAGCCACCGTGCCTGACCACTGATGATTTTATCTATGTTGCTGCATGTAAAAGTGATATTTTAATTTTTACTGCTATATAGGATTCCATCTTATGAATAAGCCACACAATATTCATTCTGTTATTGACAGATACTTTGTTTCCAGTTTTTTGTTATTTACAAACAGTGCTGCATTGACATTTTTGAACATATCTAGGATATATATTTAACTGGTTGTTATAGGTGTATAGGAATGCAGTTGATATTTTTGATCATTGATTATGTATCTAACTAATTCGCTAAACTCCTTATTTATTTTGAATATTTATCAGTTGATTCTTTGAGATTTTCTACTCCCTCTGTCTCAGCTTCTAAGTTACATGTTTTTGTAGTCCAATAGTTAGTCATATTTGTTTTTAACACACAAACTATACTTTAAAGTATTTTTTAATCGTTTTTTACAACCTCTGATGCTAAAAGTATTATTATTTTGTATATGCAATGCTTAGCTCTGCATTTTTTTGTATCTGAAATTTTCCTTCTAAAGCTATTATTTTACATCCTGAAATATAGTTCTTAGATTCTTTTTTAAAATTATTCTATAAGTTCTGGGATACAGGTACAAAACGTTCAGGTTGGTTACATAGGTATACATATACCATGGTGGTTCGCTGCACCCATCAACCTGTCATCTACATTAGATATTTCTCCTAATGCTATCCCTCCCCTTGTCCCCCACCCCCTAACAGGCCCCAGTGTGTGATGTTCCCCTCCCTGTGTCCATGTGTTCTCATTGTTCAACTCCCACTTATGAGTGAGAACATGCAGTGTTTGGTTATCTGTTCTTGTGTTAGTTTGCTGAGAATGATGGTTTCCAGCTTCATCCATGAGTTCTGCAAAGAACATGAACTCCTTCTTTTTTATGGCTGCATAGTATTCCATGGTATATATGTGCCACATTTTCTTTATCCAGTCTATCATTGATGGGCATTTGGGTTGGTTCCATGACTTCGTTATTGTAAATAATACTGCAATAGACATATGTGTGTATGTGTCTTTATAGTAGAATGATTTATAATCCTTTGGGTATATACCCAGTAATAGGATTCCTGGGTCAAATGGTATTTCTCGTTCTAGATCCTTGAGGAATCACCACACTGTCTTCCACAATGGTTGAACTAATTTACACTCCACCAACAGTATGAAAGCATTCCTATTTCTCCACATCCTCTCTAGCATCTGTTGTTTCCTGACTTTTTAATGATTGCCATTCTAACTGGCATGATATGGTATCTCACTGTGGTTTTGATTTGCATTTCTCTAATGACCGGTGATGATGAGCTTTTGTTCATATGTTTATTGGCTGCATAAATGTCTTCTTTTGAGAAGTACCTGTTCATATCCTTTGCCCACTTTTTGATGGAGTTGTTTTTTCTCTTGTAAATTTGTTTTAGTACCTTGTACATTCTGGATGTTAGTCCTTTATCAGATGGATAGATTGCAAAAAATATTCTCCCATTCTGTAGGTTGCCTGTTCTGTCTATAGGTCCTGTAGGTCCCATTCTGTCTGTCTGTAGGTCCCTGTAGGTCCCATGTCTATAGGGACCTGTAAGTCCCATTCTGTAGGTTGCCTCTTCTATCACTCTGATGATAGTTCTTTTGCTGTGCAGAAACTGTTTAGTTGAATTAGATCCCATTTGCCAATTTTCGCTTTTGTTACCATTGCTTTTGGTATTTTAGTCATGAAGTCTTTGCCCATGCCTATGTCCTGAATGGTATTGCCTAGGTTTTCTTCTAGTGTTTTTATGGTTTTAGGTCTTATGTTTAAGTTTTTAATCCATCTTGAGTTAATTTTTGTATAAGATATAAGGAAGGGGTCCAGTTTCAGTTTTCCAAACACCATTTATGAAATAGAGAATCCTTTCCCCATTGCTTGTTTTTGTCAAGTTTGTCAACGATCAAATGGTTGTAGATGTGTGGCATTATTTCTGAGGCCTCTGTTCTGTTCCATTGGTCTATATATCTGTTTTGGTACAAGTACCATGCTGTTTTGGTTACTGTAGCCTTGTATTATAGTTTGAAGTCAGGTAGCATGATGCCTCCACCTTTGTTCTTTTTGCTTAGGATTATCTTGGCTATATGGTCTCTTTTTTGGTTACATACAAAATTTAAAATAGTTTTTTTCTAATTCTGTGAAGAAAGTCAATGGTAGCTTGATGGAAATAGCATTGAATCTATATATTACTTTGGGCTGTATGGCCATTTTCACAATATTGATTCTTCCTGTCCATGAGCGTGGAATGTTTTTCCATTTGTTTGTGTCCTCTCTTATTTCTTTGAGCAGTGGTTTGTAGTTCTCCTTCAGGGAACTACAACGTGAAGAAGTTCTTTACATCCCTTGTAAGTTGTATTCCTAGATATTTTATTTCTCTTTGTGGCAATTGTGAATGGGAGTTCACTCATGATTTGCTCTCTGTCTGTTATTGGTGTATAGGAATGCTTGTGATTTTTGCACATTGATTTTGTATCCTGAGACTTTACTCAAGCTGCTTATCAGCTTAAGGAGTTTCTGGGCTGAGATGATGGGGTTATTTAAATACACAATCATGTCATCTACAAACAGAGACAATTTGACTTTCTCTCTTCCTATTCGAATAACCTTTATTTCTCTTACCTGATTGCCCTGGCCAGAACTTCCAATACTATATTGAATAGGAGTGGTGAGAGAGGGTATCCTTGTCATGTGCCAGTTTTAAAAGGGAATGCTTCCAGCTTTTGCCCATTCATTATGATATTGGCTGTGGATTTGTCATAAATAGCTCTTATTATTTTTAGATATGTTCCTTCAATACCTATTTTATTGATTGGTTTTAGCGTGAAGGGGTGTTGAATGTTATCGAAGGCCTTTTCTGCATCTATTGAGGTAATCATGTGGTTTTTGTCATAGGTTCTGTTTATGTGATGGATTACATTTATTGATTTGCATATGTTGAACCAGCCTTGCATCCCAGGGATGAAGCCAACTTGATCATGGTAGATAAGCTTTTTGATATGCTCCTGGTTTCGGTTTACCAGTATTTTATTGAGGATTTTTGCATTGATGTTCACCAGGGATACTGGCCTGAAATTTCCTTTTTTTCTTGTGTCTCTGCCGGTTTTGGTTTCAGGATGATGCTGTCCTCATAAAATGAGTTAGGGAGGAGTCCCTCTTTTTCTATTGATTGGAATAGTTTCAGAAGGAATGGTACCAGCTCCTCTTTGTACCTCTGGTAAAATTCAGCTGTGAATCTGTCTGGTCCTGGACTTTTATTGGTTGGTAGGCTATTAATTACTGCCTCAATTTCAGAACCTGTTATTGGTCTATTCAGGGATTCAACTTCTTCCTGGTTTAGTCTTGGGAGAGTGTATGTGTCCAGGAATTTATCCATTTCTTCAAGATTTTCCAGTTTATTTGCATGGAAGTGTTTATAGTATTCTCTGATGGTAGTTTGTATTTCTGTGGGGTCAGTGGTGATATCCCCTATACCATTTTTTATTGTGTCTATTTAATTCTCTCTTTTCTTCTTTATTAGTGGTCTATTTTGTTAGTCTTTTCAAAAAACCAGCTCCTGAATTCATTGATGTTTTGAAGGGTTTTTCGTGTTTCTATCTCCTTCAGTACTGCTCTGATCTTAGTTATCTCTTGTCTTTTGTTAGATTTTGAATGTGTTTGCTCTTGTTTCTCTAGTTCTTTTAATTGTGATGTTAGGGTGTCAATTTTAGATCTTTCCCATTTTGTCCTGTGGGCATTTCGTGCTGTAAATTTCCCTCTAACCACTTCTTTAGCTGTGTCCCACAGATTCTGGTACCTTGTGTCTTTTTTCTCATTGGTTTCAAAGAACTTATTTATTTCTGCTTTAATTTCATTATTTGCTCAGTAGTCATTCAGGAGCAGGTTGTTCAGTTTCCATGTAGTCGTGTGGTTTTGAGTGAGTTTCTTAATCCTGAGTTCTAATTTGATTGCACTGTGGTCTAAGAGACTATTTGTTATGATTTCCATTATTTTACGTTTGCTCAGGAGGTTTTACTTCCAATTATGTGGTCAATTTTAGAAAAAGTGTGATGTGGTGCTGAGAAGAATATATATTCTGTTGATTTGGGGTGGAGAGTTCTGTAGATGTTTATTAGGTCCACTTGATCCATAGCGGAGTTCAAGTGCTGAATATCCTTATTAATTTTCTGTTGCGTTGATCTGTCTAATATTGTCAGTGGAGTGTTAAAGTGTCCCACTATTATTGTGCGGGAGTGTAAGTCTTTTTGTAGGTCTCGAAGAACTTACTTTATGAATCTGGGTGCTCCTATATTGGATGCATATAAATTTAGGATAGTTAGCTCTTCTTGTTATATTGGTCCCTTTACCTTTATGGAATTCCCTTCTTTGTCTTTTTGATCTTTGTTGGTTGAAAGTCTGTTTTATCAGAGATTAGGATTGCAACCCCTGCTTTTTTTTTTCTTTCCATTTGCTTGGTAAATCTTCCTTCATCCCTTTATTTTAAGCCTGTGTGTGTCTTTGCACACACGTGTGTCTTTGCACATGAGATGGGTCTCCTGAATACAGCACACCAGTGGGTCTTGACTTTTTATCCAGTTTGCCAGCCTTTGTCTTTTAATTGGAGCATTTAGCCCATTTACATTTATGGTTAATATTGTTATGTATGAATTTGATCCTGTCATCATGATGCTAGCTGCTTATTTTGTATATTAGTTGATAGTTTCTTCATAATATTGTTGGTCTTTATATTTTGGTATCTCTTTGCAGTGGCTGGTACCAGGTTTTCCTTCCCATATTTAGTGCTTCCTTCAGGAGCTCTTGTGAGGCAGGCCTGGTGGTGACAAAAATCCCTCAGCATATGCTTATCTGTATAGGATTTTATTTCTCCTGCACTTATGAAACTTAGTTTGGCTGGATATGAAATTCTGAGTTGAAAATTCTTTTCTTTAAGAATGTTGAATATTGACCCCCACTCTCTTCTGGCTTGTAGGGTTTCTGCAGAGAGATCCGCTGTTAGTCTGATGGGTTTCCCTTTCAAGGTAACCTGATCTTTCTCTCTGGCTGCGCTTAACATTTTTTTTCTTCATTTGAACCTTGGTGAATCTGATGATTATGTATCTTGGGGTTGCTCTTCTTGAGGAGTATCTTAGTGGTGTTCTCTGTGTTTCCTGAATTTGGATGTTGGCCTGTCTTGCTAGATTGGGGAAGTTCTCCTGTATAATATCCTCAATTGTGTTTTCCAACTTGGTTCCATTCTCCTCGTCGCTTTTAGGTACACCAACGTAGGTTTGGTCTTTTCACATAGTCCCATATTTCTTGGAGGCTTTGTTCATTCCTTTTCATTCTTTTTTCTCTAACCTTGTCTTCATGCTTTATTTCATTAAGTTGATCTTCAATTTCTGATATCCTTTCCTCCACTTGATCGATTCGGCTATTGATACTTGTGTATGCTTCACGAAGTACTCGTGCTGTGTTTTTCAGTTCCATCAGGTCATTTATGTTCTTATACAAAACGGATATTCTAGTTAGCAGTTCCTATAATCTTTTATCAAGGTTCTTAGCTTGCTTGCATTGGGTTAGAACATGCTCCTTTAGCTTGGAGGAGTTTGTTATTACCCACCTTCTGAAGCCTGCTTCTGTCAATTCCTCAAACTCATTCTCTGTCCATTTTTGTTCCCTTGCTGGCAAGGACTTGTGACCTTTTGGAGGAGAAGAGGCATTCTGGTTTTTGGAATTTTCAGCATTTTTGCACAGGTTTTCCCTCATCTTCATGGATTTATCTACCTTTGATCTTTGATGCTGATGACCTTTGGATGGGATTTTTGTGTGGGTATGCTTTTTGTTGATGTTAATGTTATTGCTTTCTGTTTGTTAGTTTTCCTCTCTTCTAGACGTCTGCTGGAGTTCACTGGAAGTCCACTCCAGACCCTGTTTGCATGGGTATCACCAGCAGAGGCTGCAGAACAGTAAAGATTGCTGCCTGTTCTTTCCTCTGGAAGCTTCGTCCCAGAGGGGCACCTGCTCGATTCCAGCCAGGGCTTTCCTCTCTGAGGTGTCTGCTGACCCCTGCTGGGAGGTGTC